>NW_027480426.1:5625000-6250000 GCF_051401765.1 Calliopsis andreniformis | reverse complement strand
AAACTGTTCTATTTATTTTGTATTTAATGCTTCGGGCGTTGACTTCTAAGGCCCTAACTGTTTGATCTGGTGGAGCAACGCCGTAGAGTGAAGCCTAGGTTGCCTGGAACGTAGAAATGACCATCCCTTTCACACGGGATGCAATTATTCCTGTTATAGGATGGAAAGACTGTTGTATTCTTATTGTATTTTATACTTCAGGCGTTGACTTCTGAGGCCGTAGCTATCCGATGTGGTGGAAGAACGCCATACAGTGAAGCCTAGGTTGCCCGGAACGTAGAAATGACCATAACTTTTACACTGTCAGCAATTATTCGTTTTATACAATGGAAAAACCGTTCTATTTATTTTGTATTTTATGCTTCGGGCGTTGACTTCTCAGGCCCTAATTATTCGATCTGGTGGAGCAATGCATCAGAGTTAAGTCTATGATGCCGGAAACGCCGAAATGATCATTACTTTCACGCTTGTTGCAATTATTCCTGTTATGCGATGAAAAGACTGTTGTATTTTTATTGTATTTTATGCTTCAGACGTGGGCTTCTGAGGCCGTAGCTATTCGATGTGGTGGAAGAACGCCATACAGTGAAGCCTAGGTTGCCCGGAACGTATAAATGTCCACTATTTTCACACTGTTTGCAATTATTCATTTAATACGATGGAAATGCTGTTGTATTTATATCGTATTTTATGCTACGGGCGTTGACTTCTTAGGCCCTAACATTTCGATCTGGTGGAGCAACGCCCGACAGTGAAGCCTAGGTTGCCCCTAACGTAGATATGACCATAACCTTCACACAGGTTGCAATTATTGGTTTTATACGGTGTAAAGGCTGTTGTATTTATTTTGTATTTTATTCTTCTGGTGTTGACTTCTTAGGCCCTAACTGTTCGACCTGGTGGAACAACGCCCTAGTGTGAAGCCTAGGTTGCCGGTACGTAGAAATGACCAGTACCTTCACAATGTTAGCAATTATTCATTTTATACGATGAACGAACTGTTGTACATATATTGTGTTTTATTCTTCTGGCGTTGACTTCTCAGGCCCTAACTATGCGATCTGGTGGAGCAACGCCCTAGAGTGCGGCCTAGGTAGACCGGAACGTAGAAATGACCATAACCTTCACACTGATTGCTATTAGTCGTTTTATACGGTGGAAAAACTGTTATATTTATATTGTATTTTATCCTTCTGGCGTCGACTTCTAAGGCTCTAGCTATTCGATCTGATGGAGCGACGCCCTAGAGTGAAGCCTAGGTAGCCCGGAACGTAGAAATGACCATAACTTTCACACTGGACGCAATTATTCGTTTTATACGATGGAAAAGCTGTTGTATTTATTTTGTAGTTTATGCTTCTGGCGTTGACTTCTAAGGCCCTAACTCTTGGATCTGGTGGAACAGCGCCTCAGAGTTAAGTCTAGGGTGCCCGAAATGTCGATATGATCATTACTTTCGCACTGGTTGCAATCATTCGTTTTATACGATGGAAAAACTGTTGCATCTTTATCGTATTTTATGCTTCTGGCGTTGAATTCTTCGGCCGTAACTATCCGATCTGGTGGAGCGACGCCCTGGAGTGAAACCTGGGTTGCCCGGAACGTAGAAATGACCACTACTATCACACTGGTTGCAAATTATTCCTGCTATACGATGGAAAAACTGTTGTATTTTTATTGCATTTTATGCTTCTGGCGTTCACTTCTTAGGCCCTAACTATTCGATCTGGTGGAACAACGCCGTAGGGTGAAGCCTAGGTTGCCCGGAACGTAGAAATGACCATAGCTTTTACACTCGTAGCAATTATTCGTTTTATACAACGGAAAAACCGTTCTATTTATTTTGTGTTTTATGCTTCGGGCGTTGACTTCTAAGGCCCTAACTATTCAATCTGTTGGAGCAAAGCCCTAGGGTGAAGCCTAGGTTGCCCGGAAAGTAGAAATGACCATAACTTTCATACTGGTTGCAATTATTCGTTTTATATGGTGGAAAAACTGTTGTATTTATATCGTATTTTATGCTTCTGGCGTTCACTTCTTAGGCCCTAACTATTCGATATGGTGGAACAACGCCCTAGGGTGAAGCCTAGGTTGCCCGGAACGTAGAAATGACCATAACTTTTACACTGGTAGCAATTATTCGTTTTATACCATGGAAAAACTGCTGTATTTATATTGTATTTTATGCTTCTGGCGTTGACTTCTTAGGCCCTAACTATTCGATCTGGTGGAGCAATGCCTCAGAGTTAAGTCTAGGATGACCGAAACGCCGAAATGATCATTACTTTCACGCTTGTTGCAATTATTCCTGTTATACGATCAAAAGACCGTTGTATTTTTATTGTATTTTATGCTTCAGGCGTAGGCTTCTAAGGCCGTAGCTATTCGATCTGGTGGAGCAACACCCTGGAGTGAAGCCTGGGTTGCCCGGAACGTGGAAATGACCAGAACTCTCACACTGGTTGCAATTATTCGCTTTATACGATGGAAAAACTGTTGTATTTTTATTGAATTCTATGCTTCTGGCGTTTAATTCTAACTCGCTAGCTATTTGATCTGGTGGAGCAACGACCTAGAGTGATGCCTAGGTTGCCCGGAACGTAGAAATGACAATTACTTTCACACTGTTTGGTATTATTCATTTTGTACGATGTAAAAGCTGTTGTATTTATATTGTATTTTATGCCTCTGGCGTTGACTTATAAGGCCGTAGCTATTGGATATGGTGGAGCACCGCCCAAGAGAGAAGCCTAGGTTGCTCGGAATATAGAAATGACCATAACTTTCACACTGGTTGCAATTATTCGTTTCCTACGATGGAAAAACTGTTGTATTCATATTGTTTTTTATGCTTCTGGCGTTCACTTCTTAGGGCCTAACTATTCGATCTGATGCAGCAATGCCCTAGGGTGAAGCCTAGGTTGCCCGGAACGTAAAAATGACCATAACTTTTACACTGGTAGCAATTATTCGTTTTATACAATGGAAAAACTGTTCTATTTAATTTGTATTTTATGCTTCGGGCGTTGACTTCTTTGGCCCTAACAATTCGATCCGGTGGAGCAACGCCCTAGAGTGAAGCCTAGGTTGCCTGGAACGTACAAATGACCATCACTTTCACACTGGTTGCTATCATTCGATTTATACGATGGAAAAACTGTTATATTTACATTGTATTTTATACTTCTGGCGTTGACTTCTTAGGGCCTAACTGTTCGATCTGGTGGAACAACGCCCTAGAGTGAAGCCTATTTTGCCGGTACGTAGAAATGACCAGTACCTTCACAATGTTACCAATTATTCATTTTATACGATGAACGAACTGTTGTACATATATTGTGTTTTATTCTTCTGGCGTTGACTTCTCAGGCCCTAACTATGCGATCTGGTGGAGCAACGCCCTAGAGTGCAGCCTAGGTAGACCGGAACGTAGAAATGACCATAACCTTCACACTGATTGCTATTAGTCGTTTTATACGGTGGAAAAACTGTTATATTTATATTGTATTTTATCCTTCTGGCGTCGACTTCTAAGGCTCTAGCTATTCGGTCTGATGGAGCGACGCCCTAGAGTGAAGCCTAGGTAGCCCGGAACGTAGAAATGACCATAACTTTCACACTGGACGCAATTATTCGTTTTATACGATGGAAAGGCTGTTGTATTTATTTTGTAGTTTATGCTTCTGGCGTTGACTTCTAAGGCCCTAGCTCTTGGATCTGGTGGAACAGCGCCTCAGAGTTAAGTCTAGGGTGCCCGAAATGTCGATATGATCATTACTTTCGCACCGGTTGCAATCATTCGTTTTATACGATGGAAAAACTGTTGCATCTTTATCGTATTTTATGCTTCTGGCGTTGACTTCTTAGGCCGTAACTATCCGATCTGGTGGAGCAACGCCCTGGAGTGAAACCTGGGTTGCCCGGAACGTTGAAATGACCATAACTTTTACACTGGTAGCAATTATTCGTTTTATACGATGGAAAAACTGCTGTATTTATATTGTATTTTATGCTTCTGGCGTTGACTTCTTAGGCCCTAACTATTCGATCTGGTGGAGCAATGCCTCAGAGTTAAGTCTAGGATGACCGAAACGCCGAAATGATCATTACTTTCACGCTTGTTGCAATTATTCCTGTTATACGATCAAAAGACCGTTGTATTTTTATTGTATTTTATGCTTGAGGCGTAGGCTTCTAAGGCCGTAGCTATCCGATCTGGTGGAGCAACACCCTGGAGTGAAGCCTGGGTTGCCCGGAACGTGGAAATGACCAGAACTCTCACACTGGTTGCAATTATTCGTTTTATACGATGTAAAAGCTGTTGTGTTTATATCGTATTTTATGCTTCTGGCGTTGACTTCTTAGGCCCTAACTATTCCATCTGGTGGAACAACGCCCTAGGGTGAAGCCTAGGTTGCCCGGAACGTAAAAATGACCATAACTTTTACACTGGTAGCAATTATTCGTTTTATACAATGGAAAAACTGTTCTATTTAATTTGTATTTTATGCTTCGGGCGTTGACTTCTTTGGCCCTAACAATTCGATCCGGTGGAGCAACGCCCTAGAGTGAAGCCTAGGTTGCCTGGAACGTACAAATGACCATCACTTTCACACCGGTTGCAATTATTCCTGTTATAGGATGGAAAGACTGTTGTATTTTTATTGCATTTTATGCTTCTGGCGTTCACTTCTTAGGCCCTAACTATTCCATCTCGTGGAGCACCGCCCTAGAGTGAAGCCTAGGTTGCCCGGAACGTAGAAATGACCATAACTTTTACACTGGTAGCAATTATTCGTTTTATACAATGGAAAAACTGTTCTATTTATTTTGTATTTAATGCTTCGGGCGTTGGCTTCGAAGGCCCTAACTGTTTGATCTGGAGGACCAACGCCCTAGAGTGAAGCCTAGGTTGGCCGGAACGTAGAAATGACCATAACTTTCACACTGGTTGCTATTATTCGTTTTATAAGATGGAAAAACTGTTATATTTATATTGTATTTTATGCTTCAGGCGTTGACTTCTGAGGCCGTAGCTATTCGATGTGGTGGAAGAACGCCATAGAGTGAAGCCTAGGTTGCCCGGAAGGTAGAAATTTCCATATCTTTCACACTGTTTGCAATTATTCATTTTATACGGTGGCAAAACTGTTGCATTTATATTGTATTTTATGCTTCTGGCGTTGACTTCTAAGGACCTAACTATTCGGTCTGGTGGAGCAACGCTCTAGAGTGAAGCCTAGGTTGCTCGGAATGTAGAAATAACCATAACTTTCACACTGGTTGCAATTATTCGTTTTTTACGATGGAAAAGCTGTTATATTTTTATTGTATTTTATGCCTCTGGCGTTGACTTCTAAGGCCCTAGCTATTCGATCTAGTGGAGCAACGCCCTAGGGTGAAGCCTAGGTTGCCCGGAACGTAGAAATGACCATTACTTTCACACTGTTTGCAATTATTCCTTTTATACGATGGAAAAGCGGTTGTATTTATATTGTATTTTATGCTTCTGGCGTTGACTTCTTAGGCCCTAACTATTCGATCTGGTGGAGCAAAGCCTCAGAGTTAAGTCTAGGATGCCCGAAACGCCGAAATGGTCATTATTTTCACGCTTATTGCAATTATTCCTGTAATACGATGAAACGACTGTTGTATTTTTATTGTATCTTATGTTCCTGGCGTTGACTTCTAAGGCCCTAACTATTCGATCTGGTGGAGCAACACCCTGGAGTGAAGCCTAGGTTGCCCGGAACGTGGAAATGACCAGAACTCTCACACTGGTTGCAATTATTCGTTTTATACGATGTAAAAGCTGTTGTATTTATATCGTATTTTATGCTCCTGGCGTTGACTTCTTAGGCCCTAACTATTCGACCTGGTGGAGCAACGCCCTAGAGTGAAACCTAGGTTGCCCGGAACGTAGAAATGACCATTACATTCACACTTGTTGCAATTATTCCTGTTATACGATGGAAAAACTGTTGTATTTTTATTGTATTCTATGCTTCTGGCGTTTAATTCTAAGTCGCTAGCTATTTGATCTGGTGGAGCAACCACCTAGAGTGATGCCTAGGTTGCCCGGAACGTAGGAATAACCATTACTTTCACACTGTTTGCAATTATTCCTTTTATACGATGGAAAAGCTGTTGTATTTATATCGTATTTTATGCTTCTGGCGTTGACTTCTTAGGCCCTAACTATTCGACCTGGTGGAGCAACGCCCTAGAGTGAAACCTAGGTTGCCCTGAACGTAGAAATGACCATTACATTCACACTGGTTGCAATTATTCCTGTTATACGATGGAAAAACTGTTGTATTTTTATTGTATTCTATGCTTCTGGCGTTTAATTCTAAGTCGCTAGCTATTTGATCTGGTGGAGCAACCACCTAGAGTGATGCCTAGGTTGCCCGGAACGTAGAAATGACCATCACCTTCACACGGGTTGCAATTATTCCTGTTATAGGATGGAAAGACTGTTGTATTTTTATTGCATTTTATGCTTCTGGCGTTCACTTCTTAGGCCCTAACTATTCCATCTGGTGGAGCACCGCCCTAGAGTGAAGCCTAGGTTGCCCGGAACGTAGAAATGACTATAACTTTTACACTGGTAGCAATTATTCGTTTTATACAATGGAAAAGCTGTTGTATTTATATCGTATTTTATGCTTCGGGCGTTGACTTCTAAGGCCCTAACTGTTTGATCTGGTGGAGCAACGCCCTAGAGTGAAACCTAGGTTGGCCGGAACGTAGAAATGACCATTACATTCACACTGGTTGCTATTATTCCTGTTATACGATGGAAAAACTGTTGTATTTTTATTGAATTCTATGCTTCTGGCGTTTAATTCTAACTCGCTAGCCATTTGATCTGGTGGAGCAACGACCTAGAGTGATGCCTAGGTTGCCCGGAACGTAGAAATGACAATTACTTTCACACTGTTTGGTATTATTCATTTTGTACGATGTAAAAGCTGTTGTATTTATATTGTATTTTATGCCTCTGGCGTTGACTTCTAAGGCCGTAGCTATTGGATATGGTGGAGCACCGCCCTAGAGTGAAGCCTAGGTTGCTCGGAATATAGAAATGACCATAACTTTCACACTGGTTGCAATTATTCGTTTTCTACGATGGAAAAACTGTTGTATTCATATTGTTTTTTATGCTTCTGGCGTTCACTTCTTAGGGCCTAACTATTCGATCTGATGCAGCAATGCCCTAGGGTGAAGCCTAGGTTGCCCGGAACGTAAAAATGACCATAACTTTTACACTGGTAGCAATTATTCGTTTTATACAATGGAAAAACTGTTCTATTTAATTTGTATTTTATGCTTCGGGCGTTGACTTCTTTGGCCCTAACAATTCGATCTGGTGGAGCAACGCCCTAGAGTGAAGCCTAGGTTGCCTGGAACGTACAAATGACCATCACTTTCACACGGGTTGCAATTATTCCTGTTATAGGATGGAAAGACTGTTGTATTTTTATTGCATTTTATGCTTCTGGCGTTCACTTCTTAGGCCCTAACTATTCCATCTGGTGGAGCACCGCCCTAGAGTGAAGCCTAGGTTGCCCGGAACGTAGAAATGACCATAACTTTTACACTGGTAGCAATTATTCGTTTTATACAATGGAAAAACTGTTCTATTTATTTTGTATTTAATGCTTCGGGCGTTGGCTTCGAAGGCCCTAACTGTTTGATCTGGAGGACCAACGCCCTAGAGTGAAGCCTAGGTTGCCCGGAATGTAGAAATGACCATAACTTTCACACTGGTTGCTATTATTCGTTTTATAAGATGGAAAAACTGTTATATTTATATTGTATTCTATGCTTCAGGCGTTGCCTTCTGAGGCCGTAGCTATTCGATGTGGTGGAAGAACGCCATAGAGTGAAGCCTAGGTTGCCCGAAACGTAGAAATTTCCATATCTTTCACACTGTTTGCAATTATTCATTTTATACGGTGGCAAAACT
The DNA here is from genome assembly GCF_051401765.1 of Calliopsis andreniformis. Lineage (NCBI taxonomy): Eukaryota > Metazoa > Arthropoda > Insecta > Hymenoptera > Andrenidae > Calliopsis > Calliopsis andreniformis. The sequence continues at coordinate 6,242,028 of NW_027480426.1, read as the reverse complement.
GTTGCATTTATATTGTATTTTATGCTTCTGGCGTTGACTTCTAAGGACCTAACTATTCGATCTGGTGGAGCAACGCCCTAGAGTGAAGCCTAGGTTGCTCGGAATGTAGAAATAACCATAACTTTCACACTGGTTGCAAATATTCGTTTTTTACGATGGAAAAGCTGTTATATTTTTATTGTATTTTATGCCTCTGGCGTCGACTTCTAAGGCCCTAGCTATTCGATCTAGTGGAGCAACGCCCTAGGGTGAAGCCTAGGTTGCCCGGAACGTAGAAATGACCATTACTTTCACACTGTTTGCAATTATTCCTTTTATACGATGGAAAAGCGGTTGTATTTATATTGTATTTTATGCTTCTGGCGTTGGCTTCTTAGGCCCTAACTGTTGGATCTGGTGGAGCAGCGCCTCAGAGTTAAGTCTAGGGTGCCCGAAATGTCGATATGATCTTTACTTTCGCACTGGTTGCAAATAGTCATGCTATACGATGGAAAAACTGCTGCATTTTTATTGTATTTTGTGCTTCTGGCGTTGACTTCTAAGGCCGTAGCTATTAGATATGATGGGGCAACGCCCTAGAGTGACGCCTAGGTTACCCGGAACGTAGAAATGACCATTACTTTCACACTGTTTGCAATTATTCATTTTATACGATGGAAAAGCTGTTGTATTTATATTGTATTTTATGCTTCCGGCGTTAACTTCTAAGGGCGTAGCTATCGGATGTGGAGCAGCAACGCCCTAGAGTGACGCGTAGGTTGCCCGGAACGTAGAAATGACCATTACTTTCACAATGTCTGCAATTATTCATTTTATACGATGGAAAAACTGTTGTACTTATATTGTATTTGATCCTTCTGGCGTTGAATTCTAAGTCCCTAGCTATTCGATCTGGTGGAGCAGCGCACTAGAGTGAAGCCTAGGTTACCCGGAACGTAGAAATGACCAGTACTTTCACACTGGTTGCAGTTATTCGTTTTATACAGTGGAAAAACTGTTCTATTTATTTTGCATTTTATGCTTCGGGCGCTGACTTCTAAGTCCCTAGCAATTCCATCTGGTGGAGCAACACCTTAGAGTGAAGCCTAGGTTGCTCGGAACGTAGAAATGACCATAACCTTCACACTGGTTGCAACTATTCGTTTTATACGATGGAAAAGCTGTTGTATTTATATCGTATTTTATGCTTCCGGCGTTGACTTCTTAGGCCCTAACTATTTGATCTGGTGGAGCACTGCGCTAGAGTGAAGCCTAGGTTGCCCGGAACGTAGAACATACCATTACCTTCACACTGGTTGCAATTATTCCTGTTATACGATGGAAAAACTATTGTACTTATATTGTATTTTATGCTTCGGGCGTTGACTTCTAAGGCCCTAACTATTCGATTTGGTGGAGCAACGCCATACAGTGAAGCCTAGGTTGCCCGGAACGTAGATATGTCCATAACCATCACACAGGTTGCAATTATCCGTTTTATACGATGGAAAGACTGTTGTATTTATTTTGTAGTTTATGCTCCTGGCGTTGACTTCTATGGCCCTAACTCTTCGATCTGGTGGAGCAACGACTCAGAGTTAAGTCTAGGAAGCCCGAAATGTCGATATGATCATTACTTTCGCACTGGTTGCAATTAGTCATGCTATACGATGGAAAAACTGCTGCATTTTTAATGTATTTTGTGCTTCTGGCGTTGACTTCTAAGGCCGTAGATACTAGATATGGTGGAGCAACGCCCTAGAGTGCCGCCTAGGTTACCCGGAACGTAGAAATGACCAGTACTTTCACACTGGTTGCAGTTATTCGTTTTATACAATGGAAAAACTGTTCTATTTATTTTGCATTTTATGCTTCTGGCGTTGACTTCTTAGGCCCTAACTATTCCATCTGGTGGAACAACGCCCTAGGGTCAAACGTAGGTTGCCCGGAACGTAGAAATGGCCATCACTTTCACAATGTTCGCAATCATTCATTTTATACGATGGAAAAACTGTTGTACTTATACTGTATTTTATGCTTCGGGCGTTGACTTCTAAGGCCCTAACTCTTCGATCTGGTGGAGCAACGCCTCATAGTTAAGTCTAGGGTGCCCGAAATGTCGATATGAGCATTACTTTCGCACTGGTTGCAATTAGTCATGCTATACGATGGAAAAACTGCTGCATTTTTATTGTATTTTGTGCTTCTGGCGTTGACTTCTAAGGCCGTAGCTACTAGATATGGTGGAGCAACGCCCTAGAGTGACGCCTAGGTTACCCGGAACGTAGAAATGACCAGTACTTTCACACTGGTTGCAGTTATTCGTTTTACACATGGAAAAACTGTTCTATTTTTTTGTATTTTATGCTTCGGGCGTTGACTTCTAAGGCCCTAACTATTCGATCTGGTGGAGCAACGCCCTAGAGTGAAGCCTAGGTTGCCCGGGAAGTAGAAATGACCATAACAATCACACTGGTTGCAATTATTCCTGTTACACAGAGGAAAAATTGTTGCACCTTTATTGTATTTTATGCTTCTGGTGTTGACTTCATAGGCCCTAACGATTCGATCTGGTGGAGCAACGTCCTAGAGTGAAGCCTAGGTTGACCGGAACGTAGAAATGACCATAACTTTCACACTGGTTACCATTATTCGTTTTATACGATGGTAAAGCTGTTGTATTTATATCGTATTTTATGCTTCTGGCGTTGACTTCTTAGGCCCTAACTATTCCATCTGGTGGAACAACGCCCTAGGGTGAAGCCTAGGCTGCCCGGAACGTAGAAATGACCAGTACTTTCACACTGGTTGCAGTTATTCGTTTTATACAATGGAACAACTGTTCTATTTATTTTGCATTTTATGCTTCGGGCGTTGACTTCTAAGGCCCTAACTATTCGATCTGGTGGAGCAACGCCCTAGAGTGAAGCCTAGGTTGCCCGGGAAGTAGAAATGACCAGTACTTTCACACTGGTTGCAGTTATTCGTTTTATACAATGAAAAACTGTTCTATTTATTTTGCATTTTATGCTTCGGGCGCTGACTTCTAAGGCCCTACCTATTCGATCTGGTGGAGCAACGCCCTAGAGTGAAGCCTAGGTTGCCCGGGAAGTAGAAATGACCAGTACTTTCACACTGTCTGCAGTTATTCCTGTTGTATGATGGAAAAACTGTTGCACCTTTTTTGTATTTTATGCTTCTGGCGTTGACTTCTAAGGCCCTAACTATTCGATCTGGTGGAGCAACGCCCTAGAGTGAAGCCTAGGTTTCTCGGAACGTAGAAACGACCATTAATTTCACAATGACTGCAATTATTCGTTTTCTACGATGGAAAAGCTGTTGTATTTGTATCGTATTTTATGCTTCTGGCGTTGACTTCTTAGGCCCTAACTATTCCATCTGGTGGAACAACGCCCTACGGTTAAGCCTAGATTACCCGGAACGTAGAAATGTCCAGTACTTTCACACTGGTTGCAGTTATTCGTTTTATACAGTGGAGAAACTGTTCTATTTATTTTGCATTTTATGCTTCGGGCGCTGACTTCTAAGGCCCTAACTATTCGATCTGGTGGAGCAACGCCCTAGAGTGAAGCCTAGGTTGCCCGGAACGTAGAAGTGACAATTACTTCCACACTGTTTGCAAATATACATTTTATACGATGGAAAATCTGTTGTACTTATATTGTAATTTATGCTACTGGCGTTGACTTCTTAGGCCCTAACTATTTGATCTGGTGGAGCACTGCCCTAGAGGGAAGCCTAGGTTGCCCGGAACGTAGAACGTACCATCACCTTCACACTGGTTGCAATTATTCCTGTTATACGATGGAAAAACTGTTGCACCTTTATTGTATCTTATGCTTCTGGCGTTGACTTCTAAGGCCCTAACTATTCGATCTGGTGGAGCAACGCCCTAGAGTGAAGCCTAGGTTGCCCGGAACGTAGAAATGACCAGCACTTTCACACTGGTTGCAGTTATTCGTTTTATACAATGAAAAACTGTTCTATTTATTTTGCATTTTATGTTTCGGGCGCTGACTTCTAAGGCCCTAACAATTCGATCTGTTGGAGCAACGCCCTAGAGTGAAGCCTAGGTTGCCCGTGAAGTAGAAATGACCAGTACTTTCACACTGTTTGCGGTTATTCCTGTTGTATGATGGAAAAACTGTTGCAACTTTATTGTATTTTATGCTTCTGGCGTTGACTTCTAAGGCCCTAACTATTCGATCTGGTGGAGCAACGCCCTAGAGTGAAGCCTAGGTTGCTCGGAACGTAGAAACGACCATTACTTTCACAATGTCTGCAATTATTCGTTTTCTACGATGGAAAAGCTGTTGTATTTGTATCGTATTTTATGCTTCTGGCGTTGACTTCTTAGGCCCTAACTATTCCATCTGGTGGAACAACGCCCTAGGGTCAAACCTAGGTTGACCGGAACGTAGAAGTGACCATTACCTTCACAATGTTCGCAATCATTCATTTTATACGATGGAAAAACTGTTGTACTTATATTGTATTTTATGCTTCGGGCGTTGACTTCTAAGGCACTAACTATGAGATTTGGTGGAGCATCGCCCTACAGTGAAGCCTAGGTTGCCCGGAACCTAGATATGCCCATAACCATCACACAGGTTGCAATTATTTGTTTTATACGATGGAAAGACTGTTGTATTTATTTTGTAGTTTATGCTCCTGGCGTTGACTTCTATGGCCCTAACTCTTCGATCTGGTGGAGCAACACCTCAGAGTTAAGTCGAGGATGCCCGAAAAGTCGATATGAGCATTACTTTCGCGCTGGTTGCAATTAGTCATGCTATACGATGGAAAAACTGCTGCATTTTTATTGTATTTTGTGCTTCTGGCGTTAACTTCTAAGGCCGTTGCTACTAGATATGGTGGAGCAACGCCCTAGAGTGACGCCTAGGTTACCCGGAACGTAGAAATGACCAGTACTTTCACACTGGTTGCAGTTATTCGTTTTATACAATGGAAAAACTGTTCTATTTATTTTGCATTTTATGCTTCTGGCGTTGACTTCTTAGGCCCTAACTATTCCATCTGGTGGAACAACGCCCTAGGGTCAAACCTAGGTTGCCCGGAACGTAGAAATGACCATCACTTTCACAATGTTCGCAATCGTTCATTTTATACGATGGAAAAACAGTTGTACTTATACTGTATTTTATGCTTCGGGCGTTGACTTCTAAGGCCCTAACTCTTCGATCTGGTGGAGCAACGCCTCATAGTTAAGTCTAGGGTGCCCGAAATGTCGATATGAGCATTACTTTCGCACAGGTTGCAATTAGTCATGCTATACGATGGAAACACTGCTGCATTTTTATTGTATTTTGTGCTTCTGGCGTTGACTTCTAAGGCCGTAGCTACTAGATATGGTGGAGCAACGCCCTAGAGTGAAGCCTAGGTTGCCCGGAACGTAGAAATGATCATCACTTTCAAACTGGTTGCAATTATTCGTTTTATACGATGGAAAAACTGTTGCATCTTTATTGTATTCTATGCCTCTGGCGTTTACTTCTAAGGCCCTAACTATTCGATCTGGTGGAGCAACGCCCTAGAGTGAAGCCTAGGTTGCCGGAACGTAGAAATGACCATAACTTTCACACAGGTTGCAATTACTCGTTTTATACAATGGAAGAACTATTGTGTCTATATTGTATTTTATGCTTCTGGCGTTGACTTCTTAGGCCCTAACTGTTCGATCTGGTGGAACAACGCCGTAGAGTGAAGCCTAGGTTACCCGGAACGTAGAAATGACCAGTACTTTCACACTGTTTGCAGTTATTCCTGCTATACGATGGAAAAACAGTTGCATCTTTATTGAATTTTATGCTTCAGGCGCTGACTTCTAAGTCCCTAACTATTCTATCTGGTGGATCATCGCCCCAGAGTGAGGCCTAGGTTGCCCGGAACGTAGAAATGACCATCACTTCCATAAGGGTAGCAATTATTCGTTTTATACGATGGAAAAACTGTTGTGTTTATATTGTATTTTATGCATCTGGCGTTGACTTCTCAGGCACTAACTATTCGATCTGGTGGAGCAACGCCCTAGAGTGAAGCCTAGGTTGCCCGGAACGTAGAAATGACCATTACTTTCACACTGTTTGCAAATATACGTTATATACGATGGAAAAGCTGTTGTATTTATATTGTATTTTATGCTTCTGGCGTTGACTTCTTAGGCCTAAACTATTTGATCTGGTGGAGCACGGACCTAGAGTGAAGCCCAGGTTGTCCGGAACGAAGAGCACACCATTACCTTCACACGGGTTGCATTTATTCCTGTTATACGATGGACAAACTGTTGCATTTTTATTGTACTTTATGCTTCTGGCGCTGACTTCTAAGGTCCTACGTATTCGATCTGGTGGAGCAATGCCTCACAGTTAAATCTAGGATGCCTGGAACGTCGAAATGGTCATTACTTCCAGGCTGGTTGCATTTATTCATGCTATACGATGGAAAAACTGTTGTATTTTTACTGTATTTTATGCTTCTGGCGTTGACTTCTAAGGTCCTACCTATTCGATCTCGTGGGGCAACGTCCGAGAGTGTAGCCTATGTTGCCCGAAACGTAGAAATGACCATTACTTTCACGCTGGTTGCAATTATTCCTGTTATACGATGGACAAACTGTTGGATTTTTATTATACTTTATGCTTCTGGCGTTGCCTTCTTAAGCCCTAACTGTTCGATCTGGTAGAACAACGCCCTAGAGTGAAGACTAGGTTACCCGGAACATAGAAATGACAAGTACTTTCACACTGTTTGCAATTATTCATTTTATACGATGGAAAAGCTGTTGTATTGATATTGTATTTTATGCTTCTAGCGTTGACTTCTAAGGCCGTAGCTATTAGCTGTGGTGGAGCAACGCCCTACAGTGACGCCTAGGTTGCCCGGAACGTAGAACTGACCATTAATTCCACAATGTTTGCAATTATTCATTTTATACAATGGAAAAACGGTTGTACTTATATTGTCTTTTATTCTTCTGGCGTTGAATTCCGAGTCCCTAGCTATTCGATCTGGTGGAGCAACGCCCTAGAGTGAAACCTAGGTTGCCCGGAACGTAGAAATGACCATAACTTTCACACTGGTTGCTATTATTCCTTCTATACGATGGAAAAACTGTTATATTTTTATTGTATTTTATGCTTCTGGCGTTGCCTTCTTAGGCCGTAGCTATTAGCTGTGGTGGAGCAACGCCCTACAGTGACGCCTAGGTTGCCCGGAACGTAGAAATGACCATTAATTTCACAATGTTTGCAATTATTCATTTTATACAATGGAAAAACGGTTGTACTTATATTGTGTTTTATTCTTCTGGCGTTGAATTCCAAGTCCCTAGCTATTCGATCTGGTGGAGCACCGCCCTAGAGTGAAACCTAGGTTGCCCGGAACGTAGAAATGACCATAACTTTCACACTGGTTGCTATTATTCGTTCTATACAATGGAAAAACGGTTGTACTTATATTGTGTTTTATTCTTCTGGCGTTGAATTCCAAGTCCCTAGCTATTCGATCTGGTGGAGCACCGCCCTAGAGTGAAACCTAGGTTGCCCGGAACGTAGAAATGACCATAACTTTCACACTGGTTGCTATTATTCGTTCTATACGATGGAAAAACTGTTGTATTTATATTGTATTTTATGCTGCTGGCGTTGACTTCCTAGGCCCTAACAATTCGATCTGCTGGAACAACGCCCTAGAGTGAAGCCTAGGTTGCCTGGAACGTACAAATGACCATCACTTTCACACGGGTTGCAATTATTCCTGTTATAGGATGGAAAAACTGTTATATTTATATTGTATCTTATGCTTCTGGCGATGACTTCTTAGGCCCTAACAATTCGATCTGGTGGAACAACGCCCTAGAGTGAAGCCAAGGATGCCTGGAACGTACAAATGACCATCACTTTCACACGGGTTGCAATTATGCCTGTTATAGGATGGAAAGACTGTTGTTATTTTTATTGTATTTTATGCTTCAGGCGTTGACTTCTGAGGCCGCAGCTATTCGATGTGGCGGAAGAACGCCATAGAGTGAAGCCTAGGTTGCCCGGAACGTAGAAATGACCATAACTTTCATACTGGTTGCAATTATTCGTTTATATGATGGAAGAACTGTTGTATTTATAGTGTATTTTATGCTGTTGGCGTTCACTTCTTAGGCCCTAACAATTCGATCTGGTGGAACAACGCCCTGGGGTGAAGCCTAGGCTGCCCGGAACGTAGAAAAGACCATAACTTTGACACTGGTTGCTATTATTCATTTTATACGATGGAAAAACTGTTCTATTTATTTTGTGTTTTATGCTTCGGGCGTTGACTTCTAAGGCCCTAACTGTTTGATCTGGTGGAGCAACGCCCTAGAGTGAAGCCTAGGTTGCCCGGAACGTAGAAATGACCATAACTTTCACACTGGATGCTATTATTCGTTCTATACGATGGAAAGACTGTTATATTTATATTGTATCTTATGCTTCTGGCGTTGACTTATTAGGCCCTAGCAATTCGATCTGGTGGAACAACGCCCTAGAGTGAAGCCTAGGTTGCCTGGAACGTACAACTGACCATCACTTTCACACGGGTTGCAATTATTCCTGTTATAGGATGGAAAGACTGTTGTATTTTTGTTGTATTTTATGCTTCAGGCGTTGACTTCTGAGGCCGTAGCTATTCGATGTGGTGGAAGAACGCCATAGAGTGAGGCCTAGGTTGCCCGGAACGTAGAAATGACCATAACTTTCATACTGGTTGCAATTATTCGTTTTATATGATGGAAGAACTGTTGTTTTTATATTGTATTTTATGCTGCTGGCGTTCACTTCTTAGGCCCTAACTAGTCGATCTGATGGAACAACGCCCTGGGGTGAAGCCTAGGTTGCCCGGAACGTAGAAATGACCATAACTTTCACACTGGTTGCTATTATTCGTTTTATACGATGGAAAAACTGTTATATTTATATCTTATTTTATGTTTCTGGCGTTGCCTTCTTAGGCCCCAACTGTTCGATCTGGTGCAACAACTCCCTAGAGTGAAGCCTAGGTTACCCGGAACGTTGAAATGACCATCACTTTCACACGGGTTGCAATTATTCCTGTTATAGGATGGAAAGACTGTTATATTTATATTGTATCTTATGCTTCTGGCGTTGACTTCTTAGGCCCTAACAATTCGATCTGGTGGAACAACGCCCTAGAGTGAAGCCTAGGTTGCCTGGAACGTACAAATGACCATCACTTTCACACGGGTTGCAATTATTCATGTTATAGGATGGAAAGACTGTTGTATTTTTATTGTATTTTATGCCTCAGGCGTTGTCTTCTGAGGCCGCAGCTATTCGATGTGGTGGAAGAACGCCATACTGTGAAGCCTAGGTTGCCCGGAACGTAGAAATGACCATAACTTTCATACTGGTTGCAATCATTCGTTTTATATGATGGAAGAACTGTTGTATTTATATTGTATTTTATGCTGCTGGCGTTCACTTCTTAGGCCCTAACTATTCAACCTGTTGGGTCAACGCCCCAGAGTGAAGCCTAGGTTGCTCGGAATGTAGAAATGACCATAACATTCACACTGGTTGAAATTATTCGTTTTATATGATGGAAAAGCTGTTGCATCTTTATTGTATTTTATGCTTCTGGCGTTTAATTCTAAGTCGCTAGCTATTCAATCTGTTGGAGCAACGCCCAAGGGTGTAGCCTAGGTTGCCCGGAACGTAGAAATGACCATAACTTTTACACTGGTAGCAATTATTCGTTTTATACAATGGAAAAACTGTTCTATTTATTTTGTATTTTATACTTCGGGCGTTGACTTCTAATGCCTAAACTGTTTGATCTGGTGGAGCAACGCCCTAGAGTGAAGCCTAGGTTGCCCGGAACGTAGAAATGACCATAACTTTCACACTGGTTGCTATTCTTCGTTCTATACGATGGAAAAACTGTTATATTCATATTGTATCTTATGCTTCTGGCGTTGACTTCTTAGGCCCTAACAATTCGATCTGGTGGAACAACGCCCTAGAGTGAAGCCTAGGATGCCTGGAACGTACAAATGACCATCACTTTCACACGAGTTGCAATTATGCCTGTTATAGGATGGAAAGACTGTTGTATTTTTATTGTATTTTATGCTTCAGGCGTTGACTTCTGATGCCGCAGCTATTCGATGTGGTGGAAGAACGCCATAGAGTGAAGCCTAGGTTGCCCGGAACGTAGAAATGACAATAACTTTCATACTGGTTGCAATTATTCGTTTTATATGATGGAAGATCTGTTGTATTTATAGTGTATTTTATGCTGCTGGCGTTCACTTCTTAGGCCCTAACTATTCGATCTGGTGGAACAACGCCCTGGGGTGAAACCTAGGTTGCCCGGAACGTAGAAATGACCATAACTTTTGCACTGGTAGCAATTATTCGTTTTATACAATGGAAAAACTGTTCTATTTATTTTGTATTTTATACTTCGGGCGTTGACTTCTAAGGCCTAAACCGTTTGATCTGGTGGAGCAACGCCCTAGAGTGAAGCCTAGGTTGCCCTGAACGTAGAAATGGCCATTACTTTCACACTGGTTGCAATTATTCCTGTTATACGATGGAAAAACTGTTGTATCTTTATTGTATTTTATGCTTCTGGCTTTGACTTCTAAGGTCGTAGCTATTCGATCTGGTGCAGCAACGCCCTAGAGTGAAGCCTAGGTTGCCCGGAACGTAGAAATGACCATAACATTCACACTGGTTGCAATTATTCGTTTTATACGATGGAAAGGCTGTTGTATTTATTTTGTAGTTTATGCTTCTGGCGTTGACTTCTTAGGCCCTAACTATTCGATCTGGCGGAACAACGCCCTAAGGCGAAGCCTAGGTTGCCCGGAACGTAGAAACGACCATAACATTCACACTGGTTGCAATTATTCGTATAATACGATGGAAAAGCTGTTGTATTTACATTGTATTTTATGCTTCTGGCGTTGACTTCTAAATCCCTAACTATTCGATGTGGTGTAGCAACGCCCTAGAGTGAAGCCTAGGTTGCCCGCAACGTAGAAAAGACCATAACTTTGACACTGGTTGCTATTATTCATTTTATACGATGGAAAAACTGTTCTATTTATTTTGTGTTTTATGCTTCGGGCGTTGACTTCTAAGGCCCTAACTGTTTGATCTGGTGGAGCAACGCCCTAGAGTGAAGCCTAGGTTGCCCGGAACGTAGAAATGACCATAACTTTCACACTGGATGCTATTATTCGTTCTATACGATGGAAAGACTGTTATATTTATATTGTATCTTATGCTTCTGGCGTTGACTTATTAGGCCCTAGCAATTCGATCTGGTGGAACAACGCCCTAGAGTGAAGCCTAGGTTGCCTGGAACGTACAATTGACCATCACTTTCACACGGGTTGCAATTATTCCTGTTATAGGATGGAAAGACTGTTGTATTTTTGTTGTATTTTATGCTTCAGGCGTTGACTTCTGAGGCCGTAGCTATTCGATGTGGTGGAAGAACGCCATAGAGTGAGGCCTAGGTTGCCCGGAACGTAGAAATGACCATAACTTTCATACTGGTTGCAATTATTCGTTTTATATGATGGAAGAACTGTTGTTTTTATATTGTATTTTATGCTGCTGGCGTTCACTTCTTAGGCCCTAACTAGTCGATCTGATGGAACAACGCCCTGGGGTGAAGCCTAGGTTGCCCGGAACGTAGAAATGACCATAACTTTCACACTGGTTGCTATTATTCGTATTATACGATGGAAAAACTGTTATATTTATATCTTATTTTATGTTTCTGGCGTTGCCTTCTTAGGCCCCAACTGTTCGATCTGGTGCAACAACTCCCTAGAGTGAAGCCTAGGTTACCCGGAACGTTGAAATGACCATCACTTTCACACGGGTTGCAATTATTCCTGTTATAGGATGGAAAGACTGTTGTATTTTTATTGCATTTTATGCTTCAGGCATTGACTTCTACGGCCCTAACTATTCAATCTGTTGGAGCAGCGCCCTAGCGTGTAGCCTAGGTTGCCCGGAAAGTAGAAATGACCACAACTTTCACACTGGTTGCTATTATTCGTCTTATACGATGGAAAAACTGTTATTCGTTCTAAACGATGGAAAAACTGTTATATTTATATTGTATCTTATGCTTCTGGCGTTGACTTCTTAGGCCCTAACAATTCGATCTGGTGGAACAACGCCCTAGAGTGAAGCCTAGGTTGCCTGGAACGTACAAATGACCATCACTTTCACACGGGTTGCAATTATTCATGTTATAGGATGGAAAGACTGTTGTATTTTTATTGTATTTTATGCCTCAGGCGTTGTCTTCTGAGGCCGCAGCTATTCGATGTGGTGGAAGAACGCCATACAGTGAAGCCTAGGTTGCCCGGAACGTAGAAATGACCATAACTTTCATACTGGTTGCAATCATTCGTTTTATATGATGGAAGAACTGTTGTATTTATATTGTATTTTATGCTGCTGGCGTTCACTTCTTAGGCCCTAACTATTCAACCTGTTGGGTCAACGCCCCAGAGTGAAGCCTAGGTTGCTCGGAATGTAGAAATGACCATAACATTCACACTGGTTGAAATTATTCGTTTTATATGATGGAAAAGCTGTTGCATCTTTATTGTATTTTATGCTTCTGGCGTTTAATTCTAAGTCGCTAGCTATTCAATCTGTTGGAGCAACGCCCAAGGGTGTAGCCTAGGTTGCCCGGAACGTAGAAATGACCATAACTTTTACACTGGTAGCAATTATTCGTTTTATACAATGGAAAAACTGTTCTATTTATTTTGTATTTTATACTTCGGGCGTTGACTTCTAATGCCTAAACTGTTTGATCTGGTGGAGCAACGCCCTAGAGTGAAGCCTAGGTTGCCCGGAACGTAGAAATGACCATAACTTTCACACTGGTTGCTATTCTTCGTTCTATACGATGGAAAAACTGTTATATTCATATTGTATCTTATGCTTCTGGCGTTGACTTCTTAGGCCCTAACAATTCGATCTGGTGGAACAACGCCCTAGAGTGAAGCCTAGGATGCCTGGAACGTACAAATGACCATCACTTTCACACGAGTTGCAATTATGCCTGTTATAGGATGGAAAGACTGTTGTATTTTTATTGTATTTTATGCTTCAGGCGTTGACTTCTGAGGCCGCAGCTATTCGATGTGGTGGAAGAACGCCATAGAGTGAAGCCTAGGTTGCCCGGAACGTAGAAATGACAATAACTTTCATACTGGTTGCAATTATTCGTTTTATATGATGGAAGATCTGTTGTATTTATAGTGTATTTTATGCTGCTGGCGTTCACTTCTTAGGCCCTAACTATTCGATCTGGTGGAACAACGCCCTGGGGTGAAACCTAGGTTGCCCGGAACGTAGAAATGACCATAACTTTTACACTGGTAGCAATTATTCGTTTTATACAATGGAAAAACTGTTCTATTTATTTTGTATTTTATACTTCTGGCGTTGACGTCTAAGGCCCTAACTATTCGATCTGGTGTAGCAACGCCCTAGCGTGAAGCCTAGGTTGCCCGTAACGAAGAAATGACCATTACTTCCACATTGGTTGCAATTATTCATTTTATACGATGGAAAAACTGTTTTATTTATATTGTATTTTATGCTTCTGGCGTTGACTTCGAAGGCCGTATCTATTCGATGTGGTGGAGCAACGCCCTAGAGTGAAGCCTATGTTGTCCGGAACGTGGAAATGACCATTACTTTCACATTGGCTGCAATTAATCCTGCTACACGATGGAAAAACTGTTGTACTTATATTGTATTTTACGCTTCTGGCGTTGACTTCGAAGGCCGTAACTATTCCATCTTGTGTAGCAACGCCCTAGAGTCAAGCCTAGGTTGCCCGGAACGTAGAAATGGCCATAACTTTCACACTGGTTGGAATTATTCGTTTAATACGATGGAAAAGCTGTTGTATTTATATTGTGTTTTATGCTTCGGGCGCTGACTTCTAAGGCCCTAAGTATTCGATCTGGTGGAGCAACGCCCTAGAGTGAAGCCTAGGTTGCCCGGAACGTAGAAATGACCATTACTTTCTCATTGGTTGCAATTATTCCTGTTATACGATGGAAAGACTGTTTTATTTTTATTGTATTTTATGCTTCAGGCGTTGCCTTCTAAGGTCGTAGCTATTCGACGGGGTGGCGCAACGCCCTAGAGTGAAGCCTAGGTTGCCCAGAATGTAGAAATGACAATTACTTTCACACTGTTTGCAATTATTCATTATATACGGTGGAGAAACTGTTCAATTATATAGTATTTTATGATTCTGGCGTTGACTTCTAAGGCCATAGCTATTCGATGTGGTGGCGCACCGACCTATCGTGAAGCCTAGGTTTCCCGGAACGTAGAAATGACCATTACCGTCACACTTGTTGCAATTGTTCCTGTTATACGATTGAAACGTTGTTGTATTTTTATTTTATTTTATGCTTCTGGCGTTGGCTTCAAAGGCCCTAGCTATTGGATCTGGTGGAGCAACGCCCTAGAGTGAAGCCTAGGTTGCCCGAAACCTAGAAATGACCATTACTTTCACTCTGGTTGCAATTATTCCTGTTATACGATGGAAAAACGGTTGGATTTTTATTGTATTTTATGCATCGGGCGTTGACTTCTAAGGCACTAACTATTCGATCTGGTGGACCAACGCCCTAGAGTCAAGACTAGGTTGCCCGAAACGTAGAAATGACCATAACTTTCACACTGGTTGGAATTATTCGTTTAATACGATGGAAAAGCTGTTGTATTTATATTGTGTTTTATGCTTCGGGCGTTGACTTCTAAGTCCCTAGCTATTCGATCTGGTTGAGCAACGCCCTAGAGTGAAGCCTGGGTAGCCCGGAACGTAGAAATGACCATTACTTTCACACTGTTTGCAATTATTCATTTCATACGGTGGAAAAGCTGTTGTATTTATATTGTATTTTATGCTTCCGGCGTCGACTTCTTAGGCCCTAACTATTCGATCTGGTGGAGCAATGCCCTAGAGTGAAGCCTAGGGTGCCCGGAACGTAGAAATGACCATCACTTTCAAACTCCTTGCTTTATTCCTGTTATATGATGGAAAAACTGATGTACTTATACTGTATTTTATTCTTCTGGCGTTGACTTCTTAGGCCCTAACTATTCGATCTGGTGGAACAACGCCCAAGAGTGAAGCCTAGGTTGCCCGGAACGTAGAAATGACCATCACTTTCAAACTCGTTGCTTTATTCCTGTTATATGATGGAAAAACTGATGTACTTATACTGTATTTTATTCTTCTGGCGTTGACTTCTTAGGCCCTAACTATTCGATCTGGTGGAACAACGCCCAAGAGTGAAGCCCAGGTTGCCCTGAACGTAGAAATGACCATTACTTTCACACTGGTTCCAATTATTCCTGTTATACGATGGAAAAACTGTTGTATTCATATCGTATTTAATGCTTCTGGCGTTGACTTCTTAGGCCCTAACTATTCCATCTGGTGGAACGACGCCCTTGGGTGAAGCCTAGGTTGCCAGGAACGTAGAAATGACCATATCTTTCACACTGGTAGCAATTATTCGTTTCATACAATGGAAAAACTGTTCTATTTATTTTGTATTTTATACTTCGGGCGTTGACTTCGAAGGCCGTAACTATTCGATCTGGTGGAACAACGCCCTAGAGTGAAGACTAGGTTGCGCCGAACGTAGAAACGACCATCACTTTCACACTGGTTGCAATTATTCCTGTTATACGGTCGGAAAACTGTTGGATTTTTATTGTAATTTATGCTTCTGGCGTTGACTACTAAGGCCCTATGTATTCGATCTAGAGGAGCAATGCCTCACAGTTAAATCTAGGATGCCTGGATCGTCGAAATGATCATTACTTCCACGCTGGTTGCATTTATTCATGCTATACGATGGAAAAACTGTTGTATTTTTACTGTATTTTATGCTTCTGGCGTTGACTTCTAAGGTCCTAGCTATTCGATCTCGTGGGCCAACGTCCAAGAGTGTAGCCTATGTTGCCCGAAACGTAGAAATGACCATTACTTTCACGCTGGTTGCAATTATTCCTGTTATACGATGGACAAACTGTTGGCTATTTATTATACTTTATGCTACTGGATTTGACTTCTAAGGCCCTAACTATTCGATCTAGTTGAGCAACGCCCTAGAATGAAGCCTAGGTTGCCCGGAACGTAGAAATGACAATAACTTTGACACTGGTTGCAATTATTCCTGTTATACGATGGAAAATGTGTTGTATTTATATTGCATTTTATGCTTCTGGCTTTGACGTCTTAGGCCCAGACTATTCGATCTGGTGGACACACGCCATAGAGTGAAACCTAGGTTCCCCGGAACGTAGAAATGACCATAACTTTCACACTGGTAGCAATTATTGGTTTTATACAATGGAAAAACTGTTCTATTTACTTTGTATTTTATGCTTCGGGCGTTGACTTCTAAGGCCCTAACTATTCTATCTGGTGGAGTGACGCCCTAGAGTGAAGCCTAGGTTGCCCGGAACGTAGAAAAGACCATAACTTTCACACTGGTTGTTATTATTCGTTTTATGCGATGGAAAAACTATTGTATTTTTGTTGTATTATATGCTTTTGGCGTTGACTACTAAGGCCCTAACTATTCGATCTGGTGGAACAACGCCCTAGAGTGAAGCCTAGTTTGCCCGGATCGTAGAAATGACCATTACTTTCACACTGTTTGCAATTATACATTTTATACGATGGAAAAGCTGTTGTATCTTTATTGTATTTTATGCATCTAGCGTTGACTTCTAAGGCCCTAACTATTCGATCTGGTGGAGGAACGCCCTAGAGTAAAGCCTAGGTTGCCCGGAACGTAGAAAAGACCATAACTTTCACACTGGTTGTTATTATTCGTTTTATACGATGGAAAAGCTGCTGCATTTATATTGTGTTTTATGCATCTGGCGTTCACTTCTTAGGCCCTAACTATTCTATCTGGTGGAGCAATGCCTCAGAGTAAAGTCTAGGACGCCCGAAACGCCGAAATGATCATTCCTTTCACACTGGTTGCAATTATTCATGCTATACGATGAAAAAACTGTTGCATTTTTATTGTATTTTCTGCTTCTGGCTTCGACTTCTAAAGTCCTAGCTGTTCGATCTGGTGGGGCAACGTCCAAGAGTGAAGCCTATGTTGCCCGGAACGTAGAAATGACCATTACTTTCACACTGTTTGCAAATATACGTTATATACGATGGAAAAGCTGTTGTATTTATATTGTATTTTATGCTTCTGGCGTTGACTTCTTAGGCCTAAACTATTTGATCTGGTGGAGCACAGACCTAGAGTGAAGCCCAGGTTATCCGGAACGTAGAACATACCATTACCTTCACACTGGATGCATTTATTCCTGTTATACGATGGAAAATCTGTTGCATCTTTATTGTATTTTAAGGTTCTGGCGTTGACTTCTAAGGCCCTAACTATTCGATCTGGTGGAGAAACGCCCTAGAGTGAAGCCTACGTTGGCCGGGACGTAGAAATGACCATTACTTTCACACTGTTTGCAATTATTCGTTTTATACGATGGAAAAAGCTGCTGTATTTATATTGTATTTTATGCATCTGGCGTTCACTTCTTAGGCCCTAGCTATTCAATCTTGTGGAGCAATGCCTCAGAGTAAAGTCTAGGATGCCCGAAACGCCGAAATGATCATTCCTTTCACACTGGTTGCAATTATTCATGCTATACAATGAAAAAACTGTTGCATTTTTATTGTATTTTCTGCTTCTGGCTTCGACTTCTAAGGTCCTAGCTATTCGATCTGGTGAGGCAGCGTCCAAGAGTGAAGCCTATGTATCCCGGAACGTAGAAATGACCATAATTTTCACACTGGTTGCAATTATTCGTTTTATACAATGGAAAAACTGTTGTACTTATATTGTATTTTATGCTTCTGGCGTTGAATTCTAAGTCCCTATCTATTCGATCTGGTGGAGCAACGCCCTAGAGTGAAGCCTAGGTTGCCCGGAACGTAGAAATGACCATCACCTTGACACTGGCTGCAATTGTTCCCATTACACGATGGAAAAGCTGCTATATTTTTATTGTATTTTATGCTTCCGGCGTTGACTTCTAAGGCCCTAACTATTCGATCTGGTGGAGCAACGCCCTAGAGCGAAGCCTAGGTTGCCCGGATCGTAGAAATGACCATAACTTTCACACTGGTTGCAATTATTCGTTTTATACGATGGAAAAGCTGTTGTATTTATATCGTATTTAATGTTTCTGGCGTTGACTTCTTAGGCCCTAACTATTCCATCTGGTGGACCAACGCCACAGAGTGAATCCTAGGTTGCCCGGAACGTAGAAATGACCATAACTTTCACACTGGTTGCAATTATTCCTGTTATAGGGTGGAATGACTGTTCTATTTTAATTGTATTTTATGCTTCAGGCGTTGACTTCTGAGGCCGTAGCCATTCGATGTGGTGGAAGAACGCCATAGAGTGAAGCCTAGGTTGCCCGGAACGTAGACATGACCATAACTTTCATACTGGTTGCAATTATTCGTTTTATATGATGGAAGAACTGTTGTATTTATATTGTATTTTATGCTTCTGGCGTTGACTTCTAAGGCCCTAACTATTCGTTCTGGTGGAGCAACGCGCTAGTGTGAAGCCTACGTTGCCCGGAACGTAGGAATGACCATCACTTTCAAACTGGTTGCAATTATTCCGGTTATATGATGGAAAAACTGTTGTATTTTTATTGCATTTTATGCTTCGGGCATTGACTTCTAAGGCCCTAACTATTCAAACTGTTGGAGCAACGCCCTAGGGTGTAGCCTAGGCTGCCCGGTAAGAAGAAATGACCACAACTTTCATACTGGTTGCAATTACTCGTTGTATATGATGGAAAAACTGTTGTATTTATATTGTATTTTATGCTTCTGGCGTTCACTTCTTAGGCCCTAACTATTCGATCTGGTGGAACAACGCCCTTGGGTGAAGCCTAGGTTGCCAGGAACGTAGAAATGACCATATCTTTCACACTGGTAGCAATTATTCGTTTCATACAATGGAAAAACTGTTCTATTTATTTTGTATTTTATACTTCGGGCGTTGACTTCTAAGGCCGTAACTATTCGATCTGGTGGAACAACGCCCTAGAGTGAAGACTAGGTTGCGCCGAACGTAGAAACGACCATCACTTTCACACTGGTTGCAATTATTCGTTTTATACGAATGAAAAACTGTTGTATTGATATTGTATTTTATGCTTCTGGCGTTCACTTCTTAGGCCCTAACTATTCGATCTGGTGGAACAACGCCCTAGGGTGAAGCCTATGTTGCCCGGAACGTAGAAATGACCATAACTTTTACACTGGTAGCAATTATTCGTTTTATACGATGGAAAAACTGATCTATTTATTTTGTATTTTATGCTTCGGGCGTTGACTTCTAAGGCCCTAACTGTTTGATCTGGTGGAGCCACGCCCTAGAGTGAAGCCTAGGTTGCCCGGAACGTAGAAATGACCATAACCTTCACACTGGATGCTATTATTCGTTCTATACGATGGAAAAACAGTTATATTTATATTGTATCTTATGCTTCTGACGTTGACTTCTTAGGCCCTAACAATTCGATCTGGTGGAACAACGCCCTAGAGTGAAGTCTAGGTTGCCTGAAACGTACAAATGACCATCACTTTCACACGGGTTGCAATTATCCCTGTTATAGGATGGAAAGGCTGTTCTATTTTAATTGTATTTTATGCTTCAGGCGTTGACTTCTGAGGCCGTAGCCATTCGATGTGGTGGAAGAACGCCATAGAGTGAAGCCTAGGTTGCCCGGAACGTAGAAATGACCATAACTTTCATACTGGTTGCAATTACTCGTTTTATATGATGGAAGAACTGTTGTATTTATATTGTATTTTATGCTGCTGGCGTTCACTTCTTAGGCCCTAACTATTCGATGTGGTGGAGCAACGCCCTAGAGTGAAGCCTAGGTTACACGGAACGTAGAAATGACCAGTACTTTCACACTGGTTGCAATTATTCGCTTTATACGATGGAAAAACTGTTGTATATATATTGTATTTTATGCTTCTGGCGTTGACTTCATAGGTCCAAACTATTCGGTCTAGTGGACCAACGACCTAGAGTGAAGCCTAGGTTGCACGGAACGTAGAAATGACCATAACTTTCACACTGGTTGCAATTATTCCTGTTATACGATGGAAAAACTGTTGTATCTATATCGTATTTTATGCTTCTGGCGTTGACTTCTAAGGCCCTAACTATTCGATCAAGTGGAGCTACGCCCTAGAATGAACCCTAGGTTGTCCGGAACGTAGAATTGACCATAACTTTAACACTGGTTGCAATTATTCCAGTTATACGATGGAAAAGGTGTTGTATTTATATTGTATTTTATGCTACTGGCTCTGACTTCTCAGGCCCTAACTATTCGATCTGGCGGAGCAACGCCCTAGAGTGAAGCCTAGGTTGCCCGAAACGTTGAAATGACCATCACTTTCACACTGGTTGCAATTATTCCTGTTATACGATGGACAAACTGTTGCATTTTTATTGTACTATATGCTTCTGGCGCTGACTTCTAAGGTGCTACGTATTCGATCTGGTGGAGCAATGCCCCACAGTTAAATCTAGGATGCCCGAAACGTCGAAATGATCATTACTTTCACACTGATTGCAATTATTCATGCTATATGATGGAAAAACTGTTGTACTTTTATTGTATTTTATGCTTTGGGCGTTGACTTCTAAGGCCCTAGCAATCCGATCTGGTGGAACAACACCCTAGAGGGAAGCCTAGGTTGCCCGGAACGTAGAAATGACCATTACTCTCACACTGATTGCTATTATTCCTGTTATACGATAGAAAAACTCTTCTATATTTATTGTATTTTATGCTTCGGGCGTTGACTTCTATGGCCCTACCTATTTGATCTGGTGGAGCAACACCCTACAGTGAAGCCTAGGTTGCCCGAAACGTAGATATGACCATAACCTTCACACAGGTTGCAAATATTCGTTTCATACAATGGAACAACTGTTCTATTTATTTCGTATTTTATGCTTCGGGCATTGACTTCTAAGGCCCTAACTATTCTATCTGGTGGAGCGACGCCCTAGAGTGAAGCCTAGGTTGCCCGGAACGTAGAAATGACAATAACTTTCACACTGGTTGCAATTATTCGTTTTATACGATGGAAAAGCTGTTGTATTCATATCGTATTTAATGCTTCTGGCGTTGACTTCTTAGGCCCTAACTATTCCATCTGGTGGAACGACGCCCTTGGGTGAAGCCTAGGTTGCCAGGAACGTAGAAATGACCATAACTTTGACACTGGTTGCTATTATTCGTTTTATACGATGGAAAAACTGTTCTATTTATTTTGTGTTTTATGCTTCGGGCGTTGACTTCTAAGGCCCTAACTGTTTGATCTGGTGGAGCAACGCCCTAGAGTGAAGCCGAGAGTGCCCGGAACGTAGAAATGACAATCACTTTCAAACTGGTTGCAATTATTCCGATTATATGATGGAAAAACTGTTGTATTTTTATTGCATTTTATGCTTCGGGCATTGACTTCTAAGGCCCTAACTATTCAATCTGTTGGAGCAACGCCCTAGGGTGTAGCCTAGGTTGCCCGGAAAGTAGAAATGACCACAACTTTCATACTGGTTGCAATTACTCGTTTTATATGATGCAAAACTGTTGTATTTATAATGTATTTTATGCTTCTGGCGTTCACTTCTTAGGCCCTAACTATTCGATCTGGTGGAACAACGCCCTAGGGTGAAGCCTAGGTTGCCCGGAACGTAGAAATGACCATAACTTTTACACTGGTAGCAATTATTCGTTTTATACAATGGAAAAACTGTTCTATTTATTTTGTATTTTATACTTCGGGCGTTGACTTCTAAGGCCTAAGCTGTTTGATCTGGTGGAGCAACGACCTAGAGTGAAGCCTAGGTTGCCCGGAACGTAGAAATGACCATAACTTTCACACTGGTTGCTATTCTTCGTTCTATACGATGGAAAAACTGTTATATTTTTATTGTATTTTATGCTTCAGGCGTTGACTTCTGAGGCCGCAGCTATTCGATGTGGTGGAAGAAAGCCATAGAGTGAAGCCTAGGTTGCCCGGAACGTAGAAATGACCATAACTTTCATACTGGTTGCAATTATTCGTTTTATATGATGGAAGAACTGTTGTATTTATAGTGTATTTTATGCTGCTGGCGTTCACTTCTTAGGCCCTAACTATTCGATCTGGTGGAACAACGCCCTGGGGTGAAGCCTAGGTTGCCGGGAACGTAGAAATGACCATAACTTTGACACTGGTTGCTATTGTTCGTTTTATACGATGGAAAAACTGTTCTATTTATTTTGTGTTTTATGCTTCGGGCGTTGACTTCTAAGGCCCTAACTGTTTGATCTGGTGGAGCAACGCCCTAGAGTGAAGCCTAGGTTGCCCGGAACGTAGAAATGACCATAACCTTCACACTGGATGCTATTATTCGTTCTATACGATGGAAAAACAGTTATATTTATATTGTATCTTATGCTTCTGGCGTTGACTTCTTAGGCCCTAACAATTCTATCTGGTGGAACAACGCCCTAGAGTGAAGTCTAGGTTGCCTGAAACGTACAAATGACCATCACTTTCACACGGGTTGCAATTATCCCTGTTATAGGATGGAAAGGCTGTTCTATTTTAATTGTATTTTATGCATCAGGCGTTGACTTCTGAGGCCGTAGCCATTCGATGTGGTGGAAGAACGCCATAGAGTGAAGCCTAGGTTGCCCGGAACGTAGAAATGACCATAACTTTCATACTGGTTGCAATTACTCGTTTTATATGATGGAAGAACTGTTGGATTTATATTGTATTTTATGCTGCTGGCGTTCACTTCTTAGGCCCTAACTATTCGATGTGGTGGAGCAACGCCCTAGAGTGAAGCCTAGGTTACACGGAACGTAGAAATGACCAGTACATTCACACTGGTTGCAATTATTCGCTTTATACGATGGAAAAACTGTTGTATATATATTGTATTTTATGCTTCTGGCGTTGACTTCATAGGTCCAAACTATTCGGTCTAGTGGACCAACGACCTAGAGTGAAGCCTAGGTTGCACAGAACGTAGAAATGACCATAACTTTCACACTGGTTGCAATTATTCCTGTTATACGATGGAAAAACTGTTGTATCTATATCGTATTTTATGCTTCTGGCGTTGACTTCTAAGGCCCTAACTATTCGATCAAGTGGAGCTACGCCCTAGAATGAACCCTAGGTTGTCCGGAACGTAGAATTGACCATAACTTTAACACTGGTTGCAATTATTCCAGTTATACGATGGAAAAGGTGTTGTATTTATATTGTATTTTATGCTACTGGCTCTGACTTCTCAGGCCCTAACTATTCGATCTGGCGGAGCAACGCCCTAGAGTGAAGCCTAGGTTGCCCGAAACGTTGAAATGACCATCACTTTCACACTGGTTGCAATTATTCCTGTTATACGATGGACAAACTGTTGCATTTTTATTGTACTATATGCTTCTGGCGCTGACTTCTAAGGTCCTACGTATTCGATCTGGTGGAGCAATGCCCCACAGTTAAATCTAGGATGCCCGAAACGTCGAAATGATCATTACTTTCACACTGATTGCAATTATTCATGCTATATGATGGAAAAACTGTTGTACTTTTATTGTATTTTATGCTTTGGGCGTTGACTTCTAAGGCCCTAGCAATCCGATCTGGTGGAGCAACACCCTAGAGGGAAGCCTAGGTTGCCTGGAACGTAGAAATGACCATTACTCTCACACTGATTGCTATTATTCCTGTTATACGATAGAAAAACTCTTCTATATTTATTGTATTTTATGCTTCGGGCGTTGACTTCTATGGCCCTACCTATTTGATCTGGTGGAGCAACACCCTACAGTGAAGCCTAGGTTGCCCGAAACGTAGATATGACCATAACCTTCACACAGGTTGCAAATATTCGTTTCATACAATGGAAAAACTGTTCTATTTATTTCGTATTTTATGCTTCGGGCATTGACTTCTAAGGCCCTAACTATTCTATCTGGTGGAGCGACGCCCTAGAGTGTAGCCTAGGTTGCCCGAAACGTAGAAATGACAATAACTTTCACACTGGTTGCAATTATTCGTTTTATACGATGGAAAAGCTGTTGTATTCATATCGTATTTAATTCTTCTGGCGTTGACTTCTTAGGCCCTAACTATTCCATCTGGTGGAACGACGCCCTTGGGTGAAGCCTAGGTTGCCAGGAACGTAGAAATGACCATAACTTTGACACTGGTTGCTATTATTCGTTTTATACGATGGAAAAACTGTTCTATTTATTTTGTGTTTTATGCTTCGGGCGTTGACTTCTAAGGCCCTAACTGTTTGATCTGGTGGAGCAACGCCCTAGAGTGAAGCCGAGGGTGCCCGGAACGTAGAAATGACAATCACTTTCAAACTGGTTGCAATTATTCCGATTATATGATGGAAAAACTGTTGTATTTTTATTGCATTTTATGCTTCGGGCATTGACTTCTAAGGCCCTAACTATTCAATCTGTTGGAGCAACGCCCTAGGGTGTAGCCTAGGTTGCCCGGAAAGTAGAAATGACCACAACTTTCATACTGGTTGCAATTACTCGTTTTATATGATGCAAAACTGTTGTATTTATAATGTATTTTATGCTTCTGGCGTTCACTTCTTAGGCCCTAACTATTCGATCTGGTGGAACAACGCCCTAGGGTGAAGCCTAGGTTGCCCGGAACGTAGAAATGACCATAACTTTTACACTGGTAGCAATTATTTGTTTTATACAATGGAAAAACTGTTCTATTTATTTTGTATTTTATACTTTGGGCGTTGACTTCTAAGGCCTAAGCTGTTTGATCTGGTGGAGCAACGACCTAGAGTGAAGCCTAGGTTGCCCGGAACGTAGAAATGACCATAACTTTCACACTGGTTGCTATTCTTCGTTCTATACGATGGAAAAACTGTTATATTTATATTGTATCTTATGCTTCTGGCGTTGACTTCTTAGGCCCTAACAATTCGATCTGGTGGAACAACGCCCTAGAGTGAAGCCTAGGATGCCAGGAACGTACAAATGACCATCACTTTCACACGGGTTGCAATTATGCCTGTTATAGGATGGAAAGTCTGTTGTATTTTTATTGTATTTTATGCTTCAGGCGTTGACTTCTGAGGCCGCAGCTATTCGATGTGGTGGAAGAAAGCCATACAGTGAAGCCTAGGTTGCCCGGAACGTAGAAATGACCATAACTTTCATACTGGTTGCAATTATTCGTTTTATATGATGGAAGAACTGTTGTATTTATAGTGTATTTTATGCTGCTGGCGTTCACTTCTTAGGCCCTAACTATTCGATCTGGTGGAACAACGCCCTGGGGTGAAGCCTAGGTTGCCCGGAACGTAGAAATGACCATAACTTTGACACTGGTTGCTATTGTTCGTTTTATACGATGGAAAAACTGTTCTATTTATTTTGTGTTTTATGCTTCGGGCGTTGACTTCTAAGGCCCTAACTGTTTGATCTGGTGGAGCAACGCCCTAGAGTGAAGCCTAGGTTGCCCGGAACGTAGAAATGACCATAACCTTCACACTGGATGCTATTATTCGTTCTATACGATGGAAAAACAGTTATATTTATATTGTATCTTATGCTTCTGGCGTTGACTTCTTAGGCCCTAACAATTCTATCTGGTGGAACAACGCCCTAGAGTGAAGTCTAGGTTGCCTGAAACGTACAAATGACCATCACTTTCACACGGGTTGCAATTATCCCTGTTATAGGATGGAAAGGCTGTTCTATTTTAATTGTATTTTATGCTTCAGGCGTTGACTTCTGAGGCCGTAGCCATTCGATGTGGTGGAAGAACGCCATAGAGTGAAGCCTAGGTTGCCCGGAACGTAGAAATGACCATAACTTTCATACTGGTTGCAATTACTCGTTTTATATGATGGAAGAACTGTTGGATTTATATTGTATTTTATGCTGCTGGCGTTCACTTCTTAGGCCCTAACTATTCGATGTGGTGGAGCAACGCCCTAGAGTGAAGCCTAGGTTACACGGAACGTAGAAATGACCAGTACATTCACACTGGTTGCAATTATTCGCTTTATACGATGGAAAAACTGTTGTATATATATTGTATTTTATGCTTCTGGCGTTGACTTCATAGGTCCAAACTATTCGGTCTAGTGGACCAACGACCTAGAGTGAAGCCTAGGTTGCACAGAACGTAGAAATGACCATAACTTTCACACTGGTTGCAATTATTCCTGTTATAAGATGGAAAAACTGTTGTATCTATATCGTATTTTATGCTTCTGGCGTTGACTTCTAAGGCCCTAACTATTCGATCAAGTGGAGCTACGCCCTAGAATGAACCCTAGGTTGTCTGGAACGTACAATTGACCATAACTTTAACACTGGTTGCAATTATTCCAGTTATACGATGGAAAAGGTGTTGTATTTATATTGTATTTTATGCTACTGGCTCTGACTTCTCAGGCCCTAACTATTCGATCTGGCGGAGCAACGCCCTAGAGTGAAGCCTAGGTTGCCCGAAACGTTGAAATGACCATCACTTTCACACTGGTTGGAATTATTCCTGTTATACGATGGACAAACTGTTGCATTTTTATTGTACTATATGCTTCTGGCGCTGACTTCTAAGGTCCTACGTATTCGATCTGGTGGAGCAATGCCCCACAGTTAAATCTAGGATGCCCGAAACGTCGAAATGATCATTACTTTCACACTGATTGCAATTATTCATGCTATATGATGGAAAAACTGTTGTACTTTTATTGTATTTTATGCTTTGGGCGTTGACTTCTAAGGACCTAGCAATCCGATCTGGTGGAACAACACCCTAGAGGGAAGCCTAGGTTGCCCGGAACGTAGAAATGACCATTACTCTCACACTGGTTGCTATTATTCCTGTTATACGATAGAAAAACTCTTCTATATTTATTGTATTTTATGCTTCGGGCGTTGACTTCTATGGCCCTACCTATTTGATCTGGTGGAGCAACACCCTACAGTGAAGCCTGTGTTGCCCGAAACGTAGATATGACCATAACCTTCACACAGGTTGCAAATATTCGTTTCATACAATGGAAAAACTGTTCTATTTATTTCGTATTTTATGCTTCGGGCGTTGACTTCTAAGGCCCTAACTATTCTATCTGGTGGAGCGACGCCCTAGAGTGAAGCCTAGGTTGCCCGGAACGTAGAAATGACAATAACTTTCACACTGGTTGCAATTATTCGTTTTATACGATGGAAAAGCTGTTGTATTCATATCGTATTTAATGCTTCTGGCGTTGACTTCTTAGGCCCTAACTATTCCATCTGGTGGAACGACGCCCTTGGGTGAAGCCTAGGTTGCCAGGAACGTAGAAATGGCCATAACTTTGACACTGGTTGCTATTATTCGTTTTATACGATGGAAAAACTGTTCTATTTATTTTGTGTTTTATGCTTCGGGCGTTGACTTCTAAGGCCCTAACTGTTTGATCTGGTGGAGCAACGCCCTAGAGTGAAGCCGAGGGTGCCCGGAACGTAGAAATGACAATCACTTTCAAACTGGTTGCAATTATTCCGATTATATGATGGAAAAACTGTTGTATTTTTATTGCATTTTATGCTTCGGGCATTGACTTCTAAGGCCCTAACTATTCAATCTGTTGGAGCAACGCCCTAGGGTGTAGCCTAGGTTGCCCGGAAAGTAGAAATGACCACAACTTTCATACTGGTTGCAATTACTCGTTTTATATGATGGAAAAACTGTTGTATTTATAATGTATTTTATGCTTCTGGCGTTCACTTCTTAGGCCCTAACTATTCGATCTGGTGGAACAACGCCCTAGGGTGAAGCCTAGGTTGCCCGGAACGTAGAAATGACCATAACTTTTACACTGGTAGCAATTATTCGTTTTATACAATGGAAAAACTGTTCTATTTATTTTGTATTTTATACTTCGGGAGTTGACTTCTAAGGCCTAAACTGTTTGATCTGGTGGAGCAACGACCTAGAGTGAAGCCTAGGTTGCCCGGAACGTAGAAATGACCATAACTTTCACACTGGTTGCTATTCTTCGTTCTATACGATGGAAAAACTGTTATATTTATATTGTATCTTATGCTTCTGGCGTTGACTTCTTAGGCCCTAACAATTCGATCTGGTGGAACAACGCCCTAGAGTGAAGCCTAGGATGCCAGGAACGTACAAATGACCATCACTTTCACACGGGTTGCAATTATGCCTGTTATAGGATGGAAAGTCTGTTGTATTTTTATTGTATTTTATGCTTCAGGCGTTGACTTCTGAGGCCGCAGCTATTCGATGTGGTGGAAGAAAGCCATAGAGTGAAGCCTAGGTTGCCCGGAACGTAGAAATGACCATAACTTTCATACTGGTTGCAATTATTCGTTTTATATGATGGAAGAACTGTTGTATTTATAGTGTATTTTATGCTGCTGGCGTTCACTTCTTAGGCCCTAACTATTCGATCTGGTGGAACAACGCCCTGGGGTGAAGCCTAGGTTGCCCGGAACGTAGAAATGACCATAACTTTGACACTGGTTGCTATTATTCGTTTTATACGATGGAAAAACTGTTCTATTTATTTTGTGTTTTATGCTTCGGGCGTTGACTTCTAAGGCCCTAACTGTTTGATCTGGTGGAGCAACGCCCTAGAGTGAAGCCTAGGTTGCCCGGAACGTAGAAATGACCATAACTTTCACACTGGATGCTATTATTCGTTCTATACGATGGAAAGACTGTTATATTTATATTGTATCTTATGCTTCTGGCGTTGACTTCTTAGGCCCTAACAATTCGATCTGGTGGAACAACGCCCTAGAGTGAAGCCTAGGTTGCCTGGAACGTACAAATGACCATCACTTTCACACGGGTTGCAATTATTCCTGTTATAGGATGGAAAGAGTGTTGTATTTTTATTGTATTTTATGCTTAAGGCGTTTGACTTCTGAGGCCGTAGCTATTCGATGTGGTGGAAGAACGCCATAGAGTGAAGCCCAGGTTGCTCGAGATGTAGAAATGACTTTAACTTTCACACTGGTCCCAATTATTCGTTTTATACGATGGAAAAGCTGTTGTATTTTGTAACGTATTTTATGCTTCGGGCGTTTACTTCTAAGGCCCTCACTATTCGATCTGGTGGAGCAACGCCCTAGAGTGAAACCTAGGTTGCCCGGAACGTAGAAATAACCACAACTTTCATACTTGTTGCAATTATTCGTTTTATACGGTGGAAAAGCTGTTGTATTTATAGTGTATTTTATGCTGCTGGCGTTCACTTCTTAGGCCCTAACTATTCGATCTGGTGGAACAACGCCCTGGGGTGAAGCCTAGGTTGCCCGGAACGTAGAAATGACCATAACTTTGACACTGGTTGCTATTATTCGTTTTATACGATGGAAAAACTGTTCTATTTATTTTGTGTTTTATGCTTCGGGCGTTGACTTCTAAGGCCCTAACTGTTTGATCTGGTGGAGCAACGCCCTAGAGTGAAGCCTAGGTTGCCCGGAACGTAGAAATGACCATAACTTTCACACTGGATGCTATTATTCGTTCTATACGATGGAACGACTGTTATATTTATATTGTATCTTATGCTTCTGGCGTTGACTTCTTAGGCCCTAACAATTCGATCTGGTGGAACAACGCCCTAGAGTGAAGCCTAGGTTGCCTGGAACGTACAAATGACCATCACTTTCACACGGGTTGCAATTATTCCTGTTATAGGATGGAAAGACTGTTGTATTTTTATTGTATTTTATGCTTCTGGCGTTGACTTCTTAGGCCCTAACAATTCGGTCTGGTGGAACAACGCCCTAGAGTGAAGCCTAGGTTGCCTGGAACGTAGAAATGACCATAACTTTCATACTGGTTGCAATCATTCGTTTCATATGATGGATGAACTGTTGTATTTATATCGTTTTTTATGCTTCTGGCGTTGACTTCTAAGGCACTAACCATTCGATCTGGTGGAGCAACGCCCTAGAGTGAAGCCGAGGTTGCCCGGAACGTAGAAATGACAATCACTTTCAAACTGGTTGCAATTATTCCGGTTATATGATGGAAAAACTGTTGTATTTATAATGTATTTTATGCTTCTGGCGTTCACTTCTTAGGCCCTAACCATCCGATCTGGTGGCACAACGCCCTAGGGTGAAGCCTAGGTTGCCCGGAACGTAGAAATGACCATACCTTTTACACTGGTAGCAATTATTCGTTTTATACAATGGAAAAACTGTTCTATTTATTTTGTATTTTATACTTCGGGCGTTGACTTCTAAGGCCTAAACTGTTTGATCTGGTGGAGCAACGACCTAGAGTGAAGCCTAGGTTGCCCGGAACGTACAAATGACCATAACTTTCACACTGGCTGCTATTCTTCGTTCTATACGATGGAAAAACTGTTATATTTATATTGTATCTTATGCTTCTGGCGTTGACTTCTTAGGCCCTAACAATTCGATCTGGTGGAACAACGCCCTAGAGTGAAGCCTAGGATGCCTGGAACGTACAAATGACCATCACTTTCACACGGGTTGCAATTATGCCTGTTATAGGATGGAAAGTCTGTTGTATTTTTATTGTATTTTATGCTTCAGGCGTTGACTTCTGAGGCCGCAGCTATTCGATGTGGTGGAAGAAAGCCATAGAGTGAAGCCTAGGTTGCCCGGAACGTAGAAATGACCATAACTTTCATACTGGTTGCAATTATTCGTTTTATATGATGGAAGAACTGTTGTATTTATAGTGTATTTTATGCTGCTGGCGTTCACTTCTTAGGCCCTAACTAGTCGATCTGGTGGAACAACGCCCTGGGGTGAAGCCTAGGTTGCCCGTAACGTAGAAATGACCATAACTTTCACACTGGTTGCTATTATTCGTTTTATACGATGGAAAAACTGTTATATTTATATTGTATTTTATGCTTCTGGCGTTGCCTTCTTAGGCCCCAACGGTTCGATCTGGTGCAACAACGCCCTAGACTGAAGCCTAGGTTACCCGGAACGTTGAAATGACCATCACTTTCACACGGGTTGCAATTATTCCTGTTATAGGATGGAAAGACTGTTGTATTTTTATTGTATTTTATGCTTCAGGCGTTGACTTCTGAGGCCGTAGCTATTCGATGTGGTGGAAGAACGCCATAGAGTGAAGCCTAGGTTGCTCGAGATGTAGAAATGACTTTAACTTTCACACTGGTCCCAATTATTCGTTTTATACGATCGAAAAGCTGTTGTATTTTGTATCGTATTTTATGCTTCGGGCGTTTACTTCTAAGGCCCTCACTATTCGATCTGGTGGAGCAACGCCCTAGAGTGAAACCTAGGTTGCCCGGAACGTAGAAATAACCACAACTATCATACTTGTTGCAATTATTCGTTTTATACGATGGAAAAGCTGTTGTATTTATATTGTTTTTTATGCTTCTGGCGTTGACTTCTAAGGCCCTAACTATTCAATCTGTTGCAGCAACGCCCTAGGGTGTAGCCTAGGTTGCCCGGAAAGTAGAAATGACCACAATTTTCATACTGGTTGCTATTATTCGTTTTATACGATGGAAAAACTGTTATACTTATATTGTATTTTATGCTTCTGGCGTTGCCTTCTTAGGCCCCAACGGTTCGATCTGGTGCAACAACGCCCTAGAGTGAAGCCTAGGTTACCCGGAACGTTGAAATGACCATCACTTTCACACTGGTTGCTATTATTCGTTTTATACGATGGAAAAACTGTTATACTTATATTGTATTTTATGCTTCTGGCGTTGCCTTCTTAGGCCGTAGCTATTAGCTGTGGTGGAGCAACGCCCTACAGTGACGCCTAGGTTGCCCGGAACGTAGAAATGACCATTAATTTCACAATATTTGCAATTATTCATTTTATACAATGGAAAAACGGGTGTACTTATATTGTGTTTTATTCTTCTGGCGTTGAATTCCAAGTCCCTAGCTATTCGATCTGGTGTAGCAGCGCCCTAGAGCGAAACCTAGGTTGCCCGGATCGTAGAAATGACCATAACCTTCACACTGGTTGCTATTATTCGTTCTATACGATGGAAAAACTGTTATATATATATTGTATCTTATGCTTCTGGCGTTGACTTCTTAGGCCCTAACAATTCGATCTGGTGGGACAACGCCCTAGAGTGAAGCCTAGGATGCCTGAAACGTACAAATGACCATCACTTTCACACGGGTTGCAATTATGCCTGTTATAGGATGGAAAGACTGTTGTATTTTTATTGTATTTTATGCTTCAGGCGTTGACTTCTGAGGCCGCAGCTATTCGATGTGGTGGAAGAACGCCATAGAGTGAAGCCTAGGTTGCCCGGAACGTAGAAATGACCATAACTTTCATACTGGTTGCAATTATTCGTTTTATATGATGGAAGAACTGTTGTATTTATAGTGTATTTTATGCTGCTGGCGTTCACTTCTTAGGCCCTAACTATTCGATCTGGTGGAACAACGCCCTGGGGTGAAGCCTAGGTTGCCCGGAACGTAGAAATGACCATAACTTTGACACTGGTTGCTATTATTCGTTTTATACGATGGAAAAACTGTTCTATTTATTTTGCGTTTTATGCTTCGGGCGTTGACTTCTAAGGCCCTAACTGTTTGATCTGGTGGAGCAACGCCCTAGAGTGAAGCCTAGGTTGCCCGGAACGTAGAAATGACCATAACTTTCACACGGGTTGCAATTATTCCTGTTATAGGATGGAAAGACTGTTGTATTTTTATTGCATTTTATGCTTCAGGCATTGACTTCTAAGGCCCTAACTATTCAATCTGTTGGAGCAACGCCCTAGCGTGTAGCCTAGGTTGCCCGGAAAGTAGAAATGACCACAACTTTCACACTGGTTGCTATTATTCGTCTTATACGATGGAAAAACCGTTATTCGTTCTAAACGATGGAAAAACTGTTATATTTATATTGTATCTTATGCTTCTGGCGTTGACTTCTTAGGCCCTAACAATTCGATCTGGTGGAACAACGCCCTAGAGTGAAGCCTAGGTTGCCTGGAACGTACAAATGACCATCACTTTCACACGGGTTGCAATTATTCCTGTTATAGGATGGAAAGACTGTTGTATTTTTATTGTATTTTATGCCTCAGGCGTTGACTTCTGAGGCCGCAGCTATTCGATGTGGTGGAAGAACGCCATAGAGTGAAGCCTAGGTTGCCCGGAACGTAGAAATTACCATAACTTTCACACTGGTAGGAATTATTCGTTTTATACGATGGAACAACTGTTCTATTTATTTTGTATTTCATCTTTCGGGCGTTGACGTCTAAGGTCCTAACTATTCAATCTGTTGCAGCAACGCCCTAGGGTGGATCCTAGGTTGCCCGGAAAGTAGAAATGACCATAACTTTCATACTGGTTGCAATTATTCGTTTTATACGATGGAAAAACTGTTGTATTGATATTGTATTTTATGCTTCTGGCGTTGACTTCGAAGGCACTAACTATTCGATCTGGTAGAGCAACGCCCTAGAGTGAAGCCGAGGTTGCCCGGAACGTAGAAATGACCATCACTTTCAAACTGGTTGCAATTATTCCGGTTATAGGATGGAAAGACTGTTGTATTTTTATTGCATTTTATGCTTCGGGCATTGACTTCTAAGGCCCTAACTATTCAATCTGTTGGAGCAACGCCCTAGGATGTAGTCTAGGTTGCCCGGAATGTAGAAATGACCACAACTTTCATACTGGTTGCAATTACTCGTTTTATATGATGGAAAAACTGATGTACTTATACTGTATTTTATTCTTCTGGCGCTGACTTCTTAGGCCCTAACTATTCGATCTGGTGGAACAACGCCCAAGAGTGAAGCCTAGGTTGCCCTGAACGTAGAAATGACCATTACTTTCACACTGGTTGCAATTATTCCTGTTATACGATGGAAAAACTGTTGTACCTCTATTGTATTTTATGCTTCTGGCTTTGACTTCTAAGGTCGTAGCTATTCGATCTGGTGGAGCAACGCCCTAGAGTGAAGCCTAGGTTGCCCGGAACGTAGAAATGACCATAACATTCACACTGGTTGCAATTATTCGTTTTATACGATGGAAGGGCTGTTGTATTTATTTTGTAGTTTATGCTTCTGGCGTTGACTTCTAAGGCCCTGACTCCTCGGTCTGGCGGTGCAACGCCTCAGAGTTAAGTCTAGGATGTCCGAAACGCCGAAACGATCATTACATTCACGCTTGTTGCAATTATTCCTGTTATACGATGAAAAGACTGTTGTATTTTTATTGTATTTTACGCTTCAGGTGTTGACTTCTATGGCCGTAAGTATTCGATGTGGCGGAGCAACGCCATGGAGTGAAGCCTAGGTTGCCCGGAACGTAGAAATGACCATAACATTCACACTGGTTGCAATTATTCGTTTTATACGATGGAAAAGCTGTTGTACTTATATTGTGTTTTATTCTTCTGGCGTTGACTTCTTAGGCCCTAACTATTCGATCTGGCGGAACAACGCCCTAAGGTGAAGCCTTGGTTGCCCGGAACGTAGAAACGACCATAACATTCACACTGGTTGCAATTATTCGTTTAATACGATGGAAAAGCTGTTGTATTTATGTTGTGTTTTATGCTCCGGGCGTTGACTTCTAAGGCCCTAAGTATTGGATCTGGTGGAGCAACGCCCTAGAGTGAAGCGTAGGTTACCAGGAACGTAGAAATGACAATGCCTTTCACACTGGTTGCAATTATTCCTGTTATACGATGGAAAAACTGTTGTATTTTTATTGTATTTTATGCTTCAGGCGCTGTCTTCTAAGGTCGTAGCTACTCGACGTGGTGGAGCAATGCCTCAGAGTTAAGTCTAGGATGCCCGGAACATAGAAATGACCATAACTTTCACGCTGGTTGCAATTATTCGTTGTATACGATGGAAAAACTGTTGCATTTATATTGTATTTTATGCTTCTGGCGTTGACGTCTAAGGCCCTAACTATTCGATCTGGGGGAGCAACGCCCTAGAGTGAAGCCCAGGTTTACCGGAGCGTAGAAGTGACCATAACTTTTACATTGTTCCCAATTATTCATTTTATACGATGGAAGAACTTTTGGACTTTTAATGTACCTTATGCTTCTGGCGTTAACTTCTAAGGCCCTATTTATTCGACCTGGTGGATCAATGCCCCAGAGTTAAGTCTAGGATGGCCGGAACGTTGAAATCGGCATTACTTTCACACTGGTTGCATTTATTCGTTTTATACGATGGAAAAGCAGTTGTATTTATATTGTATTTTATGCTTCTGGCGTTGACTTCTAAGGCCCTAACTATCCGATCTGGTGGAGCAACGCCCTAGAGTGAAGCCTAGGTTGCCCGAAACGTAGAACTTACCATAACTATCACACTGTTTGCAATTACTCGTTATATACGATGGAAAAACTGTTACATTTTTATTGTATTTTATGCTTCTGGCGTTGACTTCTAAGGCCCTATCTATTCGATGTGGTGTAGCAACGCCCTAGAGTGAAGCCTAGGTTGCCCGGAACGTAGATATGACCGTTACTTTCACATTGGTTGCAATTATTCCTGCTATACGATGGAAAAACTGTTGTACTTATATTGTGTTTTATTCTTCTGGCGTTGACTTCTTAGGCCCTAACTATTCGATCTGGTGGAGCAACGCCCTAGAGTGAAGCCTAGGTTGCCCGGAACGTAGAAATGACCATAACATTCACACTGGTTGCAATTATTCGTTTTATACGATGGAAGGGCTGTTGTATTTATTTTGTAGTTTATGCTTCTGGCGTTGACTTCTAAGGCCCTGACTCCTCGGTCTGGCGGTGCAACGCCTCAGAGTTAAGTCTAGGATGTCCGAAACGCCGAAACGATCATTACATTCACGCTTGTTGCAATTATTCCTGTTATACGATGAAAAGACTGTTGTATTTTTATTGTATTTTACGCTTCAGGTGTTGACTTCTATGGCCGTAAGTATTCGATGTGGCGGAGCAACGCCATGGAGTGAAGCCTAGGTTGCCCGGAACGTAGAAATGACCATAACATTCACACTGGTTGCAATTATTCGTTTTATACGATGGAAAAGCTGTTGTACTTATATTGTGTTTTATTCTTCTGGCGTTGACTTCTTAGGCCCTAACTATTCGATCTGGCGGAACAACGCCCTAAGGTGAAGCCTTGGTTGCCCGGAACGTAGAAACGACCATAACATTCACACTGGTTGCAATTATTCGTTTAATACGATGGAAAAGCTGTTGTATTTATGTTGTGTTTTATGCTCCGGGCGTTGACTTCTAAGGCCCTAAGTATTGGATCTGGTGGAGCAACGCCCTAGAGTGAAGCGTAGGTTACCAGGAACGTAGAAATGACAATGCCTTTCACACTGGTTGCAATTATTCCTGTTATACGATGGAAAAACTGTTGTATTTTTATTGTATTTTATGCTTCAGGCGCTGTCTTCTAAGGTCGTAGCTACTCGACGTGGTGGAGCAATGCCTCAGAGTTAAGTCTAGGATGCCCGGAACATAGAAATGACCATAACTTTCACGCTGGTTGCAATTATTCGTTGTATACGATGGAAAAACTGTTGCATTTATATTGTATTTTATGCTTCTGGCGTTGACGTCTAAGGCCCTAACTATTCGATCTGGGGGAGCAACGCCCAAGAGTGAAGCCCAGGTTTACCGGAGCGTAGAAGTGACCATAACTTTTACATTGTTCCCAATTATTCATTTTATACGATGGAAGAACTTTTGGACTTTTAATGTACCTTATGCTTCTGGCGTTAACTTCTAAGGCCCTATTTATTCGACCTGGTGGATCAATGCCCCAGAGTTAAGTCTAGGATGGCCGGAACGTTGAAATCGGCATTACTTTCACACTGGTTGCATTTATTCGTTTTATACGATGGAAAAACAGTTGTATTTATATTGTATTTTATGCTTCTGGCGTTGACTTCTAAGGCCCTAACTATCCGATCTGGTGGAGCAACGCCCTAGAGTGAAGCCTAGGTTGCCCGAAACGTAGAACTTACCATAGCTATCACACTGTTTGCAATTACTCGTTATATACGATGGAAAAACTGTTACATTTTTATTGTATTTTATGCTTCTGGCGTTGACTTCTAAGGCCCTATCTATTCGATGTGGTGTAGCAACGCCCTAGAGTGAAGCCTAGGTTGCCCGGAACGTAGATATGACCGTTACTTTCACATTGGTTGCAATTATTCCTGCTATACGATGGAAAAACTGTTGTACTTATATTGTATTTTATTCTTCTGGCGTTGACTTCTTAGGCCCTAACTATTCGATCTGGTGGAACAACGCCCAAGAGTGAAGCCTAGGTTGCCGGGAACGTAGAAATGACCATTACTTTCACACTGTTGCAATTATTCCTGTTATACGATGGAAGAACTGTTGTATTTTTATTGTGTTTCATACTTCTGGCGTTGAATTCTAAGGCCCTAGCTATTCGATCTGGCGAAGCGAAGCCCTAGAGTGAAGCCTAGCTCGCCCGGAACGTAGAAATGACCATATCTTTCACACTGGTTGCAATTATTCATTTTATACGATGGAAAAGCTGTTGTATTTATGTCGTATTTTATGCTTTCAGCGTTCAATTCTAAGTCCCTAGCCATCCGATCTGGTGGAGCAACGCCTTAGAGTGAAGCCTGGGTAGCCCGGAACGTAGAAATGACCATTACCTTCACACTGTTTGCAATTATTCATGCAATACGATGGAAAAACTGTTGTACTTTTATTGTACTTTATGCTTTGGGCGTTGACATCTAAGGCCCTAGCTATTCGATTTGGTGGAGCAACGCCCTAGAGTGAAGTCTAGGTTGCCCGAAACGTAGAAATGACCAGTACTTTCACACTGGTCGCAGTTATTCCTGTTATAGGATGGAAAAACTGTTGTATTTTTACTGTATTTTACGCTTCTGACGTTGACATCTATGGTCCTAGCTATTCGGTCTCGTGGGGCAACGTCCACTAGTGTAGCCTATGTTGGCAGAAACGTAGAAATGACCATTACTTTCACGCTGGCTGCAATTATTCCTGTTATACGATGGAATGACAGTCGTATTTTTATTGTATTTTATGCTCTTGGCGTTGACCTCCAAGTCCCTACCTATTCGATCTGCTGGCGCAACGGCCTAGGGCGCAGCCTAGGGTGCCCGGAACGTAGAAATGGCCTTTACTTTCACACTGGTTGCAATTATTCGTTTTAGACGATGGAAAAACTGTTGTATCTATATGGTATTTTATGTTTCTGGCGTTGACTTCTAAGGCCCTAACTATTCGATCTAGTGGCGCAACGCCCTAGAATGAAGCCTAGGTTGCCCGGAACGTAGAAATGACCATAACCATAACACTGGTTGCATTTATTCCTGTTATACGATGGAAAAGGTTGTTGTATTTATATTGTATTTTATGCTTCTGGCGCTGTCTTCTAAGGCCCTAACTATTCGATCTGGAGGAGCAACGCCCTAGAGTGAAGCCTAGGTAGCCCGAAACGTAGAAATGACTATCACTTTCACTCTGGTTGCAATTATTCCTGTTATACGATGGACAAGCTGTTGCATTTTGTTGTACTTTATGCTTCTGGCGTTGACTTCCAAGGCCCTACGTATTCGATCTGGTGGAGCAATGCCTCACAGTTAAATCTAGGATGCCCGAAACGTCGAAATGATCATTACTTTCACACTGATTGCAATTATTCATTCTATATGATGGAAAAACTGTTCCATTTTTATTGTATTTTATGCTTCTGGCGTTGACTTCTTAGGCCCTAACTATTCGATCTGGTGGAACAACGCCCTAGAGTGAAGCCTGGGTTGCCCGGAATGTAGAAATGACCATCACTTTCACACTGGTTGCAATTATTCCTGTTATACGATGGAAAGACTGTTGTATTTATATTGCACTTTATGCTTCTGACGTTGGCTTCCAAGGCCCTAACTATTCGATCCAGTGGAGCAACGCCCTAGAGTGAAGCCTAGGCTGCCCGGAACGTAGAAATGACCATTACTTTCACACTGTTTGCAATATTCCTGTTATACGATGGACAAACTGTTGGATTTTTCTGTACTTTATACTTCTGGCTTTGACTACTAAGGCCCTTTGTATTCGATCTGGTGGAGCAATGCCTCACAGTTAAGTCTAGGATGCCGAAACGATGAAATGATCATTACTGTCACACTGGTTGCAATTATGCATGCTATACGATGGAAAAACTGTTGCATTTTTATTGTACTCTATGCTTCTGGCGTTGACTTCTAAGGCCCTAACTGTTCGATCTAGTGGAGCAACGCCCCAGAATGAAGCCTAGGCTGCCCGGAACGTAGAAATGACCATAATCTTAACACTGGTTGCAATTATTCCTGTTATACGATGGAAAAGGTGTTGTATTTATATTGTATTTTATGCTTCTGGCGATGGCCTCCAAGGCCCTAACTATTCGATCCAGTGGAGCAACGCCCTAGTGTGAAGCCTAGGTTGCCCGGAAAGTAGAAATGACCATAACTTTCACTCCGGTTGCAATTATTCGTTTTATACAATGGAAAAACTGTTCTTTTTATTT
The DNA here is from genome assembly GCF_051401765.1 of Calliopsis andreniformis. Lineage (NCBI taxonomy): Eukaryota > Metazoa > Arthropoda > Insecta > Hymenoptera > Andrenidae > Calliopsis > Calliopsis andreniformis. The sequence goes on along the minus strand of NW_027480426.1, from coordinate 6,202,295 downwards.
TGTATTTTATGATCCTGGAGTTGACTTCTAAGGCCGTAGCTATGCGATGTGGTGGAGCAACGCCCTAGTGTGAAGCCTAGGTTGCCCGGAACGTAGAAATGACCATAACTTTCACACTGGTTGCAATTATTCGTTTTATACGATGGAAAAGCTGTTGTCTTTATATTGTATTTTATGCTTCAGGCGTTGACTTCTAAGGTCGTAGCTATTCGATGTGGTGGAGCAGCGCCCTAGAGTGAAGCCTAGGCTGCCCGAAACGTAGAAATGACCATTACGTTCACACTGTTTGCAATATTCCTCCTATACGGTGGACAAACTGTAGGATCTTTCTGTACTTTATGCTTCTGGCGTTGACTGCTAAGGCCCTTTGTATTCGATCTGGTGGAGCAATGCCTCACAGTTAAGTCTAGGACTCCCGAAACGTTGAAATGATCATTACTGTCACGCTGGTTGCAATTATTCAAGCTATACGATGGAAAAACTGTTGCATTTTTATTGTACTCTATGCTTCTGGCGTTGACTTCTTAGGCCCTAACTATTCGATCCCGGGGGCAGGGTCCAAGAGAGAAGCGTATGTTGCCCGAAACGTAGAAATGACCAGTACTTTCACACTGGTCGCAGTTATTCCTGTTATACGATGGAAAAACTGTTGTATTTTTTCTGTATTTTATGCTTCTGGCGTTGACTTCTATGGTCCTAGCTATTCGATCTCGTGGGGCAACGTCCAAGAGTGTAGCCTATGTTGGCAGAAACGTAGAAATGACCATTACTTTCACGCTGGTTGCAATTATTCCTGTTATACGATGGAATGACAGTCGTATTTTTATTGTATTTTATGCTCTTGGCGTTGACCTCCAAGTCCCTAGCTATTCGACATGCTGGCGCAACGGCCTAGGGCGCAGCCTAGGGTGCCCGAAACGTAGAAATGGCCTTTACTTTCAAACTGGTTGCAATTATTCGTTTTATACGATGGAAAAACTGTTGTATCTAAATGGTATTTTATGCCTCTGGCGTTGACTTCTAAGGCCCTAACTGTTCGATCCAGTGGAGCAACGCCGTAGTGTGAAGCCTAGGTTGCCCGGAACGTAGAAATAACCATAACTTTCACTCCGGTTGCAATTATTCGTTTTATACAATGGAAAAACTGTTCTTTTTATTTTGTATTTTATGCTTCGGGCGTCGACTTCCAATGCCCTAACTATTCGATCTGGTGGAGCAACGCCCTAGAGTGAAGCCTAGGTTGCCCGAAACGTAGAAATGACCATTACTTTCACAGTGTTTGCTATATTCCTGTTATACGATGGACAAACTGTTGGATTGTTCTGTACTTTATACTTCTGGCTTTGACTACTAAGGCCCTTTGTATTCGATCTGGTGGAGCAATGCCTCAGAGTTAAATCTAGGATCACCGAAACGTCGAAATGATCATTACTTTCACACTGATTGCAATTATTCATTCTATATGATGGAAAAACTGTTCCATTTTTATTGCATTTTATGCTTCTGGCTTTGACTTCTTAGGCCCTAACTACTCGATCTGGTGGAACAACGCCCTAGAGTGAAGCCTAGGTTGCCCGGAACGTAGAAATGACCATTACATCACACTGTTTGCAAATGTACATTATATACGATGGAAAAGCTGTTGTATTTATATTGTATTTTATGCTTCTGGCGGTGACTTCTTAGGCCCTAACTATTTCTTCTGGTGGAGCACCGCCCTAGAGTGAAGCCTAGGTTGCTCGGAACGTAGAACATACCATTACCTTCACACTGGTTGCAATTATTCCTGTTATACGATGGAAAAGCTTTTGCATCTTTATTGTATTTTATGCTTCTGGCGTTGACTTCTAAGGCCCTAAACATTCGATCTGGTGGAGCAACGCCTCAGAGTTAAGTCTAGGATGCCCGAAACGTCAAAATGGTCATTACTTTCGCACTGGTTGCAATTAGTCATGCTATACGATGGAAACACTGATCCATTTTTATTGTATTTTCTGCTTCTGGCTTTGACTTCTAAGGTCGTAGCTATTCGATCTGGTGGAGCAACGCCCTAGAGTGAAGCCTGGGTTGCCCGGAACGTAGATATGACCATAACATTCACACTGGTTGCAATTATTCGTTTTATACAATGGAAAAGCTGTTTTATTTATATTGCATTTTATGCTTCTGGCATTGGCTTCTTAGGCCCTAACTATTCGATCTGGTGGAGCATCGCCGTAGAGTGCAATCTAGGCTGCCCGAACGTAGAAATGACCATTATATTCACACTGGTTGCAATTCTTCGTTTTATACGATGAAAAAACTGTTGTATTTATATTGTGTTTTGTGCTTCTGGCGTTAACTTCTAAGGCCCTATATATTCGATCTGGAGGAGCAACGCCCTATGGTGAAGCCCAGGTTGCCCGGGACGTAGAAATGACTATTACCTTCACACTGGTTGCAACTATTCCTGTTACACGATGGAAAAACTGTTGCATTTTTAATGTATTTTATGCTTCGGGCGTTGACTGCTAATACCCTAGCTGTTCGATCTGGTAGAGCAACGGCCTAGAGTGAAGCCTAGGTTTCCCGAAACGTAGAAATAACCATTACTTTCACTCTGGTTGCAATTATTCACGCTATCCGATGGAAAAACTGTTGTATTTTTATTGTATTTTATGCTTCTGGCGTTGACTTCTAAGGTCCTAGCTACTCGATCTCTTGTGGCAACGACCAAGAGTGAAGCCTTCGTAGCCCGGAACGTAGAAATGACCATTACCTTCACACAGGTTGGAATTTTTCTGTTTATACGATGGAAAAACTGTTGTATTTTTGTTGTGTATTATGCGTCTGGCGCTACCTTCTAAGGCCCTAACTCTTCGATCTGGTGGAGCAACGCCCTTGAGTAAAGCCTATTTTGCCCGAAACGTTGTAATGACCATTAATTTCACACTGGTTGCAATCATTCCTGTCATACGATGGAAAAACTGTTGCATTCTTAATGTATTTTATGCTTCGGGTGTTGACTCCTAAGGCCCCAGCTACTCGATCTGGTGGGGCAACGCCCTAGAGTGAAGCCTAGGTTGCCCGAAACGTAGAAATGGCCATTACCTTCACACTGGTTGCAACTATTCCTGTTACACGATGGAAAAACTGTTGCATTTTTAATGTATTTTATGCTTCGGGCGTTGACTGCTAAGACCCTAGCTGTTCGATCTGGTGGGGTAACGGCCTAGAGTGAAGCCTATGTTGCCCGGAACGTAGAAATAACAATTAATTTCACACTGGTTGCAGTTGTTCCTGTTATACGATGGAAAAGCTGTTGTATTTATATTGTATTTTATGCTTCTGGCGTTGACTTCTTAGGCCCTAGCTATTGAATCTGGTGGAGCAATAATTCAGAGTTAAGTCTAGGTTTCCCGGTACGTCGAAATAACCATCACTTTCACACTGGTTGCAATTGTTCCTGTTATACGGTGGAAAAACTGTTGTATTTTTATCTTATTTTATGCTTCTGACGTTGACTTCTAAGGCCCTAGCAATTCGATCTGGTGGAGCAACGCCCTATAGTGAAGCCTATGTTGCCCGGAACGTAGAAATGACCATTACTTTCACACTGGTTGCAATTATTCATGCTGTACGATGGAAAAACTGTTGTATTTTTACTGTATTTTATGCTTCTGGCTTTGACTTCTAAGGTCCTAAATAGTCGATCTCGAGGGGCAACGTCCAAGAGTCAAGCCTAGGTTGCCCGAAACGTAGAAATGACCATCACTTTCACACTGGTTGCAATTATTCCTGTTATACGGTGTAAAAACTGTTGTGTTTTTATTGTATTTCATGCTCCTGGCGTTGACTTCTAAGGCCCTAGCTATTCAATCTGATGGAGAAACGCCCTCGAGTGAAGCCTAGGTTGCCCGGAACGTAGAAATGGCCTTTAATTTCACAATGGTTGCAATAACTCCTGCAATGCAGTGGAAAAGCTTCTGCATTTATATTGTGTTTTATGCTTCCGGCGTTGACTTCTAAGGCCCTAACTCGTCGATCTGGTGGAGCAACGCCCTTGAGTGAAGCCTAGTTTGCCCGAAACGTTGAAATGACCATTAATTTCACACAGCTTGCAGTTGTTCCTGTTATACGATGGAAAAACTGTTGTATTTTTATTGTATTTTATGCGTTTGGCGTTGCTTTCTAAGGCCCTAACCATTCGATCTGGTGGAGCAACTCCCTAGGGTGAAGCCTAGGTTGCCCGGAACGTAGAAATGACCATTACCTTCACACTGGTTGCAACTACTCCTGTTATACGATGGACAAACTGTTGGATTTTTATATTGTTTTATGTATCTGGCGTTGTTTTCTAAGTCCCTACCTATTCGACCTGGTGGAGGAACGCCCTAGGGTGATGCCTAGGTTGGCCGGAACGTAGAAATGACCATTACTTTCACACTGGATGCGATTATTCCTGTTATACAATGGAAAAACTTCTGTATTTATATTGTATTTTATGCTTCCGGCGTTGACTTCTAAGGCCCTAACGCTTCGATCTGGTGGAGGAATGCTTCCGAGTTAATTCTAGGATGCACTGAACGTAGAAATGGCCGTTACTTTCACACTGGTTGCAACCATTCCTGTTATGCGATGGAAAAGCTGTTGTATTTATATCGTATTTTATGATTCTGGCGTTGACTTCTTAGGCCCCAGCTATTGAATCTGGTGGAGCAATGCTTCAGAGTTAAGTCTAGGTTTCCCGGAACGTGGAAATAACCATCACTTTCACACTGGTTGCAATTATTCCTGTTACACGATGGAAAAGCTGTTGTATTTTTATTTTATTTTATGCTTCTGGAGTTGACTTCTTACACCCTAACTATTCGATCTGGTGGAGCAATGGCTCAGGGTTAAGTCTAGGATGCTCGGAACGTAGAAATGGCCATTACTTTCACACTGGTTGCAATCATTCCTGCTATACGGTGGAAAGACTGTTGCATTTTTATTGTATTTTCTGCTTCTGGCTTTGACTTCTATAGTCCTGGCACGGCGATCTGGTGGGGCAACGTCCAAGGGTGAAGCCTATGTTGCCGGGTACGTAGAAATCACCATAACATTCACACTGGTTGCAATTATTCGTTTTATATAATGGAAAAACTGTTGTATTTTTATTGTATTTTATGCTTCGGGCTTTGACTTCTAAGGCCCTAACTATTCGATCTGGTGGAGCAACGCCCTAGAGTGAAGCCTATGTTGCACGGAACGTAGAAATGGCCATTACTTCCACACTGGTTGCAATTATTTCTGTTATACGAAGGAAAAACTGTTGTATTTTTACTGTATTTTATGCATCTGGCTTTGACTTCTAAGGTTCTAGATAGTCGATATCGAGGGGCAACGTCCAAGAGTCAAGCCTATGTTGGCTGGAACGTAGAAATGACCATTACTTTCACACTGGTTGCTATTATTCCTTTTATACGATGGAAAAACTGTTGTATTTTTTTTGTGTTTTATGAATCGTGGGTTGTGTTCTAAGGCCCTACCTATTCGACCTGGTGGAGCAACGCTCTAGAGTGAAGCCTAGGTTGCACGGAACGTAGAAATGGCCAATACATACACACAGGTTGCAATTACTCCTGTTACACGATGCAAAAGCTGTTGTACTTTTTTTTTATTTTATGCTTCTGGCGCGGACTTCTAAGGCCCTAGCTATTCAATCTGGTGAAGCAACGTCATAGTGTGAAGCCTAGGTTGCCCGGAACGTAAAAAGAACCATTACGTTCACACTTGTTGCAATTATTCCTGTTATACAATGGAAAAACTACTGTATTTATATTGTATTTTATGCTTCTGGCGTTGACTTCTAAGGCCCTAACTATTCGATCTGGTGGAACAACGCCCTAGAGTGAAGCCTAGGTTGCCCGGCATGTAGAAATGACCATAACTTTCACACTGGTTGCAATTATGCGTTCTATACGATGGAAAAGGTGTTGTATTTATATTGTGTTTTATGCTTCTGGCGTTGACTTCTTAGGCCCTAACTATTCGAACTGGTGGAGCAACGCCCTAGAGTGAAGCCCAGGTTGCCCAAAATGTAGAAATGACCATTACCATCACACTGGTTGCAATTATTCATTTTATACGATGGAAAAACTGTTGTATTTTTATTGTACTTTATGCTCCGGCCGTAGACTTCTAAGGCCCTAACTATTCGACCAGGTTGACCAACGCCCTAGAGTGAAGCCTAGGTTGCCCGGAGCGTAGAAATGACCATCACCTTCACACTGATTGCAATTACTCGTCTTATACGATGGAAAAACTGTTGTATTTATATTGTATTTAATACCTCTGGCGTCGACTTCTTGGGCCCTAAGTATTCGATGTGGAGGTGCATCGCCCTAGAGCGAAACCTAGGTTGCCCGGAACGTTGAAATGACCATTACTTTCACACTGGTTGCAATTGTTCCTGTTATACGATGGCAAAACTGTTGCATCTTTATTGTATTTTAAGCTTCGGCCATTGACTTCTAAGGCCCTAGCTATTCGATCTTTTGGTGCAAAGACCTAGAGTGAAGCCTAGGTTGCCCGAAACGTAGAAATGACCATTACTTTCACTCTGGTTGCAATTATTCATGCTATACGATGGAAAGACTGTTCTATTTTTGTATCTTATGCTTCTGGCGTTGACTTCTTAGGCCCTCACTATTCGATCCGGTGGAGCAACGCCCTAGAGTGAGGCCTAGGTTGCCCGGAACATAGAAATGACCGTTACTTTCACAATATTTGCAAACATTCGTCTTATACGATGGAAAGCTGTTGTATTTATATTGTATTTTATGCTTCTGGCGTTGACTTCTAAGGCCGTATCTATTCGATGTGGTGGAGGAACGCCCTTTAGTGAAGCCCAGGTTGCCCGGAACGTAGAAATGACAATTACTTTCACACTGGTTGCAATTATTCGTTTTTTACGATGGAAAAACAGTTGTATTTATTTTGTAATTGGTGCTTCTGGCGTTGACTTCTTAGGCTCTAACTATTCGATTTGGTGGACCAACGCCCTAGAGTGAAGCCTAGGTTGCCCGGAACGTAGAAATGAGCATCACCTTGACACTGGCTGCAATTGTTCCCATTACACGATGGAAAAACTGTTATATTTTTATTGTATTTTATGCTTCCGGCGTTGACTTCTTAGGCCCTAAATATTCGATCTGGTGCAGCAACGCCCTATAGTGAAGCCTATGTTGCCCGGAACGTAGAAATGACCATTACTTTCACACTGGTTGCAATTATTCATGCTGTACGATGGAAAAACTGTTGTATTTTTACTGTATTTTATGCTTCTGGCTTTGACTTCTAAGGTCCTAAATAGTCGATCTCGAGTGGCAACGTCCAAGAGTCAAGCCTAGGTTGCCCGAAACGTAGAAATGACCATCACTTTCACACTGGTTGCAATTATTCCTGTTATACGGTGTAAAAACTGTTGTGTTTTTATTGTATTTCATGCTCCTGGCGTTGACTTCTAAGGCCCTAGCTATTCAATCTGATGGAGAAACGCCCTCGAGTGAAGCCTAGGTTGCCCGGAACGTAGAAATGGCCTTTAATTTCACAATGGTTGCAATAACTCCTGCAATGCAGTGGAAAAGCTTCTGCATTTATATTGTGTTTTATGCTTCCGGCGTTGACTTCTAAGGCCCTAACTCGTCGATCTGGTGGAGCAACGCCCTTGAGTGAAGCCTAGTTTGCCCGAAACGTTGAAATGACCATTAATTTCACACAGCTTGCAGTTGTTCCTGTTATACGATGGAAAAACTGTTGTATTTTTATTGTATTTTATGCGTTTGGCGTTGCTTTCTAAGGCCCTAACCATTCGATCTGGTGGAGCAACTCCCTAGGGTGAAGCCTAGGTTGCCCGGAACGTAGAAATGACCATTACCTTCACAATATTTGCAAACATTCGTCTTATACGATGGAAAGCTGTTGTATTTATATTGTATTTTATGCTTCTGGCGTTGACTTCTAAGGCCGTATCTATTCGATGTGGTGGAGGAACGCCCTTTAGTGAAGCCTAGGTTGCCCGGAACGTAGAAATGACAATTACTTTCACAGTGGTTGCAATTATTCGTTTTTTACGATGGAAAAACAGTTGTATTTATTTTGTAATTGGTGCTTCTGGCGTTGAGTTCTTAGGCTCTAACTATTCGATTTGGTGGACCAACGCCCTAGAGTGAAGCCTAGGTTGCCCGGAACGTAGAAATGAGCATCACCTTGACACTGGCTGCAATTGTTCCCATTACACGATGGAAAAACTGTTATATTTTTATTGTATTTTATGCTTCCGGCGTTGACTTCTTAGGCCCTAAATATTCGATCTGGTGCAGCAACGCCCGAGAGTGAAGCCAAGGTTGCCGGGAGCCCACAAACAACCATTACTTTCACAACGTTTGCAATTATTCATTTTATACGATCGAAAGCTGTTGTATTTATATTGTATTCTATGCTTCTGATGCTGACTTTTAAGGCCGTAGCTATTCGATGAGGTGGAGCAACGACCTAGAGTGAAGCCTAGGTAGCCCGGAACGTAGAATTGACAATCAGTTTCACACTGTTTGCAATTATTCATTTTATACGATGGAAAAGCTGTTGTATATTTATTGTATTTTATGCTTCTGGCGTTGACTTCTATGTCCCTAGCTATTCGATCTGGTGCAGCAACGCCCTAGAGCGGAGCCTAGGTCGCCCGGAACATAGAAATGACCATCACTTTCACACTGGTTGCAATTATTCATGCTATACGTTGGAAAAACTGATGCATTTTTATTGCATTTCTGCTTCTGGCATTGACTTCTAAGGTCCTAGCTATTCGAGCTGGCGGTGCAACGCCCTAGAGTGAAGCCTAGGCAGCCCGGAACGTAGAAATGACCATCATCTTCACACTGTTTGCAATTATTCATTTCATACGATGGAAAAGCTGTTGTATATATATTGTGTGTTATGCTTCTGGCGTTGACTTCTAAGTCCCTAGCTATTCGATCTGGTGGAACAACGCCCTAGAGTGAAGCCTAGGTTGTCCGGAACGCAGCAATGACCATTACTTTCACACTGTTTGCAATTATTCATTTTATACGATGGAAAAGCAGTTGTATTTATATTGTATTTTATGCTTCTGGCGTTGACTTCTAAGGTCCTAGCTATTCAATCTGGTGGGGCAATATCCAAGAGTGAACCCTATGTTGTCCGGAACGTAGAAATGAAAACAACTTTCACACTGGTTGCAATTATTCGTTTTATACAATGGAAAACTGTTGTATTTATGTTGTATTTTATGCCTCTGGCGTTGACTTCTAAGGCCGTAGCTATTCGATGTGGTGGAGCAACGCCCTATAGTGAGGCCTAGGTTGCCCGGAACGTAGAAATGACCATCACTTTCTCACTGCTTGCATTTATTCATTCTTTACGATGGAAAAGCTGCTGTATTTATATTGTATTTTATGCTTCTGGCGTTGACTTCTAAGGCAGTAGCTATTAGATGTGGTGGAGCAACGACCTAGAGTGACGCCTAGGTTGTCCGGAACGCAGCAATGACCATTACCTTCACACTGTTTGCAATTATTCATTTTATACGATGGGAAAGCAGTTGTATTTATATTGTATTTTATGCTTCTGGCGTAGACTTCTAAGGTCCTAGCTATTCCGTCTGGTGGGGCAACGTCCAAGGGTGAAGCCTATGTTGCCCGGAGCGTAGAAATGACCATCACTTTCACACTGATAGCAATTATTCGTTTTATTCAATGGAAAAACTGTTGTATTTATATTGTATTTTATGCTTCTGGCGTTGACTTCTAAGGTCCTAGCTATTCAATCTGGTGGGGCAACGTACAAGAGTGAACCCTATGTTGTCCGGAACGTAGAAATGACCACAACTTTCACACTGGTTGCAATGATTCATTTTATACAATTGAAAAACTGATGTATTTATGTTGTATTTTATGCCTCTGGCGTTGACTTCTAAGGCCGTAGCTATTCGATGTGGTGGAGCAACGCCCTATAGTTTAGCCTAGGTTGCCCGGAACGTAGAAATGACCATCACTTTCTCACTGTTTGCATTTATTCATTCTTTACGTTGGAAAAGCTGTTGTATTTATAATGTATTTTATGCTTCTGGCGATAACTTCTACGGTCGTAGCTATTAGATGCGGTGGAGCAACGCCCTAGAGTCAAGCCTAGGTTGCCCGGAACGTAGATATGACCACAACTTTCACAGTGGTTGCAATTATTCATGCTATACGGTAGAAATAGGGTTACATTTACATTGTATTTTCTGCTTCTGGCTTTGACTTCTAAGGTCCTAGCTATTCCGTCTGGTGGGGAAACGTCCAACAGTGAAGCCTATGTTGCCCGGAACGTGGAAATGACCATCACTTTCACACTGATAGCAATTATTCGTTTTATTCAATGGAAAAACTGTTGCATTTATATTGTACCTTATGCTTCTGGCGTTGACTTCTAAGGCCGCAGCTATTCGATGTAGCTGAGCAACGCCCTAGACTGAAGCCTAGGTTGCCCGGAACGTGGAATTGACCATTACCTTCACACTGGTTGCAATTATTCGTATTATACGATGGAAAAACTGTTGTATTTATTTTGCATTTCGTGCTTCTGGCGTTGACTTCTTAGGCCTTAACTATTGGATTTGGTGGAGCAACGCCCTAGAGTGGAGCCTAGGTTGCCCGGAACGTAGAAATGACCATCTCCTTCACTCTGGTAGCAAATATTCCTGTAATTCGATGGAAAAACTGTTGTATCTTTATTGTATTTTATGCTCCTGGCGTTGACTTCTAAGGCCGTAGCTATTCGATGTGGTGGAGCAACGCCCTAGAGTGAAGCCTAGGTTGCCCGGAACGTAGAAATGGCCATAACTTTCACACTGGTTGCTATTATTCGTTGTATACGATGGAAAAGCTGTTGTATTTATACCGTATTTTATGCTTCTGGCGTTGACTTCTTAGGCCCTAACTATTCCATCTGGTGGAACAACGCCCTTGGGTGAAGCCTAGGTTGCGCGGACCGTAGCAATGAAAATAACTTTCACAGTGGTAGCAATTATTCGTTTTATACGATGGAAAAACTGTTGTATTTATATTGTATTTTATGCTTCTGTCGTTCACTTCTTAGGCCCTAACTATTCGATATGGTGGAACAACGCCCTAGGGTGAAGCCTAGGTTGCCCGGAACGTAGAAATGACCATAACTTTTACACTGGTAGCAATTATTCGTTTTATACAATGGAAAAACCGTTCTATTTATTTTGTGTTTTATGCTTCGGCCGTTGACTTCTAAGGCCCTAACTGTTTGATCTGGTGGAGCAACGCCCTAGAGTGAGGCCTAGGCTGTCCGGAACGTAGAACTGACCATAACTTTTACACTGGTAGCAATTATTCGTTCTATACAATGGAAAAACTGTTGTATTTATATTGTATTTTATGCTTCTGGCGTTGACTTCATAGGCCCTATCTTTTCGATCTGGTGGAACAACGCCCTAGAGTGAAGCCTATGTTGACCGGAACGTAGAAATGACCATCATTTTCACACTGGTTGCAATTATTCCTGTTATACAATGGAAAAACTCTTGTTTATTTATTGTATTTTATGCTTCGTGGGTTGTCTTCTATGGCCCTATCTATTCGATCTGCTGGAGCAACACCCTACAGTGAAGCCTAGGTTGCCCGGAACGTAGATATGACCATAACCTTCACACAGGCTGCAATTATTCGTTTTATACGATGGAAAGGCTGCTGTATTTATTTTGTAGTTTATGCTTCTGGCGTTGACTTCTTAGGCCCTAACTATTTGATCTGGTGGTGCACCGCCCTAGAGTGAAGCCTAGGTGGCCCGGAACGTAGAAAAGACCATTACCTTCACACTGGTAGCAATTATTCGTTTTATGCGATGGAAAAACTGTTCTATTTATTTTGTATTTTATGCTTCGGGCGTTGACTTCTAAGGCCCTAGCTACTCGATTTGGTGGAGCAACGCCCTAGAGTTAAGTCTAGGTTGCCTGAAACGTGGAAATGACCAGTACTTTCACACTGGTTGCAGTTATTCCTGTTATACGATGGAAAAACTGTTGTATTTTTACTGTATTTTATGCTTCTGGCGTTGACTTCTAAGGTCCTAGCTGTTCGATCTCGTGGGGCAACGTCCAAGAGTGTAGCCTATGTTGCCCGAAAAGTAGAAACGTCCATTACTTTCACGATGGTTGCAATTATTCCTGTTATACGATGGAACGACAGTTGTATTTTTATTGTACTCTATGCTTCTGGCGTTGACTTCTTAGGCCCTAACTATTCGATCCCGGGGGCAGGGTCCAAGAGAGAAGCGTATGTTGCCCGAAACGTAGAAATGACCAGTACTTTCACACTGGTCGCAGTTATTCCTGTTATACGATGGAAAAACTGTTTTATTTTTTCTGTATTTTATGCTTCTGGCGTTGACTTCTATGGTCCTAGCTATTCGATCTCGTGGGGCAACGTCCAAGAGTGTAGCCTATGTTGGCAGAAACGTAGAAATGACCATTACTTTCACGCTGGTTGCAATTATTCCTGTTATACGATGGAATGACAGTCGTATTTTTATTGTATTTTATGCTCTTGGCGTTGACCTCCAAGTCCCTAGCTATTCGACATGCTGGCGCAACGGCCTAGGGCGCAGCCTAGGGTGCCCGAAACGTAGAAATGGCCTTTATTTTCAAACTGGTTGCAATTATTCGTTTTATACGATGGAAAAACTGTTGTATCTAAATGGTATTTTATGCCTCTGGCGTTGACTTCTAAGGCCCTAACTATTCGATCCAGTGGAGCAACGCCGTAGTGTGAAGCCTAGGTTGCCCGGAACGTAGAAATAACCATAACTTTCACTCCGGTTGCAATTATTCGTTTTATACAATGGAAAAACTGTTCTTTTTATTTTGTATTTTATGCTTCGGGCGTCGACTTCCAATGGCCTAACTATTCGATCTGGTGGAGCAACGCCCTAGAGTGAAGCCTAGGTTGCCCGGAACTTAGAAATGACCATTACTTTCACAGTGTTTGCAATATTCCTGTTATACGATGGACAAACTGTTGGATTGTTCTGTACTTTATACTTCTGGCTTTGACTACTAAGGCCCTTTGTATTCGATCTGGTGGAGCAATGCCTCAGAGTTAAATCTAGGATCACCGAAACGTCGAAATGATCATTACTTTCACACTGATTGCAATTATTCATTCTATATGATGGAAAAACTGTTCCATTTTTATTGCATTTTATGCTTCTGGCTTTGACTTCTTAGGCCCTAACTACTCGATCTGGTGGAACAACGCCCTAGAGTGAAGCCTAGGTTGCCCGGAACGTAGAAATGACCATTACATCACACTGTTTGCAAATGTACATTATATACGATGGAAAAGCTGTTGTATTTATATTGTATTTTATGCTTCTGGCGGTGACTTCTTAGGCCCTAACTATTTCATCTGGTGGAGCACCGCCCTAGAGTGAAGCCTAGGTTGCTCGGAACGTAGAACATACCATTACCTTCACACTGGTTGCAATTATTCCTGTTATACGATGGAAAAGCTTTTGCATCTTTATTGTATTTTATGCTTCTGGCGTTGACTTCTAAGGCCCTAAACATTCGATCTGGTGGAGCAACGCCTCAGAGTTAAGTCTAGGATGCCCGAAACGTCAAAATGGTCATTACTTTCGCACTGGTTGCAATTAGTCATGCTATACGATGGAAACACTGATCCATTTTTATTGTATTTTCTGCTTCTGGCTTTGACTTCTAAGGTCGTAGCTATTCGATCTGGTGGAGCAACGCCCTAGAGTGAAGCCTGGGTTGCCCGGAACGTAGATATGACCATAACATTCACACTGGTTGCAATTATTCGTTTTATACAATGGAAAAGCTGTTTTATTTATATTGCATTTTATGCTTCTGGCATTGGCTTCTTAGGCCCTAACTATTCGATCTGGTGGAGCAGCGCCGTAGAGTGCAATCTAGGCTGCCCGAACGTAGAAATGATCATTATATTCACACTGGTTGCAATTCTTCGTTTTATACGATGAAAAAACTGTTGTATTTATATTGTGTTTTGTGCTTCTGGCGTTAACTTCTAAGGCCCTATATATTCGATCTGGAGGAGCAACGCCCTATGGTGAAGCCCAGGTTGCCCGGGACGTAGAAATGACTATTACCTTCACACTGGTTGCAACTATTCCTGTTACACGATGGAAAAACTGTTGCATTTTTAATGTATTTTATGCTTCGGGCGTTGACTGCTAATACCCTAGCTGTTCGATCTGGTAGAGCAACGGCCTAGAGTGAAGCCTAGGTTTCCCGAAACGTAGAAATAACCATTACTTTCACTCTGGTTGCAATTATTCACGCTATCCGATGGAAAAACTGTTGTATTTTTATTGTATTTTATGCTTCTGGCGTTGACTTCTAAGGTCCTAGCTACTCGATCTCTTGTGGCAACGACCAAGAGTGAAGCCTTCGTAGCCCGGAACGTAGAAATGACCATTACTTTCACACAGGTTGGAATTTTTCTGTTTATACGATGGAAAAACTGTTGTATTTTTGTTGTGTATTATGCGTCTGGCGCTAACTTCTAAGGCCCTAACTCTTCGATCTGGTGGAGCAACGCCCTTGAGTAAAGCCTATTTTGCCCGAAACGTTGTAATGACCATTAATTTCACACTGGTTGCAATCATTCCTGTCATACGATGGAAAAACTGTTGCATTCTTAATGTATTTTATGCTTCGGGTGTTGACTCCTAAGGCCCCAGCTACTCGATCTGGTGGGGCAACGCCCTAGAGTGAAGCCTAGGTTGCCCGAAACGTAGAAATGGCCATTACCTTCACACTGGTTGCAACTATTCCTGTTACACGATGGAAAAACTGTTGCATTTTTAATGTATTTTATGCTTCGGGCGTTGACTGCTAAGACCCTAGCTGTTCGATCTGGTGGGGTAACGGCCTAGAGTGAAGCCTATGTTGCCCGGAACGTAGAAATAACAATTAATTTCACACTGGTTGCAGTTGTTCCTGTTATACGATGGAAAAGCTGTTGTATTTATATTGTATTTTATGCTTCTGGCGTTGACTTCTTAGGCCCTAGCTATTGAATCTGGTGGAGCAATAATTCAGAGTTAAGTCTAGGTTTCCCGGTACGTCGAAATAACCATCACTTTCACACTGGTTGCAATTGTTCCTGTTATACGGTGGAAAAACTGTTGTATTTTTATCTTATTTTATGCTTCTGACGTTGACTTCTAAGGCCCTAGCAATTCGATCTGGTGGAGCAACGCCCTATAGTGAAGCCTATGTTGCCCGGAACGTAGAAATGACCATTACTTTCACACTGGTTGCAATTATTCATGCTGTACGATGGAAAAACTGTTGTATTTTTACTGTATTTTATGCTTCTGGCTTTGACTTCTAAGGTCCTAAATAGTCGATCTCGAGGGGCAACGTCCAAGAGTCAAGCCTAGGTTGCCCGAAACGTAGAAATGACCATCACTTTCACACTGGTTGCAATTATTCCTGTTATACGGTGTAAAAACTGTTGTGTTTTTATTGTATTTCATGCTCCTGGCGTTGACTTCTAAGGCCCTAGCTATTCAATCTGATGGAGAAACGCCCTCGAGTGAAGCCTAGGTTGCCCGGAACGTAGAAATGGCCTTTAATTTCACAATGGTTGCAATAACTCCTGCAATGCAGTGGAAAAGCTTCTGCATTTATATTGTGTTTTATGCTTCCGGCGTTGACTTCTAAGGCCCTAACTCGTCGATCTGGTGGAGCAACGCCCTTGAGTGAAGCCTAGTTTGCCCGAAACGTTGAAATGACCATTAATTTCACACAGCTTGCAGTTGTTCCTGTTATACGATGGAAAAACTGTTGTATTTTTATTGTATTTTATGCGTTTGGCGTTGCTTTCTAAGGCCCTAACCATTCGATCTGGTGGAGCAACTCCCTAGGGTGAAGCCTAGGTTGCCCGGAACGTAGAAATGACCATTACCTTCACACTGGTTGCAACTACTCCTGTTATACGATGGACAAACTGTTGGATTTTTATATTGTTTTATGTATCTGGCGTTGTTTTCTAAGTCCCTACCTATTCGACCTGGTGGAGGAACGCCCTAGGGTGATGCCTAGGTTGGCCGGAACGTAGAAATGACCATTACTTTCACACTGGATGCGATTATTCCTGTTATACAATGGAAAAACTTCTGTATTTATATTGTATTTTATGCTTCCGGCGTTGACTTCTAAGGCCCTAACGCTTCGATCTGGTGGAGGAATGCTTCCGAGTTAATTCTAGGATGCACTGAACGTAGAAATGGCCGTTACTTTCACACTGGTTGCAACCATTCCTGTTATGCGATGGAAAAGCTGTTGTATTTATATCGTATTTTATGCTTCTGGCGTTGACTTCTTAGGCCCCAGCTATTGAATCTGGTGGAGCAATGCTTCAGAGTTAAGTCTAGGTTTCCCGGAACGTGGAAATAACCATCACTTTCACACTGGTTGCAATTATTCCTGTTACACGATGGAAAAACTGTTGTATTTTTATTTTATTTTATGCTTCTGGAGTTGACTTCTTACACCCTAACTATTCGATCTGGTGGAGCAATGGCTCAGGGTTAAGTCTAGGATGCTCGGAACGTAGAAATGGCCATTACTTTCACACTGGTTGCAATCATTCCTGCTATACGGTGGAAAGACTGTTGCATTTTTATTGTATTTTCTGCTTCTGGCTTTGACTTCTATAGTCCTGGCACGGCGATCTGGTGGGGCAACGTCCAAGGGTGAAGCCTATGTTGCCGGGTACGTAGAAATCACCATAACATTCACACTGGTTGCAATTATTCGTTTTATATAATGGAAAAACTGTTGTATTTTTATTGTATTTTATGCTTCGGGCTTTGACTTCTAAGGCCCTAACTATTCGATCTGGTGGAGCAACGCCCTAGAGTGAAGCCTATGTTGCACGGAACGTAGAAATGGCCATTACTTCCACACTGGTTGCAATTATTTCTGTTATACGAAGGAAAAACTGTTGTATTTTTACTGTATTTTATGCATCTGGCTTTGACTTCTAAGGTTCTAGATAGTCGATATCGAGGGGCAACGTCCAAGAGTCAAGCCTATGTTGGCTGGAACGTAGAAATGACCATTACTTTCACACTGGTTGCTATTATTCCTTTTATACGATGGAAAAACTGTTGTATTTTTTTTGTGTTTTATGAATCGTGGGTTGTGTTCTAAGGCCCTACCTATTCGACCTGGTGGAGCAACGCTCTAGAGTGAAGCCTAGGTTGCACGGAACGTAGAAATGGCCAATACATACACACAGGTTGCAATTACTCCTGTTACACGATGGAAAAGCTGTTGTACTTTTTTTTTATTTTATGCTTCTGGCGCGGACTTCTAAGGCCCTAGCTATTCAATCTGGTGAAGCAACGTCATAGTGTGAAGCCTAGGTTGCCCGGAACGTAAAAAGAACCATTACGTTCACACTTGTTGCAATTATTCCTGTTATACAATGGAAAAACTACTGTATTTATATTGTATTTTATGCTTCTGGCGTTGACTTCTAAGGCCCTAACTATTCGATCTGGTGGAACAACGCCCTAGAGTGAAGCCTAGGTTGCCCGGCATGTAGAAATGACCATAACTTTCACACTGGTTGCAATTATGCGTTCTATACGATGGAAAAGGTGTTGTATTTATATTGTGTTTTATGCTTCTGGCGTTG
Source organism: Calliopsis andreniformis (assembly GCF_051401765.1). Lineage (NCBI taxonomy): Eukaryota > Metazoa > Arthropoda > Insecta > Hymenoptera > Andrenidae > Calliopsis > Calliopsis andreniformis. The sequence continues at coordinate 6,184,530 of NW_027480426.1, read as the reverse complement.
ACTTCTTAGGCCCTAACTATTCGAACTGGTGGAGCAACGCCCTAGAGTGAAGCCCAGGTTGCCCAAAATGTAGAAATGACCATTACCATCACACTGGTTGCAATTATTCATTTTATACGATGGAAAAACTGTTGTATTTTTATTGTACTTTATGCTCCGGCCGTAGACTTCTAAGGCCCTAACTATTCGACCAGGTTGACCAACGCCCTAGAGTGAAGCCTAGGTTGCCCGGAGCGTAGAAATGACCATCACCTTCACACTGATTGCAATTACTCGTCTTATACGATGGAAAAACTGTTGTATTTATATTGTATTTAATACCTCTGGCGTCGGCTTCTTGGGCCCTAAGTATTTGATGTGGAGGTGCATCGCCCTAGAGCGAAACCTAGGTTGCCCGGAACGTTGAAATGACCATTACTTTCACACTGGTTGCAATTGTTCCTGTTATACGATGGCAAAACTGTTGCATCTTTATTGTATTTTAAGCTTCGGCCATTGACTTCTAAGGCCCTAGCTATTCGATCTTTTGGTGCAAAGACCTAGAGTGAAGCCTAGGCAGCTCGGATCGTAGAAATGACCATAACTTTCGCACTGGTCGCAATTATTCGATTTGTACAATGGAAAAACTGTTCTATTTATTTTGTATTTTATGCTTCGGGGGTTGACTTCTAAGGCCCTAAGTATTCGATGTGGAGGTGCATCGCCCTAGAACGAAACCTAGGCTGCCCGGAACGTTGAAATGACCATTACTTTCACACTGGTTGCAATTATTCGTTTTATACAATGGAAAAACTGTTGTATTTATATTATATTTTATGCTTCTGGCGTTGACTTCTTAGGCCCTAACTATTAGATCTGGTGGAAGAACGCCCTAGAGTGAAGCCTAGGTTGCCCAGAACGTAGAAATGACCATAACTTTCACACTGGTTGCAATTATTCGTTTTATACAATGGAAAAACTGTTCTATTTATTTTGTATTTTATGCTTCGGGCGTTGACTTCTAAGGCCATACCTGTTGGATCTGGTGGAGCAACGCCCTAGAGTGATGCCTAGGTTTCCCGGAACGTAGAAATGACCATCACTTTCACACTGTTTGCAATTACTCGTCTTATACGATGGAAAAACTGTTGTATTTATAATGTATTTTATGCTTCTGGCGTCGACTTCTTGGGCCCTAACTATTCGATCTGGTGGAGCCACGACCTAGGGTGAAGTCTAGGTTGCGCGGAACGTAGAAATTACCATAGCTTTCATACTGGTTTCAATTATTCGTTTTATACGATGGAAAAACTGTTGTATTTATATTGTATTTTATGCTTCTGCCGTTGACTTCTTAGGCCCAAACTATTCTATCTGGTGGAACAACGCCCTAGAGTGAAGCCTAGGTTGCCCGGAACGTAGAAATGACCATCACTTTCACACTGGTTGCAATTGTTCCTGTTATACGATGGCAAAACTGTTGCATCTTTATTGTATTTTATGCTTCGGCCATTGACTTCTAAGGCCCTAGCTATTCGATCTTTTGGTGCAAAGACCTAGAGTGAAGCCTAGGTTGCCCGAAACGTAGAAATGACCATTACTTTCACACTGGTTGCAATTATTCCTGTTATACGATAGAAAAACTGTTGCATCTTTATTGTATTTTATGTTTCGGGCGCTGACTTCTAAGGCGCTAACTATTCGACCTGGAGGTGCAATGCCCTAGAGTGAAGCCTAGGTTGCACGGAACGTCGAAATGCCCATTACCTTCACACTGGTTGCAATTATTCCTGTTATACGATGGAAAGACTGTTGTATTTTTATTGTATTTTATGCCCTTGGCGTTGACCTTCAAGTCCCTAGCTATTCGATCTGGTGGAGCAACGCCCTAGGGCGAAGACTAGGGTGCCCGGAACGTAGAAATGGCCATTACTTTCACACTGGTTGCAATTATTCGTTTTATACGACGGTAAAACTGTTGTATCTATATCGTATTTTATGCTTCTGGCGTTTACTTCTAAGGCCCTAATAATTCCATCTAGTGGTACAACGCCCTAGAATGATGCCTCGACTGCCCGGAACGTAGAAATGACCATAACCTTAACACTGGTTGCAATTATCCCTGTTATACGATGGGAAAGGTGTTGTATTTATACTGTATTTTATGCTTCTGGCGTTGACTTCTTAGGCCCTAAATATTCGATCTGGTGCAGCAACGCCCGAGAGTGAAGCCACGGTTGCCGGGAGCCCACAAACAACCGTTACTTTCACAACGTTTGCAATTATTCATTTTATACGATCGAAAGCTGTTGTATTTATATTGTATTCTATGCTTCTGATGCTGACTTTTAAGGCCGTAGCTATTCGATGAGGTGGAGCAACGACCTAGAGTGAAGCCTAGGTAGCCCGGAACGTAGAATTGACAATCAGTTTCACACTGTTTGCAATTATTCATGCTATACGTTGGGAAAACTGATGCATTTTTATTGCATTTCTGCTTCTGGCATTGACTTCTAAGGTCCTAGCTATTCGAGCTGGCGGTGCAACGCCCTAGAGTGAAGCCTAGGCAGCCCGGAACGTAGAAATGACCATCATCTTCACACTGTTTGCAATTATTCATTTCATACGATGGAAAAGCTGTTGTATATATATTGTATGTTATGCTTCTGGCGTTGACTTCTAAGTCCCTAGCTATTCGATCTGGTGGAACAACGCCCTAGAGTGAAGCCTAGGTTGTCCGGAACGCAGCAATGACCATTACTTTCACACTGTTTGCAATTATTCATTTTATACGATGGAAAAGCAGTTGTATTTATATTGTATTTTATGCTTCTGGCGTTGACTTCTAAGGCCGTAGCTATTCGATGTGACGGAGCAACGCCCTAGAGTGAAGCCTAGGCTGCCCGGAACGTAGAAATGACCATTACCTTCACAGGTGATGCAATTATTTCTTGTATACGATGGAAAAACTGTGGTATTTTTATTGTACTTTATGCTTCTGGCGTAGACTTCTAAGGTCCTAGCTATTCCGTCTGGTGGGGCAACGTCCAAGGGTGAAGCCTATGTTGCCCGGAACGTAGAAATGACCATCACTTTCACACTGATAGCAATTATACGTTTCATTCAATGGAAAAACTGTTGTATTTATATTGTATTTTATGCTTCTGGCGTTGACTTCTAAGGTCCTAGCTATTCAATCTGGTGGGGCAACGTCCAAGAGTGAACCCTATGTTGTCCGGAACGTAGAAATGACCACAACTTTCACACTGGTTGCAATGATTCATTTTATACAATTGAAAAACTGATGTATTTATGTTGTATTTTATGCCTCTGGCGTTGACTTCTAAGGCCGTAGCTATTCGATGTGGTGGAGCAACGCCCTATAGTGTAGCCTAGGTTGCCCGGAACGTAGAAATGACCATCACTTTCTCACTGTTTGCATTTATTCATTCTTTACGTTGGAAAAGCTGTTGTATTTATAATGTATTTTATGCTTCTGGCGATAACTTCTACGGTCGTAGCTATTAGATGTGGTGGAGTAACGCCCTAGAGTCAAGCCTAGGTTGCCCGGAACGTAGATATGACCACAACTTTCACAGTGGTTGCAATTATTCATGCTATACGGTAGAAATACTGTTACATTTACATTGTATTTTCTGCTTCTGGTTTTGACTTCTAAGGTCCTAGCTATTCCGTCTCGTGGGGAAACGTCCAACAGTGAAGCCTATGTTGCCCGGAACGTAGAAATGACCATCACTTTCACACTGATAGCAATTATTCGTTTTATTCAATGGAAAAACTGTTGCATTTATATTGTACCTTATGCTTCTGGCGTTGACTTCTAAGGCCGCAGCTATTCGATGTAGCTGAGCAACGCCCTAGACTGAAGCCTAGGTTGCCCGGAACGTGGAATTGACCATTACCTTCACACTGGTTGCAATTATTCGTATTATACGATGGAAAAACTGTTGTATTTATTTTGCATTTCGTGCTTCTGGCGTTGACTTCTTAGGCCTTAACTATTGGATTTGGTGGAGCAACGCCCTAGAGTGGAGCCTAGGTTGCCCGGAACGTAGAAATGACCATCTCCTTCACTCTGGTAGCAAATATTCCTGTAATTCGATGGAAAAACTGTTGTATCTTTATTGTATTTTATGCTCCTGGCGTTGACTTCTAAGGCCGTAGCTATTCGATGTGGTGGAGCAACGCCCTAGAGTGAAGCCTAGGTTGCCCGGAACGTAGAAATGGCCATAACTTTCACACTGGTTGCTATTATTCGTTTTATACGATGGAAAAGCTGTTGTATTTATACCGTATTTTATGCTTCTGGCGTTGACTTCTTATGCCCTAACTATTCCATCTGGTGGAACAACGCCCTTGGGTGAAGCCTAGGTTGCGCGGAACGTAGCAAGGAAAATAACTTTCACAGTGGTAGCAATTATTCGTTTTATACGATGGAAAAACTGTTGTATTTATATTGTATTTTATGCTTTTGTCGTTCACTTCTTAGGCCCTAACTATTCGATATGGTGGAACAACGCCGTAGGGTGAAGCCTAGGTTGCCCGGAACGTAGAAATGACCATAACTTTTACACTGGTAGCAATTATTCGTTTTATACAATGGAAAAACCGTTCTATTTATTTTGTGTTTTATGCTTCGGCCGTTGACTTCTAAGGCCCTAACTGTTTGATCTGGTGGAGCAACGCCCTAGAGTGAGGCCTAGGCTGTCCGGAACGTAGAACTGACCATAGCTTTTACACTGGTTGCCATTATTTGTTTTATACGATGGAAAAGCTGTTGTATTTATATCGTATTTTATGCTTCTGGCATTGACTTCTTAGGCCCTAACTATTCGATCTGGTGGAACAGCGCCCTAGAGTGAACGCTAGGTAGCCCGAAAGATAGAAATGACCATTACCTTCACACTGGTTGCAATTATTCCTGTCATACGATAGAAATACTGTTGTATTTTTATTGTACTTTATGCTTCTGGCGTTGACTTCTAAGGCCGTAGCTATTCGATATGGTGGAGCAACGCCCTAGAGTGACCCCTGGGTTACCCGGAACGTAGAAATGGCCATAACTTTCACACTGGTAGCAATTATTCGTTTTATACGTTGGAAAAACTGTTCTATTTATTTTGTATTTTATGCTTCGGGCGTTGACGTCTAAGGCCCTAGCTATTCGATCTGGTCGAGCAACGCCCTAGAGTGTAGCCTAGGTGGCCCGGAACGTAGAAATGACCATAACTTTCATCCTGATTGCAATTATTCGTTTTATATGATGGAAAAACTGTTGTATTTATATTGTATTTTATGCTTCTGGCGTTCACTTCTTAGGCTCTAACTATTCTATCTGGTGGAACAACGCCCTAGGGTGAAGCCTAGGTTGCCCGGAACTTAGAAATGACCATAACTTTCACACAGTTTGCAATTATTCCTGTTACACGATGGAAAAACTGTTGCACCTTTATTGTGTTTTATGCTTCTGGCGTTGACTACATAGGCCCTAACTATTCGATCTGGAGGCGCAATGCCCCAGAGTTAAGTCTAGGATGCCCGAAACGCCGAAATGATCATTACTTTCACGCTTATTACATTTATTCCTGTAATACGATGAAAAGACTGTTGTATTTTTATTGTATCTAATGCTCCTCGCGTTTACTTCTAAGGCCCAAACTATTCGATCTGGTGGAGCAACACCCTAGAGTGAAGCCTAGGTTACCCGGAACGTAGACATGACCATTACTTTCACACTGTTTGCAATTATTCATTTTATACGGTGGAAAAGCTGTTGTATTTATATTGTATTTTATGCTTCGGGCGTTGACTTCTAAGACCCTAGCTATTCCATCTGGTGGAGCAACACCCTAGCGTGAAGCCTAGGCTGCCCGGAACGTAGAACATACCATTACCTTCACACTGTTTGCAATTATTCCTGTTATACGATGGAAAAACTGTTGCATCTTTATTGTATTTTATGCTTCTGGCGCTGACTTCTAAGGCCCTATCTATTCGATCTGGTGGAGCAACGCCCTAGAGTGAAGCCTAGGTTGCCCGGAAAGTATAAATGACCATAACTTTCATCCTGCTTGCAATTATTCGTTTTATATGATGGAAAAACTGTTGTATTTATATAGTGTTTTATGCTTCTGGCGTTGACTTCTTAGTCCCTAACTATTCCATCTGGTGGAACAACGCCCGAGGGTGAAGCCTAGGTTGCCTGGAACGTAGAAATGACCATCACTTTCAAGCTGGTTGCAATTAATCCTTTTATACGATGGAAAAGCTGTTGTATTTATATCGTATTTTATGCATCTGGCGTTGACTTCTAAGGACCTAACTATTCGATCTGGTGGAGCAACGCCCTAGAGTGAAGCCTAGGTTGCCCGGAACGTAGAAATGACCATAACTTCCACACTGGTTGCAATTATTCGTTTTATACGATGTAAAAGCTGTTGTATTTATATCGTATTTTATGCTTCTGGCGTTGACTTCTTAGGCCCTAACTATTCCATCTGGTGGAACAACGGCCTAGGGTGAAGCCTAGGTTGCCCGGAACGTAGAAATGGCCATAACTTTCACACTGGTAGCAATTATTCGTTTTATACGTTGGAAAAACTGTTCTATTTATTTTGTATTTTATGCTTCGGGCGTTGACTTCTAAGGCCCTAGCTATTCGATCTGGTCGAGCAACGCCCTAGAGTGTAGCCTAGATTGCCCGGAACGTAGAAATGACCATAACTTTCATCCTGAATGCAATTATTCGTTTTATATGATGGAAAAACTGTTGTATTTATATTGTATTTTATGCTTCTGGCGTTCACTTCTTAGGCTCTAACTATTCAATCTGGTGGAACAACGCCCTAGGGTGAAGCCTAGGTTGTCCGGAACTTAGAAATGACCATAACTTTCACACTGTTTGCAATTATTCCTGTTACACGATGGAAAAACTGTTGCACCTTTATTGTGTTTTATGCTTCTGGCGTTGACTACATAGGCCCTAACTATTCGATCTGGAGGCGCAATGCCCCACAGTTAAGTCTAGGATGCCCGAAACGCCGAAATGATCATTACTTTCACGCTTATTACAATTATTCCTGTAATACGATGAAAAGACTGTTGTATTTTTATTGTATCTTATGCTCCTCGCGTTTACTTCTAAGGCCCAAACTATTCGATCTGGTGGAGCAACACCCTAGAGTGAAGCCTAGGTTGCCCGGAACGTAGAAATGACCATAACTTTCATCCTGATTGCAATTATTCGTTTTATATGATGGAAAAACTGTTGTATTTATATTGTATTTTATGCTTCTGGCGTTCACTTCTTAGGCTCTAACTATTCTATCTGGTGGAACAACGCCCTAGGGTGAAGCCTAGGTTGCCCGGAACTTAGAAATGACCATAACTTTCACACAGTTTGCAATTATTCCTGTTACACGATGGAAAAACTGTTGCACCTTTATTGTGTTTTATGCTTCTGGCGTTGACTACATAGGCCCTAACTATTCGATCTGGAGGCGCAATGCCCCAGAGTTAAGTCTAGGATGCCCGAAACGCCGAAATGATCATTACTTTCACGCTTATTACAATTATTCCTGTAATACGATGAAAAGACTGTTGTATTTTTGTTGTATCTTATGCTCCTCGCGTTTACTTCTAAGGCCCAAACTATTCGATCTGGTGGAGCAACACCCTAGAGTGAAGCCTAGGTTACCCGGAACGTAGACATGACCATTACTTTCACACTGTTTGCAATTATTCATTTTATACGGTGGAAAAGCTGTTGTATTTATATTGTATTTTATGCTTCGGGCGTTGACTTCTAAGACCCTAGCTATTCCATCTGGTGGAGCAACACCCTAGCGTGAAGCCTAGGCTGCCCGGAACGTAGAACATACCATTACCTTCACACTGTTTGCAATTATTCCTGTTATACGATGGAAAAACTGTTGCATCTTTATTGTATTTTATGCTTCTGGCGCTGACTTCTAAGGCCCTAACTATTCGATCTGGTGGAGCAACGCCCTAGAGTGAAGCCTAGGTTGCTCGGAACGTAGAAATGGCCATTACCTTCACACTGTTTGCAATTATTCATTTTATACCATGGCGAAGCTGTTGTATTTATATTGTATTTTATGCTTCCGGCGTTAACTTCTAAGGCCGTAGCTATCAGATGTGGAGCAGCAACGCCCTAGAGTGACGCGTAGGTTGCCAGGCACGTAGAACTGACCATTACTTTCACAATGTTCGCAATCATTCATTTTATACGATGGAAAAACTGTTGTACCTATATCGTATTTTATTCTTCTGGCGTTGACTTCTAAGGCCCTAACTGTTTGATCTGGTGGAGCAACGCCCTAGAGTGAAGCCTAGGTCGCCCGGAACGTAGAAATGAAAATAACTTTCACACTGGTTGCTATTATTCGTTTTAAACGATGGAAAAGCTGTTCTATTTATATTGCATTTTATGCTTCTGGCATTGAATTCTAAGTCCCTAGCTATTCGATATGGTGGAGCAACGCCCTAGAGTGAAGCCTAGGTTGCCCGGAACGTAGAAATGACCATCACTTTCTCACTGTTTGCATTTATTCATTCTTTACGTTGGAAAAGCTGTTGTATTTATAATGTATTTTATGCTTCTGGCGATAACTTCTACGGTCGTAGCTATTAGATGTGGTGGAGTAACGCCCTAGAGTCAAGCCTAGGTTGCCCGGAACGTAGATATGACCACAACTTTCACAGTGGTTGCAATTATTCATGCTATACGGTAGAAATACTGTTACATTTACATTGTATTTTCTGCTTCTGGTTTTGACTTCTAAGGTCCTAGCTATTCCGTCTCGTGGGGAAACGTCCAACAGTGAAGCCTATGTTGCCCGGAACGTAGAAATGACCATCACTTTCACACTGATAGCAATTATTCGTTTTATTCAATGGAAAAACTGTTGCATTTATATTGTACCTTATGCTTCTGGCGTTGACTTCTAAGGCCGCAGCTATTCGATGTAGCTGAGCAACGCCCTAGACTGAAGCCTAGGTTGCCCGGAACGTGGAATTGACCATTACCTTCACACTGGTTGCAATTATTCGTATTATACGATGGAAAAACTGTTGTATTTATTTTGCATTTCGTGCTTCTGGCGTTGACTTCTTAGGCCTTAACTATTGGATTTGGTGGAGCAACGCCCTAGAGTGGAGCCTAGGTTGCCCGGAACGTAGAAATGACCATCTCCTTCACTCTGGTAGCAAATATTCCTGTAATTCGATGGAAAAACTGTTGTATCTTTATTGTATTTTATGCTCCTGGCGTTGACTTCTAAGGCCGTAGCTATTCGATGTGGTGGAGCAACGCCCTAGAGTGAAGCCTAGGTTGCCCGGAACGTAGAAATGGCCATAACTTTCACACTGGTTGCTATTATTCGTTTTATACGATGGAAAAGCTGTTGTATTTATACCGTATTTTATGCTTCTGGCGTTGACTTCTTATGCCCTAACTATTCCATCTGGTGGAACAACGCCCTTGGGTGAAGCCTAGGTTGCGCGGAACGTAGCAAGGAAAATAACTTTCACAGTGGTAGCAATTATTCGTTTTATACGATGGAAAAACTGTTGTATTTATATTGTATTTTATGCTTTTGTCGTTCACTTCTTAGGCCCTAACTATTCGATATGGTGGAACAACGCCGTAGGGTGAAGCCTAGGTTGCCCGGAACGTAGAAATGACCATAACTTTTACACTGGTAGCAATTATTCGTTTTATACAATGGAAAAACCGTTCTATTTATTTTGTGTTTTATGCTTCGGCCGTTGACTTCTAAGGCCCTAACTGTTTGATCTGGTGGAGCAACGCCCTAGAGTGAGGCCTAGGCTGTCCGGAACGTAGAACTGACCATAGCTTTTACACTGGTTGCCATTATTTGTTTTATACGATGGAAAAGCTGTTGTATTTATATCGTATTTTATGCTTCTGGCATTGACTTCTTAGGCCCTAACTATTCGATCTGGTGGAACAGCGCCCTAGAGTGAACGCTAGGTAGCCCGAAAGATAGAAATGACCATTACCTTCACACTGGTTGCAATTATTCCTGTCATACGATAGAAATACTGTTGTATTTTTATTGTACTTTATGCTTCTGGCGTTGACTTCTAAGGCCGTAGCTATTCGATATGGTGGAGCAACGCCCTAGAGTGACCCCTGGGTTACCCGGAACGTAGAAATGGCCATAACTTTCACACTGGTAGCAATTATTCGTTTTATACGTTGGAAAAACTGTTCTATTTATTTTGTATTTTATGCTTCGGGCGTTGACGTCTAAGGCCCTAGCTATTCGATCTGGTCGAGCAACGCCCTAGAGTGTAGCCTAGGTGGCCCGGAACGTAGAAATGACCATAACTTTCATCCTGATTGCAATTATTCGTTTTATATGATGGAAAAACTGTTGTATTTATATTGTATTTTATGCTTCTGGCGTTCACTTCTTAGGCTCTAACTATTCTATCTGGTGGAACAACGCCCTAGGGTGAAGCCTAGGTTGCCCGGAACTTAGAAATGACCATAACTTTCACACAGTTTGCAATTATTCCTGTTACACGATGGAAAAACTGTTGCACCTTTATTGTGTTTTATGCTTCTGGCGTTGACTACATAGGCCCTAACTATTCGATCTGGAGGCGCAATGCCCCAGAGTTAAGTCTAGGATGCCCGAAACGCCGAAATGATCATTACTTTCACGCTTATTACATTTATTCCTGTAATACGATGAAAAGACTGTTGTATTTTTATTGTATCTAATGCTCCTCGCGTTTACTTCTAAGGCCCAAACTATTCGATCTGGTGGAGCAACACCCTAGAGTGAAGCCTAGGTTACCCGGAACGTAGACATGACCATTACTTTCACACTGTTTGCAATTATTCATTTTATACGGTGGAAAAGCTGTTGTATTTATATTGTATTTTATGCTTCGGGCGTTGACTTCTAAGACCCTAGCTATTCCATCTGGTGGAGCAACACCCTAGCGTGAAGCCTAGGCTGCCCGGAACGTAGAACATACCATTACCTTCACACTGTTTGCAATTATTCCTGTTATACGATGGAAAAACTGTTGCATCTTTATTGTATTTTATGCTTCTGGCGCTGACTTCTAAGGCCCTATCTATTCGATCTGGTGGAGCAACGCCCTAGAGTGAAGCCTAGGTTGCCCGGAAAGTATAAATGACCATAACTTTCATCCTGCTTGCAATTATTCGTTTTATATGATGGAAAAACTGTTGTATTTATATAGTGTTTTATGCTTCTGGCGTTGACTTCTTAGTCCCTAACTATTCCATCTGGTGGAACAACGCCCGAGGGTGAAGCCTAGGTTGCCTGGAACGTAGAAATGACCATCACTTTCAAGCTGGTTGCAATTAATCCTTTTATACGATGGAAAAGCTGTTGTATTTATATCGTATTTTATGCATCTGGCGTTGACTTCTAAGGACCTAACTATTCGATCTGGTGGAGCAACGCCCTAGAGTGAAGCCTAGGTTGCCCGGAACGTAGAAATGACCATAACTTCCACACTGGTTGCAATTATTCGTTTTATACGATGTAAAAGCTGTTGTATTTATATCGTATTTTATGCTTCTGGCGTTGACTTCTTAGGCCCTAACTATTCCATCTGGTGGAACAACGGCCTAGGGTGAAGCCTAGGTTGCCCGGAACGTAGAAATGGCCATAACTTTCACACTGGTAGCAATTATTCGTTTTATACGTTGGAAAAACTGTTCTATTTATTTTGTATTTTATGCTTCGGGCGTTGACTTCTAAGGCCCTAGCTATTCGATCTGGTCGAGCAACGCCCTAGAGTGTAGCCTAGATTGCCCGGAACGTAGAAATGACCATAACTTTCATCCTGAATGCAATTATTCGTTTTATATGATGGAAAAACTGTTGTATTTATATTGTATTTTATGCTTCTGGCGTTCACTTCTTAGGCTCTAACTATTCAATCTGGTGGAACAACGCCCTAGGGTGAAGCCTAGGTTGTCCGGAACTTAGAAATGACCATAACTTTCACACTGTTTGCAATTATTCCTGTTACACGATGGAAAAACTGTTGCACCTTTATTGTGTTTTATGCTTCTGGCGTTGACTACATAGGCCCTAACTATTCGATCTGGAGGCGCAATGCCCCACAGTTAAGTCTAGGATGCCCGAAACGCCGAAATGATCATTACTTTCACGCTTATTACAATTATTCCTGTAATACGATGAAAAGACTGTTGTATTTTTATTGTATCTTATGCTCCTCGCGTTTACTTCTAAGGCCCAAACTATTCGATCTGGTGGAGCAACACCCTAGAGTGAAGCCTAGGTTGCCCGGAACGTAGAAATGACCATAACTTTCATCCTGATTGCAATTATTCGTTTTATATGATGGAAAAACTGTTGTATTTATATTGTATTTTATGCTTCTGGCGTTCACTTCTTAGGCTCTAACTATTCTATCTGGTGGAACAACGCCCTAGGGTGAAGCCTAGGTTGCCCGGAACTTAGAAATGACCATAACTTTCACACAGTTTGCAATTATTCCTGTTACACGATGGAAAAACTGTTGCACCTTTATTGTGTTTTATGCTTCTGGCGTTGACTACATAGGCCCTAACTATTCGATCTGGAGGCGCAATGCCCCAGAGTTAAGTCTAGGATGCCCGAAACGCCGAAATGATCATTACTTTCACGCTTATTACAATTATTCCTGTAATACGATGAAAAGACTGTTGTATTTTTGTTGTATCTTATGCTCCTCGCGTTTACTTCTAAGGCCCAAACTATTCGATCTGGTGGAGCAACACCCTAGAGTGAAGCCTAGGTTACCCGGAACGTAGACATGACCATTACTTTCACACTGTTTGCAATTATTCATTTTATACGGTGGAAAAGCTGTTGTATTTATATTGTATTTTATGCTTCGGGCGTTGACTTCTAAGACCCTAGCTATTCCATCTGGTGGAGCAACACCCTAGCGTGAAGCCTAGGCTGCCCGGAACGTAGAACATACCATTACCTTCACACTGTTTGCAATTATTCCTGTTATACGATGGAAAAACTGTTGCATCTTTATTGTATTTTATGCTTCTGGCGCTGACTTCTAAGGCCCTAACTATTCGATCTGGTGGAGCAACGCCCTAGAGTGAAGCCTAGGTTGCTCGGAACGTAGAAATGGCCATTACCTTCACACTGTTTGCAATTATTCATTTTATACCATGGCGAAGCTGTTGTATTTATATTGTATTTTATGCTTCCGGCGTTAACTTCTAAGGCCGTAGCTATCAGATGTGGAGCAGCAACGCCCTAGAGTGACGCGTAGGTTGCCAGGCACGTAGAACTGACCATTACTTTCACAATGTTCGCAATCATTCATTTTATACGATGGAAAAACTGTTGTACCTATATCGTATTTTATTCTTCTGGCGTTGACTTCTAAGGCCCTAACTGTTTGATCTGGTGGAGCAACGCCCTAGAGTGAAGCCTAGGTCGCCCGGAACGTAGAAATGAAAATAACTTTCACACTGGTTGCTATTATTCGTTTTAAACGATGGAAAAGCTGTTCTATTTATATTGCATTTTATGCTTCTGGCATTGAATTCTAAGTCCCTAGCTATTCGATATGGTGGAGCAACGCCCTAGAGTGAAGCCTAGGTTGCCCGGAACGTAGAAATGACCAGTACTTTCACACTGGTTGCAGTTATTCGTTTTATACGATGGCGAAGCTGTTGTATTTATATTGTATTTTATGCTTCCGGCGTTAACTTCTAAGGCCGTAGCTATCAGATGTGGAGCAGCAACGCCCTAGAGTGACGCGTAGGTTGCCAGGCACGTAGAAATGACCATTACTTTCACAATGTTCGCAATCATTCATTTTATACGATGGAAAAACTGTTGTACCTATATCGTATTTTATTCTTCTGGCGTTGACTTCTAAGGCCCTAACTGTTTGATCTGGTGGAGCAACGCCCTAGAGTGAAGCCTAGGTTGCCCGGAACGTAGAAATGAAAATAACTTTCACACTGGTTGCTATTATTCGTTTTAAACGATGGAAAAGCTGTTCTATTTATATTGCATTTTATGCTTCTGGCATTGAATTCTAAGTCCCTAGCTATTCGATATGGTGGAGCAACGCCCTAGAGTGAAGCCTAGGTTGCCCGGAACGTAGAACATACCATTACCTTCACACTGGTTGCAATTATTCCTGTTATACGATGGAAAAACTGTTGTACCTTTATTGTATTTTATGCTTCTGGCGTTGACTTCATAGGCCCTAACTACTCGATCTGGCGGAGCAACGTCCTAGAGTGAAGCCTAGGTTGACCGGAACGTATAAATGACCATAACGTTCACACTGGTTACCATTCTTCGTTTTATACGATGGAAAAGCTGTTGAATTTATATCGTATTTTATGCTTCTGGCGTTGACTTCTTAGGCCCTAACTATTCCATCTGGTGGAACAACGCCCTAGGGTGAAGCCTAGGTTGCCCGGAACGTAGAAATGACCAGTACTTTCACACTGGTTGCAGTTATTCGTTTTATACGATGGAAAAACTGTTCTATTTATATTGTATTTTATGCTTCTGGCGTTGACTTCTTAGGCCCTAACCATTTGATCTGGTGGTGCACCGCCCTGGAGTGAAGCCTAGGTTGCCCGGAACGTAGAAAAGACCATTACCTTCACACTGGTTGCAATTATTCCTGTTTTACGATGGAAAAACTGTTGCATCTTTATTGTATTTTATGCTTCCGGCGTTGATTTCTAAGGCCCTAATAATTCGATCTGGTGGAGCAACGCCCTAGAGTGAAGCCAAGGTTGCCCGGAACGTAGAAATGACCATTACATTCACACTGGTTGCAATTATTCGTCTTACACGATGGAAAAACAGTTTTATTTATTTTGTATTTTATGCTTCTGGCGTTGACTTCTAAGGCCCTAACTATTCGATCTGGTGGAGCAACGCCCTAGAGTGAAGCCTAGGTTGCCCGGAATGGAGAAATGACCTTAACTTTCACACTGGTAGCAATTATTCGTTTTATACGATGGAAAGACTGTTCTATTTATTTTGTATTTTATGCTTCGGGCGTTGACTTCTAAGGCCCTAGGTATTCGATCTGGTCGAGCAACGCCTTAGAGTGAAGCCTAGGTTGCCCGGAACGTAGAAATGACCATAACTTTCACACTGGTAGCAATTATTCGTTTTATACGATGGAAAAACTGTTTTATTTATTTCGTATTTTATGCTTCTGGCGTTGACTTCTAATGTCCTAACTATTCAATCTGTTGGAGCAACGCCCTAGGTTGAAGCCTAGGTTGCCCGGAAAGTAGAAATGACCATAACTTTCACACCGGTAGCAATTATTCGTTTTATACGATGGAAAAACTGTTCTATTTATTTTGTATTTTATGCTTCGGGCGTTGACTCCTAAGGCCCTAACTGTTTGAAATGGTGGAGCAACGCCCTAGAGTGAAGCCTATGTTGCCCGGAACGTAGAAATGACCATAACTTTCACACTGGTTGCTATTATTCGTTTTAGACGATGGAAAAACTGTTATATTTATATTGTATTTGATGCTTCTGGCGTTGACTTCTTAGGCCCTAACTGTTCGATCTGGTGGAACAACGCCTTAGGGTGAAGCCTAGGTTGCTCGGAACGTAGAAATGACCATTACATTCACACTGGTTGCAATTATTCGTTTTCTACGATGGAAAAGCTGTTGTATTTATATCGTATTTTATGCTTCTGGCGTTGACTTCTTAGGCCCTAACTATTCCATCTGGTGGAACAACGCCCTTGTGTGAAGCCTAGGTTGCGCGGAACGTAGCAATGACCATAACTTTCACACTGGTAGCAATTATTCGTTTTATACGATGGAAAGACTGTTCTATTTATTTTGTATTTTATGCTTCGGGCGTTGACTTCTAAGGCCCTAGGTATTGGATCTGTTCGAGCAACGCCTTAGAGTGAAGCCTAGGTTGCCCGGAACGTAGAAATGACCATAACTTTCACACTGGTAGCAATTATTCGTTTTATACGATGGAAAAACTGTTTTATTTATTTCGTATTTTATGCCTCTGGCGTTGACTTCCAATGTCCTAACTATTCAATCTGTTGGAGCAACGCCCTAGGTTGAAGCCTAGGTTGCCCGGAAAGTAGAAATGACCATAACTATCACACTGGTTGCAATTGTTTGTTTTATACGATGGAAAAGCTGTTTCATCTTTATTGTATTTTATTCTTCTGGCGTTGACTTCTAAGGCCGTAGCTATTAGATGTGGTGTAGCAACGCCCTAGAGTGCCATCTAGGTTGCCCGGAACGTAGAAATGACCATTACTTTCACAATGTATGCAATTATTCATTTTATACGATGGAAGAACTGTTGTACTTATATTGATTTTATTCTTCTGGCGTTGACTTCTTAGGCCCTAACTATTCGATCTGGTGGAACAACGCCCTAGAGTGAAGCCTAGGTTGCCCGGAACGTAGAAATGAAAATAACTTTCACACTGGTTGCTATTATTCGTTTTAAACGATGGAAAAGCTGTTCTATTTATATTGCATTTTATGCTTCTGGCATTGAATTCTAAGTCCCTAGCTATTCGATATGGTGGAGCAACGCCCTAGAGTGAAGCCTAGGTTGCCCGGAACGTAGAACATACCATTACCTTCACACTGGTTGCAATTATTCCTGTTATACGATGGAAAAACTGTTGTACCTTTATTGTATTTTATGCTTCTGGCGTTGACTTCATAGGCCCTAACTACTCGATCTGGCGGAGCAACGTCCTAGAGTGAAGCCAAGGTTGACCGGAACGTATAAATGACCATAACTTTCACACTGGTTACCATTCTTCGTTTTATACGATGGAAAAGCTGTTGAATTTATATCGTATTTTATGCTTCTGGCGTTGACTTCTTAGGCCCTAACTATTCCATCTGGTGGAACAACGCCCTAGGGTGAAGCCTAGGTTGCCCGGAACGTAGAAATGACCAGTACTTTCACACTGGTTGCAGTTATTCGTTTTATACGATGGAAAAACTGTTCTATTTATATTGTATTTTATGCTTCTGGCGTTGACTTCTTAGGCCCTAACCATTTGATCTGGTGGTGCACCGCCCTGGAGTGAAGCCTAGGTTGCCCGGAACGTAGAAAAGACCATTACCTTCACACTGGTTGCAATTATTCCTGTTTTACGATGGAAAAACTGTTGCATCTTTATTGTATTTTATGCTTCCGGCGTTGATTTCTAAGGCCCTAATAATTCGATCTGGTGGAGCAACGCCCTAGAGTGAAGCCAAGGTTGCCCGGAACGTAGAAATGACCATTACATTCACACTGGTTGCAATTATTCGTCTTACACGATGGAAAAGCTGTTGCATTTATATCGTATTTTATGCTTCTGACGTTGACTTCTTAGGCCCTAACTATTCCATCTGGTGGAACAACGCCCTTGGGTGAAGCCTAGGTTGCGCGGAACGTAGCAATGTCCATAACTTTCACACTGGATGCAATTATTCGTTTTATACGATGGAAAAGCTGTTGTATTTATATCGTACTTTAGCTTCTGGCGTTGACTTCTTAGGCCCAAACTATTCCATCTGGTGGCACAACGCCCTAGGGTGAAGCCTAGGTTGCGCGGAACGTAGAAATGACCATAACTTTCACACTGGTAGCAATTATTCGTTTTATGCGATGGAAAAACTGTTCTATTTATTTTGTATTTTATGTTTCGGGCGTTGACTTCTACGGCCCTAGCTATTCTATCTGGTCGAGCAACGCCCTAGAGTGAAGCCTAGGTTGCCCGGAACGTAGAAATGACCATAACTTTCACACTGGATGCAATTATTCGTTTTATACCATGGAAAAGCTGTTGTATTTATATCGTATTTTAGCTTCTGGCGTTGACTTCTTAGGCCCTAACTATTCCATCTGGTGGAACAACGCCCTAGGGTGAAGCCTAGATTGCGCGGAACGTAGAAATGACCATAACTTTCACACTGGTAGCAATTATTCGTTTTATACGATGGAAAAACTGTTTTATTTATTTTGTATTTTATGCTTCTGGCGTTGACTTCTAAGGTCCTATCTATTAGATCTGGTGGAGCGACGCCCTAGAGTGAAGCCTAGGTTGCCCGGAAAGTATAAATGACCATAACTTTCATCCTGCTTGCAATTATTCGTTTTATATGATGGAAAAACTGTTGTATTTATATAGTGTTTTATGCTTCTGGCGTTGACTTCTTAGTCCCTAACTATTCCATCTGGTGGAACAACGCCCGAGGGTGAAGCCTAGGTTGCCTGGAACGTAGAAATGACCATCACTTTCAAGCTGGTTGCAATTAATCCTTTTATACGATGGAAAAGCTGTTGTATTTATATCGTATTTTATGCATCTGGCGTTGCCTTCTAAGGACCTAACTATTCGATCTGGTGGAGCAACGCACTAGAGTGAAGCCTAGGTTGCTCGGAATGGAGAAATGACCTTAACTTTCACACTGGTAGCAATTATTCGTTTTATACGATGGAAAGACTGTTCTATTTATTTTGTATTTTATGCTTCGGGCGTTGACTTCTAAGGCCCTAGGTATTCGATCTGGTCGAGCAACGCCTTAGAGTGAAGCCTAGGTTGCCCGGAACGTAGAAATGACCATAACTTTCACACTGGTAGCAATTATTCGTTTTATACGATGGAAAAACTGTTTTATTTATTTCGTATTTTATGCTTCTGGCGTTGACTTCTAATGTCCTAACTATTCAATCTGTTGGAGCAACGCCCTAGGTTGAAGCCTAGGTTGCCCGGAAAGTAGAAATGACCATAACTTTCACACCGGTAGCAATTATTCGTTTTATACGATGGAAAAACTGTTCTATTTATTTTGTATTTTATGCTTCGGGCGTTGACTCCTAAGGCCCTAACTGTTTGAAATGGTGGAGCAACGCCCTAGAGTGAAGCCTATGTTGCCCGGAACGTAGAAATGACCATAACTTTCACACTGGTTGCTATTATTCGTTTTAGACGATGGAAAAACTGTTATATTTATATTGTATTTGATGCTTCTGGCGTTGACTTCTTAGGCCCTAACTGTTCGATCTGGTGGAACAACGCCCTAGGGTGAAGCCTAGGTTGCTCGGAACGTAGAAATGACCATTACATTCACACTGGTTGCAATTATTCGTTTTCTACGATGGAAAAGCTGTTGTATTTATATCGTATTTTATGCTTCTGGCGTTGACTTCTTAGGCCCTAACTATTCCATCTGGTGGAACAACGCCCTTGTGTGAAGCCTAGGTTGCGCGGAACGTAGCAATGACCATAACTTTCACACTGGTAGCAATTATTCGTTTTATACGATGGAAAGACTGTTCTATTTATTTTGTATTTTATGCTTCGGGCGTTGACTTCTAAGGCCCTAGGTATTGGATCTGTTCGAGCAACGCCTTAGAGTGAAGCCTAGGTTGCCCGGAACGTAGAAATGACCATAACTTTCACACTGGTAGCAATTATTCGTTTTATACGATGGAAAAACTGTTTTATTTATTTCGTATTTTATGCCTCTGGCGTTGACTTCCAATGTCCTAACTATTCAATCTGTTGGAGCAACGCCCTAGGTTGAAGCCTAGGTTGCCCGGAAAGTAGAAATGACCATAACTATCACACTGGTTGCAATTGTTTGTTTTATACGATGGAAAAGCTGTTTCATCTTTATTGTATTTTATTCTTCTGGCGTTGACTTCTAAGGCCGTAGCTATTAGATGTGGTGTAGCAACGCCCTAGAGTGCCATCTAGGTTGCCCGGAACGTAGAAATGACCATTACTTTCACAATGTATGCAATTATTCATTTTATACGATGGAAGAACTGTTGTACTTATATTGATTTTATTCTTCTGGCGTTGACTTCTTAGGCCCTAACTATTCGATCTGGTGGAACAACGCCCTAGAGTGAAGCCTAGGTTGCCTGGAACGTAGAAATGTCCATAACTTCCACACTGGTTGCAATTATTCGTTTTATACGATGTAAAAGCTGTTGTATTTATATCGTATTTTATGCTTCTGGCGTTGACTTCTTAGGCGCTAACTATTCCATCTGGTGGAACAACGGCCTAGGGTGAAGCCTAGGTTGCCCGGAACGTAGAAATGGCCATAACTTTCACACTGGTAGCAATTATTCGTTTTATACGTTGGAAAAACTGTTCTATTTATTTTGTATTTTACGCTTCGGGCGTTGACTTCTAAGGCCCTAGCTATTCGATCTGGTCGAGCAACGCCCTAGAGTGTAGCCTAGGTTGCCCGGAACGTAGAAATGACCATAACTTTCATCCTGATTCCAATTATTCGTTTTATATGATGGAAAAACTGTTGTATTTATATTGTATTTTACGCTTCGGGCGTTGACTTCTAAGGCCCTAGCTATTCGATCTGGTCGATCAACGCCCTAGAGTGTAGCCTAGGTTGCCCGGAACGTAGAAATGACCATAACTTTCATCCTGATTCCAATTATTCGTTTTATATGATGGAAAAACTGTTGTATTTATATTGTATTTTATGCTTCTGGCGTTCACTTCTTAGGCTGTAACTATTCTATCTGGTGGAACAACGCCCTAGGGTGAAGCCTAGGTTGCCCGGAACTTAGAAATGACCATAACTTTCACACTGTTTGCAATTATTCCTGTTACACGATGGAAAAACTGTTGCACCTTTATTGTGTTTTATGCTTCTGGCGTTGACTACATAGGCCCTAACTATTCGATCTGGTGGTGCAACGTCCTAGAGTGAAGCCTAGGTTGACCGGAACGTAGAAATGACCATAACTTTCACACTGGTTACCATTACTCGTCTTATACGATGGCAAAGCTGTTGTATTTATATTGTATTTTATGCTTCTGGCATTGACTTCTTAGGCCCTAGCTATTCGATCTGGAGGCGCAATGCCCCAGAGTTAAGTCTAGGATGTCCGAAACGCCGAAATGATCATTACTTTCACGCTTATTACAATTATTCCTGTAATACGATGAAAAGACTGTTGTATTTTTATTGTATCTTATGCTCCTCGCGTTTACTTCTAAGGCCCAAACTATTCGATCTGGTGGAGCAACACCCTGGAGTGAAGCCTAGGTTACCCGGAACGTAGACATGACCATTACTTTCACACTGTTTGCAATTATTCATTTTATACGGTGGAAAAGCTGTTGTATTTATATTGTATTTTATGCTTCGGGCGTTGACTTCTAAGACCCTAGCCATTCCATCTGGTGGAGCAACACCCTAGCGTGAAGCCTAGGTTGCCCGGAACGTAGAACATACCATTACCTTCACACTGTTTGCAATTATTCCTGTTATACGATGGTAAAACTGTTGCATCTTTATTGTATTTTATGCTTCTGGCGCTGACTTCTAAGGCCCTAACTATTCGATCTGGTGGAGCAACGCCCTAGAGTGAAGCCTAGGTTGCTCGGAACGTAGAAATGACCATTACCTTCACACTGTTTGCAATTATTCATTTTATACGATGGCGAAGCTGTTGTATTTATATTGTATTTTATGCTTCCGGCGTTAACTTCTAAGGCCGTAGCTATCAGATGTGGAGCAGCAACGCCGTAGAGTGACGCGTAGGTTGCCAGGCACGTAGAAATGGCCATTACTTTCACAATGTTCGCAATCATACATTTTATACGATGGAAAAACTGTTGTACTTATATCGTATTTTATTCTTCTGGCGTTGACTTCTAAGGCCCTAACTGTTTGATCTGGTTGAGCAACGCCCTAGAGTGAAGCCTAGGTTGCCCGGAACGTAGAAATGAAAATAACTTTCACACTGGTTGCTATTATTCGTTTTAAACGATGGAAAAGCTGTTCTATTTATATTGCATTTTATGCTTCTGGCGTTGACTTCTTAGGCCCTAACTATTCGATCTGGTGGAACAACGGCCTATGGTGAAGCCTAGGTTGCCCGCAACGTAGAAATGGCCATAACTTTTACACTGGTAGCAATTATTCGTTTTATACAATGGAAAAACTGTTCTATTTATTTTGTATTTAATGCTTCGGGCGTTGGCTTCCAAGGCACTAACTGTTTGACCTGGTGTAGCAACGCCCTAGAGTGAAGCCTAGGTTGCGCGGAACGTGGAAATGTCCATAACTTTCACACCGGCTGCTATTATTCGTTTTATACGATGGAAAAACTGTTATATTTATATTGTATTTTATGTTTCAGGCGTTGACTTCTGAGGCCGTAGCTATTCGATGTGGTGGAAGAACGCCATAGAGTGAAGCCTAGGTTGCCCGGAACGTAGAAATGTCCATATCTATCACACTCGTTGCTATTATTCGTTTTTTACGATGGAAAAGCTGTTGTATTTATATTGTATTTTATGACTCTGGCGTTGACTTCTAAGGCCCTAGCTATTCGATCTAGTGGAGCAACGCCCTAGAGTGAAGCCTAGGTTGCCCGGAACGTAGAAATGACCATCACTTTCAAACTGGTTGCAATTAATCCTGTTATACGATGGAAAAACTGTTGTATTTTTATTGCATTTTATGCTTCGGGCGTTGACTTCTAAGGCCCTGACTATTCAATCTGTTGGAGCTACGCGCTAGAGTGTAGCCTAGGTTGCTCGGAATGTAGAAATGACCACAGCTTTCACACTGGTTGCAATTATTCGTTTTATACGATGGAAAAACTGTTGTATTTATATTGTATTTTATGCTTCTGGCGTGCACTTCTTAGGCCCTATCTATTCGATCTGGTGGAACAACTCCCTGGGGTGAAGCCTAGGTTGCCCGGAACGTAGAAATGACCATTACTTTTACACTGGTAGCAATTATTCGTTTTATACAATGGAAAAACTGTTCTATTTATTTTGTATTTTATGCTTCGGGCGTTGCCTTGTAAGGCCCTAACTGTTTAATCTGGTGGAGCAGCGCCCTAGGGTGAAGCCTAGGTTGCCCGGAACGTAGAAATGACCATTACTTTCGCACTGTTTGCAATTATTCCTTTTATACGATGGAAAAGCTGTTGTATTTATATCGTATTTTATGCTTCTGGCGTTGACTTCTATGGCCCTAGCTATTCGATCTAGTGGAGCAACGCCCTAGATTGAAGCCTAGGTTGCCCGGAACGTAGAAATTACAATCAGTTTCAAGCTGGTTGCAATTAATCCTGTTATACGATGGAAAAACTGTTGTATTTTTAATGCATTTTATGCTTCGGGCGTTGACTTCTAAGCCCCTAACTATTCAATCTGTTGGAGCAACGCCCTAGAGTGGAGCATAGGTTGCTCGGAATGTAGAAATGACCGTAACTTTCACACGGGTTGCAATTATTCGTTTTATACGATGGAAAAACTGTTGTACTTCTATTGTATTTTATGCTTCTGGCGTTCACTTCTTAGGCCCTAACTATTCGATCTGGTGGAACAACGCCCTAGGGTGAAGCCAAGGTTGCCCGGAACGTAGAAATGACCATAACTTTTACACTGGTAGCAATTATTCGTTTTATACATTGGAAAAACTGTTCTATTTATTTTGTATTTTATGCTTCAGGCGTTGACTTCTAAGGCCCTAACTGTTTCATCTGGTGGAGCAACGCCCCAGAGTGAAGCCTAGGTTGCCCGGAACGTAGAAATGACCATCACTTTCAAACTGGTTGCAATTAATCCTGTTATACGATGGAAAAGCTGTTGTATTTTTATTGCATTTTATGCCTCGGGCGTCGACTTCTAAGGCCCTAACTATTCAATCTGTTGGAGCAACGCCCTAGAGTGAAGCCTAGGTTGCTCGGAATGTAGAAATGACCATAACTTTCACACTGGTTGCAATTATTCGTTTTATACGATGGAAAAACTGTTGTATTTATATTGCATTTAATGCCTCTGGCGTTCACTTCTTAGGCCCTAACTATTCGATCTGGTGGAACAACGCCCTACGGTGAAGCCTAGGTTGCCCGGAACGTAGAAATGACCATAACTTTTACACTGGTAGCAATTATTCGTTTTATAGAATGGAAAAACTGTTGTATTTATATTGTATTTTATGCTTCTGGCGTCGACTTCTTAGGCCCTAACTATTCGATCTGGTGGAGCAATGCCTCAGAGTTAAGTCTAGGATGCCCGAAACGCCGAAATGATCATTACCTTCACGCTTGTTGCAATTATTCCTGTTATACGATGAAAAGACCGTTGTATTTTTATTGTATTTTATGCTTCAGGCGTAGGCTTCTAAGGCCGTTGCTATTCGATATGGTGGAGCACCGCCCTAGAGTGAAGCCTAGGTTGCCCGGAACGTAGAAATGAACATAACTTTTACACTGGTAGCAATTATTCGTTTTATACATTGGAAAAACTGTTCTATTTATTTTGTATTTTATGCTTCGGGCGTTGACTTCTAAGGCCCTAGCTATTCGATCTAGTGGAGCAACGCCCTAGAGTGAAGCCTAGGTTTCCCGGAACGTAGAAATGACCATCACATTCAAACTGGTTGCAATTAATCCTGTTATACGATGGAAAAACTGTTGTATTTTTATTGCATTTTATGCTTCTGGCGTTCACTTCTTAGGCCCTAACTATTCGATCTGGTGGAACAACGTCCTAGGGTGAAGCCTAGGTTGCCCGGAAGGTAGAAATTACCATAAGTTTTATAGTGGTTGCAATTATTCGTTTTATACGATGGAAAAACTGTTGTATCTCTATTGTATTTTATGCTTCCGGCGTTGACTTCTTAGGCCCTAACACTTCGATCTGGTGGAGCAACGCCCTACAGTGAAGCCTAGGTTGCCCGGAACGTAGATATGACCATAACCTTCACACAGGTTGCAATTATTCGTTTTATACGGTGTAAAGGCTGTTGTATTTATTTTGTATTTTATTCTTCTGGTGTTGACTTCTTAGGCCCCAACTATTCGATATGGTGGAATAACGCCGTAGAGTGAAGCCTAGGTTGCCCGGAACGTAGAAATGACCATTACTTTCACACTGTTTGCAATTATTCCTTTTATAGGATGGAAAAGCTGCTGTATTTATATCGTATTTTATGATTCTGGCGTTGACTTCTAAGGACCTAACTATTCGATCTGGTGGAGCAACGCCCTAGAGTGAAGCCTAGGTTGCTCGGAATGTAGAAATGACCATAACTTTCACACTGGTTGCAATTATTCGTTTTATACGATGGAAAAACTGTTGTATTTAAATTGTATTTTATGCTTCTGCCGCTCACTTCTTGGGCCCTAACTATTCGATCTGGTGGGACAACGCCCTAGGGTGAAGCCTAGGTTGCCCGGAACGTAGAAATGACCATAACAATTACACTGGTAGCAATTATTCGTTTTATAGAATGGAAAAACTGTTGTATTTATATTGTATTCTATGCTTCTGGCGTCGACTTCTTAGGCCCTAACTATTCGATCTGGTGGAGCAATGCCTCAGAGTTTAGTCTAGGATGCCCGAAACGCCGAAATGATCATTACTTTCACGCTTGTTGCAATTATTCCTGTTATACGATGAAAAGACCGTTGTATTTTTATTGTATTTTATGCTTCAGGCGTAGGCTTCTAAGGCCGTAGCTATTCGATATGGTGGAGCACCGCCCTAGAGTGAAGCCTAGGTTGCCCGGAACGTAGAAATGACCATTACTTTCACACTGGTTGCAATTATTCGTTTTATACAATGGAAAAACTGTTCTATTTATTTTGTATTTTATGCTTCGGGCGTTGACTTCTTTGGCCCTAACAATTCGATCTGGTGGAGCAACGCCCTAGAGTGAAGCCTAGGTTCCCTGGAACGTACAAATGACCATCACTTTCACACGGGTTGCAATTATTGATGTTATAGGATTGAAAGACTGTTGTATTTTTATTGCATTTTATGCTTCTGGCGTTCACTTCTTAGGCACTGACTAGTCGATCTGGTGGAACAACGCCCTAGGGTGAAGCCGAGGTTGCCCGGAACGTAGAAATGACCATAACTTTTACACTGGTAGCAATTATTCGTTTTATACAATGGAAAATCTGTCCTATTTATTTTGTATTTTATGCTTGGGGCGTTGACTTCTAAGGCCCTAACTGTTTGATCTGGTGGAGCAACGCCCTAGAGTGAAGCCTAGGTTGCCCGGAACGTAGAAATGACAATTACATTCACACTGTTTGCAATTATTCCTTTTATACGATGCAAAAGCTTTTTTATTTATATCGT
Organism: Calliopsis andreniformis; assembly: GCF_051401765.1. Taxonomy (NCBI): domain Eukaryota; kingdom Metazoa; phylum Arthropoda; class Insecta; order Hymenoptera; family Andrenidae; genus Calliopsis; species Calliopsis andreniformis. The sequence continues at coordinate 6,158,328 of NW_027480426.1, read as the reverse complement.
ATTTTATGCTTCTGGCGTTGACTTCTAAGGACCTAACTATTCGATCTGGTGGAGCAACGCCCTAGAGTGAAGCCTAGGTTTCCCGGAACGTAGAAATGACCATCACTTTTACACTGGTAGCAATTTTTCGTTTTATACAATGGAAAATCTGTTCTATTTATTTTGTATTTTATGATTGGGGCGTTGACTTCTAAGGCCCTAACTGTTTGATCTGGTGGAGCAACGCCCTAGAGTGAAGCCTAGGTTCCCTGGAACGTACAAATGACCATCACTTTCACACGGGTTGCAATTATTGATGTTATAGGATTGAAAGACTGTTGTATTTTTATTGCATTTTATGCTTCTGGCGTTCACTTCTTAGGCCCTGACTATTCGATCTGGTGGAACAACGCCCTAGGGTGAAGCCGAGGTTGCCCGGAACGTAGAAATGACCATAACTTTTACACTGGTAGCAATTATTCGTTTTATACAATGGAAGATCTGTTCTATTTATTTTGTATTTTATGCTTGGGGCGTTGACTTCTAAGGCCCTAACTGTTTGATCTGGTGGAGCAACGCCCTAGAGTGAAGCCTAGGCTGCCCGGAACGTAGAAATGACAATTACATTCACAATGTTTGCAATTATTCCTTTTATACGATGCAAAAGCTTTTTTATTTATATCGTATTTTATGCTTCTGGCGTTGACTTCTAAGGACCTAACTATTCGATCTGGTGGAGCAACGCCCTAGAGTGAAGCCTAGGTTGCCCGGAACGTAGAAATGACCATCACTTTCAAACTGGTTGCAATTAATCCTGTTATACGATGGAAAAACTGTTGTATTTTTATTGCATTTTATGCTTCGGGCGTTCACTTCTAAGGCCCTGACTATTCAATCTGTTGGAGCTACGCGCTAGAGTGAAACCTAGGTTGCTCGGAATGTATAAATGACCATAGCTTTCACACTGGTTGCAATTATTCGTTTTATACAATGGAAAAACTGTTGTATTTATATTGTACTTTATGCTTCTGGCGTTCACTTCTTAGGCCCTAACTATTCGATCCGGTGGAACAACGCCCTAGGGTGAAGCCAAGGTTGCCCGGAATGTAGAAATGACCATAACTTTTACACTGGTAGCAATTATTCGTTTTACACAATGGAAAAACTGTTCTATTTATTTTGTATTTTATGCTTCGGGCGTTGACTTCTAAGGCCCTAACTGTTTAATCTGGTGGAGCAACGCCCTAGGGTGAAGCCTAGGTTGCCCGGAACGTAGAAATGACCATTACTTTCGCACTGTTTGCAATTATTCCTTCTATACGATGGAAAAGCTGTTGTATTTATATCGTATTTTATGCTTCTGGCGTTGACTTCTATGGCCCTAGCTATTCGATCTAGTGGAGCAACGCCCTAGAGTGAAGCCTAGGTTGCCCGGAACGTAGAAATTACAATCACTTTCAAACTGGTTGCAATTAATCCTGTTATACGATGGAAAAACTGTTGTATTTTTATTGCATTTTATGCTTCGGGCGTTGACTTCTAAGGCCCTAACTATTCAATCTGTTGGAGCAACGCCCTAGAGTGAAGCCTAGGTTGCTCGGAATGTAGAAATGACCATAAGTTTCATAATGGTTGCAATTATTCGTTTTATACGATGGAAAAGCTGCTGTATTTATATCGTATTTTATGCTTCTGGCCTTGACTTCTAAGGACCTAACTATTCGATCTTGTGGAGCAACGCCCTAGAGTGAAGCCTAGGTTGCTCGGAATGTAGAAATGACCATAACTTTCACACTGGTTGCAATTATTCGTTTTATACGATGGAAAAACTGTTGTATTTAAATTGTATTTTATGCTTCTGCCGCTCACTTCTTGGGCCCTAACTATTCGATCTGGTGCGACAACGCCCTAGGGTGAAGCCTAGGTTGCCCGGAACGTAGAAATGACCATAACATTTACACTGGTAGCAATTATTCGTTTTATAGAATGGAAAAACTGTTGTATTTATATTGTATTTTATGCTTCTGGCGTCGACTTCTTAGGCACTAACTATTCGATCTGGTGGAGCAATGCCTCAGAGTTAAGTCTAGGATGCCCGAAACGCCGAAATGATCATTACTTTCACGCTTGTTGCAATTATTCCTGTTATACGATGAAAAGACCGTTGTATTTTTATTGTATTTTATGCTTCAGGCGTAGGCTTCTAAGGCCGTAGCTATTCGATATGGTGGAGCACCGCCCTAGAGTGAAGCCTAGGTTGCCCGGAACGTAGAAATGAACATAACTTTTACACTGGTAGCAATTATTCGTTTTATACATTGGAAAAACTGTTCTATTTATTTTGTATTTTATGCTTCGGGCGTTGACTTCTAAGGCCCTAACTGTTTCATGTGGTGGAGCAACGCCCCAGAGTGAAGCCTAGGTTGCCCGGAACGTAGAAATGACCATCACTTTCAAACTGGTTGCAATTAATCCTGTTATACGATGGAAAAGCTGTTGTATTTTTATTGCATTTTATGCTTCGGGCGTCGACTTCTAAGGCCCTAACTATTCAATCTGTTGGAGCAACGCCCTAGAGTGAAGCCTAGGTTGCTCGGAATGTAGAAATGACCATAACTTTCACACTGGTTGCAATTATTCGTTTTATACGATGGAAAAACTGTTGTATTTATATTGTATTTTATGCTTCTGGCGTCGACTTCTTAGGCACTAACTATTCGATCTGGTGGAGCAATGCCTCAGAGTTAAGTCTAGGATGCCCGAAACGCCGAAATGACCATTACTTTCACACTGTTTGCAATTATTCCTTTTATACGATGGAAAAGCTGTTGTATTTATATCGTATTTTATGCTTCTGGCGTTGACTTCTAAGGCCCTAGCTATTCGATCTAGTGGAGCAACGCCCTAGAGTGAAGCCTAGGTTTCCCGGAACGTAGAAATGACCATCACTTTCAAACTGGTTGCAATTAATCCTGTTATACGATGGAAAAACTGTTGTATTTTTATTGCATTTTATGCTTCTGGCGTTCACTTCTTAGGCCCTAACTATTCGATCTGGTGGAACAACGTCCTAGGGTGAAGCCTAGGTTGCCCGGAAGGTACAAATTACCATAAGTTTTATAGTGGTTGCAATTATTCGTTTTATACGATGGAAATACTGTTGTATCTCTATTGTATTTTATGCTTCCGGCGTTGACTTCTTAGGCCCTAACACTTCGATCTGGTGGAGCAATGGCCTACAGTGAAGCCTAGGTTGCCCGGAACGTAGATATGACCATAACCTTCACACAGGTTGCAATTATTCGTTTTATACGGTGTAAAGGCTGTTGTATTTATTTTGTATTTTATTCTTCTGGTGTTGACTTCTTAGGCCCCAACTATTCGATATGGTGGAATAACGCCGTAGAGTGAAGCTTAGGTTGCCCGGAACGTAGAAATGACCATTACTTTCACACTGTTTGCAATTATTCCTTTTATAGGATGGAAAAGCTGCTGTATTTATATCGTATTTTATGCTTCTGGCGTTGACTTCTAAGGACCTAACTATTCGATCTGGTGGAGCAACGCCCTAGAGTGAAGCCTAGGTTGCTCGGAATGTAGAAATGACCATAACTTTCACACTGGTTGCAATTATTCGTTTTATACGATGGAAAAACTGTTGTATTTAAATTGTATTTTATGCTTCTGCCGCTCACTTCTTGGGCCCTAACTATTCGATCTGGTGGGACAACGCCCTAGGGTGAAGCCTAGGTTGCCCGGAACGTAGAAATGACCATAACAATTACACTGGTAGCAATTATTCGTTTAATAGAATGGAAAAACTGTTGTATTTATATTGTATTTTATGCTTCTGGCGTCGACTTCTTAGGCCCTAACTATTCGATCTGGTGGAGCAATGCCTCAGAGTTAAGTCTAGGATGCCCGAAACGCCGAAATGATCATTACTTTCACGCTTGTTGCAATTATTCCTGTTATACGATGAAAAGACCGTTGTATTTTTATTGTATTTTATGCTTCAGGCGTAGGATTCTAAGGCCGTTGCTATTCGATATGGTGGAGCACCGCCCTAGAGTGAAGCCTAGGTTGCCCGGAACGTAGAAATGACCATTACTTTCACACTGTTTGCAATTATTCCTTTTATACGATGGAAAAGCTGTTGTATTTATATCGTATTTTATGCTTGTGGCGTTGACTTCTAAGGCCCTAGCTATTCGATCTAGTGGAGCAACGCCCTAGAGTGAAGCCTAGGTTTCCCGGAACGTAGAAATGACCATCGCTTTCAAACTGGTTGCAATTATTCCTTCTATACGATGGAAAAGCTGTTGTATTTATATCGTATTTTATGCTTCTGGCGTTGACTTCTATGGCCCTAGCTATTCGATCTAGTGGAGCAACGCCCTAGAGTGAAGCCTAGGTTGCCCGGAACGTAGAAATTACAATCACTTTCAAACTGGTTGCAATTAATCCTGTTATACGATGGAAAAACTGTTGTATTTTTATTGCATTTTATGCTTCGGGCGTTGACTTCTAAGGCCCTAACTATTCAATCTGTTGGAGCAACGCCCTAGAGTGAAGCCTAGGTTGCTCGGAATGTAGAAATGACCATAAGTTTCATAATGGTTGCAATTATTCGTTTTATACGATGGAAAAGCTGCTGTATTTATATCGTATTTTATGCTTCTGGCCTTGACTTCTAAGGACCTAACTATTCGATCTTGTGGAGCAACGCCCTAGAGTGAAGCCTAGGTTGCTCGGAATGTAGAAATGACCATAACTTTCACACTGGTTGCAATTATTCGTTTTATACGATGGAAAAACTGTTGTATTTAAATTGTATTTTATGCTTCTGCCGCTCACTTCTTGGGCCCTAACTATTCGATCTGGTGCGACAACGCCCTAGGGTGAAGCCTAGGTTGCCCGGAACGTAGAAATGACCATAACATTTACACTGGTAGCAATTATTCGTTTTATAGAATGGAAAAACTGTTGTATTTATATTGTATTTTATGCTTCTGGCGTCGACTTCTTAGGCACTAACTATTCGATCTGGTGGAGCAATGCCTCAGAGTTAAGTCTAGGATGCCCGAAACGCCGAAATGATCATTACTTTCACGCTTGTTGCAATTATTCCTGTTATACGATGAAAAGACCGTTGTATTTTTATTGTATTTTATGCTTCAGGCGTAGGCTTCTAAGGCCGTAGCTATTCGATATGGTGGAGCACCGCCCTAGAGTGAAGCCTAGGTTGCCCGGAACGTAGAAATGAACATAACTTTTACACTGGTAGCAATTATTCGTTTTATACATTGGAAAAACTGTTCTATTTATTTTGTATTTTATGCTTCGGGCGTTGACTTCTAAGGCCCTAACTGTTTCATGTGGTGGAGCAACGCCCCAGAGTGAAGCCTAGGTTGCCCGGAACGTAGAAATGACCATCACTTTCAAACTGGTTGCAATTAATCCTGTTATACGATGGAAAAGCTGTTGTATTTTTATTGCATTTTATGCTTCGGGCGTCGACTTCTAAGGCCCTAACTATTCAATCTGTTGGAGCAACGCCCTAGAGTGAAGCCTAGGTTGCTCGGAATGTAGAAATGACCATAACTTTCACACTGGTTGCAATTATTCGTTTTATACGATGGAAAAACTGTTGTATTTATATTGTATTTTATGCTTCTGGCGTCGACTTCTTAGGCACTAACTATTCGATCTGGTGGAGCAATGCCTCAGAGTTAAGTCTAGGATGCCCGAAACGCCGAAATGACCATTACTTTCACACTGTTTGCAATTATTCCTTTTATACGATGGAAAAGCTGTTGTATTTATATCGTATTTTATGCTTCTGGCGTTGACTTCTAAGGCCCTAGCTATTCGATCTAGTGGAGCAACGCCCTAGAGTGAAGCCTAGGTTTCCCGGAACGTAGAAATGACCATCACTTTCAAACTGGTTGCAATTAATCCTGTTATACGATGGAAAAACTGTTGTATTTTTATTGCATTTTATGCTTCTGGCGTTCACTTCTTAGGCCCTAACTATTCGATCTGGTGGAACAACGTCCTAGGGTGAAGCCTAGGTTGCCCGGAAGGTACAAATTACCATAAGTTTTATAGTGGTTGCAATTATTCGTTTTATACGATGGAAATACTGTTGTATCTCTATTGTATTTTATGCTTCCGGCGTTGACTTCTTAGGCCCTAACACTTCGATCTGGTGGAGCAATGGCCTACAGTGAAGCCTAGGTTGCCCGGAACGTAGATATGACCATAACCTTCACACAGGTTGCAATTATTCGTTTTATACGGTGTAAAGGCTGTTGTATTTATTTTGTATTTTATTCTTCTGGTGTTGACTTCTTAGGCCCCAACTATTCGATATGGTGGAATAACGCCGTAGAGTGAAGCTTAGGTTGCCCGGAACGTAGAAATGACCATTACTTTCACACTGTTTGCAATTATTCCTTTTATAGGATGGAAAAGCTGCTGTATTTATATCGTATTTTATGCTTCTGGCGTTGACTTCTAAGGACCTAACTATTCGATCTGGTGGAGCAACGCCCTAGAGTGAAGCCTAGGTTGCTCGGAATGTAGAAATGACCATAACTTTCACACTGGTTGCAATTATTCGTTTTATACGATGGAAAAACTGTTGTATTTAAATTGTATTTTATGCTTCTGCCGCTCACTTCTTGGGCCCTAACTATTCGATCTGGTGGGACAACGCCCTAGGGTGAAGCCTAGGTTGCCCGGAACGTAGAAATGACCATAACAATTACACTGGTAGCAATTATTCGTTTAATAGAATGGAAAAACTGTTGTATTTATATTGTATTTTATGCTTCTGGCGTCGACTTCTTAGGCCCTAACTATTCGATCTGGTGGAGCAATGCCTCAGAGTTAAGTCTAGGATGCCCGAAACGCCGAAATGATCATTACTTTCACGCTTGTTGCAATTATTCCTGTTATACGATGAAAAGACCGTTGTATTTTTATTGTATTTTATGCTTCAGGCGTAGGATTCTAAGGCCGTTGCTATTCGATATGGTGGAGCACCGCCCTAGAGTGAAGCCTAGGTTGCCCGGAACGTAGAAATGACCATTACTTTCACACTGTTTGCAATTATTCCTTTTATACGATGGAAAAGCTGTTGTATTTATATCGTATTTTATGCTTGTGGCGTTGACTTCTAAGGCCCTAGCTATTCGATCTAGTGGAGCAACGCCCTAGAGTGAAGCCTAGGTTTCCCGGAACGTAGAAATGACCATCGCTTTCAAACTGGTTGCAATTAATCCTGTTATACGATGGAAAAACTGTTGTATTTTTATTGCATTTTATGCTTCTGGCGTTCACTTCTTAGGCCCTAACTATTCGATCTGGTGGAACAACGTCCTAGGGTGAAGCCTAGGTTGCCCGGAAGGTAGAAATTACCATAAGTTTTATAGTGGTTGCAATTATTCGTTTTATACGATGGAAAAACTGTTGTATCTCTATTGTATTTTATGCTTCCGGCGTTGACTTCTTAGGCCCTAACACTTCGATCTGGTGGAGCAACGCCCTACAGTGAAGCCTAGGTTGCCCGGAACGTAGATATGACCATAACCTTCACACAGGTTGCAATTATTCGTTTTATACGGTGTAAAGGCTGTTGTATTTATTTTGTATTTTGTTCTTCTGGTGTTGACTTCTTAGGCCCCAACTATTCGATATGGTGGAATAACGCCGTAGGGTGAAGCCTAGGTTGCCCGGAACGTAGAAATGACCATTACTTTCACACTGTTTGCAATTATCCCTTTTATACGATGGAAAAGCTGCTGTATTTATATCGTATTTTATGCTTCTGGCGTTGACTTCTAAGGACCTAACTATTCGATCTGGTGGAGCAACGCCCTAGAGTGAAGCCTAGGTTGCTCGGAATGTAGAAATGACCATAACTTTCACACTGGTTGCAATTATTCGTTTTATACGATGGAAAAACTGTTGTATTTAAATTGTATTTTTTGCTTCTGCCGCTCACTTCTTGGGCCCTAACTATTCGATCTGGTGGGACAACGCCCTAGGGTGAAGCCTAGGTTGCCCGGAACGTAGAAATGACCATAACAATTACACTGGTAGCAATTATTCGTTTTATAGAATGGAAAAACTGTTGTATTTATATTGTATTTTATGCTTCTGGCGTCGACTTCTTAGGCCCTAACTATTCGATCTGGTGGAGCAATGCCTCAGAGTTAAGTCTAGGATGCCCGAAACGCCGAATTGATCATTACTTTCACGCTTGTTGCAATTATTCCTGTTATACGATGAAAAGACCGTTGTATTTTTATTGTATTTTATGCTTCAGGCGTAGGCTTCTAAGGCCGTAGCTATTCGATATGGTGGAGCACCGCCCTAGAGTGAAGCCTAGGTTGCCCGGAACGTAGAAATGACCATTACTTTCACACTGGTTGCAATTATTCGTTTTCTACGATGGAAAAACTATTGTATTTATATTGTATTTTATGCTTCTGGCGTTCACTTCTTAGGGCCTAACTACTCGATCTGATGGAACAATGCACTAGGATGAAGCCTAGGTTACCCGGAACGTAGAAATGACCATAACTTTTACACTGGTAGCAATTATTCGTTTTATACAATGGAAAAACTGTTCTATTTATTTTGTATTTTATGCTTCGGGCGTTGACTTCTTTGGCCCTAACAATTCGATCTGGTGGAGCAACGCCCTAGAGTGAAGCCTAGGTTCCCTGGAACGTACAAATGACCATCACTTTCACACGGGTTGCAATTATTGATGTTATAGGATTGAAAGACTGTTGTATTTTTATTGCATTTTATGCTTCTGGCGTTCACTTCTTAGGCCCTGACTATTCGATCTGGTGGAACAACGCCCTAGGGTGAAGCCGAGGTTGCCCGGAACGTAGAAATGACCATAACTTTTACACTGGTAGCAATTATTCGTTTTATACAATGGAAAATCTGTTCTATTTATTTTGTATTTTATGCTTGGGGCGTTGACTTCTAAGGCCCTAACTGTTTGATCTGGTGGAGCAACGCCCTAGAGTGAAGCCTAGGTTGCCCGGAACGTAGAAATGACAATTACATTCACACTGTTTGCAATTATTCCTTTTATACGATGCAAAAGCTTTTTTATTTATATCGTATTTTATGCTTCTGGCGTTGACTTCTAAGGACCTAACTATTCGATCTGGTGGAGCAACGCCCTAGAGTGAAGCCTAGGTTTCCCGGAACGTAGAAATGACCATCACTTTTACACTGGTAGCAATTATTCGTTTTATACAATGGAAAATCTGTTCTATTTATTTTGAATTTTATGATTGGGGCGTTGAATTCTAAGGCCCTAACTGATTGATCTGGTGGAGCAACGCCCTAGAGTGAAGCCTAGGTTCCCTGGAACGTACAAATGACCATCACTTTCACACGGGTTGCAATTATTGATGTTATAGGATTGAAAGACTGTTGTATTTTTATTGCATTTTATGCTTCTGGCGTTCACTTCTTAGGCCCTGACTATTCGATCTGGTGGAACAACGCCCTAGGGTGAAGCCGAGGTTGCCCGGAACGTAGAAATGACCATAACTTTTACACTGGTAGCAATTATTCGTTTTATACAATGGAAGATCTGTTCTATTTATTTTGTATTTTATGCTTGGGGCGTTGACTTCTAAGGCCCTAACTGTTTGATCTGGTGGAGCAACGCCCTAGAGTGAAGCCTAGGCTGCCCGGAACGTAGAAATGACAATTACATTCACACTGTTTGCAATTATTCCTTTTATACGATGCAAAAGCTTTTTTATTTATATCGTATTTTATGCTTCTGGCGTTGACTTCTAAGGACCTAACTATTCGATCTGGTGGAGCAACGCCCTAGAGTGAAGCCTAGGTTGCCCGGAACGTAGAAATGACCATCACTTTCAAACTGGTTGCAATTAATCCTGTTATACGATGGAAAAACTGTTGTATTTTTATTGCATTTTATGCTTCGGGCGTTCACTTCTAAGGCCCTGACTATTCAATCTGTTGGAGCTACGCGCTAGAGTGAAGCCTAGGTTGCTCGGAATGTATAAATGACCATAGCTTTCACACTGGTTGCAATTATTCGTTTTATACAATGGAAAAACTGTTCTATTTATTTTGTATTTTATGCTTCGGGCGTTGACTTCTAAGGCCCTAACTGTTTAATCTGGTGGAGCAACGCCCTAGGGTGAAGCCTAGGTTGCCCGGAACGTAGAAATGACCATTACTTTCCCACTGTTTGCAATTATTCCTTCTATACGATGGAAAAGCTGTTGTATTTATATCGTATTTTATGCTTCTGGCGTTGACTTCTATGGCCCTAGCTATTCGATCTAGTGGAGCAACGCCCTAGAGTGAAGCCTAGGTTGCCCGGAACGTAGAAATTACAATCACTTTCAAACTGGTTGCAATTAATCCTGTTATACGATGGAAAAACTGTTGTATTTTTATTGCATTTTATGCTTCGGGCGTTGACTTCTAAGGCCCTAACTATTCAATCTGTTGGAGCAACGCCCTAGAGTGAAGCCTAGGTTGCTCGGAATGTAGAAATGACCATAAGTTTCATAATGGTTGCAATTATTCGTTTTATACGATGGAAAAGCTGCTGTATTTATATCGTATTTTATGCTTCTGGCCTTGACTTCTAAGGACCTAACTATTCGATCTTGTGGAGCAACGCCCTAGAGTGAAGCCTAGGTTGCTCGGAATGTAGAAATGACCATAACTTTCACACTGGCTGCAATTATTCGTTTTATTCGATGGAAAAACTGTTGTATTTAAATTGTATTTTATGCTTCTGCCGCTCACTTCTTGGGCCCTAACTATTCGATCTGGTGGGACAACGCCCTAGGGTGAAGCCTAGGTTGCCCGGAACGTAGAAATGACCATAACAATTACACTGGTAGCAATTACTCGTTTTATAGAATGGAAAAACTGTTGTATTTATATTGTATTTTATGCTTCTGGCGTCGACTTCTTAGGCCCTAACTATTCGATCTGGTGGAGCAATGCCTCAGAGTTAAGTCTAGGATGCCCGAAACGCCGAAATGATCATTACTTTCACGCTTGTTGCAGTTATTCCTGTTATACGATGAAAAGGCCGTTGTATTTTTATTGTATTTTATGCTTCAGGCGTTGACTTCTAAGGCCCTAGCTATTCGATCTAGTGGAGGAACGCCCTAGAGTGAAGCCTAGGTTTCCCGGAACGTAGAAATGACCATCACTTTCAAACTGGTTGCAATTAATCCTGTTATACGATGGAAAAACTGTTGTATTTTTATTGCATTTTATGCTTCTGGCGTTCACTTCTTAGGCCCTAACTATTCGATCTGGTGGAACAACGTCCTAGGGTGAAGCCTAGGTTGCCCGGAAGGTAGAAATTACCATAAGTTTTATAGTGGTTGCAATTATTCGTTTTATACGATGGAAATACTGTTGTATCTCTATTGTATTTTATGCTTCCGGCGTTGACTTCTTAGGCCCTAACACTTCGATCTGGTGGAGCAATGCCCTACAGTGAAGCCTAGGTTGCCCGGAACGTAGATATGACCATAACCTTCACACAGGTTGCAATTATTCGTTTTATACGGTGTAAAGGCTGTTGTATTTATTTTGTATTTTATGCTTCTGCCGCTCACTTCTTGGGCCCTAACTATTCGATCTGGTGGGACAACGCCCTAGGGTGAAGCCTAGGTTGCCCGGAACGTAGATATGACCATAACCTTCACACAGGTTGCAATTATTCGTTTTATACGGTGTAAAGGCTGTTGTATTTATTTTGTATTTTATTCTTCTGGTGTTGACTTCTTAGGCCCCAACTATTCGATATGGTGGAATAACGCCGTAGAGTGAAGCTTAGGTTGCCCGGAACGTAGAAATGACCATTACTTTCACACTGTTTGCAATTATTCCTTTTATAGGATGGAAAAGCTGCTGTATTTATATCGTATTTTATGCTTCTGGCGTTGACTTCTAAGGACCTAACTATTCGATCTGGTGAAGCAACGCCCTAGAGTGAAGCCTAGGTTGCTCGGAATGTAGAAATGACAAAAGCTTTCACACTGGTTGCAATTATTCGTTTTATACGATGGAAAAACTGTTGTATTTATTTTGTATTTTATTCTTCTGGTGTTGACTTCTTAGGCCCCAACTATTCGATATGGTGGAATAACGCCGTAGAGTGAAGCGTAGGTTGCCCGGAACGTAGAAATGACCATAACTTTTACACTGGTAGCAATTATTCGTTTTATACAATGGAAAAACTGTTGTATTTATATTGTATTTTATGCTTCTGGCGTTGACTTCTTAGGCCCTAACTATTCGATCTGGTGGAGCAATGCCTCAGAGTTAAGTCTAGGATGCCCGAAACGCCGAAATGATCATTACTTTCAGGCTTGTTGCAATTATTCCTGTTATACGATGAATGACCGTTGTATTTTTATTGTATTTTATGCTTCAGGCGTAGGCTTCTAAGGCCGTAGCTATTCGATATGGTGGAGCACCGCCCTAGAGTGAAGCCTAGGTTGCCCGGAACGTAGAAATGACCATTACTTTCACACTGTTTGCAATTATTCCTTTTATACGATGGAAAAGCTGTTGTATTTATATCGTATTTTATGCTTCTGGCGTTGACTTCTAAGGCCCTAGCTATTCGATCTAGTGGAGCAACGCCCTAGAGTGAAGCCTAGGTTTCCCGGAACGTAGAAATGACCATCACTTTCAAACTGGTTGCAATTAATCCTGTTATACGATGGAAAAACTGTTGTATTTTTATTGCATTTTATGCTTCTGGCGTTGACTTCTTAGGCCCTAACTATTCGATCTGGTGGAGCAATGCCTCAGAGTTAAGTCTAGGATGCCCGAAACGCCGAAATGATCATTACTTTCACGCTTGTTGCAATTATTCCTGTTATACGATGAATGACCGTTGTATTTTTATTGTATTTTATGCTTCGGGCGTTGACTTCTTAGGCCCTAATACTTCGATCTGGTGGAGCAACGCCCTACAGTGAAGCCTAGGTTGCCCGGAACGTTAGATATGACCATAACCTTCACACAGGTTGCAATTATTCCTTTTGTACGATGGAAAAGCTGCTGTATTTATATCGTATTTTATGCTTCTGGCGTTGACTTCTAAGGACCTAACTATTCGATCTGGTGGAGCAACGCCGTAGAGTGAAGCCTAGGTTGCTCGGAATGTAGAAATGACCATAACTTTCACACTGGTTGCAATTATTCGTTTTATACGGCGGAAAAACTGTTGTATTTAAATTGAATTTTATGCTTCTGCCGCTCACTTCTTGGGCCCTAACTATTCGATCTGGTGGAACAACGCCCTAGGGTGAAGCCTAGGTTGCCCGGAACGTAGAAATGACCATAACATTTACACTGGTAGCAATTATTCGTTTCATAGAATGGAGAAACTGTTGTATTTATATTGTATTTTATGCTTCTGGCGTTGACTTCTTAGGCCCTAACTATTCGATCTGGTGGAGCAATGCCTCAGAGTTAGGTCTAGGATGCCCGAAACGCCGAAATGATCATTACTTTCCGCTTGTTGCAATTATTCCTGTTATACAATGAAAAGACCGTTTTTTTTTATTGTATATTATGCTTCAGGCGTAGGCTTCTAAGGCCGTAGCTATTCGATATGGTGGAGCACCGCCCTAGAGTGAAGCCTAGGTTGCCCGGAACGTAGAAATGAACATAACTTTTACACTGGTAGCAATTATTCGTTTTATACATTGGAAAAACTGTTCTATTTATTTTGTATTTTATGCTTCGGGCTTTGACTTCTAAGGCCCTAACTGTTTGATCTGGTGGAGCAACGCTCTAGAGTGAAGCCTAGGTTTCCCGGAACGTAGAAATGACCAGCACTTTCAAACTGGTTGCAATTAATCCTGTTATACGATGGAAAAACTGTTGTATTTTTATTGCATTTTATGCTTCCGGCGTTCACTTCTTAGGCCCTAACTATTCGATCTTTTGGAACAACGTAATAGGGTGAAGCCTAGGTTGCTCGGAATGTAGAAATGACCATAACTTTCACACTGGTTGCAATTATTCGTTTTATACGATGGAAAAACTGTTGTATTTATATTGCATTTAATGCTTCTGGCGTTCACTTCTTAGGCCCTAACTATTCGATCTGGTGGAACAACGCCCTACGGTGAAGCCTAGGTTGCCCGGAACGTAGAAATGACCATAACTTTTACACTGGTAGCAATTATTCGTTTTATACAATGGAAAAACTGTTGTATTTATATTGTATTTTATGCTTCTGGCGTCGACTTCTTAGGCCCTAACTATTCGATCTGGTGGAGCAATGCCTCAGAGTTAAGTCCAGGATGCCCGAAACGCCGAAATGATCATTACTTTCACGCTTGTTGCAATTATTCCTGTTATACGATGAAAAGACCGTTGTATTTTTATTGTATTTTATGCTTCAGGCGTAGGATTCTAAGGCCGTTGCTATTCGATATGGTGGAGCACCGCCCTAGAGTGAAGCCTAGGTTGCCCGGAACGTAGAAATGACCATTACTTTCACACTGTTTGCAATTATTCCTTTTATACGATGGAAAAGCTGTTGTATTTATATCCTATTTTATGCTTCTGGCGTTGACTTCTAAGGCCCTAGCTATTCGATCTAGTGGAGCAACGCCCTAGAGTGAAGCCTAGGTTTCCCGGAACGTAGAAATGACCATCACTTTCAAACTGGTTGCAATTAATCCTGTTATACGATGGAAAAACTGTTGTATTTTTATTGCATTTTATGCTTCTGGCGTTCACTTCTTAGGCCCTAACTATTCGATCTGGTGGAACAACGTCCTAGGGTGAAGCCTAGGTTGCCCGGAAGGTAGAAATTACCATAAGTTTTATAGTGGTTGCAATTATTCGTTTTATACGATGGAAAAACTGTTGTATCTCTATTGTATTTTATGCTTCCGGCGTTGACTTCTTAGGCCCTAACACTTCGATCTGGTGGAGCAACGCCCTACAGTGAAGCCTAGGTTGCCCGGAACGTAGAAATTACAATCACTTTCAAACTGGTTGCAATTAATCCTGTTATACGATGGAAAAACTGTTGTATTTTTATTGCATTTTATGCTTCGGGCGTTGACTTCTAAGGCCCTAACTATTCAATCTGTTGGAGCAACGCCCTAGAGTGAAGCCTAGGTTGCTCGGAATGTAGAAATGACCATAACTTTCACACTGGTTGCAATTATTCGTTTTATACGATGGAAAAACTGTTGTATTAATATTGCATTTAATGCTTCTGGCGTTCACTTCTAAGGCCCTAACTATTCGATCTGGTGGAACAACGCCCTAGGGTGAAGCCTAGGTTGCCCGGAACGTAGAAATGACCATAACTTTTACACTGGTAGCAATTATTCGTTTTATACAATGGAAAAACAGTTGTATTTATATTGTATTTTATGCTTCTGGCGTTGACTTCTTTGGCCCTAACTATTCGATCTGGTGGAGCAATGCCTCAGAGTTAAGTCTAGGATGCCCGAAACGCCGAAATGATCACTACTTTCACGCTTGTTGCAATTATTCCTGTTATACGATGAAAAGACCGTTGTATTTTTATTGTATTTTATGCTTCAGGCGTAGGCTTCCAAGGCCGTAGCTATTCGATAGGGTGGAGCACCGCCCTAGAGTGAAGCCTAGTTTGCCCGGAACGTAGAAATGAACATAACTTTTACACTGGTAGCAATTATTCGTTTTATACATTGGAAAAACTGTTCTATTTATTTTGTATTTTATGCTTCGGGCGTTGACTTCTAAGGCCCTAACTGTTTCATCTGGTGGAGCAACGCCCCAGAGTGAAGCCTAGGTTGCCGGAACGTAGAAATGACCATCACTTTCAAACTGGTTGCAATTAATCCTGTTATACGATGGAAAAGCTGTTGCATTTTTATTGCATTTTATGCTTCGGGCGTCGACTTCTAAGGCCCTAACTATTCAATCAGTTGGAGCAACGCCCTAGAGTGAAGCCTAGGTTGCTCGGAATGTAGAAATGACCATAACTTTCACACTGGTTGCAATTATTCGTTTTATACGATGGAAAAACTGTTGTATTTATATTGCATTTAATGCTTCTGGCGTTCACTTCTTAGGCCCTAACTATTCGATCTGGTGGAACAACGCCCTACGGTGAAGCCTAGGTTGCCCGGAAGGTAGAAATTACCATAAGTTTTATAGTGGTTGCAATTATTCGTTTTATACGATGGAAAAACTGTTGTATCTCTATTGTATTTTATGCTTCCGGCGTTGACTTCTTTGGCCCTAACACTTCGATCTGGTGGAGCAACGCCCTACAGTGAAGCCTAGATTGCCCGGAACGTAGATATGACCATAACCTTCACACAGGTTGCAATTATTCGTTTTATACGGTGTAAAGGCTGTTGTATTTATTTTGTATTTTATTCTTCTGGTGTTGACTTCTTAGGCCCCAACTATCCGATATGGTGGAATAACGCCGTAGAGTGAAGCCTAGGTTGCCCGGAACGTAGAAATGACCATTACTTTCACACTGTTTGCAATTATTCCTTTTATACGATGGAAAAGCTGCTGTATTTATATCGTATTTTATGCTTCTGGCGTTCACTTCTTAGGCCCTAACTATTCGATCTGGCGGAACAACGCCCTAGGGTGAAGCCTAGGTTGCCCGGAACGTAGAAATGACTATAACTTTTACACTGGTAGCAATTATTCGTTTTATACAATGGAAAAACTGATCTATTTATTTTGTATTTTATGCTTCGGGCGTTGACTTCTAAGGTCCTAACTGTTTCATCTGGTGGAGCAACGCCCTAGGGTGAAGCCTAGGTTGCCCGGAACGTAGAAATGACCATTACTTTCACACTGTTTGCAAATATTCCTTTTATACGATGGAAAAGCTGTTGTATTTATATCGTATTTTTTGCTTCTGGCGTTGACTTCTAAGGCCCTAGCTATTCGATCTAGTGGAGCAACGCCCTAGAGTGAAGCCTAGGTTTCCCGGAACGTAGAAATGACCATCACTTTCAAAATGGTTGCAATTAATCCTGTTATACGATGGAAAAACCGTTGTATTTTTGTTGCATTTTATGCTTCGGTCGTTGACTTCTAAGGCTCTAACTATTCAATCTGTTGGAGCAACGCCCTAGAGTGAAGCCTAGGTTGCTCGGAATGTAGAAATGACCATAACTTATCACACTGGTTGCAATTATTCGTTTTATACGATGGAAAAACTGTTGTATTTATATTGTATTATATGCTTTTCGCGTTTACTTCTTAGGCCCTAACTATTCGACCTGGTGGAACAACGCCCTAGGGTGAAGCCTAGGTTGCCCGGAACGTAGAAATGACCATAACTTTTACACTGGTAGCAATTATTCGTCTTATACAATTTAAAAACTGTTGTATTTATATTGTATTTTATGCTTCTTGCGTTGACTTCATAGGCCCTAACTATTCGATCTGGTGGAGCAATGGCTCAGAGTTAAGTCTAGGATGCCCGAAACGCCGAAATGATCATTACTTTCACGCTTGTTGCAATTATTCCTGTTATACGATGAAAAGACCGTTGTATTTTTATTGTATTTTATGCTTCAGGCGTAGGCTTCTAAGGCCGTAGCTATTCGATATGGTGGATCACCGCCCTAGAGTGAAGCCTAGGTTGCCCGGAACGTAGAAATGACCATAACTATTACACTGGTAACAATTATTCGTTTTATACAATGGAAAAACTGTTCTATTTATTTTGTATTTTATGCTTCGGGCGTTGACTTCTAAGGCCCTAACTGTTTGATCTGGTGGAGCAACGCTCTAGAGTGAAGCCTAGGTTTCCCGGAACGTAGAAATGACCAGCACTTTCAAACTGGTTGCAATTAATCCTGTTATACGATGGAAAAACTGTTGTATTTTTATTGCATTTTATGCTTCCGGCGTTCACTTCTTAGGCCCTAACTATTCGATCTGGTGGAACAACGTCCTAGGGTGAAGCCTAGGTTGCCCGGAAGGTACAAATTACCATAAGTTTCATAATGGTTGCAATTATTCGTTTTATACGATGGAAAAACTGTTGTATTTCTATTGTATTTTATGCTTCGGGCGTTGACTTCTTAGGCCCTAACACTTCGATCTGGTGGAGCAACGCCCTACAGTGAAGCCTAGGTTGCCCGGAACGTAGATATGACCATAACCTTCACACAGGTTGCAATTATTCGTTGTATACGGTGTAAAGGCTGTTGTATTTATTTTGTATTTTATTCTTCTGGTGTTGACTTCTTAGGCCCCAACTATTCGATATGGTGGAATAACGCCGTAGAGTGAAGCCTAGGTTGCCCGGAACGTAGAAATGACCATAACTATTACACTGGTAACAATTATTCGTTTTATACAATGGAAAAACTGTTCTATTTATTTTGTATTTTATGCTTCGGGCGTTGACTTCTAAGGCCCTAACTGTTTGATCTGGTGGAGCAACGCTCTAGAGTGAAGCCTAGGTTTCCCGGAACGTAGAAATGACCAGCACTTTCAAACTGGTTGCAATTAATCCTGTTATACGATGGAAAAACTGTTGTATTTTTATTGCATTTTATGCTTCCGGCGTTCACTTCTTAGGCCCTAACTATTCGATCTGGTGGAACAACGTCCTAGGGTGAAGCCTAGGTTGCCCGGAAGGTAGAAATTACCATAAGTTTCATAATGGTTGCAATTATTCGTTTTATACGATGGAAAAACTGTTGTATTTCTATTGTATTTTATGCTTCGGGCGTTGACTTCTTAGGCCCTAACACTTCGATCTGGTGGAGCAACGCCCTACAGTGAAGCCTAGGTTGCCCGGAACGTAGAAATGACCATTACTTTCACCCTGTTTGCAATTATTCCTTTTATACGATGGAAAAGCTGTTGTATTTATATCGTATTTTATGCTTCTGGCGTTGACTTCTAAGGCCCTAGCTATTCGATCTAGTGGAGCAACGCCCTAGAGTGAAGCCTAGGTTTCCCGGAACGTAGAAATGACCATCACTTTCAAACTGGTTGCAATTAATCCTGTTATACGATGGAAAAACTGTTGTATTTTTATTGCATTTTATGCTTCTGGCGTTGACTTCTTAGGCCCTAACTATTCGATCTGGTGGAGCAATGCCTCAGAGTTAAGTCTAGGATGCCCGAAACGCCGAAATGATCATTACTTTCACGCTTGTTGCAATTATTCCTGTTATACGATGAATGACCGTTGTATTTTTATTGTATTTTATGCTTCGGGCGTTGACTTCTTAGGCCCTAACACTTCGATCTGGTGGAGCAACGCCCTACAGTGAAGCCTAGGTTGCCCGGAACGTTAGATATGACCATAACCTTCACACAGGTTGCAATTATTCCTTTTGTACGATGGAAAAGCTGCTGTATTTATATCGTATTTTATGCTTCTGGCGTTGACTTCTAAGGACCTAACTATTCGATCTGGTGGAGCAACGCCGTAGAGTGAAGCCTAGGTTGCTCGGAATGTAGAAATGACCATAACTTTCACACTGGTTGCAATTATTCGTTTTATACGGCGGAAAAACTGTTGTATTTAAATTGAATTTTATGCTTCTGCCGCTCACTTCTTGGGCCCTAACTATTCGATCTGGTGGAACAACGCCCTAGGGTGAAGCCTAGGTTGCCCGGAACGTAGAAATGACCATAACATTTACACTGGTAGCAATTATTCGTTTTATAGAATGGAGAAACTGTTGTATTTATATTGTATTTTATGCTTCTGGCGTTGACTTATTAGGCCCTAACTATTCGATCTGGTGGAGTAATGCCTCAGAGTTAAGTCTAGGATGCCCGAAACGCCGAAATGATCATTACTTTCCGCTTGTTGCAATTATTCCTGTTATACAATGAAAAGACCGTTTTTTTTTATTGTATTTTATGCTTCAGGCGTAGGCTTCTAAGGCCGTAGCTATTCGACATGGTGGAGCACCGCCCTAGCGTGAAGCCTAGGTTGCCCGGAACGTAGAAATGAACATAACTTTTACACTGGTAGCAATTATTCGTTTTATACATTGGAAAAACTGTTCTATTTATTTTGTATTTTATGCTTCGGGCGTTGACTTCTAAGGCCCTAACTGTTTGATCTGGTGGAGCAACGCTCTAGAGTGAAGCCTAGGTTTCCCGGAACGTAGAAATGACCAGCACTTTCAAACTGGTTGCAATTAATCCTGTTATACGATGGAAAAACTGTTGTATTTTTATTGCATTTTATGCTTCCGGCGTTCACTTCTTAGGCCCTAACTATTCGATCTGGTGGAACAACGTCCTAGGGTGAAGCCTAGGTTGCCCGGAAGGTAGAAATTACCATAAGTTTCATAATGGTTGCAATTATTCGTTTTATACGATGGAAAAACTGTTGTATTTCTATTGTATTTTATGCTTCGGGCGTTGACTTCTTAGGCCCTAACACTTCGATCTGGTGGAGCAACGCCCTACAGTGAAGCCTAGGTTGCCCGGAACGTAGATATGACCATAACCTTCACACAGGTTGCAATTATTCGTTGTATACGGTGTAAAGGCTGTTGTATTTATTTTGTATTTTATTCTTCTGGTGTTGACTTCTTAGGCCCCAACTATTCGATATGGTGGAGCAATGCCTCAGAGTTAAGTCTAGGATGCCCGAAACGCCGAAATGATCATTACTTTCACGCTTGTTGCAATTATTCCTGTTATACGATGAATGACCGTTGTATTTTTATTGTATTTTATGCTTCAGGCGTAGGCTTCTAAGGCCGTAGCTATTCGATATGGTGGAGCACCGCCCTAGAGTGAAGCCTAGGTTGCCCGGAACGTAGAAATGACCATTACTTTCACCCTGTTTGCAATTATTCCTTTTATACGATGGAAAAGCTGTTGTATTTATATCGCATTTTATGCTTCTGGCGTTGACTTCTAAGGCCCTAGCTATTCGATCTAGTGGAGCAACGCCCTAGAGTGAAGCCTAGGTTTCCCGGAACGTAGAAATGACCATCACTTTCAAACTGGTTGCAATTAATCCTGTTATACGATGGAAAAACTGTTGTATTTTTATTGCATTTTATGCTTCTGGCGTTCACTTCTTAGGCCCTAACTATTCGATCTGGTGGAACAACGTCCTAGGGTGAAGCCTAGGTTGCCCGGAAGGTAGAAATTACCATAAGTTTCATAATGGTTGCAATTATTCGTTTTATACGATGGAAAAGCTGTTGTATCTCTATTGTATTTTATGCTTCGGGCGTTGACTTCTTAGGCCCTAACACTTCGATCTGGTGGAGCAACGCCCTACAGTGAAGCCTAGGTTGCCCGGAACGTTAGATATGACCATAACCTTCACACAGGTTGCAATTATTCCTTTTGTACGATGGAAAAGCTGCTGTATTTATATCGTATTTTATGCTTCTGGCGTTGTCTTCTAAGGACCTAACTATTCGATCTGGTGGAGCAACGCCGTAGAGTGAAGTCTAGGTTGCTCGGAATGTAGAAATGACCATAACTTTCACACTGGTTGCAATTATTCGTTTTATACGGCGGAAAAACTGTTGTATTTAAATTGAATTTTATGCTTCTGCCGCTCACTTCTTGGGCCCTAACTATTCGATATGGTGGAGCACCGCCCTAGAGTGAAGCCTAGGTTGCGCGGAACGTAGAAATGAACATAACTTTTACACTGGTAGCAATTATTCGTTTTATACATTGGAAAAACTGTTCTATTTATTTTGTATTTTATGCTTCGGGCGTTGACTTCTAAGGCCCTAACTGTTTCATCTGGTGGAGCAACGCCCCAGAGTGTAGCCTAGGTTGCCCGGAACGTAGAAATGACCATCACTTTCAAACTGGTTGCAATTAATCCTGTTATACGATGGAAAAACTGTTGTATTTTTATTGCATTTTATGCTTCTGGCGTTCACTTCTTAGGCCCTAACAATTCGATCTGGTGGAACAACGTCCTAGGGTGAAGCCTAGGTTGCCCGGAAGGTAGAAATGACCATAAGTTTCATAATGGTTGCAATTATTCGTTTTATACGATGGAAAAACTGTTGTATTTCTATTGTATTTTATGCTTCGGGCGTTGACTTCTTAGGCCCTAACTCTTCGGTCTGGTGTAGCAACGCCCGACAGTGAAGCCTAGGTTGCCCGCAACGTAGATATGACCATAACCTTCACACGGGTTGCAATTATTCGTTTTATACGGTGTAAAGGCTGATGTATTTGTTTTGTATTTTTTCTTCTGGTGTTGACTTCTTAGGCCCTAACTATTCGATATGGTGGAATAACGCCGTAGAGTGAAGCCTAGGTTGCCCGGAACGTAGAAATGACCATTACTTTCACACTGTTTGCAATTATTCCTTTTATACGATGGAAGAGCTGCTGTATTTATATCGTATTTTATGCTTCTGGCGTTGACTTCTAAGGACCTAACTATTCGATCTGGTGGAGCAACGCCCTAGAGTGAAGCCTAGGTTGCTCGGAATCTAGAAATGACCATAACTTTCACACTGGTTGCAATTATTCGTTTTATACGATGGAAAAACTGTTGTATTTAAATTGTATTTTATGCTTCTGCCGCTCACTTCTTGGGCCCTAACTATTCGATCTGGTGGAACAACGCCCTAGGGTGAAGCCTAGGTTGCCCGGGACGTAGAAATGACCATAACATTTACACTGGTAGCAATTATTCGTTTTATACAATGGAAAAACTGTTCTTTTTATTTTGTATTTTATGCTTCGGGCGTTGACTTCTAAGGCCCTAACTGTTTGATCTGGTGGCGCAACGCCCTAGAGTGAAGCCTAGGTTGCCCGGAACGTAGAAATGACCATCACTTTTAAACTGGTTGCAATTAATCCTGTTATACGATGGAAAAACTGTTGTATTTTTATTGCATTTTATGCTTCGGGCGTTGACTTCTAAGGACCTAACTATTCGATCTGGTGGAGCAACGCCCTAGGGTTTAGCCTAGGTAGCTCGGAATGTAGAAATAGCCATAACTTTCACACTGGTTGCAATTATTCGTTTTATACGATGAAAAGACCGTTGTATTTTTATTGTATTTTATGCTTCAGGCGTAGGCTTCTAAGGCCGTAGCTATTCGGTATGGTGGAGCACCGCCCTAGAGTGAAGCCTAGGTTTCCCGGAACGTAGAAATGACCATAACTTTTACACTGGTAGCAATTATTCGTTTTATACAATTTAAAAACTGTTGTATTTATATTGTATTTTATGCTTCTGGCGTTGACTTCATAGGCCCTAACTATTCGATCTGGTGTAGCAACGCCCTAGAGTGAAGCCTAGGTTGCCCGGAACGTAGAAATGACCATCACTTTCAAACTGGTTGCAATTAATCCTGTTATACGATGGAAAAACTGTTGAATTTTTATTGCATATTATGCTCCGGGCGTTGACTTCTAAGGCCCTAACTATTCAATATGTTGCAGCAACGCCCTAGAGTGAAGCCTAGGATGCTCGGAATGTAGAAATGACCATAACTTTCACACTGGCTGCAATTATTCGTTTTATACGATGGAAAAATTGTTGTATTTATTTTGTATTTTATGCTTCTGGCGTTCACTTCTTAATCCCTAACTATTCGATCTGGTGGAACAACGCCCTAGGGTGAAGCCTAGGTTGCCCGGAACGTAGAAATGACTATAACTTTTACACTGGTAGCAATTATTCGTTTTACACAATGGAAAAACTGTTCTATTTATTTTGTATTTTATGCTTCGGGCGTTGACTTCTAAGGTCCTAACTGTTTCATCTGGTGGAGCAATGCCCTAGGGTGAAGCCTAGGTTGCCCGGAACGTAGAAATGACCATTACTTTCACACTGTTTGCAAATATTCCTTTTATACGATGGAAAAGCTGTTGTATTTATATCGTATTTTATGCTTCTGGCGTTTACTTCTTAGGCCCTAACTATTAGACCTGGTGGAACGACGCCCTAGGGTGAAGCCTAGGTTGCCCGGAACGTAGAAATGACCATAACCATTACACTGGTAGCAATTATTCGTTTTACACAATGGAAAAACTGTTCTATTTATTTTGTATTTTATGCTTCGGGCGTTGACTTCTAAGGCCCTAACTGTTTGATCTGGTGGAGCAATGCCTCAGAGTTAAGTCTAGGATGCCCGAAACGCCGAAATGATCATTACTTTCACGCTTGTTGCAATTATTCCTGTTATACGATGAAAAGACCGTTGTATTTTTATTGCATTTTATGCTTCAGGCGTAGGCTTCTAAGGCCGTAGCTATTCGATATGGTGGAGCACCGCCCTAGAGTGAAGCCTAGGTTGCCCGGAACGTAGATATGACCATAACCTTCACACAGGTTGCAATTATTCGTTGTATACGGTGTAAAGGCTGTTGTATTTATTTTGTATTTTATTCTTTTGGTGTTGACTTCTTAGGCCCCAACTATTCGATATGGTGGAATAACGCCGTAGAGTGAAGCCTAGGTTGCCCGGAACGTAGAAATGACCATAACTTTTACACTGGTAGCAATTATTCGTCTTATACAATTAAAAAACTGTTGTATTTATATTGTATTTTATGCTTCTGGCGTTGACTTCATAGGCCCTAACTATTCGATCTGGTGGAGCAATGCCTCAGAGTTAAGTCTAGGATGCCCGAAACGCCGAAATGATCATTACTTTCACGCTTGTTGCAATTATTCCTGTTATACGATGAAAAGACCGTTGTATTTTTATTGCATTTTATGCTTCAGGCGTAGGCTTCTAAGGCCGTAGCTATTCGATATGGTGGAGCACCGCCCTAGAGTGAAGCCTAGGTTGCCCGGAACGTAGAAATGACCATAACTATTACACTGGTAGCAATTATTCGTTTTATACAATGGAAAAACTGTTGTATTTATATTGTATTTTATGCTTCTGGCGTTGACTTCTTAGGCCCTAACTATTCGATCTGGTGGAGCAATGCCTCAGAGTTAAGTCTAGGATGCCCGAAACGCCGAAATGATCATTACTTTCACGCTTGTTGCAATTATTCCTGTTATACGATGAATGACCGTTGTATTTTTATTGTATTTTATGCTTCAGGCGTAGGCTTCTAAGGCCGTAGCTATTCGATATGGTGGAGCACCGCCCTAGAGTGAAGCCTAGGTTGCCCGGAACGTAGAAATGAACATAACTTTTACACTGGTAGCAATTATTAGTTTTATACATTGGAAAAACTGTTCTATTTATTTTGCATTTTATGCTTCGGGCGTTGACTTCTAAGGCCCTAACTGTTTCATCTGGTGGAGCAACGCCCCAGAGTGAAGCCTAGGTTGCCCGGAACGTAGAAATGACCATCACTTTCAAACTGGTTGCAATTAATCCTGTTATACGATGGAAAAACTGTTGTATTTTTATTGCATTTTAAGCTTCGGGCGCTGACTTCTAAGGACCTAACTATTCGATCTGGTGGAGCAACGCCCTAGAGTTTAGCCTAGGTAGCTCGGAACGTAGAAATGACCATTACTTTCACACTGTTTGCAATTATTCCTTTTATACGATGGAAAAGCTGTTGTATCTCTATTGTATTTTAAGCTTCGGGCGTTGACTTCTTAGGCCCTAACACTTCGATCTGGTGGAGCAACGTCCTACAGTGAAGCCTAGGTTGCCCGGAACGTAGATATGACCATAACCTTCACACAGGTTGCAATTATTCCTTTTATACGATGGAAAAGCTGCTGGATTTATATCGTATTTTATGCTTCTGGCGTTGACTTCTAAGGCCCTAACTGTTTGATCTGGTGGAGCAACGCCCTAGAGTGAAGCCTAGGTTGCCCGGAACGTAGAAATGACCATCACTTTCAAAGTGGTTGCAATTAATCCTGTTATACGATGGAAAAACTGTTGAATTTTTATTGCATTTTATGCTTCTGGCGTTCACTTCTTAGGCCCTAACTATTCGATCTGGTGGAACAACGTCCTAGGGTGAAGCCTAGGTTGCCCGGAAGGTAGAAATTACCATAAGTTTCATAATGGTTGCAATTATTCGTTTTATACGATGGAAAAACTGTTGTATCTCTATTGTATTTTAAGCTTCGGGCGTTGACTTCTTAGGCCCTAACACTTCGATCTGGTGGAGCAACGTCCTACAGTGAAGCCTAGGTTGCCCGGAACGTAGATATGACCTTAACCTTCACACAGGTTGCAATTATTCGTTTTATACGGTGTAAAGGCTGTTGTATTTATTTTGTATTTTATTCTTCTGGTGTTGACTTCTTAGGCCCCAACTATTCGATATGGTGGAATAACGCCGTAGAGTGAAGCCTGGGTTGCCCGGAACGTAGAAATGACCATTACTTTCACACTGTTTGCAATTATTCCTTTTATACGATGGAAAAGCTGCTGGATTTATATCGTATTTTATGCTTCTGGCGTTGACTTCTAAGGACCTAACTACTCGATCTGGTGGAGCAACGCCCTACAGTGAAGCCTAGGTTTCCCGGAACGTAGAAATGACCATCACTTTCAAACTGGTTGCAATTAATCCTGTTATACGATGGAAAAACTGTTGTATTTTTATTGCATTTTATGCTTCTGGCGTTGACTTCTTAGGCCCTAACTATTCGATCTGGTGGAGCAATGCCTCAGAGTTAAGTCTAGGATGCCCGAAACGCCGAAATGATCATTACTTTCACGCTTGTTGCAATTATTCCTGTTATACGATGAATGACCGTTGTATTTTTATTGTATTTTATGCTTCGGGCGTTGACTTCTTAGGCCCTAACACTTCGATCTGGTGGAGCAACGCCCTACAGTGAAGCCTAGGTTGCCCGGAACGTTAGATATGACCATAACCTTCACACAGGTTGCAATTATTCCTTTTGTACGATGGAAAAGCTGCTGTATTTATATCGTATTTTATGCTTCTGGCGTTGACTTCTAAGGACCTAACTATTCGATCTGGTGGAGCAACGCCGTAGAGTGAAGCCTAGGTTGCTCGGAATGTAGAAATGACCATAACTTTCACACTGGTTGCAATTATTCGTTTTATACGATGGAAAAACTGTTGTATTTCTATTGTATTTTATGCTTCGGGCGTTGACTTCTTAGGCCCTAACACTTCGATCTGGTGGAGCAACGCCCTACAGTGAAGCCTAGGTTGCCCGGAACGTAGATATGACCATAACCTTCACACAGGTTGCAATTATTCGTTGTATACGGTGTAAAGGCTGTTGTATTTATTTTGTATTTTATTCTTTTGGTGTTGACTTCTTAGGCCCCAACTATTCGATATGGTGGAATAACGCCGTAGAGTGAAGCCTAGGTTGCCCGGAACGTAGAAATGACCATAACTTTTACACTGGTAGCAATTATTCGTTTTATACAATGGAAAAACTGTTGTATTTATATTGTATTTTATGCTTCTGGCGTTGACTTCTTAGGCCCTAACTATTCGATCTGGTGGAGCAATGCCTCAGAGTTAAGTCTAGGATGCCCGAAACGCCGAAATGATCATTACTTTCACGCTTGTTGCAATTATTCCTGTTATACGATGAATGACCGTTGTATTTTTATTGTATTTTATGCTTCAGGCGTAGGCTTCTAAGGCCGTAGCTATTCGATATGGTGGAGCAC
Source organism: Calliopsis andreniformis (assembly GCF_051401765.1). Lineage (NCBI taxonomy): Eukaryota > Metazoa > Arthropoda > Insecta > Hymenoptera > Andrenidae > Calliopsis > Calliopsis andreniformis. The sequence goes on along the minus strand of NW_027480426.1, from coordinate 6,130,723 downwards.
CGCCCTAGAGTGAAGCCTAGGTTGCCCGGAACGTAGAAATGACCATTACTTTCACACTGTTTGCAATTATTCCTTTTATACGATGGAAAAGCTGTTGTATTTATATCGTATTTTATGCTTCTGGCGTTGACTTCTAAGGCCCTAGCTATTCGATCTAGTGGAGCAACGCCCTAGAGTGAAGCCTAGGTTTCCCGGATCGTAGAAATGACCATCACTTTCAAACTGGTTGCAATTAATCCTGTTATACGATGGAAAAACTGTTGTATTTTTATTGCATTTTATGCTTCTGGCGTTCACTTCTTAGGCCCTAACTATTCGATCTGGTGGAACAACGTCCTAGGGTGAAGTCTAGGTTGCCCGGAAGGTAGAAATTACCATAAGATTCATAATGGTTGCAATTATTCGTTTTATACGATGGAAAAACTGTTGTATCTCTATTGTATTTTATGCTTCGGGCGTTAACTTCTTAGGCCCTAACACTTCGATCTGGTGGAGCAACGCCCTACAGTGAAGCCTCGGTTGCCCGGAACGATAGATATGACCATAACCTTCACACAGGTTGCAATTATTCGTTTTATACGGTGTAAAGGCTGTTGTATTTATTTTGTATTTTATTCTTCTGGTGTTGACTTCTTAGGCCCCAACTATTCGATATGGTGGAATAACGCCGTAGAGTGAAGCCTAGGTTGCCTGGAACGTAGGAATGACCATTACTTTCACACTGTTTGCAATTATTCCTTTTATACGATGGAAAAGCTGCTGTATTTATATCGTATTTTATGCTTCTGGCGTTGACTTCTAAGGACCTAACTATTCGATCTGGTGGAGCAACGCCCTAGAGTGAAGCCTAGGTTGCTCGGAATGTAGAAATGACCATAACTTTCACACTGGTTGCAATTATTCGTTTTATACGACGGAAAAACTGTTGTATTTAAATTGAATTTTATGCTTCTGCCGCTCACTTCTTGGGCCCTAACTATTCGATCTGGTGGAACAATGCCCTAGGGTGAAGCCTAGGTTGCCCGGAACGTAGAAATGACCATAACATTTACACTGGTAGCAATTATTCGTTTTATAGTATGGAAAAACTGTTGTATTTATATTGTATTTTATGCTTCTGGCGTTGACATCTTAGGCCCTAACTATTCGATCTGGTGGAGCAATGCCTCAGAGTTAAGTCTAGGATGCCCGAAACGCCGAAATGATCATTACTTTCACGCTTGTTGCAATTATTCCTGTTATACGATGAAAAGACCGTTTTTTTTTATTGTATTTTATGCTTCAGGCGTAGGCTTCTAAGGCCGTAGCTATTCGATATGGTGGAGCACCGCCCTAGAGTGAAGCCTAGGTTGCCCGGAACGTAGAAATGAACATAACTTTTACACTGGTAGCAATTATTCGTTTTATACATTGGAAAAACTGTTCTATTTATTTTGCATTTTATGCTTCGGGTGTTGACTTCTAAAGCCCTAACTGTTTCATCTGGTGGAGCAACGCCCGAGAGTGAAGCCTAGGTTGCCCGGAACGTAGAAATGACCATTACTTTCACACTGTTTGCAATTATTCCTTTTATACAATGGAAAAGCTGCTGGATTTATATCGTATTTTATGCTTCTGGCGTTGACTTCTAAGGCCCTAACTGTTTGATCTGGTGGAGCAACGCCCTAGAGTGAAGCCTAGGTTGCCCGGAACGTAGAAATGACCATCACTTTCAAACTGGTTGCAATTAATCCTGTTATACGATGGAAAAACTGTTGTATTTTTATTGCATTTTATGCTTCTGGCGTTCACTTCTTAGGCCCTAACTATTCGATCTGGTGGAACAACGTCCTAGGGTGAAGCCTAGGTTGCGCGGAAGGTAGAAATTACCATAAGTTTCATAATGGTTGCAATTATTCGTTTTATACGATGGAAAAACTGTTGTATCTCTATTGTATTTTAAGCTTCGGGCGTTGACTTCTTAGGCCCTAACACTTCGATCTGGTGGAGCAACGTCCTACAGTGAAGCCTAGGTTGCCCGGAACGTAGATATGACCATAACCTTCACACAGGTTGCAATTATTCGTTTTATACGGTGTAAAGGCTGTTGTATTTATTTTGTATTTTATTCTTCTGGTGTTGACTTCTTAGGCCCCAACTATTCGATATGGTGGAATAACGCCGTAGAGTGAAGCCTAGGTTGCCCGGAACGTAGAAATGACCATTACTTTCACACTGTTTGCAATTATTCCTTTTATACGATGGAAAAGCTGCTGGATTTATATCGTATTTTATGCTTCTGGCGTTGACTTCTAAGGCCCTAACTGTTTGATCTGGTGGAGCAACGCCCCAGAGTGAAGCCTAGGTTGCCCGGAACGTAGAAATGACCATCACTTTCAAACTGGTTGCAATTAATCCTGTTATACGATGGAAAAACTGTTGTATTTTTCTTGCATTTTATGCTTCGGGCGTTGACTTCTAAGGACCTAACTATTCGATCTGGTGGAGCAACGCCCTAGAGTTTAGCCTAGGTAGCTCGGAACGTAGAAATGACCATTACTTTCACACTGTTTGCAATTATTCCTTTTATACGATGGAAAAGCTGTTGTATTTATATCGTATTTTATGCTTCTGGCGTTGACTTCTAAGGCCCTAGCTATTCGATCTAGTGGAGCAACGCTCTAGAGTGAAGCCTAGGTTTCCCGGAACGTAGAAATGACCATCACTTTCAAACTGGTTGCAATTAATCCTGTTATACGATGGACAAAATGTTGTATTTTTATTGCATTTTATGCTTCTGGCGTTCACTTCTTAGGCCCTAACTATTCGATCTGGTGGAACAACGTCCTAGGGTGAAGCCTAGGTTGCCCGGAAGGTAGAAATTACCATAAGTTTCATAATGGTTGCAATTATTCGTTTTATACGATGGAAAAACTGTTGTATCTCTATTGTATTTTATGCTTCGGGCGTTGACTTCTTAGGCCCTAACACTTCGAACAGGTGGAGCAACGCCCTACAGTGAAGCCTAGGTTGCCCGGAACGTAGATATGACCATAACCTTCACACAGGTTGCAATTATTCGTTTTATACGGTGTAAAGGCTGTTGTATTTATTTTGTATTTTATTCTTCTGGTGTTGACTTCTTAGGCCCTACCTATTCGATATGGTGGAATAACGCCGTAGAGTGAAGCCTAGGTTGCCCGGAACGTAGAAATGACCATTACTTTCACACTGTTTGCAATTATTCCTTTTATACGATGGAAAAGCTGCTGTATTTATATCGTATTTTATGCTTCTGGCGTTGACTTCTAAGGACCCAACTACTCGATCTGGTGGAGCAACGCCCTAGAGTGAAGCCTAGGTTGCTCGGAATGTAGAAATGACCATAACTTTCACACTGGTTGCAATTATTCGTTTTATACGATGGAAAAACTGTTGTATTTATATTGTATTTTATGCTTCTGGCGTTCACTTCTTGGGCCCTAACTATTCGATCTGGTGGAACAACGCCCTAGGGTGAAGCCTAGGTTGCCTGGAACGTAGAAATGACCATAACATTTACACTGGTAGCAATTATTCGTTTTATACAATGGAAAAACTGTTCTTTTTATTTTGTATTTTATGCTTCGGGCGTTGACTTCTAAGGCCCTAACTGTTTGATCTGGTGGAGCAACGCCCTAGAGTGAAGCCTAGGTTTCCCCGAACGTAGAAATGACCATCACTTTCAAACTGGTTGCAATTAATCCTGTTATACGATGGAAAAACTGTTGCATTTTTATTGCATTTTATGCTTCCGGCGTTCACTTCTTAGGCCCTAACTATTCGATCTGGTGGAACAACGTCCTAGGGTGAAGCCTAGGTTGCCCGGAACGTAGAAATGACCATCACTTTCAAACCGGTTGCAATTAATCCTGTTATACGATGGAAAAACTGTTGAATTTTTATTGCATATTATGCTTCGGGCGTTGACTTCTAAGGCCCTAACTATTCAATCTGTTGCAGCAACGCCCTAGAGTGAAGCCTAGGATGCCCGGAACGTAGAAATGACTATAACTTTTACACTGGTAGCAATTATTCGTTTTATACAATGGAAAAACTGTTCTATTTATTTTGTATTTTATGCTTCTGGCGTTGACTTCTAAGGTCCAAACTGTTTCATCTGGTGGAGAAACGCCCTAGGGTGAAGCCTAGGTTGCCCGGAACGTAGAAATGACCATTACTTTCACACTGTTTGCAATTATTCCTTTTATACGATGGAAAAGCTGCTGTATTTATATCGTATTTTATGCTTCTGGCGTTGACTTCTAAGGACCTAACTATTCGATCTGGTGGAGCAACGCCCTAGAGTGAAGCCTAGGTTGCCCGGAACGTAGAAATGACCATAACTATTACACTGGTAGCAATTATTCGTTTTATACAATGGAAAAACTGTTCTATTTATTTTGTATTTTATGCTTCGGGCGTTGACTTCTAAGGCCCTAACTGTTTGATCTGGTGGAGCAACGCCCTAGAGTGAAGCCTAGGTTTCCCGGAACGTAGAAATGACCATCACTTTCAAACTGGTTGCAATTAATCCTGTTATACGATGGAAAAACTGTTGTATTTTTATTGCATTTTATGCTTCCGGCGTTCACTTCTTAGGCCCTAACTATTCGATCTGGTGGAACAACGTCCTAGGGTGAAGCCTAGGTTGCCCGGAAGGTAGAAATTACCATAAGTTTCATAATGGTTGCAATTATTCGTTTTATACGATGGAAATCTGTTGTATTTCTATTGTATTTTATGCTTCGGGCGTTGACTTCTTAGGCCTTAACACTTCGAACTGGTGGAGCAACGCCCTACAGTGAAGCCTAGGTTGCCCGGAACGTAGATATGACCATAACCTTCACACAGGTTGCAATTATTCGTTTTATACGGTGTAATGGCTCTTGTATTTATTTTGTATTTTATTCTGCTGGTGTTGACTTCTTAGGCCCTAACTATTCGATATGGTGGAATAACGCCGTAGAGTGAAGCCTAGGTTGCCCGGAACGTAGAAATGACCATTACTTTCACACTGTTTGCAATTATTCCTTTTATACGATGGAAAAGCTGCTGTATTTATATCGTATTTTATGCTTCTGGCGTTCACTTCTTAGGCCCTAACTATTCGATCTGGTGGAGCAACGTCCTAGGGTGAAGCCTAGGTTGCCCGGAAGGTAGAAATTACCATAAGTTTCATAATGGTTGCAATTATTCGTTTTATACGATGGAAAAACTGTTGTATCTCTATTGTATTTTATGCTTCGGGCGTTGACTTCTTAGGCCCTAACACTTCGAACAGGTGGAGCAACGCCCTACAGTGAAGCCTAGGTTGCCCGGAACGTAGATATGACCATAACCTTCACACAGGTTGCAATTATTCGTTTTATACGGTGTAAAGGCTGTTGTATTTATTTTGTATTTTATTCTTCTGGTGTTGACTTCTAAGGCCCTACCTATTCGATATGGTGGAATAACGCCGTAGAGTGAAGCCTAGGTTGCCCGGAACGTAGAAATGACCATTACTTTCACACTGTTTGCAATTATTCCTTTTATACGATGGAAAAGCTGCTGTATTTATATCGTATTTTATGCTTCTGGCGTTGACTTCTAAGGACCCAACTACTCGATCTGGTGGAGCAACGCCCTAGAGTGAAGCCTAGGTTGCTCGGAATGTAGAAATGACCATAACTTTCACACTGGTTGCAATTATTCGTTTTATACGATGGAAAAACTGTTGTATTTATATTGTATTTTATGCTTCTGGCGTTCACTTCTTGGGCCCTAACTATTCGATCTGGTGGAACAACGCCCTAGGGTGAAGCCTAGGTTGCCTGGAACGTAGAAATGACCATAACATTTACACTGGTAGCAATTATTCGTTTTATACAATGGAAAAACTGTTCTTTTTATTTTGTATTTTATGCTTCGGGCGTTGACTTCTAAGGCCCTAACTGTTTGATCTGGTGGAGCAACGCCCTAGAGTGAAGCCTAGGTTTCCCGGAACGTAGAAATGACCATCACTTTCAAACTGGTTGCAATTAATCCTGTTATACGATGGAAAAACTGTTGCATTTTTATTGCATTTTATGCTTCCGGCGTTCACTTCTTAGGCCCTAACTATTCGATCTGGTGGAACAACGTCCTAGGGTGAAGCCTAGGTTGCCCGGAACGTAGAAATGACCATCACTTTCAAACCGGTTGCAATTAATCCTGTTATACGATGGAAAAACTGTTGAATTTTTATTGCATATTATGCTTCGGGCGTTGACTTCTAAGGCACTAACTATTCAATCTGTTGCAGCAACGCCCTAGAGTGAAGCCTAGGATGCCCGGAACGTAGAAATGACTATAACTTTTACACTGGTAGCAATTATTCGTTTTATACAATGGAAAAACTGTTCTATTTATTTTGTATTTTATGCTTCTGGCGTTGACTTCTAAGGTCCAAACTGTTTCATCTGGTGGAGAAACGCCCTAGGGTGAAGCCTAGGTTGCCCGGAACGTAGAAATGACCATTACTTTCACACTGTTTGCAATTATTCCTTTTATACGATGGAAAAGCTGCTGTATTTATATCGTATTTTATGCTTCTGGCGTTGACTTCTAAGGACCTAACTATTCGATCTGGTGGAGCAACGCCCTAGAGTGAAGCCTAGGTTGCCCGGAACGTAGAAATGACCATAACTATTACACTGGTAGCAATTATTCGTTTTATACAATGGAAAAACTGTTCTATTTATTTTGTATTTTATGCTTCGGGCGTTGACTTCTAAGGCCCTAACTGTTTGATCTGGTGGAGCAACGCCCTAGAGTGAAGCCTAGGTTTCCCGGAACGTAGAAATGACCATCACTTTCAAACTGGTTGCAATTAATCCTGTTATACGATGGAAAAACTGTTGTATTTTTATTGCATTTTATGCTTCCGGCGTTCACTTCTTAGGCCCTAACTATTCGATCTGGTGGAACAACGTCCTAGGGTGAAGCCTAGGTTGCCCGGAAGGTAGAAATTACCATAAGTTTCATAATGGTTGCAATTATTCGTTTTATACGATGGAAATCTGTTGTATTTCTATTGTATTTTATGCTTCGGGCGTTGACTTCTTAGGCCTTAACACTTCGAACTGGTGGAGCAACGCCCTACAGTGAAGCCTAGGTTGCCCGGAACGTAGATATGACCATAACCTTCACACAGGTTGCAATTATTCGTTTTATACGGTGTAATGGCTGTTGTATTTATTTTGTATTTTATTCTTCTGGTGTTGACTTCTTAGGCCCTAACTATTCGATATGGTGGAATAACGCCGTAGAGTGAAGCCTAGGTTGCCCGGAACGTAGAAATGACCATTACTTTCACACTGTTTGCAATTATTCCTTTTATACGATGGAAAAGCTGCTGTATTTATATCGTATTTTATGCTTCTGGCGTTGACTTCTAAGGACCCAACTACTCGATCTGGTGGAACAACGCCCTAGGGTGAAGCCTAGGTTGCCTGGAACGTAGAAATGACCATAACATTTACACTGGTAGCAATTATTCGTTTTATACAATGGAAAAACTCTTCTTTTTATTTTGTATTTTATGCTTCGGGCGTTGACTTCTAAGGCCCTAACTGTTTGATCTGGTGGAGCAACGCCCTAGAGTGAAGCCTAGGTTTCCCGGAACGTAGAAATGACCATCACTTTCAAACTGGTTGCAATTAATCCTGTTATACGATGGAAAAGCTGTTGTATTTTTATTGCATTTTATGCTTCGGGCGTTGACTTCTAAGGCCCTAACTATTCAATCTGTTGGAGCAACGCCCTAGAGTGAAGCCTAGGTTGCTCGGAACGTAGATATGACCATAACCTTCACACAGGTTGCAATTATTCGTTTTATACGGTGTAAAGGCTGTTGTATTTATTTTGTATTTTATTCTTCTGGTGTTGAATTCTTAGGCCCGAACTATTCGATCTGGTGGAACAACGCCGTAGAGTGAAGCCTAGGTTGCCCGGAACGAAGAAATGAGCATTACATTCACACTGTTTGCAATTATTCCTTTTATACGATGGAAAAACTGTTGTATTTCTATTGTATTTTATGCTTCGGACGTTGACTTCTTAGGCCCTAACTCTTCGATCTGGTGTAGCAACGCCCGATAGTGAAGCCTAGGTTGACTGGAACGTAGATATGACCATAACCTTCACACAGGTTGCAATTATTCGTTTTACACGGTGTAAAGGCTGTTGTATTTATTTTGTATTTTATTCTTCTGGTGTTGTCTTCTTAGGCCCTAACTATTCGATATGGTGGAATAACGCCGCAGAGTGAAGCCTAGGATGCCCGGAACGTAGAAATGACCATTATCTTCACACTGTTTGCAATTATTCCTTTTATACGATGGAAAAGCTGCTGTATTTATATCGTATTTTATGCTTCTGGCGTTGACTTCTAAGGACCTAACTATTCGATCTGGTGGTCCAACGCCCTAGAGTGAAGCCTAGGTTGCTCGGAATGTAGAAATGACCATAACTTTCACACTGGTTGCAATTATTCGTTTTATACGATGGAAAAACTGTTGTATTTATATTGTATTTTATGCTTCTGGCGTTCACTTCTTGGGCCCTAACTACTCGATCTGGTGGAACAACGCCCTAGGGTGAAGCCTAGGTTGCCCGGGACGTAGAAATGACCATAACATTTACACTGGTAGCAATTATTCGTTCTATACAATGGAAAAACAGTTCTTTTTATTTTGTCTTTTATGCTTCGGGCGTTGACTTCTAAGGCCCTAACTGTTTGATCTGGTGGGGCGACGCCCTAGAGTGAAGCCTAGGTTGCCCGAAACGTTGAAATGACCATCACTTTCAAACTGGTTGCAATTAATCCTGTTATACGATGGAAAAACTGTTGTATTTTTGTTGCATTTTATGCTTCGGGCGTTGACTTCTAAGGACCTAACTATTCGATCTGGTGGAGCAACGCCCTAGAGTGAAGCCTAGGTTGCTCGGAATGTAGAAATAACCATAACTTTCACACTGGTTGCAATTATTCGTTTTTTACGATGGAAAAGCTGTTGTATTTATATTGTATTTTATGACTCTGGCGTTGACTTCTAAGGCCCTAGCTATTCGACCTAGTGGAGCAACGCCCTAGAGTGAAGCCTAGGTTGCCCGGAACGTAGAAATGACCATAACTTTTACACTGGTAGCAATTATTCGTTTTATACAATGGAAAAACTGTTGTATTTATTTTGTATTTTATGCTTCGGGCGTTGACTTCTAAGGCCCTAACTGTTTGATCTGGTGGAGCAACGCCCTAGAGTGAAGCCTAGGTTGCCCGGAACGTAGAAATGACCATCACTTTCAAACTGGTTGCAATTAATCCTGTTATACAATGGAAAAACTGTTGTATTTTTATTGCATTTTATGCTTCGGGCGTTGACTTCTAAGGCCCTAACTATTCAATCTGTTGCAGCAACGCCCTAGAGTGAAGCCTAGGTTGCTCGGAATGTAGAAATGACCATAACTTTCACACTGGCTGCAATTATTCGTTTTATACGATGGAAAAACTGTTGTATTTATTTTGTATTTCATGCTTCTGGCGTTCACTTCTTAGGCCCTAACTATTCGATCTGGTGGAACAACGCCCTAGGGTGAAGCCTAGGTTGCCCGGAACGTAGAAATGACCATAACTTTTACACTGGTAGCAATTATTCGTTTTATACAATGGAAAAACTGTTCTATTTATTTTGTATTTTATGCTTCGGGCGTTGACTTCTAAGGCCCTAACTGTTTCATCTGGTGGAGCAACGCCGTAGCGTGAAGCCTAGGTTGCCCGGAACGTAGAAATGACCATTACTTTCACACTGTTTGCAAATATTCCTTTTATACGATGGAAAAGCTGTTGTATTTATATCGTATTTTATGCTTCTGGCGTTGACTTCTAAGGCCCTAGCTATTCGATCTAGTGGAGCAACGCCCTAGAGCGTAGCCTAGGTTTCCCGGAACGTAGAAATGACCATCACTTTCAAACTGGTTGCAGTTAACCCTGTTATACGATGGAAAAACCTTTGTATTTTTGTTGCATTTTATGCTTCGGTCGTTGACTTCTAAGGCCATAACTATTCAATCTGTTGGAGCAACGCCCTAGAGTGAAGCCTAGGTTGCTCGGAATGTAGAAATGACCATAACTTTCACACTGGTTGCAATTATTCGTTTTATACGATGGAAAAACTGTTGTATTTATATTGTATTTTATGCTTCTGGCGTTTACTTCTTAGGCCCTAACTATTCGACCTGGTGGAACAACGCCCTAGGGTGAAGCCTAGGTTGCCCGGGACGTAGAAATGACCATAACATTTACACTGGTAGCAATTATTCGTTTTATACAATGGAAAAACTGTTCTTTTTATTTTGTCTTTTATGCTTCGGGCGTTGACTGCTAAGGCCCTAACTGTTTGATCTGGTGGGGCAACGCCCTAGAGGGAAGCCTAGGTTGCCCGGAACGTAGAAATGACCATCACTTTCAAACTGGTTGCAATTAATCCTGTTATACGATGGAAAAGCTGATGTATTTTTATTGCATTTTATGCTTCGGGCGTTGACTTCTAAGGCCCTAACTATTCAATCTGTTGGAGCAACGCCCTAGAGTGAAGCCTAGGTTGCTCGGAACGTAGATATGACCATAACCTTCACACAGGTTGCAATTATTCGTTTTATACGGTGTAAAGGCTGTTGTATTTATTTTGTATTTTATTCTTCTGGTGTTGAATTCTTAGGCCCGAAATATTCGATCTGGTGGAACAACGCCGTAGAGTGAAGCCTAGGTTGCCCGGAACGAAGAAATGAGCATTACATTCACACTGTTTGCAATTATTCCTTTTATACGATGGAAAAACTGTTGTATTTCTATTGTATTTTATGCTTCGGACGTTGACTTCTTAGGCCCTAACTCTTCGATCTGGTGTAGCAACGCCCGACAGTGAAGCCTAGGTTGACTGGAACGTAGATATGACCATAACCTTCACACAGGTTGCAATTATTCGTTTTACACGGTGTAAAGGCTGTTGTATTTATTTTGTATTTTATTCTTCTGGTGTTGTCTTCTTAGGCCCTAACTATTCGATATGGTGGAATAACGCCGCAGAGTGAAGCCTAGGATGCCCGGAACGTAGAAATGACCATTATCTTCACACTGTTTGCAATTATTCCTTTTATACGATGGAAAAGCTGCTGTATTTATATCGTATTTTATGCTTCTGGCGTTGACTTCTAAGGACCTAACTATTCGATCTGGTGGTCCAACGCCCTAGAGTGAAGCCTAGGTTGCTCGGAATGTAGAAATGACCATAACTTTCACACTGGTTGCAATTATTCGTTTTATACGATGGAAAAACTGTTGTATTTATATTGTATTTTATGCTTCTGGCGTTCACTTCTTGGGCCCTAACTACTCGATCTGGTGGAACAACGCCCTAGGGTGAAGCCTAGGTTGCCCGGGACGTAGAAATGACCATAACATTTACACTGGTAGCAATTATTCGTTCTATACAATGGAAAAACAGTTCTTTTTATTTTGTCTTTTATGCTTCGGGCGTTGACTTCTAAGGCCCTAACTGTTTGATCTGGTGGGGCGACGCCCTAGAGTGAAGCCTAGGTTGCCCGAAACGTTGAAATGACCATCACTTTCAAACTGGTTGCAATTAATCCTGTTATACGATGGAAAAACTGTTGTATTTTTGTTGCATTTTATGCTTCGGGCGTTGACTTCTAAGGACCTAACTATTCGATCTGGTGGAGCAACGCCCTAGAGTGAAGCCTAGGTTGCTCGGAATGTAGAAATAACCATAACTTTCACACTGGTTGCAATTATTCGTTTTTTACGATGGAAAAGCTGTTGTATTTATATTGTATTTTATGACTCTGGCGTTGACTTCTAAGGCCCTAGCTATTCGACCTAGTGGAGCAACGCCCTAGAGTGAAGCCTAGGTTGCCCGGAACGTAGAAATGACCATAACTTTTACACTGGTAGCAATTATTCGTTTTATACAATGGAAAAACTGTTGTATTTATTTTGTATTTTATGCTTCGGGCGTTGACTTCTAAGGCCCTAACTGTTTGATCTGGTGGAGCAACGCCCTAGAGTGAAGCCTAGGTTGCCCGGAACGTAGAAATGACCATCACTTTCAAACTGGTTGCAATTAATCCTGTTATACAATGGAAAAACTGTTGTATTTTTATTGCATTTTATGCTTCGGGCGTTGACTTCTAAGGCCCTAACTATTCAATCTGTTGCAGCAACGCCCTAGAGTGAAGCCTAGGTTGCTCGGAATGTAGAAATGACCATAACTTTCACACTGGCTGCAATTATTCGTTTTATACGATGGAAAAACTGTTGTATTTATTTTGTATTTCATGCTTCTGGCGTTCACTTCTTAGGCCCTAACTATTCGATCTGGTGGAACAACGCCCTAGGGTGAAGCCTAGGTTGCCCGGAACGTAGAAATGACCATAACTTTTACACTGGTAGCAATTATTCGTTTTATACAATGGAAAAACTGTTCTATTTATTTTGTATTTTATGCATCGGGCGTTGACTTCTAAGGCCCTAACTGTTTCATCTGGTGGAGCAACGCCGTAGCGTGAAGCCTAGGTTGCCCGGAACGTAGAAATGACCATTACTTTCACACTGTTTGCAAATATTCCTTTTATACGATGGAAAAGCTGTTGTATTTATATCGTATTTTATGCTTCTGGCGTTGACTTCTAAGGCCCTAGCTATTCGATCTAGTGGAGCAACGCCCTAGAGCGTAGCCTAGGTTTCCCGGAACGTAGAAATGACCATCACTTTCAAACTGGTTGCAGTTAACCCTGTTATACGATGGAAAAACCTTTGTATTTTTGTTGCATTTTATGCTTCGGTCGTTGACTTCTAAGGCCATAACTATTCAATCTGTTGGAGCAACGCCCTAGAGTGAAGCCTAGGTTGCTCGGAATGTAGAAATGACCATAACTTTCACACTGGTTGCAATTATTCGTTTTATTCGATGGAAAAACTGTTGTATTTATATTGTATTTTATGCTTCTGGCGTTTACTTCTTAGGCCCTAACTATTCGACCTGGTGGAACAACGCCCTAGGGTGAAGCCTAGGTTGCCCGGGACGTAGAAATGACCATAACATTTACACTGGTAGCAATTATTCGTTTTATACAATGGAAAAACTGTTCTTTTTATTTTGTCTTTTATGCTTCGGGCGTTGACTGCTAAGGCCCTAACTGTTTGATCTGGTGGGGCAACGCCCTAGAGGGAAGCCTAGGTTGCCCGGAACGTAGAAATGACCATCACTTTCAAACTGGTTGCAATTAATCCTGTTATACGATGGAAAAACTGTTGTATTTTTGTTGCATTTTATGCTTCGGGCGTTGACTTCCAAGGACCTAACTATTCGATCTGGTGGAGCAACGCCCTAGAGTGAAGCCTAGGTTGCTCGGAATGTAGAAGTAACCATAACTTTCACACTGGTTGCAATTATTCGTTTTTTACGATGGAAAAGCTGTTGTATTTATATTGTATTTTATGCTTCTGGCGTTGACTTCTAAGGCCCTAGCTATTCGACCTAGTGGAGCAACGCCCTAGAGTGAAGCCTAGGTTGCTCGGAATGTAGAAATGACCATAACTTTCACACTGGTTGCAATTATTCGTTTTATACGATGGAAAAACTGTTGTATTTATATTGTATTTTATGCTTCTGCCGTTCACTTCTTGGGCCCTAACTATTCGATCTGGTGGAACAACGCCCTAGGGTGAAGCCTAGGCTGCCTGGAACGTAGAAATGACCATAACATTTACACTGGTAGCAATTATTCGTTTTATACAATGGAAAAACTGTTCTTTTTATTTTGTATTTTATGCTTCGGGCGTTGACTTCTGAGGCCCTAACTGTTTGATCTGGTGGAGCAACGCCCTAGAGTTAAGCCTAGGTTGCCCGGAACTTAGAAATGACCATCACTTTCAAACTGGTTGCAATTAATCCTGTTATACGATGGAAAAGCTGTTGTATTTTTATTGCATTTTATGCTTCGGGCGTTGACTTCTAAGGCCCTAACTATTCAATCTGTTGGAGCAACGCCCTAGAGTGAAGCCTAGGTTGCTCGGAACGTAGATATGACCATAACCTTCACACAGGTTGCAATTATCCGTTTTATACGGTGTAAAGGCTGTTGTATTTATTTTGTATTTTATTCTTCTGGTGTTGAATTCTTAGGCCCGAACTATTCGACCTGGTGGAACAACGCCGTAGAGTGAAGCCTAGGTTGCCCGGAACGAAGAAATGACCATTACATTCACACTGTTTGCAATTATTCCTTTTATACGATGGAAAAGCTGCTGTATTTATATCGTATTTTATGCTTCTGGCGTTGACTTCTAAGGACCTAACTATTCGATCTGGTGGTGCAACGCCCTAGAGTGAAGCCTAGGTTGCTCGGAATGTAGAAATGACCATAACTTTCACACTGGTTGCAATTATTCGTTTTATACGATGGAAAAACTGTTGTATTTATATTGTATTTTATGCTTCTGGCGTTCACTTCTTGGGCCCTAACTACTCGATCTGGTGGAACAACGCCCTAGGGTGAAGCCTAGGTTGCCCGGGACGTAGAAATGACCATAACATTTACACTGGTAGCAATTATTCGTTCTATACAATGGAAAAACTGTTCTTTTTATTTTGTCTTTTATGCTTCGGGCGTTGACTTCTAAGGCCCTAACTGTTTGATCTGGTGGGGCGACGCCCTAGAGTGAAGCCTAGGTTGCCCGGAACGTTGAAATGACCATCACTTTCAAACTGGTTGCAATTAATCCTGTTATACGATGGAAAAACTGTTGTATTTTTGTTGCATTTTATGCTTCGGGCGTTGACTTCTAAGGACCTAACTGTTCGATCTGGTGGAGCAACGCCCTAGAGTGAAGCCTAGGTTGCTCGGAATGTAGAAATAACCATAACTTTCACACTGGTTGCAATTATTCGTTTTTTACGATGGAAAAGCTGTTGTATTTATATTGTATTTTATGACTCTGGTGTTGACTTCTAAGGCCCTAGCTATTCGACCTGGTGGAGCAACGCCCTAGAGTGAAGCCTAGGTTGCCCGGAACGTAGAAATGACCATAACTTTTACACTGGTAGCAATTATTCGTTTTATACAATGGAAAAACTGTTGTATTTATTTTGTATTTTATGCTTCGGGCGTTGACTTCTAAGGCCCTAACTGATTGATCTGGTGGAGCAACGCCCTAGAGTGAAGCCTAGGTTGCCCGGAACGTAGAAATGACCATCACTTTCAAACTGGTTGCAATTAATCCTGTTATACAATGGAAAAACTGTTGTATTTTTATTGCATTTTATGCTTCGGGCGTTGACTTCTAAGGCCCTAACTATTCAATCTGTTGCAGCAACGCCCTAGAGTGAAGCCTAGGTTGCTCGGAATGTAGAAATGACCATAACTTTCACACTGGCTGCAATTATTCGTTTTATACGATGGAAAAACTGTTGTATTTATTTTGTATTTCATGCTTCTGGCGTTCACTTCTTAGGCCCTAACTATTCGATCTGGTGGAACAACGCCCTAGGGTGAAGCCTAGGTTGCTCGGAATGTAGAAATGACCATAACTTTCACACTGGTTGCAATTATTCGTTTTATACGATGGAAAAACTGTTGTATTTAAATTGTATTTTATGCTTCTGCCGCTCACTTCTTGGGCCCTAACTATTCGATCTGGTGGGACAACGCCCTAGGGTGAAGCCTAGGTTGCCCGGAACGTAGAAATGACCATAACATTTACACTGGTAGCAATTATTCGTTTTATAGAATGGAAAAACTGTTGTATTTATATTGTATTTTATGCTTCTGGCGTCGACTTCTTAGGCCCTAACTATTCGATCTGGTGGAGCAATGCCTCAGAGTTAAGTCCAGGATGCCCGAAACGCCGAAATGATCATTACTTTCACGCTTGTTGCAATTATTCCTGTTATACGATGAAAAGACCGTTGTATTTTTATTGTATTTTATGCTTCAGGCGTA
Source organism: Calliopsis andreniformis (assembly GCF_051401765.1). Lineage (NCBI taxonomy): Eukaryota > Metazoa > Arthropoda > Insecta > Hymenoptera > Andrenidae > Calliopsis > Calliopsis andreniformis. Next base: position 6,114,661 of record NW_027480426.1, on the reverse strand, counting down.
GGCTTCTAAGGCCGTAGCTATTCGATATGGTGGAGCACCGCCCTAGAGTGAAGCCTAGGTTGCCCGGAACGTAGAAATGAACATAACTTTTACACTGGTAGCAATTATTCGTTTTATACATTGGAAAAACTGTTTTATTTATTTTGTATTTTATGCTTCGGGCGTTGACTTCTAAGGCCCTAACTGTTTCATCTGGTGGAGCAACGCCCCAGAGTGAAGCCTAGGTTGCCCGGAACGTAGAAATGACCATCACTTTCAAACTGGTTGCAATTAATCCTGTTATACGATGGAAAAACTGTTGTATTTATATTGTATTTTATGCTTCTGGCGTTCACTTCTTGGGCCCTAACTACTCGATCTGGTGGAACAACGCCCTAGGGTGAAGCCTAGGTTGCCCGGGACGTAGAAATGACCATAACATTTACACTGGTAGCAATTATTCGTTCTATACAATGGAAAAACTGTTCTTTTTATTTTGTCTTTTATGCTTCGGGCGTTGACTTCTAAGGCCCTAACTGTTTGATCTGGTGGGGCGACGCCCTAGAGTGAAGCCTAGGTTGCCCGGAACGTTGAAATGACCATCACTTTCAAACTGGTTGCAATTAATCCTGTTATACGATGGAAAAACTGTTGTATTTTTGTTGCATTTTATGCTTCGGGCGTTGACTTCTAAGGACCTAACTATTCGATCTGGTGGAGCAACGCCCTAGAGCGTAGCCTAGGTTTCCCGGAACGTAGAAATGACCATCACTTTCAAACTGGTTGCAGTTAACCCTGTTATACGATGGAAAAACCTTTGTATTTTTGTTGCATTTTATGCTTCGGTCGTTGACTTCTAAGGCCATAACTATTCAATCTGTTGGAGCAACGCCCTAGAGTGAAGCCTAGGTTGCTCGGAATGTAGAAATGACCATAACTTTCACACTGGTTGCAATTATTCGTTTTATACGATGGAAAAACTGTTGTATTTATATTGTATTTTATGCTTCTGGCGTTTACTTCTTAGGCCCTAACTATTCGACCTGGTGGAACAACGCCCTAGGGTGAAGCCTAGGTTGCCCGGGACGTAGAAATGACCATAACATTTACACTGGTAGCAATTATTCGTTTTATACAATGGAAAAACTGTTCTTTTTATTTTGTCTTTTATGCTTCGGGCGTTGACTGCTAAGGCCCTAACTGTTTGATCTGGTGGGGCAACGCCCTAGAGGGAAGCCTAGGTTGCCTGGAACGTAGAAATGACCATCACTTTCAAACTGGTTGCAATTAATCCTGTTATACGATGGAAAAACTGTTGTATTTTTGTTGCATTTTATGCTTCGGGCGTTGACTTCCAAGGACCTAACTATTCGATCTGGTGGAGCAACGCCCTAGAGTGAAGCCTAGGTTGCTCGGAATGTAGAAGTAACCATAACTTTCACACTGGTTGCAATTATTCGTTTTTTACGATGGAAAAGCAGTTGTATTTATATTGTATTTTATGCTTCTGGCGTTGACTTCTAAGGCCCTAGCTATTCGACCTAGTGGAGCAACGCCCTAGAGTGAAGCCTAGGTTGCTCGGAATGTAGAAATGACCATAACTTTCACACTGGTTGCAATTATTCGTTTTATACGATGGAAAAACTGTTGTATTTATATTGTATTTTATGCTTCTGCCGTTCACTTCTTGGGCCCTAACTATTCGATCTGGTGGAACAACGCCCTAGGGTGAAGCCTAGGCTGCCTGGAACGTAGAAATGACCATAACATTTACACTGGTAGCAATTATTCGTTTTATACAATGGAAAAACTGTTCTTTTTATTTTGTATTTTATGCTTCGGGCGTTGACTTCTGAGGCCCTAACTGTTTGATCTGGTGGAGCAACGCCCTAGAGTTAAGCCTAGGTTGCCCGGAACTTAGAAATGGCCATCACTTTCAAACTGGTTGCAATTAATCCTGTTATACGATGGAAAAGCTGTTGTATTTTTATTGCATTTTATGCTTCGGGCGTTGACTTCTAAGGCCCTAACTATTCAATCTGTTGGAGCAACGCCCTAGAGTGAAGCCTAGGTTGCTCGGAACGTAGATATGACCATAACCTTCACACAGGTTGCAATTATCCGTTTTATACGGTGTAAAGGCTGTTGTATTTATTTTGTATTTTATTCTTCTGGTGTTGAATTCTTAGGCCCGAACTATTCGATCTGGTGAAACAACGCCGTAGAGTGAAGCCTAGGTTGCCCGGAACGAAGAAATGACCATTACATTCACACTGTTTGCAATTATTCCTTTTATACGATGGAAAAGCTGCTGTATTTATATCGTATTTTATGCTTCTGGCGTTGACTTCTAAGGACCTAACTATTCGATCTGGTGGTGCAACGCCCTAGAGTGAAGCCTAGGTTGCTCGGAATGTAGAAATGACCATAACTTTCACACTGGTTGCAATTATTCGTTTTATACGATGGAAAAACTGTTGTATTTATATTGTATTTTATGCTTCTGGCGTTCACTTCTTGGGCCCTAACTACTCGATCTGGTGGAACAACGCCCTAGGGTGAAGCCTAGGTTGCCCGGGACGTAGAAATGACCATAACATTTACACTGGTAGCAATTATTCGTTCTATACAATGGAAAAACTGTTCCTTTTATTTTGTCTTTTATGCTTCGGGCGTTGACTTCTAAGGCCCTAACTGTTTGATCTGGTGGGGCGACGCCCTAGAGTGAAGCCTAGGTTGCCCGGAACGTTGAAATGACCATCACTTTCAAACTGGTTGCAATTAATCCTGTTATACGATGGAAAAACTGTTGTATTTTTGTTGCATTTTATGCTTCGGGCGTTGACTTCTAAGGACCTAACTGTTCGATCTGGTGGAGCAACGCCCTAGAGTGAAGCCTAGGTTGCTCGGAATGTAGAAATAACCATAACTTTCACACTGGTTGCAATTATTCGTTTTTTACGATGGAAAAGCTGTTGTATTTATATTGTATTTTATGACTCTGGCGTTGACTTCTAAGGCCCTAGCTATTCGACCTGGTGGAGCAACGCCCTAGAGTGAAGCCTAGGTTGCCCGGAACGTAGAAATGACCATAACTTTTACACTGGTAGCAATTATTCGTTTTATACAATGGAAAAACTGTTGTATTTATTTTGTATTTTATGCTTCGGGCGTTGACTTCTAAGGCCCTAACTGATTGATCTGGTGGAGCAACGCCCTAGAGTGAAGCCTAGGTTGCCCGGAACGTAGAAATGACCATCACTTTCAAACTGGTTGCAATTAATCCTGTTATACAATGGAAAAACTGTTGTATTTTTATTGCATTTTATGCTTCGGGCGTTGACTTCTAAGGCCCTAACTATTCAATCTGTTGCAGCAACGCCCTAGAGTGAAGCCTAGGTTGCTCGGAATGTAGAAATGACCATAACTTTCACACTGGCTGCAATTATTCGTTTTATACGATGGAAAAACTGTTGTATTTATTTTGTATTTCATGCTTCTGGCGTTCACTTCTTAGGCCCTAACTATTCGATCTGGTGGAACAACGCCCTAGGGTGAAGCCTAGGTTGCTCGGAATGTAGAAATGACCATAACTTTCACACTGGTTGCAATTATTCGTTTTATACGATGGAAAAACTGTTGTATTTAAATTGTATTTTATGCTTCTGCCGCTCACTTCTTGGGCCCTAACTATTCGATCTGGTGGGACAACGCCCTAGGGTGAAGCCTAGGTTGCCCGGAACGTAGAAATGACCATAACATTTACACTGGTAGCAATTATTCGTTTTATAGAATGGAAAAACTGTTGTATTTATATTGTATTTTATGCTTCTGGCGTCGACTTCTTAGGCCCTAACTATTCGATCTGGTGGAGCAATGCCTCAGAGTTAAGTCCAGGATGCCCGAAACGCCGAAATGATCATTACTTTCACGCTTGTTGCAATTATTCCTGTTATACGATGAAAAGACCGTTGTATTTTTATTGTATTTTATGCTTCAGGCGTAGGCTTCTAAGGCCGTAGCTATTCGATATGGTGGAGCACCGCCCTAGAGTGAAGCCTAGGTTGCCCGGAACGTAGAAATGAACATAACTTTTACACTGGTAGCAATTATTCGTTTTATACATTGGAAAAACTGTTTTATTTATTTTGTATTTTATGCTTCGGGCGTTGACTTCTAAGGCCCTAACTGTTTCATCTGGTGGAGCAACGCCCCAGAGTGAAGCCTAGGTTGCCCGGAACGTAGAAATGACCATCACTTTCAAACTGGTTGCAATTAATCCTGTTATACGATGGAAAAACTGTTGTATTTATATTGTATTTTATGCTTCTGGCGTTCACTTCTTGGGCCCTAACTACTCGATCTGGTGGAACAACGCCCTAGGGTGAAGCCTAGGTTGCCCGGGACGTAGAAATGACCATAACATTTACACTGGTAGCAATTATTCGTTCTATACAATGGAAAAACTGTTCTTTTTATTTTGTCTTTTATGCTTCGGGCGTTGACTTCTAAGGCCCTAACTGTTTGATCTGGTGGGGCGACGCCCTAGAGTGAAGCCTAGGTTGCCCGGAACGTTGAAATGACCATCACTTTCAAACTGGTTGCAATTAATCCTGTTATACGATGGAAAAACTGTTGTATTTTTGTTGCATTTTATGCTTCGGGCGTTGACTTCTAAGGACCTAACTATTCGATCTGGTGGAGCAACGCCCTAGAGTGAAGCCTAGGTTGCTCGGAATGTAGAAATAACCATAACTTTCACACTGGTTGCAATTATTCGTTTTTTACGATGGAAAAGCTGTTGTATTTATATTGTATTTTATGACTCTGGCGTTGACTTCTAAGGCCCTAGCTATTCGACCTGGTGGAGCAACGCCCTAGAGTGAAGCCTAGGTTGCCCGGAACGTAGAAATGACCATAACTTTTACACTGGTAGCAATTATTCGTTTTATACAATGGAAAAACTGTTGTATTTATTTTGTATTTTATGCTTCGGGCGTTGACTTCTAAGGCCCTAACTGTTTGATCTGGTGGAGCAACGCCCTAGAGTGAAGCCTAGGTTGCCCGGAACGTAGAAATGACCATCACTTTCAAACTGGTTGCAATTAATCCTGTTATACAATGGAAAAACTGTTGTATTTTTATTGCATTTTATGCTTCGGGCGTTGACTTCTAAGGCCCTAACTATTCAATCTGTTGCAGCAACGCCCTAGAGTGAAGCCTAGGTTGCTCGGAATGTAGAAATGACCATAACTTTCACACTGGCTGCAATTATTCGTTTTATACGATGGAAAAACTGTTGTATTTATTTTGTATTTCATGCTTCTGGCGTTCACTTCTTAGGCCCTAACTATTCGATCTGGTGGAACAACGCCCTAGGGTGACGCCTAGGTTGCTCGGAATGTAGAAATGACCAAAACTTTCACACTGGTTGCAATTATTCGTTTTATACGATGGAAAAACTGTTGTATTTAAATTGTATTTTATGCTTCTGCCGCTCACTTCTTGGGCCCTAACTATTCGATCTGGTGGGACAACGCCCTAGGGTGAAGCCTAGGTTGCCCGGAACGTAGAAATGACCATAACATTTACACTGGTAGCAATTATTCGTTTTATAGAATGGAAAAACTGTTGTATTTATATTGTATTTTATGCTTCTGGCGTCGACTTCTTAGGCCCTAACTATTCGATCTGGTGGAGCAATGCCTCAGAGTTAAGTCTAGGATGCCCGAAACGCCGAAATGATCATTACTTTCACGCTTGTTGCAATTATTCCTGTTATACGATGAAAAGACCGTTGTATTTCTATTGTATTTTATGCTTCAGGCGTAGGCTTCTAAGGCCGTAGCTATTCGATATGGTGGAGCACCGCCCTAGAGTGAAGCCTAGGTTGCCCGGAACGTAGAAATGAACATAACTTTTACACTGGTAGCAATTATTCGTTTTATACATTGGAAAAACTGTTTTATTTATTTTGTATTTTATGCTTCGGGCGTTGACTTCTAAGGCCCTAACTGTTTCATCTGGTGGAGCAACGCCCCAGAGTGAAGCCTAGGTTGCCCGGAACGTAGAAATGACCATCACTTTCAAACTGGTTGCAATTAATCCTGTTATACGATGGAAAAGCTGTTGTATTTTTATTGCATTTTATGCTTCGGGCGTCGACTTCTAAGGCCCTAACTATTCAATATGTTGGAGTAACGCCCTAGAGTGAAGCCTAGGTTGCTCGGAATGTAGAAATGACCATAACTTTCACACTGGCTGCAATTATTCGTTTTATACGATGGAAAAACTGTTGTATTTATATTGCATTTAATGCTTCTGGCGTTCACTTCTTAGGCCCTAACTATTCGATCTGGTGGAACAACGCCCTACGGTGAAGCCTAGGTTGCCCGGAACGTAGAAATGACCATAACTTTTACACTGGTAGCAATTATTCGTTTTATACAATGGAAAAACTGTTGTATTTATATTGTATTTTATGCTTCTGGCGTTGACGTCTTAGGCCCTAACTATTCGATCTGGTGGAGCAATGCCTCAGAGTTAAGTCTAGGATGCCCGAAACGCCGAAATGATCATTACTTTCACGCTTGTTGCAATTATTCCTGTTATACGATGAATGACCGTTGTATTTTTATTGTATTTTATGCTTCAGGCGTAGGCTCCTAAGGCCGTAGCTATTCGATATGGTGGAGCACCGCCCTAGAGTGAAGCCTAGGTTGCCCGGAACGTAGAAATGACCATTACTTTCACACTGTTTGCAATTATTCCTTTTATACGATGGAAAAGCTGTTGTATTTATATCGTATTTTATGCTTCTGTCGTTGACTTCTAAGGCCCTAGCTATTCGATCTAGTGGATCAACGCCCTAGACTGAAGCCTAGGTTTCCCGGAACGTAGAAATGACCATCACTTTCAAACTGGTTGCAATTAATCCTGTTATACGATGGAAAAACTGTTGTATTTTTATTGCATTTTATGCTTCTGGCGTTCACTTCTTAGGCCCTAACTATTCGATCTGGTGGAACAACGTCCTAGGGTGAAGCCTAGGTTGCCCGGAAGGTAGAAATTACCATAAGTTTTATAGTGGTTGCAATTATTCGTTTTATACGATGGAAAAACTGTTGTATCTCTATTGTATTTTATGCTTCCGGCGTTGACTTCTTAGGCCCTAACACTTCGATCTGGTGGAGCAACGCCCTACAGTGAAGCCTAGGTTGCCCGGAACGTAGATATGACCATAACCTTCACACAGGTTGCAATTATCCGTTTTATACGGTGTAAAGGCTGTTGTATTTATTTTGTATTTTATTCTTCTGGTGTTAACTTCTTAGGCCCTAACTATTCGATCTGGTGGAGCAATGCCTCAGAGTGAAGCCTAGGTTGCTCGGAATGTAGAAATGACCATAACTTTCACACTGGTTGCAATTATTCGTTTTATACGATGGAAAAACTGTTGTATTTAAATTATATTTTATGCTTCTGCCGCTCACTTCTTGGGCCCTAACTATTCGATCTGGAGGGACAACGCCCTAGGGTGAAGCCTAGGCTGCCCGGAACGTAGAAATGACCTTAACAATTACACTGGTAGCAATTATTCGTTTTATAGAATGGAAAAACTGTTGTATTTATATTGTATTTTATGCTTCTGGCGTCGACTTCTTAGGCCCTAACTATTCGATCTGGTGGAGCAATGCCTCAGAGTTAAGTCTAGGATGCCCGAAACGCCGAAATGATCATTACTTTCACGCTTGTTGCAATTATTCCTGTTATACGATGAAAAGACCGTTGTATTTTTATTGTATTTTATGCTTCAGGCGTAGGCTTCTAAGGCCGTAGCTATTCGATATGGTGGAGCACCGCCCTAGAGTGAAGCCTAGGTTGCCCGGAACGTAGAAATGACCATTACTTTCACACTGTTTGCAATTATTCCTTTTATACGATGGAAAAGCTGTTGTATTTATATCGTATTTTATGCTTCTGGCGTTGACTTCTAAGGCCCTAGCTATTCGATCTAGTGGAGCAACGCCCTAGAGTGAAGCCTAGGTTTCCCGGAACGTAGAAATGACCATCACTTTCAAACTGGTTGCAATTAATCCTGTTATACGATGGAAAAACTGTTGTATTTTTATTGCATTTTATGCTTCTGGCGTTCACTTCTTAGGCCCTAACTATTCGATCTGGTGGAACAACGTCCTAGGGTGAAGCCTAGGTTGCCCGGAAGGTAGAAATTACCATAAGTTTTATAGTGGTTGCAATTATTCGTTTTATACGATGGAAAAACTGTTGTATCTCTATTGTATTTTATGCTTCCGGCGTTGACTTCTTTGGCCCTAACACTTCGATCTGGTGGAGCAACGCCCTACAGTGAAGCCTAGGTTGCCCGGAACGTAGATATGACCATAACCTTCACACAGGTTGCAATTATTCGTTTTATACGGTGTAAAGGCTGTTGTATTTATTTTGTATTTTATTCTTCTGGTGTTGACTTCTTAGGCCCCAACTATTCGATATGGTGGAATAACGCCGTAGAGTGAAGCCTAGGTTGCCCGGAACGTAGAAATGACCATTACTTTCACACTGTTTGCAATTATCCCTTTTATACGATGGAAAAGCTGCTGTATTTATATCGTATTTTATGCTTCTGGCGTTGACTTCTAAGGACCTAACTATTCAATATGTTGGAGTAACGCCCTAGAGTGAAGCCTAGGTTGCTCGGAATGTAGAAATGACCATAACTTTCACACTGGCTGCAATTATTCGTTTTATACGATGGAAAAACTGTTGTATTTATATTGCATTTAATGCTTCTGGCGTTCACTTCTTAGGCCCTAACTATTCGATCTGGTGGAACAACGCCCTACGGTGAAGCCTAGGTTGCCCGGAACGTAGAAATGACCATAACTTTTACACTGGTAGCAATTATTCGTTTTATACAATGGAAAAACTGTTGTATTTATATTGTATTTTATGCTTCTGGCGTTGACGTCTTAGGCCCTAACTATTCGATCTGGTGGAGCAATGCCTCAGAGATAAGTCTAGGATGCCCGAAACGCCGAAATGATCATTACTTTCACGCTTGTTGCAATTATTCCTGTTATACGATGAAAAGACCGTTGTATTTTTATTGTATTTTATGCTTCAGGCGTAGGCTTCTAAGGCCGTAGCTATTCGATATGGTGGAGCACCGCCCTAGAGTGAAGCCTAGGTTGCCCGGAACGTAGAAATGAACATAACTTTTACACTGGTAGCAATTATTCGTTTTATACATTGCAAAAACTGTTCAATTTATTTTGTATTTTATGCTTCGGGCGTTGACTTCTTTGGCCCTAACAATTCGATCTGGTGGAGCAACGCCCTAGAGTGAAGCCTAGGTTCCCTGGAACGTACAAATGACCATCACTTTCACACGGGTTGCAATTATTGATGTTATAGGATTGAAAGACTGTTGTATTTTTATTGCATTTTATGCTTCTGGCGTTCACTTCTTAGGCCCTGACTATTCGATCTGGTGGAACAACGCCCTAGGGTGAAGCCTAGGTTGCCCGGAACGTAGAAATGACCATAACTTTTACACTGGTAGCAATTATTCGTTTTATACAATGGAAAATCTGTTCTATTTATTTTGTATTTTATGCTTGGGGCGTTGACTTCTAAGGCCCTAACTGTTTGATCTGGTGGAGCAACGCCCTAGAGTGCAGCCTAGGTTGCCCGGAACGTAGAAATGACCATCACTTTCAAACTGGTTGCAATTAATCCTGTTATACGATGGAAAAACTGTTGTATTTTTATTGCATTTTATGCTTCTGGCGTTCACTTCTTAGGGCCTAACTATTAGATCTGATGGAACAATGCCCTAGGGTGAAGCCTAGGTTGCCCGGAACGTAGAAATGACCATAACTTTTACACTAGTAGCAATTAATCCTGTTATACGATGGAAAAACTGTTGTATTTTTATTGCATTTTATGCTTCTGGCGTTCACTTCTTAGGCCCTAACTATTCGATCTGGTGGAACAACGTCCTAGGGTGAAGCCTAGGTTGCCCGGAAGGTAGAAATTACCATAAGTTTTATAGTGGTTGCAATTATTCGTTTTATACGATGGAAAAACTGTTGTATCTCTATTGTATTTTATGCTTCCGGCGTTGACTTCTTAGGCCCTAACACTTCGATCTGGTGGAGCAACGCCCTACAGTGAAGCCTAGGTTGCCCGGAACGTAGATATGACCATAACCTTCACACAGGTTGCAATTATTCGTTTTATACGGTGTAAAGGCTGTTGTATTTATTTTGTATTTTATTCTTCTGGTGTTGACTTCTTTGGCCCCAACTATTCGATATGGTGGAATAACGCCGTAGAGTGAAGCCTAGGTTGCCCGGAGCGTAGAAATGACCATTACTTTCACACTGTTTGCAATTATTCCTTTTATAGGATGGAAAAGCTGCTGTATTTATATCGTATTTTATGCTTCTGGCGGTGACTTCTAAGGACCTAACTATTCGATCTGGTGGAGCAACGCCCTAGAGTGAAGCCTAGGTTGCTCGGAATGTAGAAATGACCATAACTTTCACACTGGTTGCAATTATTCGTTTTATACGATGGAAAAACTGTTGTATTTAAATTGTATTTTATGCTTCTGCCGCTCACTTCTTGGGCCCTAACTATTCGATCTGGTGGGACAACGCCCTAGGGTGAAGCCTAGGTTGCCCGGAACGTAGAAATGACCATAACAATTACACTGGTAGCAATTATTCGTTTTATAGAATGGAAAAACTGTTGTATTTATATTGTATTTTATGCTTCTGGCGTCGACTTCTTAGGCCCTAACTATTCGATCTGGTGGAGCAATGCCTCAGAGTTAAGTCTAGGATGCCCGAAACGCCGAAATGATCATTACTTTCACGCTTGTTGCAATTATTCCTGTTATACGATGAAAAGACCGTTGTATTTTTATTGTATTTTATGCTTCAGGCGTAGGCTTCTAAGGCCGTAGCTATTCGATATGGTGGAGCACCGCCCTAGAGTGAAGCCCAGGTTGCCCGGAACGTAGAAATGAACATAACTTTTACACTGGTAGCAATTATTCGTTTTATACATTGGAAAAACTGTTCTATTTATTTTGTATTTTATGCTTCGGGCGTTGACTTCTAAGGCCCTAACTGTTTCATCTGGTGGAGCAACGCCCCAGAGTGAAGCCTAGGTTGCCCGGAACGTAGAAATGACCATCACTTTCAAACTGGTTGCAATTAATCCTGTTATACGATGGAAAAGCTGTTTTTTTTTATTGCATTTTATGCTTCGGGCGTCGACTTCTTAGGCCCTAACTATTCGATCTGGTGGAACAACGTCCTAGGGTGAAGCCTAGGTTGCCCGGAAGGTAGAAATGACCATAGCTTTCACACTGGTTGCAATTATTCGTTTTATACGATGGAAAAGCTGTTGTATTTATATTGTATTTTATGCTTCTTGCGTTCACTTCTTGGGCCCTAACTATTCGATCTGGTGGAACAACGCCCTAGGGTGAAGCCTAGGTTGCCCGGGACGTAGAAATGACCATAACATTTACACTGGTAGCAATTATTCGTTTTATACAATGGAAAAACTGTTCTTTTTATTTTGTATTTTATGCTTCGGGCGTTGACTTCTAAGGCCCTAACTGTTTGATCTGGTGGAGCAACGCCCTAGAGTGAAGACTAGGTGGCCCGGAACGTAGAAATGACCATCACTTTCAAACTGGTTGCAATTAATCCTGTCATGCGATGGAAAAACTGTTGTATTTTTATTGCATTTTATGCTTCGGGCGTTGACTTCTAAGGACCTAACTATTCGATCTGGTGGAGCAACGCCCTAGAGTTTAGCCTAGGTAGCTCGGAATGTAGAAATAACCATAACTTTCACACTGGTTGCAATTATTCGTTTTATACGATGAAACGACCGTTGTATTTTTATTGTATTTTATGCTTCAGGCGTAGGCTTCTAAGGCCGTAGCTATTCGATATGGTGGAGCACCGCCCTAGAGTGAAGCCTAGGTTGCTCGGAATATAGAAATGACCATAACTTTGACACTTGTTGCAATTATTCGTTTTCTACGATGGAAAAACTATTGTATTTATATTGTATTTTATGCTTCTGGCGTTCACTTCTTAGGGCCTAACTACTCGATCTGATGGAACAATGCCCTAGGATGAAGCCTAGGTTGCCCGGAACGTAGAAATGACCATAACTTTTACACTGGTAGCAATTATTCGTTTTATACAATGGAAAAACTGTTCTATTTATTTTGTATTTTATGCTTCGGGCGTTGACTTCTTTGGCCCTAACAATTCGATCTGGTGGAGCAACGCCCTAGAGTGAAGCCTAGGTTCCCTGGAACGTACAAATGACCATCACTTTCACACGGGTTGCAATTATTGATGTTATAGGATTGAAAGACTGTTGTATTTTTATTGCATTTTATGCTTCTGGCGTTCACTTCTTAGGCCCTGACTATTCGATCTGGTGGAACAACGCCCTAGGGTGAAGCCTAGGTTGCCCGGAACGTAGAAATGACCATAACTTTTACACTGGTAGCAATTATTCGTTTTATACAATGGAAAATCTGTTCTATTTATTTTGTATTTTATGCTTGGGGCGTTGACTTCTAAGGCCCTAACTGTTTGATCTGGTGGAGCAACGCCCTAGAGTGAAGCCTAGGTTGCCCGGAACGTAGAAATGACAATTACATTCACACTGTTTGTAATTATTCCTTTTATACGATGCAAAAGCTTTTTTATTTATATCGTATTTTATGCTTCTGGCGTTGACTTCTAAGGACCTAACTATTCGATCTGGTGGAGCAACGCCCTAGAGTGAAGCCTAGGTTGCCCGGAACGTAGAAATGACCATCACTTTCACACTGGTTGCAATTAATCCTGTTATACGATGGAAAAACTGTTGTATTTTTATTGCATTTTATGCTTCTGGCGTTCACTTCTTAGGGCCTAACTATTAGATCTGATGGAACAATGCCCTAGGGTGAAGCCTAGGTTGCCCGGAACGTAGAAATGACCATAACTTTTACACTGGTAGCAATTAATCCTGTTATACGATGGAAAAACTGTTGTATTTTTATTGCATTTTATGCTTCTGGCGTTCACTTCTTAGGCCCTAACTATTCGATCTGGTGGAACAACGTCCTAGGGTGAAGCCTAGGTTGCCCGGAAGGTAGAAATTACCATAAGTTTTATAGTGGTTGCAATTATTCGTTTTATACGATGGAAAAACTGTTGTATCTCTATTGTATTTTATGCTTCCGGCGTTGACTTCTTAGGCCCTAACACTTCGATCTGGTGGAGCAACGCCCTACAGTGAAGCCTAGGTTGCCCGGAACGTAGATATGACCATAACCTTCACACAGGCTGCAATTATTCGTTTTATACGGTGTAAAGGCTGTTGTATTTATTTTGTATTTTATTCTTCTGGTGTTGACTTCTTAGGCCCCAACTATTCGATATGGTGGAATAACGCCGTAGAGTGAAGCCTAGGTTGCCCGGAACGTAGAAATGACCATTACTTTCACACTGTTTGCAATTATTCCTTTTATAGGATGGAAAAGCTGCTGTATTTATATCGTATTTTATGCTTCTGGCGTTGACTTCTAAGGACCTAACTATTCGATCTGGTGGAGCAACGCCCTAGAGTGAAGCCTAGGTTGCTCGGAATGTAGAAATGACCATAACTTTCACACTGGTTGCAATTATTCGTTTTATACGATGGAAAAACTGTTGTATTTAAATTGTATTTTATGCTTCTGCCGCTCACTTCTTGGGCCCTAACTATTCGATCTGGTGGGACAACGCCCTAGGGTGAAGCCTAGGTTGCCCGGAACGTAGAAATGACCATAACAATTACACTGGTAGCAATTATTCGTTTTATAGAATGGAAAAACTGTTGTATTTATATTGTATTTTATGCTTCTGGCGTCGACTTCTTAGGCCCTAACTATTCGATCTGGTGGAGCAATGCCTCAGAGTTAAGTCTAGGATGCCCGAAACGCCGAAATGATCATTACTTTCACGCTTGTTGCAATTATTCCTGTTATACGATGAAAAGACCGTTGTATTTTTATTGTATTTTATGCTTCAGGCGTAGGCTTCTAAGGCCGTAGCTATTCGATATGGTGGAGCACCGCCCTAGAGTGAAGCCTAGGTTGCCCGGAACGTAGAAATGACCATTACTTTCACACTGTTTGCAATTATACCTTTTATACGATGGAAAAGCTGTTGTATTTATATCGTATTTTATGCTTCTGGCGTTGACTTCTAAGGCCCTAGCTATTCGATCTAGTGGAGCAACGCCCTAGAGTGAAGCCTAGGTTTCCCGGAACGTAGAAGTGACCATCACTTTCAAACTGGTTGCAATTAATCCTGTTATACGATGGAAAAACTGTTGTATTTTTATTGCATTTTATTCTTCTGGCGTTCACTTCTTAGGCCCTAACTATTCGATATGGTGGAACAACGTCCTAGGGTGAAGCCTAGGTTGCCCGGAAGGTAGAAATTACCATAAGTTTTATAGTGGTTGCATTTATTCGTTTTATACGATGGAAAAACTGTTGTATCTCTATCGTATTTTATGCTTCCGGCGTTGACTTCTTAGGCCCTAACACTTCGATCTGGTGGAGCAACGCCCTACAGTGAAGCCTAGGTTGCCCGGAACGTAGATATGACCATAACCTTCACACAGGTTGCAATTATTCGTTTTATACGGTGTAAAGGCTGTTGTATTTATTTTGTATTTTATTCTTCTGGTGTTGACTTCTTAGGCCCCAACTATTCGATATGGTGGAATAACGCCGTAGAGTGAAGCCTAGGTTGCCCGGAACGTAGAAATGACCATTACTTTCACACTGTTTGCAATTATCCCTTTTATACGATGGAAAAGCTGCTGTATTTATATCGTATTTTATGTTTCTGGCGTTGACTTCTAAGGACCTAACTATTCGATCTGGTGGAGCAACGCCCTAGAGTGAAGCCTAGGTTGCTCGGAATGTAGAAATAACCATAACTTTCAAACTGGTTGCAATTATTCGTTTTATACGATGGAAAAACTGTTGTATTTAAATTGTATTTTATGCTTCTGCCGCTCACTTCTTGGGCCCTAACTATTCGATCTGGTGGGACAACGCCCTAGGGTGAAGCCTAGGTTGCCCGGAACGTAGAAATGACCATAACATTTACACTGGTAGCAATTATTCGTTTTATAGAATGGAAAAACTGTTGTATTTATATTGTATTTTATGCTTCTGGCGTCGACTTCTTAGGCCCTAACTATTCGATCTGGTGGAGCAATGCCTCAGAGTTAAGTCTAGGATGCCCGAAACGCCGAAATGATCATTACTTTCACGCTTGTTGCAATTATTCCTGTTATACGATGAAAAGACCGTTGTATTTTTACTGTATTTTATGCTTCAGGCGTAGGCTTCTAAGGCCGTAGCTATTCGATATGGTGGAGCACCGCCCTAGAGTGAAGCCCAGGTTGCCCGGAACGTAGAAATGAACATAACTTTTACACTGGTAGCAATTATTCGTTTTATACATTGGAAAAACTGTTCTATTTATTTTGTATTTTATGCTTCGGGCGTTGACTTCTAAGGCCGTAACTGTTTCATCTGGTGGAGCAACGCCCCAGAGTGAAGCCTAGGTTGCCCGGAACGTAGAAATGACCATCACTTTCAAACTGGTTGCAATTAATCCTGTTATACGATGGAAAAGCTGTTGTATTTTTATTGCATTTTATGCTTCGGGCGTTGACTTCTAAGGACCTAACTATTCGATCTGGTGGAGCAACGCCCTAGAGTTTAGCCTAGGTAGCTCGGAATGTAGAAATAACCATAACTTTCACACTGGTTGCAATTATTCGTTTTATACGATGAAAAGACCGTTGTATTTTTATTGTATTTTATGCTTCAGGCGTAGGCTTCTAAGGCCGTAGCTATTCGATATGGTGGAGCACCGCCCTAGAGTGAAGCCTAGGTTGCTCGGAATATAGAAATGACCATAACTTTGACACTTGTTGCAATTATTCGTTTTCTACGATGGAAAAACTATTGTATTTATATTGTATTTTATGCTTCTGGCGTTCACTTCTTAGGGCCTAACTACTCGATCTGATGGAACAATGCCCTAGGATGAAGCCTAGGTTGCCCGGAACGTAGAAATGACAATAACTTTTACACTGGTAGCAATTATTCGTTTTATACAATGGAAAAACTGTTCTATTTATTTTGTATTTTATGCTTCGGGCGTTGACTTCTTTGGCCCCAACAATTCGATCTGGTGGAGCAACGCCCTAGAGTGAAGCCTAGGTTCCCTGGAACGTACAAATGACCATCACTTTCACACGGGTTGCAATTATTGATGTTATAGGATTGAAAGACTGTTGTATTTTTATTGCATTTTATGCTTCTGGCGTTCACTTCTTAGGCCCTGACTATTCGATCTGGTGGAACAACGCCCTAGGGTGAAGCCTAGGTTGCCCGGAACGTAGAAATGACCATAACTTTTACACTGGTAGCAATTATTCGTTTTATACAATGGAAAATCTGTTCTATTTATTTTGTATTTTATGCTTGGGGCGTTGACTTCTAAGGCCCTAACTGTTTGATCTGGTGGAGCAACGCCCTAGAGTGAAGCCTAGGTTGCCCGGAACGTAGAAATGACAATTACATTCACACTGTTTGCAATTATTCCTTTTATACGATGCAAAAGCTTTTTTATTTATATCGTATTTTATGCTTCTGGCGTTGACTTCTAAGGACCTAACTATTCGATCTGGTGGAGCAACGCCCTAGAGTGAAGCCTAGGTTGCCCGGAACGTAGAAATGACCATCACTTTCAAACTGGTTGCAATTAATCCTGTTATACGATGGAAAAACTGTTGTATTTTTATTGCATTTTATGCTTCTGGCGTTCACTTCTTAGGGCCTAACTATTAGATCTGATGGAACAATGCCCTAGGGTGAAGCCTAGGTGGCCCGGAACGTAGAAATGACCATAACTTTTACACTGGTAGCAATTAATCCTGTTATACGATGGAAAAACTGTTGTATTTTTATTGCATTTTATGCTTCTGGCGTTCACTTCTTAGGCCCTAACTATTCGATCTGGTGGAACAACGTCCTAGGGTGAAGCCTAGGTTGCCCGGAAGGTAGAAATTACCATAAGTTTTATAGTGGTTGCAATTATTCGTTTTATACGATGGAAAAACTGTTGTATCTCTATTGTATTTTATGCTTCCGGCGTTGACTTCTTAGGCCCTAACACTTCGATCTGGTGGAGCAACGCCCTACAGTGAAGCCTAGGTTGCCCGGAACGTAGATATGACCATAACCTTCACACAGGTTGCAATTATTCGTTTTATACGGTGTAAAGGCTGTTGTATTTATTTTGTATTTTATTCTTCTGGTGTTGACTTCTTAGGCCCCAACTATTCGATATGGTGGAATAACGCCGTAGAGTGAAGCCTAGGTTGCCCGGAACGTAGAAATGACCATTACTTTCACACTGTTTGCAATTATTCCTTTTATAGGATGGAAAAGCTGCTGTATTTATATCGTATTTTATGCTTCTGGCGTTGACTTCTAAGGACCTAACTATTCGATCTGGTGGAGCAACGCCCTAGAGTGAAGCCTAGGTTGCTCGGAATGTAGAAATGACCATAACTTTCACACTGTTTGCAATTATTCCTTTTATACGATGGAAAAGCTGTTGTATTTATATCGTATTTTATGCTTCTTGCGTTCACTTCTTGGGCCCTAACTATTCGATCTGGTGGAACAACGCCCTAGGGTGAAGCCTAGGTTGCCCGGGACGTAGAAATGACCATAACATTTACACTGGTAGCAATTATTCGTTTTATACAATGGAAAAACTGTTCTTTTTATTTTGTATTTTATGCTTCGGGCGTTGACTTCTAAGGCCCTAACTGTTTGATCTGGTGGAGCAACGCCCTAGAGTGAAGACTAGGTGGCCCGGAACGTAGAAATGACCATCACTTTCAAACTGGTTGCAATTAATCCTGTCATGCGATGGAAAAACTGTTGTATTTTTATTGCATTTTATGCTTCGGGCGTTGACTTCTAAGGACCTAACTATTCGATCTGGTGGAGCAACGCCCTAGAGTTTAGCCTAGGTAGCTCGGAATGTAGAAATAACCATAACTTTCACACTGGTTGCAATTATTCGTTTTATACGATGAAAAGACCGTTGTATTTTTATTGTATTTTATGCTTCAGGCGTAGGCTTCTAAGGCCGTAGCTATTCGATATGGTGGAGCACCGCCCTAGAGTGAAGCCTAGGTTGCTCGGAATATAGAAATGACCATAACTTTGACACTTGTTGCAATTATTCGTTTTCTACGATGGAAAAACTATTGTATTTATATTGTATTTTATGCTTCTGGCGTTCACTTCTTAGGGCCTAACTACTCGATCTGATGGAACAATGCCCTAGGATGAAGCCTAGGTTGCCCGGAACGTAGAAATGACCATAACTTTTACACTGGTAGCAATTATTCGTTTTATACAATGGAAAAACTGTTCTATTTATTTTGTATTTTATGCTTCGGGCGTTGACTTCTTTGGCCCTAACAATTCGATCTGGTGGAGCAACGCCCTAGAGTGAAGCCTAGGTTCCCTGGAACGTACAAATGACCATCACTTTCACACGGGTTGCAATTATTGATGTTATAGGATTGAAAGACTGTTGTATTTTTATTGCATTTTATGCTTCTGGCGTTCACTTCTTAGGCCCTGACTATTCGATCTGGTGGAACAACGCCCTAGGGTGAAGCCTAGGTTGCCCGGAACGTAGAAATGACCATAACTTTTACACTGGTAGCAATTATTCGTTTTATACAATGGAAAATCTGTTCTATTTATTTTGTATTTTATGCTTGGGGCGTTGACTTCTAAGGCCCTAACTGTTTGATCTGGTGGAGCAACGCCCTAGAGTGAAGCCTAGGTTGCCCGGAACGTAGAAATGACAATTACATTCACACTGTTTGTAATTATTCCTTTTATACGATGCAAAAGCTTTTTTATTTATATCGTATTTTATGCTTCTGGCGTTGACTTCTAAGGACCTAACTATTCGATCTGGTGGAGCAACGCCCTAGAGTGAAGCCTAGGTTGCCCGGAACGTAGAAATGACCATCACTTTCACACTGGTTGCAATTAATCCTGTTATACGATGGAAAAACTGTTGTATTTTTATTGCATTTTATGCTTCTGGCGTTCACTTCTTAGGGCCTAACTATTAGATCTGATGGAACAATGCCCTAGGGTGAAGCCTAGGTTGCCCGGAACGTAGAAATGACCATAACTTTTACACTGGTAGCAATTAATCCTGTTATACGATGGAAAAACTGTTGTATTTTTATTGCATTTTATGCTTCTGGCGTTCACTTCTTAGGCCCTAACTATTCGATCTGGTGGAACAACGTCCTAGGGTGAAGCCTAGGTTGCCCGGAAGGTAGAAATTACCATAAGTTTTATAGTGGTTGCAATTATTCGTTTTATACGATGGAAAAACTGTTGTATCTCTATTGTATTTTATGCTTCCGGCGTTGACTTCTTAGGCCCTAACACTTCGATCTGGTGGAGCAACGCCCTACAGTGAAGCCTAGGTTGCCCGGAACGTAGATATGACCATAACCTTCACACAGGCTGCAATTATTCGTTTTATACGGTGTAAAGGCTGTTGTATTTATTTTGTATTTTATTCTTCTGGTGTTGACTTCTTAGGCCCCAACTATTCGATATGGTGGAATAACGCCGTAGAGTGAAGCCTAGGTTGCCCGGAACGTAGAAATGACCATTACTTTCACACTGTTTGCAATTATTCCTTTTATAGGATGGAAAAGCTGCTGTATTTATATCGTATTTTATGCTTCTGGCGTTGACTTCTAAGGACCTAACTATTCGATCTGGTGGAGCAACGCCCTAGAGTGAAGCCTAGGTTGCTCGGAATGTAGAAATGACCATAACTTTCACACTGGTTGCAATTATTCGTTTTATACGATGGAAAAACTGTTGTATTTAAATTGTATTTTATGCTTCTGCCGCTCACTTCTTGGGCCCTAACTATTCGATCTGGTGGGACAACGCCCTAGGGTGAAGCCTAGGTTGCCCGGAACGTAGAAATGACCATAACAATTACACTGGTAGCAATTATTCGTTTTATAGAATGGAAAAACTGTTGTATTTATATTGTATTTTATGCTTCTGGCGTCGACTTCTTAGGCCCTAACTATTCGATCTGGTGGAGCAATGCCTCAGAGTTAAGTCTAGGATGCCCGAAACGCCGAAATGATCATTACTTTCACGCTTGTTGCAATTATTCCTGTTATACGATGAAAAGACCGTTGTATTTTTATTGTATTTTATGCTTCAGGCGTAGGCTTCTAAGGCCGTAGCTATTCGATATGGTGGAGCACCGCCCTAGAGTGAAGCCTAGGTTGCCCGGAACGTAGAAATGACCATTACTTTCACACTGTTTGCAATTATACCTTTTATACGATGGAAAAGCTGTTGTATTTATATCGTATTTTATGCTTCTGGCGTTGACTTCTAAGGCCCTAGCTATTCGATCTAGTGGAGCAACGCCCTAGAGTGAAGCCTAGGTTTCCCGGAACGTAGAAGTGACCATCACTTTCAAACTGGTTGCAATTAATCCTGTTATACGATGGAAAAACTGTTGTATTTTTATTGCATTTTATTCTTCTGGCGTTCACTTCTTAGGCCCTAACTATTCGATATGGTGGAACAACGTCCTAGGGTGAAGCCTAGGTTGCCCGGAAGGTAGAAATTACCATAAGTTTTATAGTGGTTGCATTTATTCGTTTTATACGATGGAAAAACTGTTGTATCTCTATCGTATTTTATGCTTCCGGCGTTGACTTCTTAGGCCCTAACACTTCGATCTGGTGGAGCAACGCCCTACAGTGAAGCCTAGGTTGCCCGGAACGTAGATATGACCATAACCTTCACACAGGTTGCAATTATTCGTTTTATACGGTGTAAAGGCTGTTGTATTTATTTTGTATTTTATTCTTCTGGTGTTGACTTCTTAGGCCCCAACTATTCGATATGGTGGAATAACGCCGTAGAGTGAAGCCTAGGTTGCCCGGAACGTAGAAATGACCATTACTTTCACACTGTTTGCAATTATCCCTTTTATACGATGGAAAAGCTGCTGTATTTATATCGTATTTTATGTTTCTGGCGTTGACTTCTAAGGACCTAACTATTCGATCTGGTGGAGCAACGCCCTAGAGTGAAGCCTAGGTTGCTCGGAATGTAGAAATAACCATAACTTTCAAACTGGTTGCAATTATTCGTTTTATACGATGGAAAAACTGTTGTATTTAAATTGTATTTTATGCTTCTGCCGCTCACTTCTTGGGCCCTAACTATTCGATCTGGTGGGACAACGCCCTAGGGTGAAGCCTAGGTTGCCCGGAACGTAGAAATGACCATAACATTTACACTGGTAGCAATTATTCGTTTTATAGAATGGAAAAACTGTTGTATTTATATTGTATTTTATGCTTCTGGCGTCGACTTCTTAGGCCCTAACTATTCGATCTGGTGGAGCAATGCCTCAGAGTTAAGTCTAGGATGCCCGAAACGCCGAAATGATCATTACTTTCACGCTTGTTGCAATTATTCCTGTTATACGATGAAAAGACCGTTGTATTTTTACTGTATTTTATGCTTCAGGCGTAGGCTTCTAAGGCCGTAGCTATTCGATATGGTGGAGCACCGCCCTAGAGTGAAGCCCAGGTTGCCCGGAACGTAGAAATGAACATAACTTTTACACTGGTAGCAATTATTCGTTTTATACATTGGAAAAACTGTTCTATTTATTTTGTATTTTATGCTTCGGGCGTTGACTTCTAAGGCCGTAACTGTTTCATCTGGTGGAGCAACGCCCCAGAGTGAAGCCTAGGTTGCCCGGAACGTAGAAATGACCATCACTTTCAAACTGGTTGCAATTAATCCTGTTATACGATGGAAAAGCTGTTGTATTTTTATTGCATTTTATGCTTCGGGCGTTGACTTCTAAGGACCTAACTATTCGATCTGGTGGAGCAACGCCCTAGAGTTTAGCCTAGGTAGCTCGGAATGTAGAAATAACCATAACTTTCACACTGGTTGCAATTATTCGTTTTATACGATGAAAAGACCGTTGTATTTTTATTGTATTTTATGCTTCAGGCGTAGGCTTCTAAGGCCGTAGCTATTCGATATGGTGGAGCACCGCCCTAGAGTGAAGCCTAGGTTGCTCGGAATATAGAAATGACCATAACTTTGACACTTGTTGCAATTATTCGTTTTCTACGATGGAAAAACTATTGTATTTATATTGTATTTTATGCTTCTGGCGTTCACTTCTTAGGGCCTAACTACTCGATCTGATGGAACAATGCCCTAGGATGAAGCCTAGGTTGCCCGGAACGTAGAAATGACAATAACTTTTACACTGGTAGCAATTATTCGTTTTATACAATGGAAAAACTGTTCTATTTATTTTGTATTTTATGCTTCGGGCGTTGACTTCTTTGGCCCCAACAATTCGATCTGGTGGAGCAACGCCCTAGAGTGAAGCCTAGGTTCCCTGGAACGTACAAATGACCATCACTTTCACACGGGTTGCAATTATTGATGTTATAGGATTGAAAGACTGTTGTATTTTTATTGCATTTTATGCTTCTGGCGTTCACTTCTTAGGCCCTGACTATTCGATCTGGTGGAACAACGCCCTAGGGTGAAGCCTAGGTTGCCCGGAACGTAGAAATGACCATAACTTTTACACTGGTAGCAATTATTCGTTTTATACAATGGAAAATCTGTTCTATTTATTTTGTATTTTATGCTTGGGGCGTTGACTTCTAAGGCCCTAACTGTTTGATCTGGTGGAGCAACGCCCTAGAGTGAAGCCTAGGTTGCCCGGAACGTAGAAATGACAATTACATTCACACTGTTTGCAATTATTCCTTTTATACGATGCAAAAGCTTTTTTATTTATATCGTATTTTATGCTTCTGGCGTTGACTTCTAAGGACCTAACTATTCGATCTGGTGGAGCAACGCCCTAGAGTGAAGCCTAGGTTGCCCGGAACGTAGAAATGACCATCACTTTCAAACTGGTTGCAATTAATCCTGTTATACGATGGAAAAACTGTTGTATTTTTATTGCATTTTATGCTTCTGGCGTTCACTTCTTAGGGCCTAACTATTAGATCTGATGGAACAATGCCCTAGGGTGAAGCCTAGGTGGCCCGGAACGTAGAAATGACCATAACTTTTACACTGGTAGCAATTAATCCTGTTATACGATGGAAAAACTGTTGTATTTTTATTGCATTTTATGCTTCTGGCGTTCACTTCTTAGGCCCTAACTATTCGATCTGGTGGAACAACGTCCTAGGGTGAAGCCTAGGTTGCCCGGAAGGTAGAAATTACCATAAGTTTTATAGTGGTTGCAATTATTCGTTTTATACGATGGAAAAACTGTTGTATCTCTATTGTATTTTATGCTTCCGGCGTTGACTTCTTAGGCCCTAACACTTCGATCTGGTGGAGCAACGCCCTACAGTGAAGCCTAGGTTGCCCGGAACGTAGATATGACCATAACCTTCACACAGGTTGCAATTATTCGTTTTATACGGTGTAAAGGCTGTTGTATTTATTTTGTATTTTATTCTTCTGGTGTTGACTTCTTAGGCCCCAACTATTCGATATGGTGGAATAACGCCGTAGAGTGAAGCCTAGGTTGCCCGGAACGTAGAAATGACCATTACTTTCACACTGTTTGCAATTATTCCTTTTATAGGATGGAAAAGCTGCTGTATTTATATCGTATTTTATGCTTCTGGCGTTGACTTCTAAGGACCTAACTATTCGATCTGGTGGAGCAACGCCCTAGAGTGAAGCCTAGGTTGCTCGGAATGTAGAAATGACCATAACTTTCACACTGGTTGCAATTATTCGTTTTATACGATGGAAAAACTGTTGTATTTAAATTGTATTTTATGCTTCTGCCGCTCACTTCTTGGGCCCTAACTATTCGATCTGGTGGGACAACGCCCTAGGGTGAAGCCTAGGTTGCCCGGAACGTAGAAATGACCATAACAATTACACTGGTAGCAATTATTCGTTTTATAGAATGGAAAAACTGTTGTATTTATATTGTATTTTATGCTTCTGGCGTCGACTTCTTAGGCCCTAACTATTCGATCTGGTGGAGCAATGCCTCAGAGTTAAGTCTAGGATGCCCGAAACGCCGAAATGATCATTACTTTCACGCTTGTTGCAATTCTTCCTGTTATACGATGAAAAGACCGTTGTATTTTTATTGTATTTTATGCTTCAGGCGTAGGCTTCTAAGGCCGTAGCTATTCGATATGGTGGAGCACCGCCCTAGAGTGAAGCCTAGGTTGCCCGGAACGTAGAAATGACCATTACTTTCACACTGTTTGCAATTATTCCTTTTATACGATGGAAAAGCTGTTGTATTTATATCGTATTTTATGCTTCTGGCGTTGACTTCTAAGGCCCTAGCTATTCGATCTAGTGGAGCAACGCCCTAGAGTGAAGCCTAGGTTTCCCGGAACGTAGAAATGACCATCACTTTCAAACTGGTTGCAATTAATCCTGTTATACGATGGAAAAACTGTTGTATTTTTATTGCATTTTATTCTTCTGGCGTTCACTTCTTAGGCCCTAACTATTCGATCTGGTGGAACGACGTCCTAGGGTGAAGCCTAGGTTGCCCGGAAGGTAGAAATTACCATAAGTTTTATAGTGGTTGCAATTATTCGTTTTATACGATGGAAAAACTGTTGTATCTCTATTGTATTTTATGCTTCCGGCGTTGACTTCTTAGGCCCTAACACTTCGATCTGGTGGAGCAACGCCCTACAGTGAAGCCTAGGTTGCCCGGAACGTAGATATGACCATAACCTTCACACAGGTTGCAATTATTCGTTTTATACGGTGTAAAGGCTGTTGTATTTATTTTGTATTTTATTCTTCTGGTGTTGACTTCTTAGGCCCCAACTATTCGATATGGTGGAATAACGCCGTAGAGTGAAGCCTAGGTTGCCCGGAACGTAGAAATGACCATTACTTTCACACTGTTTGCAATTATCCCTTTTATACGATGGAAAAGCTGCTGTATTTATATCGTATTTTATGTTTCTGGCGTTGACTTCTAAGGACCTAACTATTCGATCTGGTGGAGCAACGCCCTAGAGTGAAGCCTAGGTTGCTCGGAATGTAGAAATAACCATAACTTTCAAACTGGTTGCAATTATTCGTTTTATACGATGGAAAAACTGTTGTATTTAAATTGTATTTTATGCTTCTGCCGCCCACTTCTTGGGCCCTAACTATTCGATCTGGTGGGACAACGCCCTAGGGTGAAGCCTAGGTTGCCCGGAACGTAGAAATGACCATAACATTTACACTGGTAGCAATTATTCGTTTTATAGAATGGAAAAACTGTTGTATTTATATTGTATTTTATGCTTCTGGCGTCGACTTCTTAGGCCCTAACTATTCGATCTGGTGGAGCAATGCCTCAGAGTTAAGTCTAGGATGCCCGAAACGCCGAAATGATCATTACTTTCACGCTTGTTGCAATTATTCCTGTTATACGATGAAAAGACCGTTGTATTTTTATTGTATTTTATGCTTCAGGCGTAGGCTTCTAAGGCCGTAGCTATTCGATATGGTGGAGCACCGCCCTAGAGTGAAGCCCAGGTTGCCCGGAACGTAGAAATGAACATAACTTTTATACTGGTAGCAATTATTCGTTTTATACATTGGAAAAACTGTTCTATTTATTTTGTATTTTATGCTTCGGGCGTTGACTTCTAAGGCCCTAACTGTTTCATCTGGTGGAGCAACGCCCCAGAGTGAAGCCTAGGTTGCCCGGAACGTAGAAATGACCATCACTTTCAAACTGGTTGCAATTAATCCTGTTATACGATGGAAAAGCTGTTGTATTTTTATTGCATTTTATGCTTCGGGCGTCGACTTCTAAGGCCCTAACTATTCAATCTGTTGGAGCAACGCCCTAGAGTGAAGCCTAGGTTGCTCGGAAGGTAGAAATCACCATAGCTTTCACACTGGTTGCAATTATTCGTTTTATACGATGGAAAAACTGTTGTATTTATATTGTATTTTATGCTTCTTGCGTTCACTTCTTGGGCCCTAACTATTCGATCTGGTGGAACAACGCCCTAGGGTGAAGCCTAGGTTGCCCGGGACGTAGAAATGACCTTAACATTTACACTGGTAGCAATTATTCGTTTTATACAATGGAAAAACTGTTCTTTTTATTTTGTATTTTATGCTTCGGGCGTTGACTTCTAAGGCCCTAACTGTTTGATCTGGTGGAGCAACGCCCTAGAGTGAAGCCTAGGTTGCCCGGAACGTAGAAATGACCATCACTTTCAAACTGGTTGCAATTAATCCTGTTATGCGATGGAAAAACTGTTGTATTTTTATTGCATTTTATGCTTCGGGCGTTGACTTCTAAGGACCTAACTATTCGATCTGGTGGAGCAACGCCCTAGAGTTTAGCCTGGGTAGCTCGGAATGTAGAAATAACCATAACTTTCACACTGGTTGCAATTATTCGTTTTATACGATGAAAAGACCGTTGTATTTTTATTGTATTTTATGCTTCAGGCGTAGGCTTCTAAGACCGTAGCTATTCGATATGGTGGAGCACCGCCCTAGAGTGAAGCCTAGGTTGCTCGGAATATAGAAATGACCATAACTTTGACACTGGTTGCAATTATTCGTTTTCTACGATGGAAAAACTATTGTATTTATATTGTATTTTATGCTTCTGGCGTTCACTTCTTAGGGCCTAACTACTCGATCTGATGGAACAATGCCCTAGGATGAAGCCTAGGTTGCCCGGAACGTAGAAATGACCATAACTTTTACAATGGTAGCAATTATTCGTTTTATACAATGGAAAAACTGTTCTATTTATTTTGTATTTTATGCTTCGGGCGTTGACTTCTTTGGCCCTAACAATTCGATCTGGTGGAGCAACGCCCTAGAGTGAAGCCTAGGTTCCCTGGAACGTACAAATGACCATCACTTTCACACGGGTTGCAATTATTGATGTTATAGGATTGAAAGGCTGTTGTATTTTTATTGCATTTTATGCTTCTGGCGTTCACTTCTTAGGCCCTGACTATTCGATCTGGTGGAACAACGCCCTAGGGTGAAGCCTAGGTTGCCCGGAACGTAGAAATGACCATAACTTTTACACTGGTAGCAATTATTCGTTTTATACAATGGAAAAACTGTTCTATTTATTTTGTATTTTATGCTTCGGGCGTTGACTTCTAAGGCCCTAACTGTTTGATCTGGTGGAGCAACGCCCTAGAGTGAAGCCTAGGTTGCCCGGAACGTAGAAATGACAATTACATTCACACTGTTTGCAATTATTCCTTTTATACGATGCAAAAGCTTTTTTATTTTTATCGTATTTTATGCTTCTGGCGTTGACTTCTAAGGACCTAACTATTCGATCTGGTGGAGCAACGCCCTAGAGTGAAGCCTAGGTTGCCCGGAACGTAGAAATGACCATCACTTTCAAACTGGTTGCAATTAATCTTGTTATACGATGGAAAAACTGTTGTATTTTTATTGCATTTTATGCTTCTGGCGTTCACTTCTTAGGGCCTAACTATTAGATCTGATGGAACAATGCCCTAGGGTGAAGCCTAGGTTGCCCGGAACGTAGAAATGACCATAACTTTTACACTGGTAGCAATTAATCCTGTTATACGATGGAAAAACTGTTGTATTTTTATTGCATTTTATGCTTCTGGCGTTCACTTCTTAGGCCCTAACTATTCGATCTGGTGGAACAACGTCCTAGGGTGAAGCCTAGGTTGCCCGGAAGGTAGAAATTACCATAGGTTTTATAGTGGTTGCAATTATTCGTTTTATACGATGGAAAAACTGTTGTATCTCTATTGTATTTTATGCTTCCGGCGTTGGCTTCTTAGGCCCTAACACTTCGATCTGGTGGAGCAACGCCCTACAGTGAAGCCTAGGTTGCCCGGAACGTAGATATGACCATAACCTTCACACAGGTTGCAATTATTCGTTTTATACGGTGTAAAGGCTGTTGTATTTATTTTGTATTTTATTCTTCTGGTGTTGACTTCATAGGCCCCAACTATTCGATATGGTGGAATAACGCCGTAGAGTGAAGCCTAGGTTGCCCGGAACGTAGAAATGACCATTACTTTCACACTGTTTGCAATTATTCCTTTTATAGGATGGAAAAGCTGCTGTATTTATATCGTATTTTATGCTTCTGGCGTTGACTTCTAAGGACCTAACTATTCGATCTGGTGGAGCAACGCCCTAGACTGAAGCCTAGGTTGCTCGGAATGTAGAAATGACCACAACTTTCACACTGGTTGCAATTATTCGTTTTATACGATGGAAAAACTGTTGTATTTAAATTGTATTTTATGCTTCTGCCGCTCACTTCTTGGGCCCTAACTATTCGATCTGGTGGGACAACGCCCTAGGGTGAAGCCTAGGTTGCCCGGAACGTAGAAATGACCATAACAATTACACTGGTAGCAATTATTCGTTTTATAGAATGGAAAAACTGTTGTATTTATATTGTATTTTATGCTTCTGGCGTCGACTTCTTAGGCCCTAACTATTCGATCTGGTGGAGCAATGCCTCAGAGTTAAGTCTAGGATGCCCGAAACGCCGAAATGATCATTACTTTCACGCTTGTTGCAATTATTCCTGTTATACGATGAAAAGACCGTTGTATTTTTGTTGTATTTTATGCTTCAGGCGTAGGCTTCTAAGGCCGTAGCTATTCGATATGGTGGAGCACCGCCCTAGAGTGAAGCCTAGGTTGCCCGGAACGTAGAAATGACCATTACTTTCACACTGTTTGCAATTATTCCTTTTATACGATGGAAAAGCTGTTGTATTTATATCGTATTTTATGCTTCTGGCGTTGACTTCTAAGGCCCTAGCTATTCGATCTAGTTGAGCAACGCCCTAGAGTGAAGCCTAGGTTTCCCGGAACGTAGAAATGACCATCACTTTCAAACTGGTTGCAATTAATCCTGTTATACGATGGAAAAACTGTTGTATTTTTATTGCATTTTATTCTTCTGGCGTTCACTTCTTAGGCCCTAACTATTCGATCTGGTGGAACAACGTCCTAGGGTGAAGCCTAGGTTGCCCGGAAGGTAGAAATTACCATAAGTTTTATAGTGGTTGCAATTATTCGTTTTATACGATGGAAAAACTGTTGTATCTCTATTGTATTTTATGCTTCCGGCGTTGACTTCTTAGGCCCTAACACTTCGATCTGGTGGAGCAACGCCCTACAGTGAAGCCTAGGTTGCCCGGAACGTGGATATGACCATAACCTTCACACAGGTTGCAATTATTCGTTTTATACGATGTAAAGGCTGTTGTATTTATTTTGTATTTTATTCTTCTGGTGTTGACTTCTTAGGCCCCAACTATTCGATATGGTGGAATAACGCCGTAGAGTGAAGCCTAGGTTGCCCGGAACGTAGAAATGACCATTACTTTCACACTGTTTGCAATTATCCCTTTTATACGATGGAAAAGCTGCTGTATTTATATCGTATTTTATGTTTCTGGCGTCGACTTCTAAGGACCTAACTATTCGATCTGGTGGAGCAACGCCCTAGAGTGAAGCCTAGGTTGCTCGGAATGTAGAAATGACCATAACTTTCACACTGGTTGCAATTATTCGTTTTATACGATGGAAAAACTGTTGTATTTAAATTGTATTTTATGCTTCTGCCGCTCACTTCTTGGGCCCTAACTATTCGATCTGGTGGGACAACGCCCTAGGGTGAAGCCTAGGTTGCCCGGAACGTAGAAATGACCATAACATTTACACTGGTAGCAATTATTCGTTTTATAGAATGGAAAAACTGTTGTATTTATATTGTATTTTATGCTTCTGGCGTCGACTTCTTAGGCCCTAACTATTTGATCTGGTGGAGCAATGCCTCAGAGTTAAGTCTAGGATGCCCGAAACGCCGAAATGATCATTACTTTCACGCTTGTTGCAATTATTCCTGTTATACGATGAAAAGACCGTTGTATTTTTATTGTATTTTATGCTTCAGGCGTAGGCTTCTAAGGCCGTAGCTATTCGATATGGTGGAGCACCGCCCTAGAGTGAAGCCTAGGTTGCCCGGAACGTAGAAATGAACATAACTTTTACACTGGTAGCAATTATTCGTTTTATACATTGGAAAAACTGTTCTATTTATTTTGTATTTTATGCTTCGGGCGTTGACTTCTAAGGCCCTAACTGTATCATCTGGTGGAGCAACGCCCCAGAGTGAAGCCTAGGTTGCCCGGAACGTAGAAATGACCATCACTTTCAAACTGGTTGCAATTAATCCTGTTATACGATGGAAAAGCTGTTGTATTTTTATTGCATTTTATGCTTCTGTCGTCGACTTCTAAGGCCCTAACTATTCAATCTGTTGGAGCAACGCCCTAGAGTGAAGCCTAGGTTGCTCGGAATGTAGAAATGACCATAACTTTCACACTGGTTGCAATTATTCGTTTTATACGATGGAAAAACTGTTGTATTTATATTGCATTTAATGCTTCTGGCGTTCACTTCCTAGGCCCTAACTATTCGATCTGGTGGAACAACGCCCTACGGTGAAGCCTAGGTTGCCCGGAACGTAGAAATGACCATAACTTTTACACTGGTAGCAATTATTCGTTTTATACAATGGAAAAACTGTTGTATTTATATTGTATTTTATGCTTCTGGCGTTGACTTCTTAGGCCCTAACTATTCGATCTGGTGGAGCAATGCCTCAGAGTTAAGTCTAGGATGCCCGAAACGCCGAAATGATCACTACTTTCACGCTTGTTGCAATTAGTCCTGTTATACGATGAATGACCGTTGTATTTTTATTGTATTTTATGCTTCAGGCGTAGGCTTCTAAGGCCGTAGCTATTCGATATGGTGGAGCACCGCCCTAGAGTGAAGCCTAGGTTGCCCGGAACGTAGAAATGACCATTACTTTCACACTGTTTGCAATTATTCCTTTTATACGATGGAAAAGCTGTTGTATTTATATCGTATTTTATGCTTCTGGCGTTGACTTCTAAGGCCCTAGCTATTCGATCTAGTGGAGCAACGCCCTAGAGTGAAGCCTAGGTTTCCCGGAACGTAGAAATGACCATCACTTTCAAACTGGTTGCAATTAATCCTGTTATACGATGGAAAAACTGTTGTATTTTTATTGCATTTTATGCTTCTGGCGTTCACTTCTTAGGCCCTAACTATTCGATCTGGTGGAACAACGTCCTAGGGTGAAGCCTAGGTTGCCCGGAAGGTAGAAATTACCATAAGTTTTATAGTGGTCGCAATTATTCGTTTTATACGATGGAAAAACTGTTGTATCTCTATTGTATTTTATGCTTCCGGCGTTGACTTCTTAGGCCCTAACACTTCGATCTGGTGGAGCAACGCCCTACAGTGAAGCCTAGGTTGCCCGGAACGTAGATATGACCATAACCTTCACACAGGTTGCAATTATTCGTTTTATACGGTGTAAAGGCTGTTGTATTTATTTTGTATTTTATCCTTCTGGTGTTGACTTCTTAGGCCCCAACTATTCGATATGGTGGAATAACGCCGTAGAGTGAAGCCTAGGTTGCCCGGAACGTAGAAATGACCATTACTTTCACACTGTTTGCAATTATTCCTTTTATAGGATGGAAAAGTTGCTGTATTTATATCGTATTTTATGCTTCTGGCGTTGACTTCTAAGGACCTAACTGTTCGATCTGGTGGAGCAACGCCCTAGAGTGAAGCCTAGGTTGCTCGGAATGTAGAAATGACCATAACTTTCACACTGGCTGCAATTATTCGTTTTATACGTTGGAAAAACTGTTGTATTTAAATTGTATTTTATGTTTCTGCCGCTCACTTCTTGGGCCCTAACTATTCGATCTGGTGGGACAACGCCCTAGGGTGAAGCCTAGGTTGCCCGGAACGTAGAAATGACCATAACATTTACACTGGTAGCAATTATTCGTTTTATAGAATGGAAAAACTGTTGTATTTATATTGTATTTTATGCTTCTGGCGTCGACTTCTTAGGCCCTAACTATTCGATCTGGTGGAGCAATGCCTCAGAGTTAAGTCTAGGATGCCCGAAACGCCGAAATGATCATTACTTTCACGCTTGTTGCAATTATTCCTGTTATACGATGGAAAAGCTGTTGTATTTTTATTGCATTTTATGCTTCTGGCGTTCACTTCTTAGGCCCTAACTATTCGATCTGGTGGAACAACGTCCTAGGGTGAAGCCTAGGTTGCCCGGAAGGTAGAAATGACCATAGCTTTCACACTGGTTAGAATTATTCGTTTTATACGATGGAAAAACTGTTGTATTTATATTGTATTTTATGCTTCTTGCGTTCACTTCTTGGGCCCTAACTATTCGATCTGGTGGAACAACTCCCTAGGGTGAAGCCTAGGTTGCCCGGGACGTAGAAATGACCATAACATTTACACTGGTAGCAATTATTCGTTTTATACAATGGAAAAACTGTTCTTTTTATTTTGTATTTTATGCTTCGGGCGTTGACTTCTAAGGCCCTAACTGTTTGATCTGGTGGAGCAACGCCCTAGAGTGAAGCCTAGGTAGCTCGGAATGTAGAAATAACCATAACTTTCACACTGGTTGCAATTATTCGTTTTATACGATGAAAAGACCGTTGTATTTTTATTGTATTTTATGCTTCAGGCGTAGGCTTCTAAGGCCGTAGCTATTCGATATGGTGGAGCACCGCCCTAGAGTGAAGCCTAGGTTGCTCGGAATATAGAAATGACCATAGCTTTGACACTGATTGCAATTATTCGTTTTCTACGATGGAAAAACTATTGTCTTTATATTGTATTTTATGCTTCTGGCGTTCACTTCTTAGGGCCTAACTACTCGATCTGATGGAACAATGCCCTAGGATGAAGCCTAGGTTGCCCGGAACGTAGAAATGACCATAACTTTTACACTGGTAGCAATTATTCGTTTTATACAATGGAAAAACTGTTCTATTTATTTTGTATTTTATGCTTCGGGCGTTGACTTCTTTGGCCCTAACAATTCGATCTGGTGGAGCAACGCCCTAGAGTGAAGCCTAGGTTCCCTGGAACGTACAAATGACCATCACTTTCACACGGGTTGCAATTATTGATGTTATAGGATTGAAAGACTGTTGTATTTTTATTGCATTTTATGCTTCTGGCGTTCACTTCTTAGGCCCTGACTATTCGATCTGGTGGAACAACGCCCTAGGGTGAAGCCTAGGTTGCCCGGAACGTAGAAATGACCATAACTTTTACACTGGTAGCAATTATTCGTTTTATACAATGGAAAATCTGTTCTATTTATTTGGTATTTTATGCTTGGGGCGTTGACTTCTAAGGCCCTAACTGTTTGATCTGGTGGAGCAACGCCCTAGAGTGAAGCCTAGGTTGCCCGCAACGTAGAAATGACAAATACATTCACACTGTTTGCAATTATTCCTTTTATACGATGCAAAAGCTTTTTTATTTATATCGTATTTTATGCTTCTGGCGTTGACTTCTAAGGACCTAACTATTCGATCTGGTGGAGCAACGCCCTAGAGTGAAGCCTAGGTTGCCCGGAACGTAGAAATGACCATCACTTTCAAACTGGTTGCAATTAATCCTGTTATACGATGGAAAAACTGTTGTATTTTTATTGCATTTTATGCTTCTGGCGTTCACTTCTTAGGGCCTAACTATTCGATCTGGTTTAACAACGCCCTAGTGTGAAGCCAAGGTTGCCCGGAACGTAGAAATGACCATAACTTTTACACTGGTAGCAATTATTCGTTTTATACAATGGAAAAACTGTTCTATTTATTTTGTATTTTATGCTTCGGGCGTTGACTTCTAAGGCCCTAACTGTTTAATCTGGTGGAGCAACGCCCTAGGGTGAAGCCTAGGTTGCCCGGAACGTAGAAATGACCATTACTTTCGCACTGTTTGCAACTACTCCTTTTATACGATGGAAAAGCTGTTGTATTTATATCGTATTTTATGCTTCTGGCGTTGACTTCTATGGCCCTAGCTATTCGATCTAGTGGAGCAACGCCCTAGAGTGAAGCCTAGATTGCCCGGAACGTAGAAATTACAATCACTTTCAAACTGGTTGCAATTAATCCTGTTATACGATGGAAGAACTGTTGTATTTTTATTGCATTTTATGCTTCGGCCGTTGACTTCTAAGGCCCTAACTATTCAATCTGTTGGAGCAACGCCCTAGAGTGAAGCCTAGGTTGCTCGGAATGTAGAAATGACCATAACTTTCACACTGGTTGCAATTATTCGTTTTATACGATGGAAAAACTGTTGTATTAATATTGCATTTAATGCTTCTGGCGTTCACTTCTAAGGCCCTAACTATTCGATCTGGTGGAACAACGCCCTAGGGTGAAGCCTAGGTTGCCCGGAACGTAGAAATGACCATAACTTTTACACTGGTAGCAATTATTCGTTTTATACAATGGAAAAACTGTTGTATTTATATTGTATTTTATGCTTCTGGCGTTGACTTCTTAGGCCCTAACTATTCGATCTGGTGGAGCAATGCCTCAGAGTTAAGTCTAGGATGCCCGAAACGCCGAAATGATCACTACTTTCACGCTTGTTGCAATTATTCCTGTTATACGATGAAAAGACCGTTGTATTTTTATTGTATTTTATGCTTCAGGCGTAGGCTTCTAAGGCCGTAGCTATTCGATATGGTGGAGCACTGCCCTGGAGTGAAGCCTAGGTTGCTAGGAACGCAGAAATGACCACTACTTTCGCACAGTTTGCAATTATTTATGTAATACGATGGAAATTCTGTTATATTTATATCGTATTTTATGCTTCGGGCGTTGACTTCTTAGGCCCTAACACTTCGATCTGGTGGAGCAACGCCCTACAGTGAAGCCTAGGTTGCCCGGAACGTAGATATGACCATAACCTTCACACAGGTTGCAATTATTCGTTTTATACGGTGTAAAGGCTGTTGTATTTATTTTGTATTTTATTCTTCTGGTGTTGAATTCTTAGGCCCGAACTATTCGATCTGGTGGAACAACGCCGTAGACTGAAGCCTAGGTTGCCCGGAACGCAGAAATGACCATTACTTTCACACTGTTTGCAATTATTCCTGTTATACGATGAAAAGACCGTTGTATTTTTATTGTATTTTATGCTTCAGGCGTAGGCTTCTAAGGCCGTAGCTATTCGATATGGTGGAGCACCGACCTAGAGTGAAGCCTAGGTTGCTCGGAATATAGAAATGACCATAACTTTCACACTGGTTGCAATTATTCGTTTTCTACGATGGAAAAACTGTTGTATTTATATTGTATTTTATGCTTCGGGCGTTGACTTCTAAGGACCTAACTATTCCATCTGGTGGAGCAACGCCGTAGAGTTTAGCCTAGGTAGCTCGGAATGTAGAAATAACCATAACTTTCACACTGGTTGCAATTATTCGTTTTATATAATGGAAAAACTGTTCTTTTTATTTTGTATTTTATGCTTCGGGCGTTGACTTCTAAGGCCCTAACTGTTTGATCTGGTGGAGCAACGCCCTAGAGTGAAGCCTAGGTTGCCCGGAACGTAGAAATGACCATCACTTTCAAACTGGTTGCAATTAATCCTGTTATACGATGGAAAAGCTGTTCTATTTTTATTGCATTTTATGCTTCGGGCGATGACTTCTAAGGACCTAACTATTCCATCTGGTGGAGCAACGCCGTAGAGTTTAGCCTAGGTAGCTCGGAATGTAGAAATAACCATAACTTTCACACTGGTTGCAATTATTCGTTTTATACGATGGAAAAACTGTTGTATTTATATTGTATTTTATGCTTCTGGCGTTTACTTCTTAGGCCCTAACTATTCGACCTGGTGGAACAACGCCCTAGGCTGAAGCCTAGGTTGCCCGGAACGTAGAAATGACCATAACTTTTACACTGGTAGCAATTATTCGTTTTATACAATGGAAAAACTGTTCTATTTATTTTGTATTTTATGCTTCGGGCGTTGACTTCTTTGGCCCTAACAATTCGATCTGGTGGAGCAACGCCCTAGAGTGAAGCCTAGGTTCCCTGGAACGTACAAATGACCATCACTTTCACACGGGTTGCAATTATTGATGTTATAGGATTGAAAGACTGTTGTATTTTTATTGCCTTTTATGCTTCTGGCGTTCACTTCTTAGGCCCTGACTATTCGATCTGGTGGAACAACGCCCTAGGGTGAAGCCTAGGTTGCCCGGAACGTAGAAATGACCATAACTTTTACACTGGTAGCAATTATTCGTTTTATACAATGGAAAATCTGTTCTATTTATTTTGTATTTTATGCTTGGGGCGTTGACTTCTAAGGCCCTAACTGTTTGATCTGGTGGAGCAACGCCCTAGAGTGAAGCCTAGGTTGCCCGCAACGTAGAAATGACAATTACATTCACACTGTTTGCAATTATTCCTTTTATACGATGCAAAAGCTTTTTTATTTATATCGTATTTTATGCTTCTGGCGTTGACTTCTAAGGACCTAACTATTCGATCTGGTGGAGCAACGCCCTAGAGTGAAGCCTAGGTTGCCCGGAACGTAGAAATGACCATCACTTTCAAACTGGTTGCAATTAATCATGTTATACGATGGAAAAACTGTTGTATTTTTATTGCATTTTATGCTTCTGGCGTTCACTTCTTAGGGCCTAACTATTCGATCTGGTGGAACAACGCCCTAGTGTGAAGCCAAGGTTCCCCGGAACGTAGAAATGACCATAACTTTTACACTGGTAGCAATTATTCGTTTTATACAATGGAAAAACTGTTCTATTTATTTTGTATTTTATGCTTCGGGCGTTGACTTCTAAGGCCCTAACTGTTTAATCTGGTGGAGCAACGCCCTAGGGTGAAGCCTAGGTTGCCCGGAACGTAGAAATGACCATTACTTTCGCACTGTTTGCAATTACTCCTTTTATACGATGGAAAAGCTGTTGTATTTATATCGTATTTTATGCTTTTGGCGTTGACTTCTATGGCCCTAGCTATTCGATCTAGTGGAGCAACGCCCTAGAGTGAAGCCTAGGTTGCCCGGAACGTAGAAATTACAATCACTTTCAAACTGGTTGCAATTAATCCTGTTATACGATGGAAAAACTGTTGTATTTTTATTGCATTTTATGCTTCGGCCGTTGACTTCTAAGGCCCTAACTATTCAATCTGTTGGAGCAACGCCCTAGAGTGAAGCCTAGGTTGCTCGGAATGTAGAAATGACCATAACTTTCACACTGGTTGCAATTATTCGTTTTATACGATGAAAAGACCGTTGTATTTTTATTGTATTTTATGCTTCAGGCGTAGGCTTCTAAGGCCGTAGCTATTCGATATGGTGGAGCACCGACCTAGAGTGAAGCCTAGGTTGCTCGGAATATAGAAATGACCATAACTTTCACACTGGTTGCAATTATTCGTTTTCTACGATGGAAAAACTGTTGTATTTATATTGTATTTTATGCTCCTGGCGTTCACTTCTTAGGGCCCAACTATTCGATCTGATGGAACAATGCCCTAGGGTGAAGCCTAGGTTGCCCGGAAGGTAGAAATGACAATTACATTCACACTGTTTGCAATTATTCCTTTTATACGATGCAAAAGCTTTTTTCTTTTTATCGTATTTTATGCTTCTGGCGTTGACTTCTAAGGACCTAACTATTCGATCTGGTGGAGCAACGCCCTAGAGTGAAGCCTAGGTTGCCCGGAACGTAGAAATGACCATCACTTTCAAACTGGTTGCAATTAATCCTGTTATACGATGGAAAAACTGTTGTATTTTTATTGCATTTTATGCTTCTGGCGTTCACTTCTTAGGGCCTAACTATTAGATCTGATGGAACAATGCCCTAGGGTGAAGCCTAGGTTGCCCGGAACGTAGAAATGACCATAACTTTTACACTGGTAGCAATTAATCCTGTTATACGATGGAAAAACTGTTGTATTTTTATTGCATTTTATGCTTCTGGCGTTCACTTCTTAGGCCCTAACTATTCGATCTGGTGGAACAACGTCCTAGGGTGAAGCCTAGGTTGCCCGGAAGGTAGAAATTACCATAAGTTTTATAGTGGTTGCAATTATTCGTTTTATACGATGGAAAAACTGTTGTATCTCTATTGTATTTTATGCTTCCGGCGTTGGCTTCTTAGGCCCTAACACTTCGATCTGGTGGAGCAACGCCCTACAGTGAAGCCTAGGTTGCCCGGAACGTAGATATGACCATAACCTTCACACAGGTTGCAATTATTCGTTTTATACGGTGTAAAGGCTGTTGTATTTATTTTGCATTTTATTCTTCTGGTGTTGAATTCTTAGGCCCGAACTATTCGATCTGGTGGAACAACGCCGTAGACTGAAGCCTAGGTTGCCCGGAACGCAGAAATGACCATTACTTTCACACTGTTTGCAATTATTCCTGTTATACGATGAAAAGACCGTTGTATTTTTATTGTATTTTATGCTTCAGGCGTAGGCTTCTAAGGCCGTAGCTATTCGATATGGTGGAGCACCGGCCTAGAGTGAAGCCTAGGTTGCTCGGAATATAGAAATGACCATAACTTTCACACTGGTTGCAATTAATCCTGTTATACGATGGAAAGACGGTTGTATTTTTATTGCATTTTATGCTTCGGGCGTCGACTTCTAAGGCCCTAACTATTCAATCTGTCGGAGCAACGCCCTAAAGTGAAGCCTAGGTTGCTCGGAATGTAGAAATGACCATAACTTTCACACTGGTTGCAATTATTCGTTTTATACGATGAAAAAACTGTTGTATTTATATTGCATTTAATGCTTCTGGCGTTCACTTCTTAGGCCCTAACTATTCGATCTGGTGGAGCAATGCCTCAGAGTTAAGTCTAGGATGCCCGAAACGCCGAAATGATCATTACATTCACGCTTGTTGCAATTATTCCTGTTATACGATTAATGGCCGTTGTATTTTTATTGTATTTTATGCTTCAGGCGTAGGCTTCTAAGGCCATAGCTATTCGATATGGTGGAGCACCGCGCTAGAGTGAAGCCTAGGTTGCCCGGAACGTAGAAATGACCATTACTTTCACACTGTTTGCAATTATTCCTTTTATACGATGGAAAAGCTGTTGTATTTATATCGTATTTTATGCTTCTGGCGTTGACTTCTAAGGCCCTAGCTATTCGATCTAGTGGAGCAACGCCCTAGAGTGAAGCCTAGGTTTCCCGGAACGTAGAAATGACCATCACTTTCAAACTGGTTGCAATTAATCCTGTTATACGATGGAAAAACTGTTGTATTTTTATTGCATTTTATGCTTCTGGCGTTCACTTCTTAGGCCCTAACTACTCGATCTGGTGGAACAACGTCCTAGGGTGAAGCCTAGGTTGCCCGGAAGGTAGAAATTACCATAAGTTTTATAGTGGTTGCAATTATTCGTTTTATACGATGGAAAAACTGTTGTATCTCTATTGTATTTTATGCTTCCGGCGTTGACTTCTTAGGCCCTAACACTTCGATCTGGTGGAGCAACGCCCTACAGTGAAGCCTAGGTGGCCCGGAACGTAGATATGACCATAACCTTCACACAGGTTGCAATTATTCGTTTTATACGGTGTAAAGGCTGTTGTATTTATTTTGTATTTTATTCTTCTGGTGTTGACTTCTTAGGCCCCAACTATTCGATATGGTGGAATAACGCCGTAGAGTGAAGCCTAGGTTGCCCGGAACGTAGAAATGACCATCACTTTCAAACTGGTTGCAATTAATCCTGTTATACGATGGAAAAGCTGTTGTATTTTTATTGCATTTTATGCTTCTGGCGTTCACTTCTTAGGCCCTAACTATTCGATCTGGTGGAACAACGGCCTAGGGTGATGCCTAGGTTGCCCGGAAGGTAGAAATGACCATAGCTTTCACACTGGTTGCAATTATTCGTTTTATACGATGGAAAAACTGTTGTATTTATATTGTATTTTATGCTTCTGGCGTTCACTTCTTGGGACCTAACTATTCGATCTGGTGGAACAACGCCCTAGGGTGAAGCCTAGGTTGCCCGGGACGTAGAAATGACCATAACATTTACACTGGTAGCAATTATTCGTTTTATACAATGGAAAAACTGTTCTTTTTATTTTGTATTTTATGCTTCGGGCGTTGACTTCTAAGGCCCTAACTGTTTGATCTGGTGGAGCAACGCCATAGAGTGAAGCCTAGGTTGCCCGGAACGTAGAAATGACCATTACTTTCACACTGTTTGCAATTATTCGTTTTATACGGTGTAAAGGCTGTTTCATTTATTTTGTATTTTATTCTTCTGGTGTTGACTTCTAAGGACCTAACTATTCGATCTGGTGGAGCAACGCCCTAGAGTGAAGCCTAGGTTGCTCGGAATGTAGAAATGACCATAACTTTCACACTGGTTGCAATTATTCGTTTTATACGTGGAAAAACTGTTGTATTTAAATTGTATTTTATGCTTCTTCCGCTCACTTCTTGGGCCCTAAATATTCGATCTGGTAGAACAACGCCCTAGGGTGAAGCCTAGGTTGCCCGGAACGTAGAAATGACCATAACATTTACACTGGTAGCGATTATTCGTTTTATAGAATGGAAAAGCTGTTGTAGTTATATTGTATTTTATGCTTCTGGCGTTCACTTCTTGGGCCCTAACTATCCGATCTGGTGGAATAACGCCCTAGGGTGAAGCCTAGGTTGCCCGGGACGTAGAAATGACCATAATATTTACACTGGTAGCAATTATTCGTTTTATATAATGGAAAAACTGTTCTTTTTATTTTGTATTTTATGCTTCGGGCGTTGACTTCTAAGGCCCTAACTGTTTGATCTGGTGGAGCAACGCCCTAGAGTGAAGCCTAGGTTGCCCGGAACGTAGAAATGACCATCACTTTCAAACTGGTTGCAATTAATCCTGTTATACGATGGAAAAGCTGTTCTATTTTTATTGCATTTTATGCTTCGGGCGTTGACTTCTAAGGACCTAACTATTCCATCTGGTGGAGCAACGCCGTAGAGTTTAGCCTAGGTAGCTCGGAATGTAGAAATAACCATAACTTTCACACTGGTTGCAATTATTCGTTTTATACGATGGAAAAACTGTTGTATTTATATTGTATTTTATGCTTCTGGCGTTTACTTCTTAGGCCCTAACTATTCGACCTGGTGGAACAACGCCCTAGGCTGAAGCCTAGGTTGCCCGGAACGTAGAAATGACCATAACTTTTACACTGGTAGCAATTATTCGTTTTATACAATGGAAAAACTGTTCTATTTATTTTGTATTTTATGCTTCGGGCGTTGACTTCTTTGGCCCTAACAATTCGATCTGGTGGAGCAACGCCCTAGAGTGAAGCCTAGGTTCCCTGGAACGTACAAATGACCATCACTTTCACACGGGTTGCAATTATTGATGTTATAGGATTGAAAGACTGTTGTATTTTTATTGCCTTTTATGCTTCTGGCGTTCACTTCTTAGGCCCTGACTATTCGATCTGGTGGAACAACGCCCTAGGGTGAAGCCTAGGTTGCCCGGAACGTAGAAATGACCATAACTTTTACACTGGTAGCAATTATTCGTTTTATACAATGGAAAATCTGTTCTATTTATTTTGTATTTTATGCTTGGGGCGTTGACTTCTAAGGCCCTAACTGTTTGATCTGGTGGAGCAACGCCCTAGAGTGAAGCCTAGGTTGCCCGCAACGTAGAAATGACAATTACATTCACACTGTTTGCAATTATTCCTTTTATACGATGCAAAAGCTTTTTTATTTATATCGTATTTTATGCTTCTGGCGTTGACTTCTAAGGACCTAACTATTCGATCTGGTGGAGCAACGCCCTAGAGTGAAGCCTAGGTTGCCCGGAACGTAGAAATGACCATCACTTTCAAACTGGTTGCAATTAATCATGTTATACGATGGAAAAACTGTTGTATTTTTATTGCATTTTATGCTTCTGGCGTTCACTTCTTAGGGCCTAACTATTCGATCTGGTGGAACAACGCCCTAGTGTGAAGCCAAGGTTCCCCGGAACGTAGAAATGACCATAACTTTTACACTGGTAGCAATTATTCGTTTTATACAATGGAAAAACTGTTCTATTTATTTTGTATTTTATGCTTCGGGCGTTGACTTCTAAGGCCCTAACTGTTTAATCTGGTGGAGCAACGCCCTAGGGTGAAGCCTAGGTTGCCCGGAACGTAGAAATGACCATTACTTTCGCACTGTTTGCAATTACTCCTTTTATACGATGGAAAAGCTGTTGTATTTATATCGTATTTTATGCTTTTGGCGTTGACTTCTATGGCCCTAGCTATTCGATCTAGTGGAGCAACGCCCTAGAGTGAAGCCTAGGTTGCCCGGAACGTAGAAATTACAATCACTTTCAAACTGGTTGCAATTAATCCTGTTATACGATGGAAAAACTGTTGTATTTTTATTGCATTTTATGCTTCGGCCGCTGACTTCTAAGGCCCTAACTATTCAATCTGTTGGAGCAACGCCCTAGAGTGAAGCCTAGGTTGCTCGGAATGTAGAAATGACCATAACTTTCACACTGGTTGCAATTATTCGTTTTATACGATGGAAAAACTGTTGTATTAATATTGCATTTAATGCTTCTGGCGTTCACTTCTAAGGCCCTAACTATTCGATCTGGTGGAACAACGCCCTAGGGTGAAGCCTAGGTTGCCCGGAACGTAGAAATGACCATAACTTTTACACTGGTAGCAATTATTCGTTTTATACAATGGAAAAACTGTTGTATTTATATTGTATTTTATGCTTCTGGCGTTGACTTCTTAGGCCCTAACTATTCGATCTGGTGGAGCAATGCCTCAGAGTTAAGTCTAGGTTGCCCGAAACGCCGAAATGATCACTACTTTCACGCTTGTTGCAATTATTCCTGTTATACGATGAAAAGACCGTTGTATTTTTATTGTATTTTATGCTTCAGGCGTAGGCTTCTAAGGCCGTAGCTATTCGATATGGTGGAGCACTGCCCTGCAGTGAAGCCTAGGTTGCTAGGAACGCAGAAATGACCACTACTTTCACACAGTTTGCA
Organism: Calliopsis andreniformis; assembly: GCF_051401765.1. Classification (NCBI taxonomy): domain Eukaryota; kingdom Metazoa; phylum Arthropoda; class Insecta; order Hymenoptera; family Andrenidae; genus Calliopsis; species Calliopsis andreniformis. Next base: position 6,071,403 of record NW_027480426.1, on the reverse strand, counting down.
ATTATTTATGTAATACGATGGAAATTCTGTTATATTTATATCGTATTTTATGCTTCGGGCGTTGACTTCTTAGGCCCTAACACTTCGATCTGGTGGAGCAACGCCCTACAGTGAAGCCTAGGTTGCCCGGAACGTAGATATGACCATAACCTTCACACAGGTTGCAATTATTCGTTTTATACGGTGTAAAGGCTGTTGTATTTATTTTGTATTTTATTCTTCTGGTGTTGAATTCTTAGGCCCGAACTATTCGATCTGGTGGAACAACGCCGTAGACTGAAGCCTAGGTTGCCCGGAACGCAGAAATGACCATTACTTTCACACTGTTTGCAATTATTCCTGTTATACGATGAAAAGACAGTTGTATTTTTATTGTATTTTATGCTTCAGGCGTAGGCTTCTAAGGCCGTAGCTATTCGATATGGTGGAGCACCGACCTAGAGTGAAGCCTAGGTTGCTCGGAATATAGAAATGACCATAACTTTCACACTGGTTGCAATTAATCCTGTTATACGATGGAAAGACGGTTGTATTTTTATTGCATTTTATGCTTCGGGCGTCGACTTCTAAGGCCCTAACTATTCAATCTGTCGGAGCAACGCCCTAAAGTGAAGCCTAGGTTGCTCGTAATGTAGAAATGACCATAACTTTCACACTGGTTGCAATTATTCGTTTTATACGATGAAAAAACTGTTGTATTTATATTGCATTTAATGCTTCTGGCGTTCACTTCTTAGGCCCTAACTATTCGATCTGGTGGAACAACGCCCTACGGTGAAGCCTAGGTTGCCCGGAACGTAGAAATGACCATAACTTTTACACTGGTAGCAATTATTCGTTTTATACAATGGAAAAACTGTTGTATTTATATTGTATTTTATGCTTCTGGCGTTGACTTCTTAGGCCGTGAATATTCGACCTGGTGGAGCAATGCCTCAGAGTTAAGTCTAGGATGCCCGAAACGCCGAAATGATCATTACTTTCACGCTTGTTGCAATTATTCCTGTTATACGATTAATGACCGTTGTATTTTTATTGTATTTTATGCTTCAGGCGTAGGCTTCTAAGGCCGTAGCTATTCGATATGGTGGAGCACCGCCCTAGAGTGAAGCCTAGGTTGCCCGGAACGTAGAAATGACCATTACTTTCACACTGTTTGCAATTATTCCTTTTATACGATGGAAAAGCTGTTGTAGTTATATTGTATTTTATGCTTCTGGCGTTCACTTCTTGGGCCCTAACTATCCGATCTGGTGGAATAACGCTCTAGTGTGAAGCCAAGGTTGCCCGGAACGTAGAAATGACCATAACTTTTACACTGGTAGCAATTATTCGTTTTATACAATGGAAAATCTGTTCTATTTATTTTGTATTTTATGCTTGGGGCGTTGACTTCTAAGGCCCTAACTGTTTGATCTGGTGGAGCAACGCCCTAGAGTGAAGCCTAGGTTGCCCGCAACGTAGAAATGACAATTACATTCACACTGTTTGCAATTATTCCTTTTATACGATGCAAAAGCTTTTTTATTTATATCGTATTTTATGCTTCTGGCGTTGACTTCTAAGGACCTAACTATTCGATCTGGTGGAGCAACGCCCTAGAGTGAAGCCTAGGTTGCCCGGAACGTAGAAATGACCATCACTTTCAAACTGGTTGCAATTAATCATGTTATACGATGGAAAAACTGTTGTATTTTTATTGCATTTTATGCTTCTGGCGTTCACTTCTTAGGGCCTAACTATTCGATCTGGTGGAACAACGCCCTAGTGTGAAGCCAAGGTTGCCCGGAACGTAGAAATGACCATAACTTTTACACTGGTAGCAATTATTCGTTTTATACAATGGAAAAACTGTTCTATTTATTTTGTATTTTATGCTTCGGGCGTTGACTTCTAAGGCCCTAACTGTTTAATCTGGTGGAGCAACGCCCTAGGGTGAAGCCTAGGTTGCCCGGAACGTAGAAATGACCATTACTTTCGCACTGTTTGCAATTACTCCTTTTATACGATGGAAAAGCTGTTGTATTTATATCGTATTTTATGCTTCTGGCGTTGACTTCTTTGGCCCTAGCTATTCGATCTAGTGGAGCAACGCCCTAGAGTGAAGCCTAGGTTGCCCGGAACGTAGAAATTACAATCACTTTCAAACTGGTTGCCATTAATCCTGTTATACGATGGAAAAACTGTTGTATTTTTATTGCATTTTATGCTTCGGCCGTTGACTTCTAAGGCCCTAACTATTCAATCTGTTGGAGCAATGCCTCAGAGTTAAGTCTAGGATGCCCGAAACGCCGAAATGATCACTACTTTCACGCTTGTTGCAATTATTCCTGTTATACGATGAAAAGACCGTTGTATTTTTATTGTATTTTATGCTTCAGGCGTAGGCTTCTAAGGCCGTAGCTATTCGATATGGTGGAGCACTGCCCTGGAGTGAAGCCTAGGTTGCTAGGAACGCAGAAATGACCACTACTTTCACACAGTTTGCAATTATTTATGTAATACGATGGAAATTCTGTTATATTTATATCGTATTTTATGCTTCGGGCGTTGACTTCTTAGGCCCTAACACTTCGATCTGGTGGAGCAACGCCCTACAGTGAAGCCTAGGTTGCCCGGAACGTAGATATGACCATAACCTTCACACAGGTTGCAATTATTCGTTTTATACGGTGTAAAGGCTGTTGTATTTATTTTGTATTTTATTCTTCTGGTGTTGAATTCTTAGGCCCGAACTATTCGATCTGGTGGAACAACGCCGTAGACTGAAGCCTAGGTTGCCCGGAACGCAGAAATGACCATTACTTTCACACTGTTTGCAATTATTCCTGTTATACGATGAAAAGACCGTTGTATTTTTATTGTATTTTATGCTTCAGGCGTAGGCTTCTAAGGCCGTAGCTATTCGATATGGTGGAGCACCGACCTAGAGTGAAGCCTAGGTTGCTCGGAATATAGAAATGACCATAACTTTCACACTGGTTGCAATTAATCCTGTTATACGATGGAAAGACGGTTGTATTTTTATTGCATTTTATGCTTCGGGCGTCGACTTCTAAGGCCCTAACTATTCAATCTGTCGGAGCAACGCCCTAAAGTGAAGCCTAGGTTGCTCGGAATGTAGAAATGACCATAACTTTCACACTGGTTGCAATTATTCGTTTTATACGATGAAAAAACTGTTGTATTTATATTGCATTTAATGCTTCTGGCGTTCACTTCTTAGGCCCTAACTATTCGATCTGGTGGAACAACGCCCTACGGTGAAGCCTAGGTTGCCCGGAACGTAGAAATGACCATAACTTTTACACTGGTAGCAATTATTCATTTTATACAATGGAAAAACTGTTGTATTTATATTGTATTTTATGCTTCTGGCGTTGACTTCTTAGGCCGTGAATATTCGATCTGGTGGAGCAATGCCTCAGAGTTAAGTCTAGGATGCCCGAAACGCCGAAATGATCATTACTTTCACGCTTGTTGCAATTATTCCTGTTATACGATTAATGACCGTTGTATTTTTATTGTATTTTATGCTTCAGGCGTAGGCTTCTAAGGCCGTAGCTATTCGATATGGTGGAGCACCGCCCTAGAGTGAAGCCTAGGTTGCCCGGAACGTAGAAATGACCATTACTTTCACACTGTTTGCAATTATTCCTTTTATACGATGGAAAAGATGTTGTATTTATATCGTATTTTATGCTTCTGGCGTTGACTTCTAAGGCCCTAGCTATTCGATCTAGTGGAGCAACGCCCTAGAGTGAAGCCTAGGTTTCCCGGAACGTAGAAATGACCATCACTTTCAAACTGGTTGCAATTAATCCTGTTATACGATGGAAAAACTGTTGTATTTTTATTGCATTTTATGCTTCTGGCGTTCACTTCTTAGGCCCTAACTATTCGATCTGGTGGAACAACGTCCTAGGGTGAAGCCTAGGTTGCCCGGAAGGTAGAAATTACCATAAGTTTTATAGTGGTTGCAATTATTCGTTTTATACGATGGAAAAACTGTTGTATCTCTATTGTATTTTATGCTTCCGGCGTTGACTTCTTAGGCCCTAACACTTCGATCTGGTGGAGCAACGCCCTACAGTGAAGCCTAGGTTGCCCGGAACGTAGATATGACCATAACCTTCACACAGGTTGCAATTATTCGTTTTATACGGTGTAAAGGCTGTTGTATTTATTTTGTATTTTATTCTTCTGGTGTTGACTTCTTAGGCCCCAACTATTCGATATGGTGGAATAACGCCGTAGAGTGAAGCCTAGGTTGCCCGGAACGTAGAAATGACCATCACTTTCAAACTGGTTGCAATTAATCCTGTTATACGATGGAAAAGCTGTTGTATTTTTATTGCATTTTATGCTTCTGGCGTTCACTTCTTAGGCCCTAACTATTCGATCTGGTGGAACAACGGCCTAGGGTGAAGCCTAGGTTGCCCGGAAGGTAGGAATGACCATAGCTTTCACACTGGTTGCAATTATTCGTTTTATACGATGGAAAAACTGTTGTATTTATATTGTATTTTATGCTTCTGGCGTTCACTTCTTGGGACCTAACTATTCGATCTGGTGGAACAACGCCCTAGGGTGAAGCCTAGGTTGCCCGGGACGTAGAAATGACCCTAACATTTACACTGGTAGCAATTATTCGTTTTATACAATGGAAAAACTGTTCTTTTTATTTTGTATTTTATGCTTCGGGCGTTGACTTCTAAGGCCCTAACTGTTTAATCTGGTGGAGCAACGCCCTAGGGTGAAGCCTAGGTTGCCCGGAACGTAGAAATGACCATTACTTTCGCACTGTTTGCAATTACTCCTTTTATACGATGGAAAAGCTGTTGTATTTATATCGTATTTTATGCTTCTGGCGTTGACTTCTATGGCCCTAGCTATTCGATCTAGTGGAGCAACGCCCTAGAGTGAAGCCTAGGTTGCCCGGAACGTAGAAATTACAATCACTTTCAAACTGGTTGCCATTAATCCTGTTATACGATGGAAAAACTGTTGTATTTTTATTGCATTTTATGCTTCGGCCGTTGACTTCTAAGGCCCTAACTATTCAATCTGTTGGAGCAATGCCCTAGAGTGAAGCCTAGGTTGCTCGGAATGTAGAAATGACCATAACTTTCACACTGGTTGCAATTATTCGTTTTATACGATGGAAAAACTGTTGTATTAATATTGCATTTAATGCTTCTGGCGTTCACTTCTAAGGCCCTAACTATTCGATCTGGTGGAACAACGCCCTAGGGTGAAGCCTAGGTTGCCCGGAACGTAGAAATGACCATAACTTTTACACTGGTAGCAATTATTCGTTTTATACAATGGAAAAACTGTTGTATTTATATTGTATTTTATGCTTCTGGCGTTGACTTCTTAGGCCCTAACTATTCGATCTGGTGGAGCAATGCCTCAGAGTTAAGTCTAGGATGCCCGAAACGCCGAAATGATCACTACTTTCACGCTTGTTGCAATTATTCCTGTTATACGATGAAAAGACCGTTGTATTTTTATTGTATTTTATGCTTCAGGCGTAGGTTTCTAAGGCCGTAGCTATTCGATATGGTGGAGCACTGCCCTGGAGTGAAGCCTAGGTTGCTAGGAACGCAGAAATGACCACTACTTTCACACAGTTTGCAATTATTTATGTAATACGATGGAAATTCTGTTATATTTATATCGTATTTTATGCTTCGGGCGTTGACTTCTTAGGCCCTAACACTTCGATCTGGTGGAGCAACGCCCTACAGTGAAGCCTAGGTTGCCCGGAACGTAGATATGACCATAACCTTCACACAGGTTGCAATTATTCGTTTTATACGGTGTAAAGGCTGTTGTATTTATTTTGTATTTTATTCTTCTGGTGTTGAATTCTTAGGCCCGAACTATTCGATCTGGTGGAACAACGCCGTAGACTGAAGCCTAGGTTGCCCGGAACGCAGAAATGACCATTACTTTCACACTGTTTGCAATTATTCCTGTTATACGATGAAAAGACCGTTGTATTTTTATTGTATTTTATGCTTCAGGCGTAGGCTTCTAAGGCCGTAGCTATTCGATATGGTGGAGCACCGACCTAGAGTGAAGCCTAGGTTGCTCGGAATATAGAAATGACCATAACTTTCACACTGGTTGCAATTAATCCTGTTATACGATGGAAAGACGGTTGTATTTTTATTGCATTTTATGCTTCGGGCGTCGACTTCTAAGGCCCTAACTATTCAATCTGTCGGAGCAACGCCCTAAAGTGAAGCCTAGGTTGCTCGGAATGTAGAAATGACCATAACTTTCACACTGGTTGCAATTATTCGTTTTATACGATGAAAAAACTGTTGTATTTATATTGCATTTAATGCTTCTGGCGTTCACTTCTTAGGCCCTAACTATTCGATCTGGTGGAACAACGCCCTACGGTGAAGCCTAGGTTGCCCGGAACGTAGAAATGACCATAACTTTTACACTGGTAGCAATTATTCGTTTTATACAATGGAAAAACTGTTGTATTTATATTGTATTTTATGCTTCTGGCGTTGACTTCTTAGGCCGTGAATATTCGATCTGGTGGAGCAATGCCTCAGAGTTAAGTCTAGGATGCCCGAAACGCCGAAATGATCATTACTTTCACGCTTGTTGCAATTATTCCTGTTATACGATTAATGACCGTTGTATTTTTATTGTATTTTATGCTTCAGGCGTAGGCTTCTAAGGCCGTAGCTATTCGATATGGTGGAGCACCGCCCTAGAGTGAAGCCTAGGTTGCCCGGAACGTAGAAATGACCATTACTTTCACACTGTTTGCAATTATTCCTTTTATACGATGGAAAAGCTGTTGTATTTATATCGTATTTTATGCTTCTGGCGTTGACTTCTAAGGCCCTAGCTATTCGATCTAGTGGAGCAACGCCCTAGAGTGAAGCCTAGGTTTCCCGGAACGTAGAAATGACCATCACTTTCAAACTGGTTGCAATTAATCCTGTTATACGATGGAAAAACTGTTGTATTTTTATTGCATTTTATGCTTCTGGCGTTCACTTCTTAGGCCCTAACTATTCGATCTGGTGGAACAACGTCCTAGGGTGAAGCCTAGGTTGCCCGGAAGGTAGAAATTACCATAAGTTTTATAGTGGTTGCAATTATTCGTTTTATACGATGGAAAAACTGTTGTATCTCTATTGTATTTTATGCTTCCGGCGTTGACTTCTTAGGCCCTAACACTTCGATCTGGTGGAGCAACGCCCTACAGTGAAGCCTAGGTTGCCCGGAACGTAGATATGACCATAACCTTCACACAGGTTGCAATTATTCGTTTTATACGGTGTAAAGGCTGTTGTATTTATTTTGTATTTTATTCTTCTGGTGTTGACTTCTTAGGCCCCAACTATTCGATATGGTGGAATAACGCCGTAGAGTGAAGCCTAGGTTGCCCGGAACGTAGAAATGACCATCACTTTCAAACTGGTTGCAATTAATCCTGTTATACGATGGAAAAGCTGTTGTATTTTTATTGCATTTTATGCTTCTGGCGTTCACTTCTTAGGCCCTAACTATTCGATCTGGTGGAACAACGGCCTAGGGTGAAGCCTAGGTTGCCCGGAAGGTAGGAATGACCATAGCTTTCACACTGGTTGCAATTATTCGTTTTATACGATGGAAAAACTGTTGTATTTATATTGTATTTTATGCTTCTGGCGTTCACTTCTTGGGACCTAACTATTCGATCTGGTGGAACAACGCCCTAGGGTGAAGCCTAGGTTGCCCGGGACGTAGAAATGACCATAACATTTACACTGGTAGCAATTATTCGTTTTATACAATGGAAAAACTGTTCTTTTTATTTTGTATTTTATGCTTCGGGCGTTGACTTCTAAGGCCCTAACTGTTTGATCTGGTGGAGCAACGCCATAGAGTGAAGCCTAGGTTGCCCGGAACGTAGAAATGACCATTACTTTCACACTGTTTGCAATTATTCGTTTTATACGGTGTAAAGGCTGTTTCATTTATTTTGTATTTTATTCTTCTGGTGTTGACTTCTAAGGACCTAACTATTCGATCTGGTGGAGCAACGCCCTAGAGTGAAGCCTAGGTTGCTCGGAATGTAGAAATGACCATAACTTTCACACTGGTTGCAATTATTCGTTTTATACGTGGAAAAACTGTTGTATTTAAATTGTATTTTATGCTTCTTCCGCTCACTTCTTGGGCCCTAACTATTCGATCTGGTAGAACAACGCCCTAGGGTGAAGCCTAGGTTGCCCGGAACGTAGAAATGACCATAACATTTACACTGGTAGCGATTATTCGTTTTATAGAATGGAAAAGCTGTTGTAGTTATATTGTATTTTATGCTTCTGGCGTTCACTTCTTGGGCCCTAACTATCCGATCTGGTGGAATAACGCCCTAGGGTGAAGCCTAGGTTGCCCGGGACGTAGAAATGACCATAATATTTACACTGGTAGCAATTATTCGTTTTATATAATGGAAAAACTGTTCTTTTTATTTTGTATTTTATGCTTCGGGCGTTGACTTCTAAGGCCCTAACTGTTTGATCTGGTGGAGCAACGCCCTAGAGTGAAGCCTAGGTTGCCCGGAACGTAGAAATGACCATCACTTTCAAACTGGTTGCAATTAATCCTGTTATACGATGGAAAAACTGTTCTATTTTTATTGCATTTTATGCTTTGGGCGTTGACTTCTAAGGACCTAACTATTCCATCTGGTGGAGCAACGCCGTAGAGTTTAGCCTAGGTAGCTCGGAATGTAGAAATAACCATAACTTTCACACTGGTTGCAATTATTCGTTTTATACGATGGAAAAACTGTTGTATTTATATTGTATTTTATGCTTCTGGCGTTTACTTCTTAGGCCCTAACTATTCGACCTGGTGGAACAACGCCCTAGGCTGAAGCCTAGGTTGCCCGGAACGTAGAAATGACCATAACTTTTACACTGGTAGCAATTATTCGTTTTATACAATGGAAAAACTGTTCTATTTATTTTGTATTTTATGCTTCGGGCGTTGACTTCTTTGGCCCTAACAATTCGATCTGGTGGAGCAACGCCCTAGAGTGAAGCCTAGGTTCCCTGGAACGTACAAATGACCATCACTTTCACACGGGTTGCAATTATTGATGTTATAGGATTGAAAGACTGTTGTATTTTTATTGCCTTTTATGCTTCTGGCGTTAACTTCTTAGGCCCTGACTATTCGATCTGGTGGAACAACGCCCTAGGGTGAAGCCTAGGTTGCCCGGAACGTAGAAATGACCATAACTTTTACACTGGTAGCAATTATTCGTTTTATACAATGGAAAATCTGTTCTATTTATTTTGTATTTTATGCTTGGGGCGTTGACTTCTAAGGCCCTAACTGTTTGATCTGGTGGAGCAACGCCCTAGAGTGAAGCCTAGGTTGCCCGCAACGTAGAAATGACAATTACATTCTCACTGTTTGCAATTATTCCTTTTATACGATGCAAAAGCTTTTTTATTTATATCGTATTTTATGCTTCTGGCGTTGACTTCTAAGGACCTAACTATTCGATCTGGTGGAGCAACGCCCTAGAGTGAAGCCTAGGTTGCCCGGAACGTAGAAATGACCATCACTTTCAAACTGGTTGCAATTAATCCTGTTATACGATGGAAAAACTGTTGTATTTTTATTGCATTTTATGCTTCTGGCGTTCACTTCTTAGGGCCTAACTATTCGATCTGGTGGAACAACGCCCTAGTGTGAAGCCAAGGTTGCCCGGAACGTAGAAATGACCATAACTTTTACACTGGTAGCAATTATTCGTTTTATACAATGGAAAAACTGTTCTATTTATTTTGTATTTTATGCTTCGGGCGTTGACTTCTAAGGCCCTAACTGTTTAATCTGGTGGAGCAACGCCCTAGGGTGAAGCCTAGGTTGCCCGGAACGTAGAAATGACCATTACTTTCGCACTGTTTGCAATTACTCCTTTTATACGATGGAAAAGCTGTTGTATTTATATCGTATTTTATGCTTCTGGCGTTGACTTCTATGGCCCTAGCTATTCGATCTAGTGGAGCAACGCCCTAGAGTGAAGCCTAGGTTGCCCGGAACGTAGAAATTACAATCACTTTCAAACTGGTTGCAATTAATCCTGTTATACGATGGAAAAACTGTTGTATTTTTATTGCATTTTATGCTTCGGCCGTTGACTTCTAAGGCCCTAACTATTCAATCTGTTGGAGCAACGCCCTAGAGTGAAGCCTAGGTTGCTCGGAATGTAGAAATGACCATAACTTTCACACTGGTTGCAATTATTCGTTTTATATGATGGAAAAACTGTTGTATTAATATTGCATTTAATGCTTCTGGCGTTCACTTCTAAGGCCCTAACTATTCGATCTGGTGGAACAACGCCCTAGGGTGAAGCCTAGGTTGCCCGGAACGTAGAAATGACCACTACTTTCACACAGTTTGCAATTATTTATGTAATACGATGGAAATTCTGTTATATTTATATCGTATTTTATGCTTCGGGCGTTGACTTCTTAGGCCCTAACACTTCGATCTGGTGGAGCAACGCCCTACAGTGAAGCCTAGGTTGCCCGGAACGTAGATATGACCATAACCTTCACACAGGTTGCAATTATTCGTTTTATACGGTGTAAAGGCTGTTGTATTTATTTTGTATTTTATTCTTCTGGTGTTGAATTCTTAGGCCCGAACTATTCGATCTGGTGGAACAACGCCGTAGACTGAAGCCTAGGTTGCCCGGAACGCAGAAATGACCATTACTTTCACACTGTTTGCAATTATTCCTGTTATACGATGAAAAGACCGTTGTATTTTTATTGTATTTTATGCTTCAGGCGTAGGCTTCTAAGGCCGTAGCTATTCGATATGGTGGAGCACCGACCTAGAGTGAAGCCTAGGTTGCTCGGAATATAGAAATGACCATAACTTTCACACTGGTTGCAATTAATCCTGTTATACGATGGAAAGACGGTTGTATTTTTATTGCATTTTATGCTTCGGGCGTCGACTTCTAAGGTCCTAACTATTCAATCTGTCGGAGCAACGCCCTAAAGTGAAGCCTAGGTTGCTCGGAATGTAGAAATGACCATAACTTTCACACTGGTTGCAATTATTCGTTTTATACGATGAAAAAACTGTTGTATTTATATTGCATTTAATGCTTCTGGCGTTCACTTCTTAGGCCCTAACTATTCGATCTGGTGGAACAACGCCCTACGGTGAAGCCTAGGTTGCCCGGAACGTAGAAATGACCATAACTTTTACACTGGTAGCAATTATTCGTTTTATACAATGGAAAAACTGTTGTATTTATATTGTATTTTATGCTTCTGGCGTTGACTTCTTAGGCCGTGAATATTCGATCTGGTGGAGCAATGCCTCAGAGTTAAGTCTAGGATGCCCGAAACGCCGAAATGATCATTACTTTCACGCTTGTTGCAATTATTCCTGTTATACGATTAATGACCGTTGTATTTTTATTGTATTTTATGCTTCAGGCGTAGGCTTCTAAGGCCGTAGCTATTCGATATGGTGGAGCACCGCCCTAGAGTGAAGCCTAGGTTGCCCGGAACGTAGAAATGACCATTACTTTCACACTGTTTGCAATTATTCCTTTTATACGATGGAAAAGCTGTTGTATTTATATCGTATTTTATGCTCCTGGCGCTGACTTCTAAGGCCCTAGCTATTCGATCTAGTGGAGCAACGCCCTAGAGTGAAGCATAGGTTTCCCGGAACGTAGAAATGACCATCACTTTCAAACTGGTTGCAATTAATCCTGTTATACGATGGAAAAACTGTTGTATTTTTGTTGCATTTTATGCTTCCGGCGTTCACTTCTTAGGCCCTAACTATTCGATCTGGTGGAACAACGTCCTAGGGTGAAGCCTAGGTTGCCCGGAAGGTAGAAATTACCATAAGTTTCATAATGGTTGCAATTATTCGTTTTATACGATGGAAAAACTGTTGTATTTCTATTGTATTTTATGCTTCGGGCGTTGACTTCTTAGGCCCTAACACATCGATCTGGTGGAGCAACGCACTACAGTGAAGCCTAGGTTGCCCGGAACGTAGATATGACCATTACTTTCACACTGTTTGCAATTATTCCTTTTATACGATGGAAAAGCTGTTGTATTTATATCGTATTTTATGCTTCTGGCGTTGACTTCTAAGGCCCTAGCTATTCGATCTAGTGGAGCAACGCCCTAGAGTGATGCCTAGGTTTCCCGGAACGTAGAAATGACCATCACTTTCAAACTGGTTGCAATTAATCCTGTTATACGATGGAAAAACTGTTGTATTTTTATTGCATTTTATGCTTCTGGCGTACACTTCTTAGGCCCTAACTATTCGATCTGGTGGAACAACGTCCTAGGGTGAAGCCTAGGTTGCCCGGAACGTAGAAATGACTATAACTTTTACACTGGTAGCAATTATTCGTTTTATACAATGGAAAAACTGTCCTATTTATTTTGTATTTTATGCTTCGGGCGTTGACTTCTAAGGTCCTAACTGTTTCATCTGGTGGAGCAACGCCCTAGGGTGAAGCCTAGGTTGCCCGGAACGTAGAAATGACCATTACTTTCACACTGTTTGCAAATATTCCTTTTATACGATGGAAAAGCTGTTGTATTTATATCGTATTTTTTGCTTCTGGCGTTGACTTCTAAGGCCCTAGCTATTCGATCTAGTGGAGCAACGCCCTAGAGTGAAGCCTAGGTTTCCCGGAACGTAGAAATGACCATCACTTTCAAACTGGTTGCAATTAATCCTGTTATACGATGGAAAAACCGTTGTATTTTTGTTGCATTTTATGCTTCGGTCGTTGACTTCTAAGGCCCTAACTATTCAATCTGTTGGAGCAACGCCCTAGAGTGAAGCCTAGGTTGCTCGGAATGTAGAAATGACCATAACTTATCACACTGGTTGCAATTATTCGTTTTATACGATGGAAAAACTGTTGTATTTATATTGTATTATATGCTTCTGGCGTTTACTTCTTAGGCCCTAACTATTCGACCTGGTAGAACAACGCCCTAGGGTGAAGCCTAGGTTGCCCGGAACGTAGAAATGACCATAACTTTTACACGGGTTGCAATTATTGATGTTATAGGATTGAAAGACTGTTGTATTTTTATTGCCTTTTATGCTTCTGGCGTTAACTTCTTAGGCCCTGACTATTCGATCTGGTGGAACAACGCCCTAGGGTGAAGCCTAGGTTGCCCGGAACGTAGAAATGACCATAACTTTTACACTGGTAGCAATTATTCGTTTTATACAATGGAAAATCTGTTCTATTTATTTTGTATTTTATGCTTGGGGCGTTGACTTCTAAGGCCCTAACTGTTTGATCTGGTGGAGCAACGCCCTAGAGTGAAGCCTAGGTTGCCCGCAACGTAGAAATGACAATTACATTCTCACTGTTTGCAATTATTCCTTTTATACGATGCAAAAGCTTTTTTATTTATATCGTATTTTATGCTTCTGGCGTTGACTTCTAAGGACCTAACTATTCGATCTGGTGGAGCAACGCCCTAGAGTGAAGCCTAGGTTGCCCGGAACGTAGAAATGACCATCACTTTCAAACTGGTTGCAATTAATCCTGTTATACGATGGAAAAACTGTTGTATTTTTATTGCATTTTATGCTTCTGGCGTTCACTTCTTAGGGCCTAACTATTCGATCTGGTGGAACAACGCCCTAGTGTGAAGCCAAGGTTGCCCGGAACGTAGAAATGACCATAACTTTTACACTGGTAGCAATTATTCGTTTTATACAATGGAAAAACTGTTCTATTTATTTTGTATTTTATGCTTCGGGCGTTGACTTCTAAGGCCCTAACTGTTTAATCTGGTGGAGCAACGCCCTAGGGTGAAGCCTAGGTTGCCCGGAACGTAGAAATGACCATTACTTTCGCACTGTTTGCAATTACTCCTTTTATACGATGGAAAAGCTGTTGTATTTATCTCGTATTTTATGCTTCTGGCGTTGACTTCTATGGCCCTAGCTATTCGATCTAGTGGAGCAACGCCCTAGAGTGAAGCCTAGGTTGCCCGGAACGTAGAAATTACAATCACTTTCAAACTGGTTGCAATTAATCCTGTTATACGATGGAAAAACTGTTGTATTTTTATTGCATTTTATGCTTCGGCCGTTGACTTCTAAGGCCCTAACTATTCAATCTGTTGGAGCAACGCCCTAGAGTGAAGCCTAGGTTGCTCGGAATGTAGAAATGACCATAACTTTCACACTGGTTGCAATTATTCGTTTTATATGATGGAAAAACTGTTGTATTAATATTGCATTTAATGCTTCTGGCGTTCACTTCTAAGGCCCTAACTATTCGATCTGGTGGAACAACGCCCTAGGGTGAAGCCTAGGTTGCCCGGAACGTAGAAATGACCACTACTTTCACACAGTTTGCAATTATTTATGTAATACGATGGAAATTCTGTTATATTTATATCGTATTTTATGCTTCGGGCGTTGACTTCTTAGGCCCTAACACTTCGATCTGGTGGAGCAACGCCCTACAGTGAAGCCTAGGTTGCCCGGAACGTAGATATGACCATAACCTTCACACAGGTTGCAATTATTCGTTTTATACGGTGTAAAGGCTGTTGTATTTATTTTGTATTTTATTCTTCTGGTGTTGAATTCTTAGGCCCGAACTATTCGATCTGGTGGAACAACGCCGTAGACTGAAGCCTAGGTTGCCCGGAACGCAGAAATGACCATTACTTTCACACTGTTTGCAATTATTCCTGTTATACGATGAAAAGACCGTTGTATTTTTATTGTATTTTATGCTTCAGGCGTAGGCTTCTAAGGCCGTAGCTATTCGATATGGTGGAGCACCGACCTAGAGTGAAGCCTAGGTTGCTCGGAATATAGAAATGACCATAACTTTCACACTGGTTGCAATTAATCCTGTTATACGATGGAAAGACGGTTGTATTTTTATTGCATTTTATGCTTCGGGCGTCGACTTCTAAGGCCCTAACTATTCAATCTGTCGGAGCAACGCCCTAAAGTGAAGCCTAGGTTGCTCGGAATGTAGAAATGACCATAACTTTCACACTGGTTGCAATTATTCGTTTTATACGATGAAAAAACTGTTGTATTTATATTGCATTTAATGCTTCTGGCGTTCACTTCTTAGGCCCTAACTATTCGATCTGGTGGAACAACGCCCTACGGTGAAGCCTAGGTTGCCCGGAACGTAGAAATGACCATAACTTTTACACTGGTAGCAATTATTCGTTTTATACAATGGAAAAACTGTTGTATTTATATTGTATTTTATGCTTCTGGCGTTGACTTCTTAGGCCGTGAATATTCGATCTGGTGGAGCAATGCCTCAGAGTTAAGTCTAGGATGCCCGAAACGCCGAAATGATCATTACTTTCACGCTTGTTGCAATTATTCCTGTTATACGATTAATGACCGTTGTATTTTTATTGTATTTTATGCTTCAGGCGTAGGCTTCTAAGGCCGTAGCTATTCGATATGGTGGAGCACCGCCCTAGAGTGAAGCCTAGGTTGCCCGGAACGTAGAAATGACCATTACTTTCACACTGTTTGCAATTATTCCTTTTATACGATGGAAAAGCTGTTGTATTTATATCGTATTTTATGCTCCTGGCGCTGACTTCTAAGGCCCTAGCTATTCGATCTAGTGGAGCAACGCCCTAGAGTGAAGCATAGGTTTCCCGGAACGTAGAAATGACCATCACTTTCAAACTGGTTGCAATTAATCCTGTTATACGATGGAAAAACTGTTGTATTTTTGTTGCATTTTATGCTTCCGGCGTTCACTTCTTAGGCCCTAACTATTCGATCTGGTGGAACAACGTCCTAGGGTGAAGCCTAGGTTGCCCGGAAGGTAGAAATTACCATAAGTTTCATAATGGTTGCAATTATTCGTTTTATACGATGGAAAAACTGTTGTATTTCTATTGTATTTTATGCTTCGGGCGTTGACTTCTTAGGCCCTAACACATCGATCTGGTGGAGCAACGCACTACAGTGAAGCCTAGGTTGCCCGGAACGTAGATATGACCATTACTTTCACACTGTTTGCAATTATTCCTTTTATACGATGGAAAAGCTGTTGTATTTATATCGTATTTTATGCTTCTGGCGTTGACTTCTAAGGCCCTAGCTATTCGATCTAGTGGAGCAACGCCCTAGAGTGATGCCTAGGTTTCCCGGAACGTAGAAATGACCATCACTTTCAAACTGGTTGCAATTAATCCTGTTATACGATGGAAAAACTGTTGTATTTTTATTGCATTTTATGCTTCTGGCGTACACTTCTTAGGCCCTAACTATTCGATCTGGTGGAACAACGTCCTAGGGTGAAGCCTAGGTTGCCCGGAACGTAGAAATGACTATAACTTTTACACTGGTAGCAATTATTCGTTTTATACAATGGAAAAACTGTCCTATTTATTTTGTATTTTATGCTTCGGGCGTTGACTTCTAAGGTCCTAACTGTTTCATCTGGTGGAGCAACGCCCTAGGGTGAAGCCTAGGTTGCCCGGAACGTAGAAATGACCATTACTTTCACACTGTTTGCAAATATTCCTTTTATACGATGGAAAAGCTGTTGTATTTATATCGTATTTTTTGCTTCTGGCGTTGACTTCTAAGGCCCTAGCTATTCGATCTAGTGGAGCAACGCCCTAGAGTGAAGCCTAGGTTTCCCGGAACGTAGAAATGACCATCACTTTCAAACTGGTTGCAATTAATCCTGTTATACGATGGAAAAACCGTTGTATTTTTGTTGCATTTTATGCTTCGGTCGTTGACTTCTAAGGCCCTAACTATTCAATCTGTTGGAGCAACGCCCTAGAGTGAAGCCTAGGTTGCTCGGAATGTAGAAATGACCATAACTTATCACACTGGTTGCAATTATTCGTTTTATACGATGGAAAAACTGTTGTATTTATATTGTATTATATGCTTCTGGCGTTTACTTCTTAGGCCCTAACTATTCGACCTGGTAGAACAACGCCCTAGGGTGAAGCCTAGGTTGCCCGGAACGTAGAAATGACCATAACTTTTACACTGGTAGCAATTATTCGTCTTATACAATTTAAAAACTGTTGTATTTATATTGTATTTTATGCTTCTGGCGTTGACTTCATAGGCCCTAACTATTCGATCTGGTGGAGCAATGGCTCAGAGTTAAGTCTAGGATGCCCGAAACGCCGAAATGATCATTACTTTCACGCTTGTTGCAATTATTCCTGTTATACGATGAAAAGACCGTTGTATTTTTATTGTATTTTATGCTTCAGGCGTAGGCTTCTAAGGCCGTAGCTATTCGATATGGTGGAGCACCGCCCTAGAGTGAAGCCTAGGTTGCCCGGAACGTAGAAATGACCATTACTTTCACACTGTTTGCAATTATTCCTTTTATACGATGGAAAAGCTGTTGTATTTATATCGTATTTTATGCTCCTGGCGCTGACTTCTAAGGCCCTAATTATTCGATCTGGTGGAACAACGTCCTAGGGTGAAACCTAGGTTGCCCGGAAGGTAGAAATTACCATAAGTTTCATAATGGTTGCAATTATTCGTTTTATACGATGGAAAAACTGTTGTATTTCTATTGTATTTTATTCTTCTGGTGTTGACTTCTTAGGCCCCTACTATTCGATATGGTGGAATAACGCCGTAGAGTGAAGCCTAGGTTGCCCGGAACGTAGAAATGACCATAACTTTTACACTGGTAGCAATTATTCGTTTTATACAATGGAAAAACTGTTGTATTTATATTGTATTTTATGCTTCTGGCGTTGACTTCTTAGGCCCTAACTATTCGATCTGGTGGAGCAATGCCTCAGAGTTAAGTCTAGGATGCCCGAAACGCCGAAATGATCATTACTTTCACGCTTGTTGCAATTATTCCTGTTATACGATGAATGACCGTTGTATTTTTATTGTATTTTATGCTTCAGGCGTAGGCTTCTAAGGCCGTAGCTATTCGATATGGTGCAGCACCGCCCTAGAGTGAAGCCTAGGTTGCCCGGAACGTAGAAATGACCATTACTTTCACACTGTTTGCAATTATTCCTTTTATACGATGGAAAAGCTGTTGTATTTATATCGTATTTTATGCTCCTGGCGCTGACTTCTAAGGCCCTAGCTATTCGATCTAGTGGAGCAACGCCCTAGAGTGAAGCATAGGTTTCCCCGAACGTAGAAATGACCATCACTTTCAAACTGGTTGCAATTAATCCTGTTATACGATGGAAAAACTGTTGTATTTTTATTGCATTTTATGCTTCCGGCGTTCACTTCTTAGGCCCTAACTATTCGATCTGGTGGAACAACGTCCTAGGGTGAAACCTAGGTTGCCCGGAAGGTAGAAATTACCATAAGTTTCATAATGGTTGCAATTATTCGTTTTATACGATGGAAAAACTGTTGTATTTCTATTGTATTTTATTCTTCTGGTGTTGACTTCTTAGGCCCCTACTATTCGATATGGTGGAATAACGCCGTAGAGTGAAGCCTAGGTTGCCCGGAACGTAGAAATGACCATAACTTTTACACTGGTAGCAATTATTCGTTTTATACAATGGAAAAACTGTTGTATTTATATTGTATTTTATGCTTCTGGCGTTGACTTCTTAGGCCCTAACTATTCGATCTGGTGGAGCAATGCCTCAGAGTTAAGTCTAGGATGCCCGAAACGCCGAAATGATCATTACTTTCACGCTTGTTGCAATTATTCCTGTTATACGATGAATGACCGTTGTATTTTTATTGTATTTTATGCTTCAGGCGTAGGCTTCTAAGGCCGTAGCTATTCGATATGGTGGAGCACCGCCCTAGAGTGAAGCCTAGGTTGCCCGGAACGTAGAAATGACCATTACTTTCACACTGTTTGCAATTATTCCTTTTATACGATGGAAAAGCTGTTGTATTTATATCGTATTTTATGCTCCTGGCGCTGACTTCTAAGGCCCTAGCTATTCGATCTAGTGGAGCAACGCCCTAGAGTGAAGCATAGGTTTCCCGGAACGTAGAAATGACCATCAATTTCAAACTGGTTGCAATTAATCCTGTTATACGATGGAAAAACTGTTGTATTTTTATTGCATTTTATGCTTCTGGCGTTCACTTCTTAGGCCCTAACTATTCGATCTGGTGGAACAACGTCCTAGGGTGAAGCCTAGGTTGCCCGGAAGGTAGAAATTACCATAAGTTTTATAGTGGTTGCAATTATTCGTTTTATACGATGGAAAAACTGTTGTATCTCTATTGTATTTTATGCTTCGGGCGTTGACTTCTTAGGCCCTAACACTTCGATCTGGTGGAGCAACGCCCTACAGTGAAACCTAGGTTGCCCGGAACGTAGATATGACCATAACCTTCACACAGGTTGCAATTATTCGTTTTATACGGTGTAAAGGCTGTTGTATTTATTTTGTATTTTATTCTTCTGGTGTTGACTTCTTAGGCCCCAACTATTCGATATGGTGGAATAACGCCGTAGAGTGAAGCCTAGGTTGCCCGGAACGTAGAAATGACCATTACTTTCACACTGTTTGCAATTATTCCTTTTATAGGATGGAAAAGCTGCTGTATTTATATCGTATTTTATGCTTCTGGCGTTGACTTCTAAGGACCTAACTATTCGATCTGGTGGAGCAACGCCCTAGAGTGAAGCCTAGGTTGCTCGGAATGTAGAAATGACCATAACTTTCACACTGGTTGCAATTATTCGTTTTATACGATGGAAAAACTGTTGTATTTAAATTGTATTTTATGCTTCTGCCGCTCACTTCTTGGGCCCTAACTATTCGATCTGGTGGGACAACGCCCTAGGGTGAAGCCTAGGTTGCCCGGAACGTAGAAATGACCATAACATTTACACTGGTAGCAATTATTCGTTTTATAGAATGGAAAAACTGTTGTATTTATATTGTATTTTAGGCTTCTGCCGTCGACTTCTTAGGCCCTAACTATTCGATCTGGTGGAGCAATGCCTCAGAGTTAAGTCTAGGATGCCCGAAACGCCGAAATGATCATTACCTTCACGCTTGTTGCAATTATTCCTGTTATACGATGGAAAAGCTGTTGTATTTTTATTGCATTTTATGCTTCTGGCGTTCACTTCTTAGGCCCTAACTATTCGATCTGGTGGAACAACGTCCTAGGGTGAAGCCTAGGTTGCCCGGAAGGTAGAAATGACCATAGCTTTCACACTGGTTGCAATTATTCATTTTATACGATGGAAAATCTGTTGTATATATATTGTATTTTATGCTTCTTGCGTTCACTTCTTGGGCCCTAACTATTCGATCTGGTGGAACAACGCCCTAGGGTGAAGCCTAGGTTGCCCGGGACGTAGAAATGACCATAACATTTACACTGGTAGCAATTATTCGTTTTATACAATGGAAAAACTGTTCTTTTTATTTTGTATTTTATGCTTCGGGCGTTGACTTCTAAGGCCCTAACTGTTTGATCTGGTGGAGCAACGCCCTAGAGTGAAGCCTAGGTTGCCCGGAACGTAGAAATGACCATCACTTTCAAACTGGTTGCAATTAATCCTGTTATGCGATGGAAAAACTGTTGTATTTTTATTGCATTTTATGCTTCGGGCGTTGACTTTTAAGGACCTAACTATTCGATCTGGTGGAGCAACGCCCTAGAGTTTAGCCTAGGTAGCTCGGAATGTAGAAATAACCATAACTTTCACACTGGTTGCAATTATTCGTTTTATACGATGAAAAGACCGTTGTATTTTTATTGTATTTTATGCTTCAGGCGTAGGCTTCTAAGGCCGTAGCTATTCGATATGGTGGAGCACCGCCCTAGAGTGAAGCCTAGGTTGCTCGGAATATAGAAATGACCATAACTTTGACACTGATTGCAATTATTCGTTTTCTACCGTAAAAAACTATTGTATTTATATTGTATTTTATGCTTCTGGCGTTCACTTCTTAGGGCCTAACTACTCGATCTGATGGAACAATGCCCTAGGATGAAGCCTAGGTTGCCCGGAACGTAGAAATGACAATTACGTTCACACTGTTTGCAATTATTCCTTTTATACGATGCAAAAGCTTTTTTATTTATAACGTATTTTATGCTTCTGGCGTTGACTTCTATGGCCCTAGCTATTCGATCTAGTGGAGCAACGCCCTAGAGTGAAGCCTAGGTTGCCCGGAACGTAGAAATTACAATCACTTTCAAACTGGTTGCAATTAATCCTGTTATACGATGGAAAAACTGTTGTATTTTTATTGCATTTTATGCTTCGGCCGTTGACTTCTAAGGCCCTAACTATTCGACCTGGTGGAACAACGCCCTAGGGTGAAGCCTAGGTTGCCCGGAACGTAGAAATGACCATAACTTTTACACTGGTAGCAATTATTCGTCTTATACAATTTAAAAACTGTTGTATTTATATTGTATTTTATGCTTCTGGCGTTGACTTCATAGGCCCTAACTATTCGATCTGGTGGAGCAATGGCTCAGAGTTAAGTCTAGGATGCCCGAAACGCCGAAATGATCATTACTTTCACGCTTGTTGCAATTATTCCTGTTATACGATGAAAAGACCGTTGTATTTTTATTGTATTTTATGCTTCAGGCGTAGGCTTCTAAGGCCGTAGCTATTCGATATGGTGGAACACCGCCATAGAGTGAAGCCTAGGTTGCCCGGAACGTAGAAATGACCATAACTTTTACACTGGTAGCAATTATTCGTTTTATACAATGGAAAAACTGTTCTATTTATTTTGTATTTTATGCTTCGGGCGTTGACTTCTAAGGTCCTACCTGTTTCATCTGGTGGAGCAACGCCCTAGGGTGAAGCCTAGGTTGCCCGGAACGTAGAAATGACCATTACTTTCACACTGTTTGCAAATATTCCTTTTATACGATGGAAAAACTGTTGTATTTTTATTGCATTTTATGCTTCCGGCGTTCACTTCTTAGGCCCTAACTATTCGATCTGGTGGAACAACGTCCTAGGGTGAAACCTAGGTTGCCCGGAAGGTAGAAATTACCATAAGTTTCATAATGGTTGCAATTATTCGTTTTATACGATGGAAAAACTGTTGTATTTCTATTGTATTTTATGCTTCGGGCGTTGACTTCTTAGGCCCTAACACGTCGATCTGGTGGAGCAACGCCCTACAGTGAAGCCTAGGTTGCCTGGAACGTAGATATGACCATAACCTTCACACAGGTTGCAATTATTCGTTGTATACGGTGTAAAGGCTGTTGTATTTATTTTGTATTTTATTCTTCTGGTGTTGACTTCTTAGGCCCCAACTATTCGATATGGTGGAATAACGCCATAGAGTGAAGCCTAGGTTGCCCGGAACGTAGAAATGACCATAACTTTTACACTGGTAGCAATTATTCGTTTTATACAATGGAAAAACTGTTGTATTTATATTGTATTTTATGCTTCTGGCGTTGACTTCTAAGGACCTAACTATTCGATCTGGTGGAGCAACGCCGTAGAGTGGAGCCTAGGTTGCTCGGAATGTAGAAATGACCATAACTTTCACACTGGTTGCAATTATTCGTTTTATACGACGGAAAGACTGTTGTATTTAAATTCAATTTTATGCTTCTGCCGCTCACTTCTTGGGCCCTAACTATTCGATCTGGTGGAACAACGCCCTAGGGTGAAGCCTAGGTTGCCCGGAACGTAGAAATGACCATAACATTTACACTGGTAGCAATTATTCGTTTTATAGAATGGAAAAACTGTTGTATTTATATTGTATTTTATGCTTTTGGCGTTGACTTCTTAGGCCCTAACCGTTCGATCTGGTGGAGCAATGCCTCAGAGTTAAGTCTAGGATGCCCGAAACGCCGAAATGATCATTACTTTCACGCTTGATGCAATTATTCCTGTTATACGATGAAAAGACCGTTTTTTTTTATTGTATTTTATGCTTCAGGCGTAGGCTTCTAAGGTCGTAGCTATTCGACCTGGTGGAACAACGCCCTAGGGTGAAGCCTAGGTTGCCCGGAACGCAGAAATGACCATAACTTTTACACTGGTAGCAATTATTCGTCTTATACAATTTAAAAACTGTTGTATTTATATTGTATTTTATGCTTCTGGCGTTGACTTCATAGGCCCTAACTATTCGATCTGGTGGAGCAATGGCTCAGAGTTAAGTCTAGGATGCCCGAAACGCCGAAATGATCATTACTTTCACGCTTGTTGCAATTATTCCTGTTATACGATGAAAAGACCGTTGTATTTTTATTGTATTTTATGCTTCAGGCGTAGGCTTCTAAGGCCGTAGCTATTCGATATGGTGGAACACCGCCCTAGAGTGAAGCCTAGGTTGCCCGGAACGTAGAAATGACCATAACTTTTACACTGGTAGCAATTATTCGTTTTATACAATGGAAAAACTGTTCTATTTATTTTGTATTTTATGCTTCGGGCGTTGACTTCTAAGGTCCTACCTGTTTCATCTGGTGGAGCAACGCCCTAGGGTGAAGCCTAGGTTGCCCGGAACGTAGAAATGACCATTACTTTCACACTGTTTGCAAATATTCCTTTTATACGATGGAAAAACTGTTGTATTTTTATTGCATTTTATGCTTCCGGCGTTCACTTCTTAGGCCCTAACTATTCGATCTGGTGGAACAACGTCCTAGGGTGAAACCTAGGTTGCCCGGAAGGTAGAAATTACCATAAGTTTCATAATGGTTGCAATTATTCGTTTTATACGATGGAAAAACTGTTGTATTTCTATTGTATTTTATGCTTCGGGCGTTGACTTCTTAGGCCCTAACACGTCGATCTGGTGGAGCAACGCCCTACAGTGAAGCCTAGGTTGCCTGGAACGTAGATATGACCATAACCTTCACACAGGTTGCAATTATTCGTTGT
This sequence comes from Calliopsis andreniformis, assembly GCF_051401765.1. Taxonomy (NCBI): domain Eukaryota; kingdom Metazoa; phylum Arthropoda; class Insecta; order Hymenoptera; family Andrenidae; genus Calliopsis; species Calliopsis andreniformis. The sequence goes on along the minus strand of NW_027480426.1, from coordinate 6,047,495 downwards.
ATACGGTGTAAAGGCTGTTGTATTTATTTTGTATTTTATTCTTCTGGTGTTGACTTCTTAGGCCCCAACTATTCGATATGGTGGAATAACGCCATAGAGTGAAGCCTAGGTTGCCCGGAACGTAGAAATGACCATAACTTTTACACTGGTAGCAATTATTCGTTTTATACAATGGAAAAACTGTTGTATTTATATTGTATTTTATGCTTCTGGCGTTGACTTCTAAGGACCTAACTATTCGATCTGGTGGAGCAACGCTGTAGAGTGGAGCCTAGGTTGCTCGGAATGTAGAAATGACCATAACTTTCACACTGGTTGCAATTATTCGTTTTATACGACGGAAAGACTGTTGTATTTAAATTCAATTTTATGCTTCTGCCGCTCACTTCTTGGGCCCTAACTATTCGATCTGGTGGAACAACGCCCTAGGGTGAAGCCTAGGTTGCCCGGAACGTAGAAATGACCATAACATTTACACTGGTAGCAATTATTCGTTTTATAGAATGGAAAAACTGTTGTATTTATATTGTATTTTATGCTTTTGGCGTTGACTTCTTAGGCCCTGACCGTTCGATCTGGTGGAGCAATGCCTCAGAGTTAAGTCTAGGATGCCCGAAACGCCGAAATGATCATTACTTTCACGCTTGATGCAATTATTCCTGTTATACGATGAAAAGACCGTTTTTTTTTATTGTATTTTATGCTTCAGGCGTAGGCTTCTAAGGTCGTAGCTATTCGATATGGTGGAGCACCGCCCTAGAGTGAAGCCTAGGTTGCCCGGAACGTAGAAATGAACATAACTTTTACACTGGTAGCAATTATTCGTTTTATACATTGGAAAAACTGTTCCATTTATTTTGTATTTTATGCTTCGGGCGTTGACTTCTAAGGCCCTAACTGTTTCATCTGGTGGAGCAACGCCCCAGAGTGAAGCCTAGGTTGCCCGGAACGTAGAAATGACCATCACTTTCAAACTGGCTGCAATTAATCCTGTTATACGATGGAAAAACTGTTGTATTTTTATTGCATTTTATGCTTCTGGCGTTCACTTCTTAGGCCCTAACAATTCGATCTGGTGGAACAACGTCCTAGAGTGAAGCCTAGGTTGCCCGGAAGGTAGAAATTACCATAAGTTTCATAATGGTTGCAATTATTCGTTTTATACGATGGAAAAACTGTTGTACCTCTATTGTATTTTATGCTTCGGGCGTTGACTTCTTAGGCCCTAACACTTCGATCTGGTGGAGCAACGCCCTACAGTGAAGCCTAGGTTGCCCGGAACGTTAGATATGACCATAACCTTCACACAGGTTGCAATTATTCGTTTTATACGGTGTAAAGGCTGTTGTATTTATTTTGTATTTTATTCTTCTGGTGTTGACTTCTTAGGCCCCAACTATTCGATATGGTGGAATAACGCCGTAGAGTGAAGCCTAGGTTGCCCGGAACGTAGAAATGACCATTACTATCACACTGTTTGCAATTATTCCTTTTATACGATGGAAAAGCTGCTGTATTTATATCGTATTTTATGCTTCTGGCGTTGACTTCTAAGGACCTAACTATTCGATCTGGTGGAGCAACGCCGTAGAGTGAAGCCTAGGTTGCTCGGAATGTAGAAATGACCATAACTTTCACACTGGTTGCAATTATTCGTTTTATACGACGGAAAAACTGTTGTATTTAAATTGAATTTTATGCTTCTGCCGCTCACTTCTTGGGCCCTAACTATTCGATCTGGTGGAACAACGCCCTAGAGTGAAGCCTAGGTTGCCCGGAACGTAGAAATGACCATAACTTTCGCACTGGTTGCAATTATTCGTTTTATACGATGGAAAAACTGTTGTATTTAAATTGTATTTTATGCTTCTGCCGCTCACTTCTTGGGCCCTAACTATTCGATCTGGTGGAACAACGCCCTAGGGTGAAGCCTAGGTTGCCCGGAACGTAGAAATGACCATAACTTTCACACTGGTTGCAATTATTCGTTTTATACGATGGAAAAACTGTTGTATTTAAATTGTATTTTATGCTTCTGCCGCTCACTTCTTGGGCCCTAACTATTCGATCTGGTGGAACAACGCCCTAGGGTGAAGCCTAGGTTGCCCGGAACGTAGAAATGAATATAACTTTTACACTGGTAGCAATTATTCGTTTTATACAATGGAAAAACTGTTCTATTTATTTTGTATTTTATGCTTCGGGCGTTGACTTCTAAGGTCCTACCTGTTTCATCTGGTGGAGCAACGCCCTAGGGTGAAGCCTAGGTTGCCCGGAACGTAGAAATGACCATTACTTTCACACTGTTTGCAAATATTCCTTTTATACGATGGAAAAACTGTTGTATTTTTATTGCATTTTATGCTTCCGGCGTTCACTTCTTAGGCCCTAACTATTCGATCTGGTGGAACAACGTCCTAGGGTGAAGCCTAGGTTGCCCGGAAGGTAGAAATTACCATAAGTTTCATAATGGTTGCAATTATTCGTTTTATACGATGGAAAAACTGTTGTATTTCTATTGTATTTTATGCTTCGGGCGTTGACTTCTTAGGCCCTAACACTTCGATCTGGTGGAGCAACGCCCTACAGTGAAGCCTAGGTTGCCCGGAACGTAGATATGACCATAACCTTCACACAGGTTGCAATTATTCGTTGTATACTGTGTAAAGGCTGTTGTATTTATTTTGTATTTTATTCTTCTGGTGTTGACTTCTTAGGCCCCAACTATTCGATATGGTGGAATAACGCCGTAGAGTGAAGCCCAGGTTGCCCGGAACGTAGAAATGACCATAACTTTTACACTGGTAGCAATTATTCGTTTTATACAATGGAAAAACTGTTGTATTTATATTGTATTTTATGCTTCTGGCGTTGACTTCTTGGGCCCTAACTATTCGATCTGGTGGAGCAATGCCTCAGAGTTAAGTCTAGGATGCCCGAAACGCCGAAATGATCATTACTTTCACGCTTGTTGCAATTATTCCTGTTATACGATGAATGACCGTTGTATTTTTATTGTATTTTATGCTTCAGGCGTAGGCTTCTAAGGCCGTAGCTATTCGATATGGTGGAGCACCGCCCTAGAGTGAAGCCTAGGTTGCCCGGAACGTAGAAATGACCATTACTTTCACACTGTTTGCAATTATTCCTTTTATACGATGGAAAAGCTGCTGTATTTATATCGTATTTTATGCTTCTGGCGTTGACTTCTAAGGACCTAACTATTCGATCTGGTGGAGCAACGCCGTAGAGTGAAGCCTAGGTTGCTCGGAATGTAGAAATGACCATAACTTTCACACTGGTTGCAATTATTCGTTTTATACGACGGAAAAACTGTTGTATTTAAATTGAATTTTATGCTTCTGCCGCTCACTTCTTGGGCCCTAACTATCCGATCTGGTGGAACAACGCCCTAGGGTGAAGCCTAGGTTGCCCGGAACGTAGAAATGACCATAACATTTACACTGGTAGCAATTATTCGTTTTATAGAATGGAAAAACTGTTGTATTTATATTGTATTTTATGCTTCTGGCGTTGACTTCTTATGCCCTGACTATTCGATCTGGTGGAGCAATGCCTCAGAGTTAAGTCTAGGATGCCCGAAACGCCGAAATGATCATTACTTTCACGCTTGTTGCAATTATTCCTGTTATACGATGAAAAGACCGTTTTTTTTTATTGTATTTTATGCTTCAGGCGTAGGCTTCTAAGGTCGTAGCTATTCGATATGGTGGAGCACCGCCCTAGAGTGAAGCCTAGGTTGCCCGGAACGTAGAAATGAACATAACTTTTACACTGGTAGCAATTATTCGTTTTATACATTGGAAAAACTGTTCTATTTATTTTGTATTTTATGCTTCGGGCGTTGACTTCTAAGGCCCTAACTGTTTCATCTGGTGGAGCAACGCCCCAGAGTGAAGCCTAGGTTGCCCGGAACGTAGAAATGACCATCACTTTCAAACTGGCTGCAATTAATCCTGTTATACGATGGAAAAACTGTTGTATTTTTATTGCATTTTATGCTTCTGGCGTTCACTTCTTAGGCCCTAACAATTCGATGTGGTGGAACAACGTCCTAGGGTGAAGCCTAGGTTGCCCGGAAGGTAGAAATTACCATAAGTTTCATAATGGTTGCAATTATTCGTTTTATACGATGGAAAAACTGTTGTATCTCTATTGTATTTTATGCTTCGGGCGTTGACTTCTTAGGCCCTAACACTTCGATCTGGTGGAGCAACGCCCTACAGTGAAGCCTAGGTTGCCCGGAACGTTAGATATGACCATAACCTTCACACAGGTTGCAATTATTCGTTTTATACGGTGTAAAGGCTGTTGTATTTATTTTGTATTTTATTCTTCTGGTGTTGACTTCTTAGGCCCCAACTATTCGATATGGTGGAATAACGCCGTAGAGTGAAGCCTAGGTTGCCCGGAACGTAGAAATGACCATTACTATCACACTGTTTGCAATTATTCCTTTTATACGATGGAAAAGCTGCTGTATTTATATCGTATTTTATGCTTCTGGCGTTGACTTCTAAGGACCTAACTATTCGATCTGGTGGAGCAACGCCGTAGAGTGAAGCCTAGGTTGCTCGGAATGTAGAAATGACCATAACTTTCACACTGGTTGCAATTATTCGTTTTATACGACGGAAAAACTGTTGTATTTAAATTGAATTTTATGCTTCTGCCGCTCACTTCTTGGGCCCTAACTATTCGATCTGGTGCAACAACGCCCTAGGGTGAAGCCCAGGTTGCCCGGAACGTAGAAATGACCATAACATTTACACTGGTAGCCATTATTCGTTTTATAGAATGGAAAAGCTGTTGTATTTATATTGTATTTTATGCTTCTGGCGTTCACTTCTTGGGCCCTAACTATTCGATCTGGTGGAACAACGCCCTAGGGTGAAGCCTAGGTTTCCCGGGACGTAGAAATGACCATAACCTTCACACAGGTTGCAATTATTCGTTGTATACGGTGTAAAGGCTGTTGTATTTATTTTGTATTTTATTCTTCTGGTGTTGACTTCTTAGGCCCCAACTATTCGATATGGTGGAATAACGCCGTAGAGTGAAGCCTAGGTTGCCCGGAACGTAGAAATGACCATAACTTTTACACTGGTAGTAATTATTCGTTTTATACAATGGAAAAACTGTTGTATTTATATTGTATTTTATGCTTCTGGCGTTGACTTCTTAGGCCCTAACTATTCGATCTGGTGGAGCAATGCCTCAGAGTTAGGTCTAGGATGCCCGAAACGCCGAAATGATCATTACTTTCACGCTTGTTGTAATTATTCCTGTTATACGATGAATGACCGTTGTATTTTTATTGTATTTTATGCTTCAGGCGTAGGCTTCTAAGGCCGTAGCTATTCGATATGGTGGAGCACCGCCCTAGAGTGAAGCCTAGGTTGCCCGGAACGTAGAAATGACCATTACTTTCACACTGTTTGCAATTATTCCTTTTATACGATGGAAAATCTGCTGTATTTATATCGTATTTTATGCTTCTGGCGTTGACTTCTAAGGACCTAACTATTCGATCTGGTGGAGCAACGCCGTAGAGTGAAGCCTAGGTTGCTCGGAATGTAGAAATGACCATAACTTTCACACTGGTTGCAATTATTCGTTTTATACGACGGAAAAACTGTTGTATTTAAATTGAATTTTATGCTTCTGCCGCTCACTTCTTGGGCCCTAACTATTCGATCTGGTGCAACAACGCCCTAGGGTGAAGCCTAGGTTGCCCGGAACGTAGAAATGACCATAACATTTACACTGGTAGCAATTATTCGTTTTATAGAATGGAAAAACTGTTGTATTTATATTGTATTTTATGCTTCTGGCGTTGACTTCTTAGGCCCTAACTATTCGATCTGGTGGAGCAATGCCTCAGAGTTAAGTCTAGGATGCCCGAAACGCCGAAATGATCATTACTTTCACGCTTGTTGCAATTATTCCTGTTATACGATGAAAAGACCGTTTTTTTTTATTGTATTTTATGCTTCAGGCGTAGGCTTCTAAGGTCGTAGCTATTCGATATGGTGGAGCACCGCCCTAGAGTGAAGCCTAGGTTGCCCGGAACGTAGAAATGAACATAACTTTTACACTGGTAGCAATTATTCGTTTTATACATTGGAAAAACTGTTCTATTTATTTTGTATTTTATGCTTCGGGCGTTGACTTCTAAGGCCCTAACTGTTTCATCTGGTGGAGCAACGCCCCAGAGTGAAGCCTAGGTTGCCCGGAACGTAGAAATGACCATCACTTTCAAACTGGTTGCAATTAATCCTGTTATACGATGGAAAAACTGTTGTATTTTTATTGCATTTTATGCTTCGGGCGTTGACTTCTAAGGCCCTAACTATTCAATATGTTGCAGCAACGCCCTAGAGTGAAGCCTAGGTTGCTCGGAATGTAGAAATGACCATAACTTTCACACTGGCTGCAATTATTCGTTTTATACGATGGAAAAATTGTTGTATTTATTTTGTATTTTATGCTTCTGGCGTTCACTTCTTAATCCCTAACTATTCGATCTGGTGGAACAATGCCCTAGGGTGAAGCCTAGGTTGCCCGGAACGTAGAAATGACCATAACTTTTACACTGGTAGCAATTATTCGTCTTATACAATTAAAAAACTGTTGTATTTATATTGTATTTTATGCTTCTGGCGTTGACTTCATAGGCCCTAACTATTCGATCTGGTGGAGCAATGCCTCAGAGATAAGTCTAGGATGCCCGAAACGCCGAAATGATCATTACTTTCACGCTTGTTGCAATTATTCCTGTTATACGATGAAAAGACCGTTGTATTTTTATTGTATTTTATGCTTCAGGCGTAGGCTTCTAAGGCCGTAGCTATTCGATATGGTGGAGCACCGCCCTGGAGTGAACCCTAGGTTGCCCGGAACGTAGAAATGACCATAACTATTAGACTGGTAGCAATTATTCGTTTTATACAATGGAAAAACTGTTCTATTTATTTTGTATTTTATGCTTCGCGCGTTGACTTCTAAGGCCCTAACTGTTTGATCTGGTGGAGCAACGCCCTAGAGTGAAGCCTAGGTTTCCCGGAACGTAGAAATGACCATCACTTTCAAACTGGTTGCAATTAATCCGGTTATACGATGGAAAAACTGTTGTATTTTTATTGCATTTTATGCTTCTGGCGTTCACTTCTTAGGCCCTAACTATTCGATCTGGTGGAACAACGTCCTAGGGTGAAGCCTAGGTTGCCCGGAAGGTAGAAATTACCATAAGTTTCATAATGGTTGCAATTATTCGTTTTATACGATGGAAAAACTGTTGTATTTCTATTGTATTTTATGCTTCGGGCGTTGACTTCTTAGGCCCTAACACTTCGATCTGGTGGAGCAACGCCCTACAGTGAAGCCTAGGTTGCCCGGAACGTAGATATGACCATAACCTTCACACAGGTTGCAATTATTCGTTGTATACGGTGTAAAGGCTGTTGTATTTATTTTGTATTTTATTCTTTTGGTGTTTACTTCTTAGGCCCCAACTATTCGATATGGTGGAATAACGCCGTAGAGTGAAGCCTAGGTTGCCCGGAACGTAGAAATGACCATAACTTTTACACTGGTAGCAATTATTCGTTTTATACAATGGAAAAACTGTTGTATTTATATTGTATTTTATGCTTCTGGCGTTGACTTCTTAGGCCCTAACTATTCGATCTGGTGGAGCAATGCCTCAGAGTTAAGTCTAGGATGCCCGAAACGCCGAAATGATCATTACTTTCACGCTTGTTGCAATTATTCCTGTTATACGATGAATGACCGTTGTATTTTTATTGTATTTTATGCTTCAGGCGTAGGCTTCTAAGGCCGTAGCTATTCGATATGGTGGAGCACCGCCCTAGAGTGAAGCCTAGGTTGCCCGGAACGTAGAAATGACCATTACTTTCACACTGTTTGCAATTATTCCTTCTATACGATGGAAAAGCTGTTGTATTTATATCGTATTTTATGCTTCTGGCGTTGACTTCTAAGGCCCTAGCTATTCGATCTAGTGGAGCAACGCCCTAGAGTGAAGCCTAGGTTTCCCGGATCGTAGAAATGACCATCACTTTCAAACTGGTTGCAATTAATCCTATTATACGATGGAAAAACTGTTGTATTTTTATTGCATTTTATGCTTCTGGCGTTCACTTCTTAGGCCCTAACTATTCGACCTGGTGGAACAACGTCCTAGGGTGAAGCCTAGGTTGCCCGGAAGGTAGAAATGACATTAAGTTTCATAATGGTTGCAATTATTCGTTTTATACGATGGAAAAACTGATGTATTTCTATTGTATTTTATGCTTCGGGCGTTGACTTCTTAGGCCCTAACTCTTCGATCTGGTGTAGCAACGCCCGACAGTGAAGCCTAGGTTGCCCGGAACGTAGATATGACCATAACCTTCACACGGGTTGCAATTATTCGTTTTATACGGTGTAAAGGCTGTTGTATTTGTTTTGTATTTTATTCTTCTGATGTTGACTTCTTAGGACCTAACTATTCGATATGGTGGAATAACGCCGTAGAGTGAAGCCTAGCTTGCCCGGAACGTAGAAATGACCATTACTTTCACACTGTTTGCAATTATTCCTTTTATACGATGGAAAAGCTGCTGTATTTATATCGTATTTTATGCTTCTGGCGTTGACTTCTAAGGACCTAACTATTCGATCTGGTGGAGCAACGCCCTAGAGTGAAGCCTAGGTTGCTCGGAATGTAGAAATGACCATAACTTTCACACTGGTTGCAATTATTCGTTTTATACGATGGAAAAACTGTTGTATTTATATTGTATTTTATGCTTCTGGCGTTCACTTCTTGGGCCCTAACCCTTCGATCTGGTGGAACAACGCCCTAGGGTGAAGCCTGGGTTGCCCGGGACGTAGAAATGACCATAACATTTACACTGGTAGCAATTATTCGTTTTATACAATTGAAAAACAGTTCTTTTTATTTTGTATTTTATGCTTCGGGCGTTGACTTCTAAGGCCCTAACTGTTTGATCTGGTGGAGCAACGCCCTAGGGTGAAGCCTAGGTTGCCCGGAACGTAGAAATGACCATTACTTTCACACTGTTTGCAATTATTCCCTTTATACGATGGAAAAGCTGCTGTATTTATATCGTATTTTATGCTTCTGGCGTTGACTTCTAAGGACCTAACTATTCGATCTGGTGGAGCAACGCCCTAGAGTTTAGCCTAGGTAGCTCGGAACGTAGAAATGACCATTACTTTCACACTGTTTGCAATTATTCCTTTTATACGATGGAAAAGCTGTTGTATTTATATCGTATTTTATGCTTCTGGCGTTGACTTCTAAGGCCCTAGCTATTCGATCTAGTGGAGCAACGCCCTAGAGTGAAGCCTAGGTTTCCCGGAACGTAGAAATGACCATCACTTTCAAACTGGTTGCAATTAATCCTGTTATACGATGGAAAAACTGTTGTATTTTTATCGCATTTTATGCTTCTGGCGTTCACTTCTTAGGCCCTAACTATTCGATCTGGTGGAACAACGTCCTAGGGTGAAGCCTAGGTTGCCCGGAAGGTAGAAATTACCATAAGTTTCATAATGGTTGCAATTATTCGTTTTATACGATGGAAAAACTGTTGTATCTCTATTGTATTTTATGCTTCGGGCGTTGACTTCTTAGGCCCTAACACTTCGATCTGGTGGAGCAACGCCCTACAGTGAAGCCTAGGTTGCCCGGAACGTAGATATGACCATAACCTTCACACAGGTTGCAATTATTCGTTTTATACGGTGTAAAGGCTGTTGTATTTATTTTGTATTTTATTCTTCTGGTGTTGACTTCTTAGGCCCCAACTATTCGATATGGTGGAATAACGCCGTAGAGTGAAGCCTAGGTTGCCCGGAACGTAGAAATGACCATTACTTTCACACTGTTTGCAATTATTCCTTTTATACGATGGAAAAGCTGCTGGATTTATATCGTATTTTATGCTTCTGGCGTTGACTTCTAAGGACCTAACTATTCGATCTGGTGGAGCAACGCCCTAGAGTGAAGCCTAGGTTGCTCGGAATGTAGAAATGACCATAACTTTCACACTGGTTGCAATTATTCGTTTTATACGATGGAAAAACTGTTGTATTTAAATTGTATTTTATGCTTCTGCCGCTCACTTCTTGGGCCCTAACTATTCGATCTGGTGGAACAACGCCCTAGGGTGAAGCCTAGGTTGCCCGGAACGTAGAAATGACCATAACATTTACACTGGTAGCAATTATTCGTTTTATAGAATGGAAAAACTGTTGTATTTATATTGTATTTTATGCTTCTGGCGTTGACTTCTTAGGCCCTAACTATTCGATCTGGTGGAGCAATGCCTCAGAGTTAAGTCCAGGATGCCCGAAACGCCGAAATGATCATTACTTTCACGCTTGTTGCAATTATTCCTGTTATACGATGAAAAGACCGTTGTATTTTTATTGTATTTTATGCTTCAGGCGTAGGCTTCTAAGGCCGTAGCTATTCGATATGGTGGAGCACCGCCCTAGGGTGAAGCCTAGGTTGCCCGGAACGTAGAAATGACCATAACTTTTACACTGGTAGCAATTATTCGTTTTATACATTGGAAAAACTGTTCTATTTATTTTGTATTTTATGCTTCGGGCGTTGACTTCTAAGGCCCTAACTGTTTCATCTGGTGGAGCAACGCCCCAGAGTGAAGCCTAGGTTGCCCGGAACGTAGAAATGGCCATCACTTTCAAACTGGTTGCAATTAATCCTGTTATACGATGGAAAAGCTGTTGTATTTTTATTGCATTTTATGCTTCTGGCGTTCACTTCTTAGGCCCTAACTATTCGATCTGGTGGAACAACGTCCTAGGGTGAAGCCTAGGTTGCCCGGAAGGTAGAAATGACCATAAGTTTCATAATGGTTGCAATTATTCGTTTTATACGATGGAAAAACTGATGTATTTCTATTGTATTTTATGCTTCGGGCGTTGACTTCTTAGGCCCTAATTCTTCGATCTGGTGTAGCAACGCCCGACAGTGAAGCCTAGGTTGCCCGGAACGTAGATATGACCATAACCTTCACACGGGTTGCAATTATTCGTTTTATACGGTGTAAAGGCTGTTGTATTTGTTTTGTATTTTATTCTTCTGGTGTTGACTTCTTAGGCCCTAACTATTCGATATGGAGGTATAACGCCGTAGAGTGAAGCCTAGCTTGCCCGGAACGTAGAAATGACCATTACTTTCACACTGTTTGCAATTATTCCTTTTATACGATGGAAAAGCTGCTGTATTTATATCGTATTTTATGCTTCTGGCGTTGACTTCTAAGGACCTAACTATTCGATCTGGTGGAGCAACGCCCTAGAGTGAAGCCTAGGTTGCTCGGAATGTAGAAATGACCATAACTTTCACACTGGTTGCAATTATTCGTTTTATACGATGGAAAAACTGTTGTATTTATATTGTATTTTATGCTTCTGGCGTTCACTTCTTGGGCCCTAACCCTTCGATCTGGTGGAACAACGCCCTAGGGTGAAGCCTAGGTTGCCCGGGACGTAGAAATGACCATAACATTTACACTGGTAGCAATTATTCGTTTTATACAATTGAAAAACTGTTCTTTTTATTTTGTATTTTATGCTTCGGGCGTTGACTTCTAAGGCCCTAACTGTTTGATCTGGTGGAGCAACGCCCTAGGGTGAAGCCTAGGTTGCCCGGAACGTAGAACTGACCATTACTTTCACACTGTTTGCAATTATTCCCTTTATACGATGGAAAAGCTGCTGTATTTATATCGTATTTTATGCTTCTGGCGTTGACTTCTAAGGACCTAACTATTCGATCTGGTGGAGCAACGCCCTAGAGTTTAGCCTAGGTAGCTCGGAACGTAGAAATGACCATTACTTTCACACTGTTTGCAATTATTCCTTTTATACGATGGAAAAGCTGTTGTATTTATACCGTATTTTATGCTTCTGGCGTTGACTTCTAAGGCCCTAGCTATTCGATCTAGTGGAGCAACGCCCTAGAGTGAAGCCTAGGTTTCCCGGAACGTAGAAATGACCATCACTTTCAAACTGGTTGCAATTAATCCTGTTATACGATGGAAAAACTGTTGTATTTTTATCGCATTTTATGCTTCTGGCGTTCACTTCTTAGGCCCTAACTATTCGATCTGGTGGAACAACGTCCTAGGGTGAAGCCTAGGTTGCCCGGAAGGTAGAAATTACCATAAGTTTCATAATGGTTGCAATTATTCGTTTTATACGATGGAAAAACTGTTGTATCTCTATTGTATTTTATGCTTCGGGCGTTGACTTCTTAGGCCCTAACACTTCGATCTGGTGGAGCAACGCCCTACAGTGAAGCCTAGGTTGCCCGGAACGTAGATATGACCATAACCTTCACACAGGTTGCAATTATTCGTTTTATACGGTGTAAAGGCTGTTGTATTTATTTTGTATTTTATTCTTCTGGTGTTGACTTCTTAGGCCCCAACTATTCGATATGGTGGAATAACGCCGTAGAGTGAAGCCTAGGTTGCCCGGAACGTAGAAATGACCATTACTTTCACACTGTTTGCAATTATTCCTTTTATACGATGGAAAAGCTGCTGGATTTATATCGTATTTTATGCTTCTGGCGTTGACTTCTAAGGACCTAACTATTCGATGTGGTGGAGCAACGCCCTAGAGTGAAGCCTAGGTTGCTCGGAATGTAGAAATGACCATAACTTTCACACTGGTTGCAATTATTCGTTTTATACGATGGAAAAACTGTTGTATTTAAATTGTATTTTATGCTTCTGCCGCTCACTTCTTGGGCCCTAACTATTCGATCTGGTGGAACAACGCCCTAGGGTGAAGCCTAGGTTGCCCGGAACGTAGAAATGACCATAACATTTACACTGGTAGCAATTATTCGTTTTATAGAATGGAAAAACTGTTGTATTTATATTGTATTTTATGCTTCTGGCGTTGACTTCTTAGGCCCTAACTATTCGATCTGGTGGAGCAATGCCTCAGAGTTAAGTCTAGGGTGCCCGAAACGCCGAAATGATCATTACTTTCACGCTTGTTGCAATTATTCCTGTTATACGATGAAAAGACCGTTGTATTTTTATTGTATTTTATGCTTCAGGCGTAGGCTTCTAAGGCCGTAGCTATTCGATATGGTGGAGCACCGCCCTAGGGTGAAGCCTAGGTTGCTCGGAATGTAGAAATGACCATAACTTTCACACTGGTTGCAATTATTCGTTTTATACGATGGAAATACTGTTGTATTTATATTGTATTTTATGCTTCTGGCGTTCACTTCTTGGGCCCTAACCCTTCGATCTGGTGGAACAACGCCCTAGGGTGAAGCCTAGGTTGCCCGGAACGTAGAAATGACCATTACTTTCACACTGTTTGCAATTATTCCCTTTATACGATGGAAAAGCTGCTGTATTTATATCGTATTTTATGCTTCTGGCGTTGACTTCTAAGGACCTAACTATTCGATCTGGTGGAGCAACGCCCTAGAGTGAAGCCTATGTTGCCCGGAACGTAGAAATGACCATAACTATTACACTGGTAGCAATTATTCGTTTTATACAATGGAAAAACTGTTCTATTTACTTTGTATTTTATGCTTCGGGCGTTGACTTCTAAGGCCCTAACTGTTTGATCTGGTGGAGCAACGCCCTAGAGTGAAGCCTAGGTTTCCCGGAACGTAGAAATGACCATCACTTTCAAACTGGTTGCAATTAATCCTGTTATACGATGGAAAAACTGTTGTATTTTTATTGCATTTTATGCTTCCGGCGTTCACTTCTTAGGCCCTAACTATTCGATCTGGTGGAACAACGTCCTAGGGTGAAGCCTAGGTTGCCCGGAAGGTAGAAATTACCATAAGTTTCATAATGGTTGCCATTATTCGTTTTATACGATGGAAAGACTGTTGTATTTCTATTGTATTTTATGCTTCGGGCGTTGACTTCTTAGGCCTTAGCACTTCGAACTGGTGGAGCAACGCCCTACAGTGAAGCCTAGGTTGCCCGGAACGTAGATATGACCATAACCTTCACACAGGTTGCAATTATTCGTTTTATACGGTGTAAAGGCTGTTGTATTTATTTTGTATTTTATTCTTCTGGTGTTGACTTCTTAGGCCCTAACTATTCGATATGGTGGAATAACGCCGTAGAGTGAAGCCTAGGTTGCCCGGAACGTAGAAATGACCATTACTTTCACACTGTTTGCAATTATTCCTTTTATACGATGGAAAAGCTGCTGTATTTATATCGTATTTTATGCTTCTGGCGTTGACTTCTAAGGACTCAACTATTCGATCTGGTGGAGCAACGCCCTAGAGTGAATACTAGGTTGCTCGGAATGTAGAAATGACCATAACTTTCACACTGGTTGCAATTATTCGTTTTATACGATGGAAAAACTGTTGTATTTATATTGTATTTTATGCTTCTGCCGTTCACTTCTTGGGCCCTAACTATTCGATCTGGTGGAACAACGCCCTAGGGTGAAGCCTAGGTTGCCTGGAACGTAGAAATGACCATAACATTTACACTGGTAGCAATTATTCGTTTTATACAATGGAAAAACTGTTCTTTTTATTTTGTATTTTATGCTTCGGGCGTTGACTTCTAAGGCCCTAACTGTTTGATCTGTTGGAGCAACGCCCTAGAGTTAAGCCTAGGTTTCCCGGAACGTAGAAATGACCATCACTTTCAAACTGGTTGCAATTAATCCTGTTATACGATGGAAAAACTGTTGTATTTTTATTGCATTTTATGCTTCTGGCGTTCACTTCTAAGGCCCTAGCTATTCGATCTAGTGGAGCAACGCCCTAGAGTGACGCCTAGGTTGCCCGGAACGTAGAAATGACCATCACTTTCAAACTGGTTGCAATTAATCCTGTTATACGATGGAAAAACTGTTGTATTTTTATTGCATTTTATGCTTCCGGCGTTCACTTCTTAGGCCCTAACTATTCGATCTGGTGGAACAACGTCCTAGGGTGAAGCCTAGGTTGCCCGGAAGGTAGAAATTACCATAAGTTTCATAATGGTTGCAATTATTCGTTTTATACGATGGAAAAAGTGTTGTATTTCTATTGTATTTTATGCTTCGGGCGTTGACTTCTAAGGCCCTAACTATTCGATCTGGTGGAACAACGCCCTAGGGTGAAGCCTAGGTTGCCTGGAACGTAGAAATGACCATAACATTTACACTGGTAGCAATTATTCGTTTTATACAATGGAAAAACTGTTCTTTTTATTTTGTATTTTATGCTTCGGGCGTTGACTTCTAAGGCCCTAACTGTTTGATCTGGTGGAGCAACGCCCTAGAGTTAAGCCTAGGATTCCCGGAACGTAGAAATGACCATCACTTTCAAACTGGTTGCAATTAATCCTGTTATACGATGGAAAAACTGTTGTATTTTTATTGCATTTTATGCTTCTGGCGTTCACTACTTAGGCCCTAACTATTCGATCTGGTGGAACAACGTCCTAGGGTGAAGCCTAGGTTGCCCGGAAGGTAGAAATTACCATAAGTTTCATAATGGTTGCAATTATTCGATTTATACGGTGTAAAGGCTGTTGTATTTATTTTGTATTTTATTCTTCTGGTGTTGACTTCTTAGGCCCTAACTATTCGATATGGTGGAATAACGCCGTAGAGTGAAGCCTAGGTTGCCCGGAACGTAGAAATGACCATTACTTTCACACTGTTTGCAATTATTCCTTTTATACGATGGAAAAGCTGCTGAATTTATATCGTATTTTATGGTTCTGGCGTTGACTTGTAAGGACCTAACTATTCGATCTGGTGGAGCAACGCCCTAGAGTGAAGCCTAGGTTGCTCGGAATGTAGAAATGACCATAACTTTCACACTGGTTGCAATTATTCGTTTTATACGATGGAAAAGCTGTTGTATTTATATTGCATTTTATGCTTCTGGCGTTCACTTCTTAGGCCGTAACTATTCGATCTGGTGGAACAACGTCCTAGGGTGAAGCCTAGGTTGCCCGGAAGGTAGAAATTACCATAAGTTTCATAATGGTTGCAATTATTCGTTTTATACGATGGAAAAACTGTTGTATCTCTATTGTATTTTATGCTTCGGGCGTTGACTTCTTAGGCCCTAATTCTTCGATCTGGTGTAGCAACGCCCGACAGTGAAGCCTAGGTTGCCCGGAACGTAGATATGACCATAACCTTCACACGGGTTGCAATTATTCGTTTTATACGGTGTAAAGGCTGTTGTATTTGTTTTGTATTTTATTCTTCTGGTGTTGACTTCTTAGGCCCTAACTATTCGATATGGAGGTATAACGCCGTAGAGTGAAGCCTAGCTTGCCCGGAACGTAGAAATGACCATTACTTTCACACTGTTTGCAATTATTCCTTTTATACGATGGAAAAGCTGCTGTATTTATATCGTATTTTATGCTTCTGGCGTTGACTTCTAAGGACCTAACTATTCGATCTGGTGGAGCAACGCCCTAGAGTGAAGCCTAGGTTGCTCGGAATGTAGAAATGACCATAACTTTCACACTGGTTGCAATTATTCGTTTTATACGATGGAAAAACTGTTGTATTTATATTGTATTTTATGCTTCTGGCGTTCACTTCTTGGGCCCTAACCCTTCGATCTGGTGGAACAACGCCCTAGGGTGAAGCCTAGGTTGCCCGGGACGTAGAAATGACCATAACATTTACACTGGTAGCAATTATTCGTTTTATACAATTGAAAAACTGTTCTTTTTATTTTGTATTTTATGCTTCGGGCGTTGACTTCTAAGGCCCTAACTGTTTGATCTGGTGGAGCAACGCCCTAGGGTGAAGCCTAGGTTGCCCGGAACGTAGAACTGACCATTACTTTCACACTGTTTGCAATTATTCCCTTTATACGATGGAAAAGCTGCTGTATTTATATCGTATTTTATGCTTCTGGCGTTGACTTCTAAGGACCTAACTATTCGATCTGGTGGAGCAACGCCCTAGAGTTTAGCCTAGGTAGCTCGGAACGTAGAAATGACCATTACTTTCACACTGTTTGCAATTATTCCTTTTATACGATGGAAAAGCTGTTGTATTTATACCGTATTTTATGCTTCTGGCGTTGACTTCTAAGGCCCTAGCTATTCGATCTAGTGGAGCAACGCCCTAGAGTGAAGCCTAGGTTTCCCGGAACGTAGAAATGACCATCACTTTCAAACTGGTTGCAATTAATCCTGTTATACGATGGAAAAACTGTTGTATTTTTATCGCATTTTATGCTTCTGGCGTTCACTTCTTAGGCCCTAACTATTCGATCTGGTGGAACAACGTCCTAGGGTGAAGCCTAGGTTGCCCGGAAGGTAGAAATTACCATAAGTTTCATAATGGTTGCAATTATTCGTTTTATACGATGGAAAAACTGTTGTATCTCTATTGTATTTTATGCTTCGGGCGTTGACTTCTTAGGCCCTAACACTTCGATCTGGTGGAGCAACGCCCTACAGTGAAGCCTAGGTTGCCCGGAACGTAGATATGACCATAACCTTCACACAGGTTGCAATTATTCGTTTTATACGGTGTAAAGGCTGTTGTATTTATTTTGTATTTTATTCTTCTGGTGTTGACTTCTTAGGCCCCAACTATTCGATATGGTGGAATAACGCCGTAGAGTGAAGCCTAGGTTGCCCGGAACGTAGAAATGACCATTACTTTCACACTGTTTGCAATTATTCCTTTTATACGATGGAAAAGCTGCTGGATTTATATCGTATTTTATGCTTCTGGCGTTGACTTCTAAGGACCTAACTATTCGATGTGGTGGAGCAACGCCCTAGAGTGAAGCCTAGGTTGCTCGGAATGTAGAAATGACCATAACTTTCACACTGGTTGCAATTATTCGTTTTATACGATGGAAAAACTGTTGTATTTAAATTGTATTTTATGCTTCTGCCGCTCACTTCTTGGGCCCTAACTATTCGATCTGGTGGAACAACGCCCTAGGGTGAAGCCTAGGTTGCCCGGAACGTAGAAATGACCATAACATTTACACTGGTAGCAATTATTCGTTTTATAGAATGGAAAAACTGTTGTATTTATATTGTATTTTATGCTTCTGGCGTTGACTTCTTAGGCCCTAACTATTCGATCTGGTGGAGCAATGCCTCAGAGTTAAGTCTAGGGTGCCCGAAACGCCGAAATGATCATTACTTTCACGCTTGTTGCAATTATTCCTGTTATACGATGAAAAGACCGTTGTATTTTTATTGTATTTTATGCTTCAGGCGTAGGCTTCTAAGGCCGTAGCTATTCGATATGGTGGAGCACCGCCCTAGGGTGAAGCCTAGGTTGCTCGGAATGTAGAAATGACCATAACTTTCACACTGGTTGCAATTATTCGTTTTATACGATGGAAATACTGTTGTATTTATATTGTATTTTATGCTTCTGGCGTTCACTTCTTGGGCCCTAACCCTTCGATCTGGTGGAACAACGCCCTAGGGTGAAGCCTAGGTTGCCCGGAACGTAGAAATGACCATTACTTTCACACTGTTTGCAATTATTCCCTTTATACGATGGAAAAGCTGCTGTATTTATATCGTATTTTATGCTTCTGGCGTTGACTTCTAAGGACCTAACTATTCGATCTGGTGGAGCAACGCCCTAGAGTGAAGCCTATGTTGCCCGGAACGTAGAAATGACCATAACTATTACACTGGTAGCAATTATTCGTTTTATACAATGGAAAAACTGTTCTATTTACTTTGTATTTTATGCTTCGGGCGTTGACTTCTAAGGCCCTAACTGTTTGATCTGGTGGAGCAACGCCCTAGAGTGAAGCCTAGGTTTCCCGGAACGTAGAAATGACCATCACTTTCAAACTGGTTGCAATTAATCCTGTTATACGATGGAAAAACTGTTGTATTTTTATTGCATTTTATGCTTCCGGCGTTCACTTCTTAGGCCCTAACTATTCGATCTGGTGGAACAACGTCCTAGGGTGAAGCCTAGGTTGCCCGGAAGGTAGAAATTACCATAAGTTTCATAATGGTTGCCATTATTCGTTTTATACGATGGAAAGACTGTTGTATTTCTATTGTATTTTATGCTTCGGGCGTTGACTTCTTAGGCCTTAGCACTTCGAACTGGTGGAGCAACGCCCTACAGTGAAGCCTAGGTTGCCCGGAACGTAGATATGACCATAACCTTCACACAGGTTGCAATTATTCGTTTTATACGGTGTAAAGGCTGTTGTATTTATTTTGTATTTTATTCTTCTGGTGTTGACTTCTTAGGCCCTAACTATTCGATATGGTGGAATAACGCCGTAGAGTGAAGCCTAGGTTGCCCGGAACGTAGAAATGACCATTACTTTCACACTGTTTGCAATTATTCCTTTTATACGATGGAAAAGCTGCTGTATTTATATCGTATTTTATGCTTCTGGCGTTGACTTCTAAGGACTCAACTATTCGATCTGGTGGAGCAACGCCCTAGAGTGAATACTAGGTTGCTCGGAATGTAGAAATGACCATAACTTTCACACTGGTTGCAATTATTCGTTTTATACGATGGAAAAACTGTTGTATTTATATTGTATTTTATGCTTCTGCCGTTCACTTCTTGGGCCCTAACTATTCGATCTGGTGGAACAACGCCCTAGGGTGAAGCCTAGGTTGCCTGGAACGTAGAAATGACCATAACATTTACACTGGTAGCAATTATTCGTTTTATACAATGGAAAAACTGTTCTTTTTATTTTGTATTTTATGCTTCGGGCGTTGACTTCTAAGGCCCTAACTGTTTGATCTGTTGGAGCAACGCCCTAGAGTTAAGCCTAGGTTTCCCGGAACGTAGAAATGACCATCACTTTCAAACTGGTTGCAATTAATCCTGTTATACGATGGAAAAACTGTTGTATTTTTATTGCATTTTATGCTTCTGGCGTTCACTTCTAAGGCCCTAGCTATTCGATCTAGTGGAGCAACGCCCTAGAGTGACGCCTAGGTTGCCCGGAACGTAGAAATGACCATCACTTTCAAACTGGTTGCAATTAATCCTGTTATACGATGGAAAAACTGTTGTATTTTTATTGCATTTTATGCTTCCGGCGTTCACTTCTTAGGCCCTAACTATTCGATCTGGTGGAACAACGTCCTAGGGTGAAGCCTAGGTTGCCCGGAAGGTAGAAATTACCATAAGTTTCATAATGGTTGCAATTATTCGTTTTATACGATGGAAAAAGTGTTGTATTTCTATTGTATTTTATGCTTCGGGCGTTGACTTCTAAGGCCCTAACTATTCAATCTGTAGGAGCAACGTCCTACAGTGAAGCCTAGGTTGCCCGGAACGTAGATATGACCATAACCTTCACACAGGTTGCAATTATTCGTTTTATACGGTGTAAAGGCTGTTGTATTTATTTTGTATTTTATTCTTCTGGTGTTGACTTCTTAGGCCCTAACTATTCGATATGGAGGAATAACGCCGTAGAGTGAAGCCTAGGTTGCCCGGAACGTAGAAATGACCATTACTTTCACACTGTTTGCAATTATTCCTTTTACACGATGGAAAAGCTGCTGTATTTATATCGTATTTTATGCTTCTGGCGTTGACTTCTAAGGACTCAACTATTCGATCTGGTGGAGCAACGCCCTAGAGTGAAGCCTAGGTTGCTCGGAATGTAGAAATGACCATAACATTCACACTGGTTGCAATTATTCGTTTTATACGATGGAAAAACTGTTGTATTTATATTGTATTTTATGCTTCTGCCGTTCACTTCTTGGGCCCTAACTATTCGATCTGGTGGAACAACGCCCTAGGGTGAAGCCTAGGTTGCCTGGAACGTAGAAATGACCATAACATTTACACTGGTAGCAATTATTCGTTTTATACAATGGAAAAACTGTTCTTTTTATTTTGTATTTTATGCTTCGGGCGTTGACTTCTAAGGCCCTAACTGTTTGATCTGGTGGAGCAACGCCCTAGAGTTAAGCCTAGGATTCCCGGAACGTAGAAATGACCATCACTTTCAAACTGGTTGCAATTAATCCTGTTATACGATGGAAAAACTGTTGTATTTTTATTGCATTTTATGCTTCTGGCGTTCACTACTTAGGCCCTAACTATTCGATCTGGTGGAACAACGTCCTAGGGTGAAGCCTAGGTTGCCCGGAAGGTAGAAATTACCATAAGTTTCATAATGGTTGCAATTATTCGATTTATACGGTGTAAAGGCTGTTGTATTTATTTTGTATTTTATTCTTCTGGTGTTGACTTCTTAGGCCCTAACTATTCGATATGGTGGAATAACGCCGTAGAGTGAAGCCTAGGTTGCCCGGAACGTAGAAATGACCATTACTTTCACACTGTTTGCAATTATTCCTTTTATACGATGGAAAAGCTGCTGAATTTATATCGTATTTTATGGTTCTGGCGTTGACTTGTAAGGACCTAACTATTCGATCTGGTGGAGCAACGCCCTAGAGTGAAGCCTAGGTTGCTCGGAATGTAGAAATGACCATAACTTTCACACTGGTTGCAATTATTCGTTTTATACGATGGAAAAGCTGTTGTATTTATATTGCATTTTATGCTTCTGGCGTTCACTTCTTAGGCCGTAACTATTCGATCTGGTGGAACAACGTCCTAGGGTGAAGCCTAGGTTGCCCGGAAGGTAGAAATTACCATAAGTTTCATAATGGTTGCAATTATTCGTTTTATACGATGGAAAAACTGTTGTATCTCTATTGTATTTTATGCTTCGGGCGTTGACTTCTTAGGCCCTAACACTTCGATCTGGTGGAGCAACGCCCTACAGTGTAGCCTAGGTTGCCCGGAACGTAGATATGATCATAACCTTCACACAGGTTGCAATTATTCGTTTTATACGGTGTAAAGGCTGTTGTATTTATTTTGTATTTTATTCTTCTGGTGTTGACTTCTTAGGCCCCAACTATTCGATATGGTGGAATAACGCCGTAGAGTGAAGCCTAGGTTGCTCGGAATGTAGAAATGACCATAGCTTTCACACTGGTTGCAATTATTCGTTTTATACGATGGAAAAACTGTTGTATTTATATTGTATTTTATGCTTCTGGCGTTCACTTCTTAGGCCCTAACTATTCGATCTGGTGGAACAACGCCCCAGGGTGAAGCCTAGGTTGCCCGGAACGTAGAAATGACCATAACTTTTACACTGGTACCAATTATTCGTTTTATACAATGGAAAAACTGTTCTATTTATTTTGTATTTTATGCTTCGGGCGTTGACTTCTAAGGCCCTAACTGTTTGATCTGGTGTAGCAACGCCCTAGAGTGAAGCCTAGGTTGCCCGGAACGTAGAAATGACCATCACTTTCAAACTGGTTGCAATTAATCCTGTTATACGATGGAAAAACTGTTGAATTTTTATTGCATATTATGCTTCGGGCGTTGACTTCTAAGGCCCTAACTATTCAATCTGTTGCAGCAACGCCCTAGAGTGAAGCCTAGGTTGCCCGGAACGTAGAAATGACTATAACTTTTACACTGGTAGCAATTATTCGTTTTATACAATGGAAAAACTGTTCTACTTATTTTGTATTTTATGCTTCGGGCGTTGACTTCTAAGGTCCTAACTGTTTCATCTGGTGGAGCAACGCCCTAGGGTGAAGCCTAGGTTGCCCGGAACGTAGAAATGACCATTACTTTCACACTGTTTGCAATTATTCCTTTTATACGATGGAAAAGCTGCTGTATTTATATCGTATTTTATGCTTCTGGCGTTGACTTCTAAGGACCTAACTATTCGATCTGGTGGAGCAACGCCCTAGAGTGAAGCCTAGGTTGCCCGGAACGTAAAAATGACCATAACTATTACACTGGTAGCAATTATTCGTTTTATACAATGGAAAAACTGTTCTATTTATTTTGTATTTTATGCTTCGGGCGTTGACTTCTAAGGCCCTAACTGTTTGATCTGGTGGAGCAACGCCCTAGAGTGAAGCCTAGGTTTCCCGGAACGTAGAATTGACCATCACTTTCAAACTGGTTGCAATTAATCCTGTTATACGATGGAAAAACTGTTGTATTTTTATTGCATTTTATGCTTCTGGCGTTCACTTCTTAGGCCCTAACTATTCGATCTGGTGGAACAACGTCCTAGGGTGAAGCCTAGGTTGCCCGGAAGGTAGAAATTACCATAAGTTTCATAATGGTTGCAATTATTCGTTTTATACGATGGAAAAAGTGTTGTATTTCTATTGTATTTTATGCTTCGGGCGTTGACTTCTAAGGCCCTAACTATTCGATCTGGTGGAACAACGCCCTAGGGTGAAGCCTAGGTTGCCTGGAACGTAGAAATGACCATAACATTTACACTGGTAGCAATTATTCGTTTTATACAATGGAAAAACTGTTCTTTTTATTTTGTATTTTATGCTTCGGGCGTTGACTTCTAAGGCCCTAACTGTTTGATCTGGTGGAGCAACGCCCTAGAGTTAAGCCTAGGATTCCCGGAACGTAGAAATGACCATCACTTTCAAACTGGTTGCAATTAATCCTGTTATACGATGGAAAAACTGTTGTATTTTTATTGCATTTTATGCTTCTGGCGTTCACTACTTAGGCCCTAACTATTCGATCTGGTGGAACAACGTCCTAGGGTGAAGCCTAGGTTGCCCGGAAGGTAGAAATTACCATAAGTTTCATAATGGTTGCAATTATTCGATTTATACGGTGTAAAGGCTGTTGTATTTATTTTGTATTTTATTCTTCTGGTGTTGACTTCTTAGGCCCTAACTATTCGATATGGTGGAATAACGCCGTAGAGTGAAGCCTAGGTTGCCCGGAACGTAGAAATGACCATTACTTTCACACTGTTTGCAATTATTCCTTTTATACGATGGAAAAGCTGCTGAATTTATATCGTATTTTATGGTTCTGGCGTTGACTTGTAAGGACCTAACTATTCGATCTGGTGGAGCAACGCCCAAGAGTGAAGCCTAGGTTGCTCGGAATGTAGAAATGACCATAACTTTCACACTGGTTGCAATTATTCGTTTTATACGATGGAAAAGCTGTTGTATTTATATTGCATTTTATGCTTCTGGCGTTCACTTCTTAGGCCGTAACTATTCGATCTGGTGGAACAACGTCCTAGGGTGAAGCCTAGGTTGCCCGGAAGGTAGAAATTACCATAAGTTTCATAATGGTTGCAATTATTCGTTTTATACGATGGAAAAACTGTTGTATCTCTATTGTATTTTATGCTTCGGGCGTTGACTTCTTAGGCCCTAATTCTTCGATCTGGTGTAGCAACGCCCGACAGTGAAGCCTAGGTTGCCCGGAACGTAGATATGACCATAACCTTCACACGGGTTGCAATTATTCGTTTTATACGGTGTAAAGGCTGTTGTATTTGTTTTGTATTTTATTCTTCTGGTGTTGACTTCTTAGGCCCTAACTATTCGATATGGAGGTATAACGCCGTAGAGTGAAGCCTAGCTTGCCCGGAACGTAGAAATGACCATTACTTTCACACTGTTTGCAATTATTCCTTTTATACGATGGAAAAGCTGCTGTATTTATATCGTATTTTATGCTTCTGGCGTTGACTTCTAAGGACCTAACTATTCGATCTGGTGGAGCAACGCCCTAGAGTGAAGCCTAGGTTGCTCGGAATGTAGAAATGACCATAACTTTCACACTGGTTGCAATTATTCGTTTTATACGATGGAAAAACTGTTGTATTTATATTGTATTTTATGCTTCTGGCGTTCACTTCTTGGGCCCTAACCCTTCGATCTGGTGGAACAACGCCCTAGGGTGAAGCCTAGGTTGCCCGGGACGTAGAAATGACCATAACATTTACACTGGTAGCAATTATTCGTTTTATACAATTGAAAAACTGTTCTTTTTATTTTGTATTTTATGCTTCGGGCGTTGACTTCTAAGGCCCTAACTGTTTGATCTGGTGGAGCAACGCCCTAGGGTGAAGCCTAGGTTGCCCGGAACGTAGAACTGACCATTACTTTCACACTGTTTGCAATTATTCCCTTTATACGATGGAAAAGCTGCTGTATTTATATCGTATTTTATGCTTCTGGCGTTGACTTCTAAGGACCTAACTATTCGATCTGGTGGAGCAACGCCCTAGAGTTTAGCCTAGGTAGCTCGGAACGTAGAAATGACCATTACTTTCACACTGTTTGCAATTATTCCTTTTATACGATGGAAAAGCTGTTGTATTTATACCGTATTTTATGCTTCTGGCGTTGACTTCTAAGGCCCTAGCTATTCGATCTAGTGGAGCAACGCCCTAGAGTGAAGCCTAGGTTTCCCGGAACGTAGAAATGACCATCACTTTCAAACTGGTTGCAATTAATCCTGTTATACGATGGAAAAACTGTTGTATTTTTATCGCATTTTATGCTTCTGGCGTTCACTTCTTAGGCCCTAACTATTCGATCTGGTGGAACAACGTCCTAGGGTGAAGCCTAGGTTGCCCGGAAGGTAGAAATTACCATAAGTTTCATAATGGTTGCAATTATTCGTTTTATACGATGGAAAAACTGTTGTATCTCTATTGTATTTTATGCTTCGGGCGTTGACTTCTTAGGCCCTAACACTTCGATCTGGTGGAGCAACGCCCTACAGTGAAGCCTAGGTTGCCCGGAACGTAGATATGACCATAACCTTCACACAGGTTGCAATTATTCGTTTTATACGGTGTAAAGGCTGTTGTATTTATTTTGTATTTTATTCTTCTGGTGTTGACTTCTTAGGCCCCAACTATTCGATATGGTGGAATAACGCCGTAGAGTGAAGCCTAGGTTGCCCGGAACGTAGAAATGACCATTACTTTCACACTGTTTGCAATTATTCCTTTTATACGATGGAAAAGCTGCTGGATTTATATCGTATTTTATGCTTCTGGCGTTGACTTCTAAGGACCTAACTATTCGATCTGGTGGAGCAACGCCCTAGAGTGAAGCCTAGGTTGCTCGGAATGTAGAAATGACCATAACTTTCACACTGGTTGCAATTATTCGTTTTATACGATGGAAAAACTGTTGTATTTAAATTGTATTTTATGCTTCTGCCGCTCACTTCTTGGGCCCTAACTATTCGATCTGGTGGAACAACGCCCTAGGGTGAAGCCTAGGTTGCCCGGAACGTAGAAATGACCATAACATTTACACTGGTAGCAATTATTCGTTTTATAGAATGGAAAAACTGTTGTATTTATATTGTATTTTATGCTTCTGGTGTTGACTTCTTAGGCCCTAACTATTCGATCTGGTGGAGCAATGCCTCAGAGTTAAGTCTAGGGTGCCCGAAACGCCGAAATGATCATTACTTTCACGCTTGTTGCAATTATTCCTGTTATACGATGAAAAGACCGTTGTATTTTTATTGTATTTTATGCTTCAGGCGTAGGCTTCTAAGGCCGTAGCTATTCGATATGGTGGAGCACCGCCCTAGGGTGAAGCCTAGGTTGCTCGGAATGTAGAAATGACCATAACTTTCACACTGGTTGCAATTATTCGTTTTATACGATGGAAATACTGTTGTATTTATATTGTATTTTATGCTTCTGGCGTTCACTTCTTGGGCCCTAACCCTTCGATCTGGTGGAACAACGCCCTAGGGTGAAGCCTAGGTTGCCCGGAACGTAGAAATGACCATTACTTTCACACTGTTTGCAATTATTCCCTTTATACGATGGAAAAGCTGCTGTATTTATATCGTATTTTATGCTTCTGGCGTTGACTTCTAAGGACCTAACTATTCGATCTGGTGGAGCAACGCCCTAGAGTGAAGCCTATGTTGCCCGGAACGTAGAAATGACCATAACTATTACACTGGTAGCAATTATTCGTTTTATACAATGGAAAAACTGTTCTATTTACTTTGTATTTTATGCTTCGGGCGTTGACTTCTAAGGCCCTAACTGTTTGATCTGGTGGAGCAACGCCCTAGAGTGAAGCCTAGGTTTCCCGGAACGTAGAAATGACCATCACTTTCAAACTGGTTGCAATTAATCCTGTTATACGATGGAAAAACTGTTGTATTTTTATTGCATTTTATGCTTCCGGCGTTCACTTCTTAGGCCCTAACTATTCGATCTGGTGGAACAACGTCCTAGGGTGAAGCCTAGGTTGCCCGGAAGGTAGAAATTACCATAAGTTTCATAATGGTTGCCATTATTCGTTTTATACGATGGAAAGACTGTTGTATTTCTATTGTATTTTATGCTTCGGGCGTTGACTTCTTAGGCCTTAGCACTTCGAACTGGTGGAGCAACGCCCTACAGTGAAGCCTAGGTTGCCCGGAACGTAGATATGACCATAACCTTCACACAGGTTGCAATTATTCGTTTTATACGGTGTAAAGGCTGTTGTATTTATTTTGTATTTTATTCTTCTGGTGTTGACTTCTTAGGCCCTAACTATTCGATATGGTGGAATAACGCCGTAGAGTGAAGCCTAGGTTGCCCGGAACGTAGAAATGACCATTACTTTCACACTGTTTGCAATTATTCCTTTTATACGATGGAAAAGCTGCTGTATTTATATCGTATTTTATGCTTCTGGCGTTGACTTCTAAGGACTCAACTATTCGATCTGGTGGAGCAACGCCCTAGAGTGAATACTAGGTTGCTCGGAATGTAGAAATGACCATAACTTTCACACTGGTTGCAATTATTCGTTTTATACGATGGAAAAACTGTTGTATTTATATTGTATTTTATGCTTCTGCCGTTCACTTCTTGGGCCCTAACTATTCGATCTGGTGGAACAACGCCCTAGGGTGAAGCCTAGGTTGCCTGGAACGTAGAAATGACCATAACATTTACACTGGTAGCAATTATTCGTTTTATACAATGGAAAAACTGTTCTTTTTATTTTGTATTTTATGCTTCGGGCGTTGACTTCTAAGGCCCTAACTGTTTGATCTGTTGGAGCAACGCCCTAGAGTTAAGCCTAGGTTTCCCGGAACGTAGAAATGACCATCACTTTCAAACTGGTTGCAATTAATCCTGTTATACGATGGAAAAACTGTTGTATTTTTATTGCATTTTATGCTTCTGGCGTTCACTTCTAAGGCCCTAGCTATTCGATCTAGTGGAGCAACGCCCTAGAGTGACGCCTAGGTTGCCCGGAACGTAGAAATGACCATCACTTTCAAACTGGTTGCAATTAATCCTGTTATACGATGGAAAAACTGTTGTATTTTTATTGCATTTTATGCTTCCGGCGTTCACTTCTTAGGCCCTAACTATTCGATCTGGTGGAACAACGTCCTAGGGTGAAGCCTAGGTTGCCCGGAAGGTAGAAATTACCATAAGTTTCATAATGGTTGCAATTATTCGTTTTATACGATGGAAAAAGTGTTGTATTTCTATTGTATTTTATGCTTCGGGCGTTGACTTCTAAGGCCCTAACTATTCAATCTGTAGGAGCAACGTCCTACAGTGAAGCCTAGGTTGCCCGGAACGTAGATATGACCATAACCTTCACACAGGTTGCAATTATTCGTTTTATACGGTGTAAAGGCTGTTGTATTTATTTTGTATTTTATTCTTCTGGTGTTGACTTCTTAGGCCCTAACTATTCGATATGGAGGAATAACGCCGTAGAGTGAAGCCTAGGTTGCCCGGAACGTAGAAATGACCATTACTTTCACACTGTTTGCAATTATTCCTTTTACACGATGGAAAAGCTGCTGTATTTATATCGTATTTTATGCTTCTGGCGTTGACTTCTAAGGACTCAACTATTCGATCTGGTGGAGCAACGCCCTAGAGTGAAGCCTAGGTTGCTCGGAATGTAGAAATGACCATAACATTCACACTGGTTGCAATTATTCGTTTTATACGATGGAAAAACTGTTGTATTTATATTGTATTTTATGCTTCTGCCGTTCACTTCTTGGGCCCTAACTATTCGATCTGGTGGAACAACGCCCTAGGGTGAAGCCTAGGTTGCCTGGAACGTAGAAATGACCATAACATTTACACTGGTAGCAATTATTCGTTTTATACAATGGAAAAACTGTTCTTTTTATTTTGTATTTTATACTTCGGGCGTTGACTTCTAAGGCCCTAACTGTTTGATCTGGTGGAGCAACGCCCTAGAGTTAAGCCTAGGATTCCCGGAACGTAGAAATGACCATCACTTTCAAACTGGTTGCAATTAATCCTGTTATACGATGGAAAAACTGTTGTATTTTTATTGCATTTTATGCTTCTGGCGTTCACTACTTAGGCCCTAACTATTCGATCTGGTGGAACAACGTCCTAGGGTGAAGCCTAGGTTGCCCGGAAGGTAGAAATTACCATAAGTTTCATAATGGTTGCAATTATTCGATTTATACGGTGTAAAGGCTGTTGTATTTATTTTGTATTTTATTCTTCTGGTGTTGACTTCTTAGGCCCTAACTATTCGATATGGTGGAATAACGCCGTAGAGTGAAGCCTAGGTTGCCCGGAACGTAGAAATGACCATTACTTTCACACTGTTTGCAATTATTCCTTTTATACGATGGAAAAGCTGCTGAATTTATATCGTATTTTATGGTTCTGGCGTTGACTTGTAAGGACCTAACTATTCGATCTGGTGGAGCAACGCCCTAGAGTGAAGCCTAGGTTGCTCGGAATGTAGAAATGACCATAACTTTCACACTGGTTGCAATTATTCGTTTTATACGATGGAAAAGCTGTTGTATTTATATTGCATTTTATGCTTCTGGCGTTCACTTCTTAGGCCGTAACTATTCGATCTGGTGGAACAACGTCCTAGGGTGAAGCCTAGGTTGCCCGGAAGGTAGAAATTACCATAAGTTTCATAATGGTTGCAATTATTCGTTTTATACGATGGAAAAACTGTTGTATCTCTATTGTATTTTATGCTTCGGGCGTTGACTTCTTAGGCCCTAACACTTCGATCTGGTGGAGCAACGCCCTACAGTGTAGCCTAGGTTGCCCGGAACGTAGATATGATCATAACCTTCACACAGGTTGCAATTATTCGTTTTATACGGTGTAAAGGCTGTTGTATTTATTTTGTATTTTATTCTTCTGGTGTTGACTTCTTAGGCCCCAACTATTCGATATGGTGGAATAACGCCGTAGAGTGAAGCCTAGGTTGCTCGGAATGTAGAAATGACCATAGCTTTCACACTGGTTGCAATTATTCGTTTTATACGATGGAAAAACTGTTGTATTTATATTGTATTTTATGCTTCTGGCGTTCACTTCTTAGGCCCTAACTATTCGATCTGGTGGAACAACGCCCCAGGGTGAAGCCTAGGTTGCCCGGAACGTAGAAATGACCATAACTTTTACACTGGTACCAATTATTCGTTTTATACAATGGAAAAACTGTTCTATTTATTTTGTATTTTATGCTTCGGGCGTTGACTTCTAAGGCCCTAACTGTTTGATCTGGTGTAGCAACGCCCTAGAGTGAAGCCTAGGTTGCCCGGAACGTAGAAATGACCATCACTTTCAAACTGGTTGCAATTAATCCTGTTATACGATGGAAAAACTGTTGAATTTTTATTGCATATTATGCTTCGGGCGTTGACTTCTAAGGCCCTAACTATTCAATCTGTTGCAGCAACGCCCTAGAGTGAAGCCTAGGTTGCCCGGAACGTAGAAATGACTATAACTTTTACACTGGTAGCAATTATTCGTTTTATACAATGGAAAAACTGTTCTACTTATTTTGTATTTTATGCTTCGGGCGTTGACTTCTAAGGTCCTAACTGTTTCATCTGGTGGAGCAACGCCCTAGGGTGAAGCCTAGGTTGCCCGGAACGTAGAAATGACCATTACTTTCACACTGTTTGCAATTATTCCTTTTATACGATGGAAAAGCTGCTGTATTTATATCGTATTTTATGCTTCTGGCGTTGACTTCTAAGGACCTAACTATTCGATCTGGTGGAGCAACGCCCTAGAGTGAAGCCTAGGTTGCCCGGAACGTAAAAATGACCATAACTATTACACTGGTAGCAATTATTCGTTTTATACAATGGAAAAACTGTTCTATTTATTTTGTATTTTATGCTTCGGGCGTTGACTTCTAAGGCCCTAACTGTTTGATCTGGTGGAGCAACGCCCTAGAGTGAAGCCTAGGTTTCCCGGAACGTAGAATTGACCATCACTTTCAAACTGGTTGCAATTAATCCTGTTATACGATGGAAAAACTGTTGTATTTTTATTGCATTTTATGCTTCTGGCGTTCACTTCTTAGGCCCTAACTATTCGATCTGGTGGAACAACGTCCTAGGGTGAAGCCTAGGTTGCCCGGAAGGTAGAAATTACCATAAGTTTCATAATGGTTGCAATTATTCGTTTTATACGATGGAAAAACTGTTGTATCTCTATTGTATTTTACGCTCCGGGCGTTGACTTCTTAGGCCCTAACACTTCGATCTGGTGGAGCAACGCCCTACAGTGAAGCCTAGGTTGCCCGGAACGTTAGATATGACCATAACCTTCACACAGGTTGCAATTATTCGTTTTATACGGTGTAAAGGCTGTTGTATTTATTTTGTATTTTATTCTTCTGGTGTTGACTTCTTAGGCCCCAACTATTCGATATGGTGGAATAACGCCGTAGAGTGAAGCCTAGGTTGCCCGGAACGTAGAAATGACCATTACTTTCACACTGTTTGCAATTATTCCTTTTATACGATGGAAAAGCTGCTGTATTTATATCGTATTTTATGCTTCTGGCGTTGACTTCTAAGGACCTAACTATTCGATCTGGTGGAGCAACGCCCTAGAGTGAAGCCTAGGTTGCTCGGAATGTAGTAATGACCATAACTTTCACACTGGTTGCAATTATTCGTTTTATACGACGGAAAAACTGTTGTATTTAAATTGAATTTTATGCTTCTGCCGCTCACTTCTTGGGCCCTAACTATTCGATCTGGCGGAACAACGCCCTAGGGTGAAGCCTAGGTTGCCCGGAAGGTAGAAATGACCATAAGCTTCATAATGGTTGCAATTATTCGTTTTATACGATGGAAAAACTGTTGTATTTATTTTGTATTTTATTCTTCTGGTGTTGAATTCTTAGGCCCGAACTATTCGATCTGGTGGAACAACGCCGTAGAGTGAAGCCTAGGTTGCCCGGAACGAAGAAATGACCATTACATTCACACTGTTTGCAGTTATTCCTTTTATACGATGGAAAAACTGTTGTATTTCTATTGTATTTTATGCTTCGGGCGTTGACTTCTGAGGCCCTAACTGTTTGATCTGGTGGAGCAACGCCCTAGAGTTAAGCCTAGGTTGCCCGGAACGTAGAAATGACCATCACTTTCAAACTGGTTGCAATTAATCCTGTTATACGATGGAAAAGCTGTTGTATTTTTATTGCATTTTATGCTTCGGGCGTTGACTTCTAAGGCCCTAACTATTCAATCTGTTGGAGCAACGCCCTAGAGTGAAGCCTAGGTTGCTCGGAACGTAGATATGACCATAACCTTCACACAGGTTGCAATTATTTGTTTTATACGGTGTAAAGGCTGTTGTATTTATTTTGTATTTTATTCTTCTGGTGTTGAATTCTTAGGCCCGAACTATTCGATCTGGTGGAACAACGCCGTAGAGTGAAGCCTAGGTTGCCCGGAACGAAGAAATGACCATTACATTCACACTGTTTGCAATTATTCCTTTTATACGATGGAAAAACTGTTGTATTTCTATTGTATTTTATGCTTCGGGCGTTGACTTCTTAGGCCCTAACTCTTCGATCTGGTGTAGCAACGCCCGACAGTGAAGCCTAGGTTGACTGGAACGTAGATATGACCATAACCTTCACACAGGTTGCAATTATTCGTTTTTTACGATGGAAAAGCTGTTGTATTTATATTGTATTTTATGACTCTGGCGTTGACTTCTAAGGCCCTAGCTATTCGACCTAGTGGAGCAACGCCCTAGAGTGAAGCCTAGGTTGCCCGGAACGTAGAAATGACCATAACTTTTACACTGGCAGCAATTATTCGTTTTATCCAATGGAAAAACTGTTCTATTTATTTTGTATTTTATGCTTCGGGCGTTGACTTCTAAGGCCCTAACTGTTTCATCTGGTGGAGCAACGCCCTAGCGTGAAGCCTAGGTTGCCCGGAACGTAGAAATGACCATCACTTTCAAACTGGTTGCAATTAGTCCTGTTATACGATGGAAAAACTGTTGTATTTTTGTTGCATTTTATGCTTCGGGCGTTGACTTCTAAGGACCTAACTATTCAATCTGGTGGTGCAACGCCCTAGAGTGAAGTCTAGGTTGCTCGGAATGTAGAAATAACCATAACTTTCACACTGGTTGCAATTATTCGTTTTTTACGATGGAAAAGCTGTTGTATTTATATTGTATTTTATGACTCTGGCGTTGACTTCTAAGGCCCTAGCTATTCGACCTAGTGGAGCAACGCCCTAGAGTGAAGCCTAGGTTGCCCGGAACGTAGAAATGACCATTACTTTCACACTGTTTGCAAATATTCCTTTATACGATGGAAAAGCTGTTGTATTTATATCGTATTTTATGCTTCTGGCGTTGACTTCTAAGGCCCTAGCTATTCGATCTAGTGGAGCAACGCCCTAGAGTGTAGCCTAGGTTTCCCGGAACGTAGAAATGACCATCACTTTCAAACTGGTTGCAATTAACCCTGTTATACGATGGAAAAACCTTTGTATTTTTGTTGCATTTTATGCTTCGGTCGTTGACTTCCAAGGCCATAACTATTCAATCTGTTGGAGCAACGCCCTAGAGTGAAGCCTAGGTTGCTCGGAATGTAGAAATGACCATAACTTTCACACTGGTTGCAATTATTCGTTTTACACGATGGAAAAACTGTTGTATTTATATTGTATTTTATGCTTCTGGCGTTTACTTCTTAGGCCCTAACTATTCGACCTGGTGGAACAACGCCCTAGGGTGAAGCCTAGGTTGCCCGGGACGTAGAAATGACCATAACATTTACACTGGTAGCAATTATTCGTTTTATACGATGGAAAAACTGTTCTTTTTATTTTGTCTTTTATGCTTCGGGCGTTGACTGCTAAGGCCCTAACTGTTTGATCTGGTGGGGCAACGCCCTAGAGGGAAGCCTAGGTTGCCCGGAACGTAGAAATGACCATCACTTTCAAACTGGTTGCAATTAATCCTGTTATACGATGGAAAAACTGTTGTATTTTTGTTGCATTTTATGCTTCGGGCGTTGACTTCTAAGGACCTAACTATTCGATCTGGTGGAGCAACGCCCTAGAGTGAAGCCTAGGTTGCTCGGAATGTAGAAGTAACCATAACTTTCACACTGGCTGCAATTATTCGTTTTTTACGATTGAAGAGCTGTTGTATGTATATTGTATTTTATGACTCTGGCGTTGACTTCTAAGGCCCTAGCTATTCGACCTAGTGGAGCAACGCCCTAGAGTGAAGCCTAGGTTGACCGGAACGTAGAAATGACCATAACTTTTACACGGGTAGCAATTATTCGTTTTATACATTGGAAAAACTGTTCTATTTATTTTGTATTTTATGCTTCGGGCGTTGACTTCTAAGGCCCTAACTCTTCGATCTGGTGTAGCAACGCCCAACAGTGAAGCCTAGGTTGCCCGGAACGTAGATATGACCATAACCTTCACACGGGTTGCAATTATTCGTTTTATACGGTGTAAAGGCTGTTGTATTTGTTTTGTATTTTATTCTTCTGGTGTTGACTTCTTAGGCCCTAACTATTCGATATGGCGGAATAACGCCGTAGAGTGAAGCCTAGGTTGCCCGGAACGTAGAAATGACCATTACTTTCACACTGTTTGCAATTATTCCTTTTATACGATGGAAAAGCTGCTGTATTTATATCGTATTTTATGCTTCTGGCGTTGACTTCTAAGGACCCAACTATTCGATCTGGTGGAGCAACGCCCTAGAGTGAAGCCTAGGTTGCTCGGAATGTAGAAATGACCATAACTTTCACACTGGTTGCAATTATTCGTTTTATACGATGGAAAAACTGTTGTATTTATATTGTATTTTATGCTTCTGCCGTTCACTTCTTGGTCCCTAACTATTCGATCTGGTGGAACAACGCCCTAGGGTGAAGCCTATGTTGCCTGGAACGTAGAAATGACCATAACATTTACACTGGTAGCAATTATTCGTTTTATACAATGGAAAAACTGTTCTTTTTATTTTGTATTTTATGCTTCGGGCGATGACTTCTGAGGCCCTAACTGTTTGATCTGGTGGAGCAACGCCCTAGAGTTAAGCCTAGGTTGCCCGGAACGTAGAAATGACTATCACTTTCAAACTGGTTGCAATTAATCCTGTTATACGATGGAAAAGCTGATGTATTTTTATTGCATTTTATGCTTCGGGCGTTGACTTCTAAGGCCCTAACTATTCAATCTGTTGGAGCAACGCCCTAGAGTGAAGCCTAGGTTGCTCGGAACGTAGATATGACCATAACCTTCACACAGGTTGCAATTATTCGTTTTATACGGTGTAAAGGCTGTTGTATTTATTTTGTATTTTATTCTTCTGGTGTTGAATTCTTAGGCCCGAACTATTCGATCTGGTGGAACAACGCCGTAGAGTGAAGCCTAGGTTGCCCGGAACGAAGAAATGACCATTACATTCACACTGTTTGCAATTATTCCTTTTATACGATGGAAAAAATGTTGTATTTCTATTGTATTTTATGCTTCGGGCGTTGACTTCTTAGGCCCTAACTCTTCGATCTGGTGTAGCAACGCCCGACAGTGAAGCCTAGGTTGACTGGAACGTAGATATGACCATAACCTTCACACAGGTTGCAATTATTCGTTTTATACGGTGTAAAGGCTGTTGTATTTATTTTGTATTTTATTCTTCTGGTGTTGACTTCTTAGGCCCTAACTATTCGATATGGTGGAATAACGCCGCAGAGTGAAGCCTAGGTTGCCCGGAACGTAGAAATGACCATTATCTTCACACTGTTTGCAATTATTCCTTTTATACGATGGAAAAGCTGCTGTATTTATATCGTATTTTATGATTCTGGCGTTGACTTCTAAGGACCTAACTATTCGATCTGGTGGAGCAACGCCCTAGAGTGAAGTCTAGGTTGCTCGGAACGTAGAAATGACCATTACTTTCACACTGTTTGCAAATATTCCTTTTATACGATGGAAAAGCTGTTGTATTTATATCGTATTTTATGCTTCTGGCGTTGACTTCTAAGGCCCTAGCTATTCGATCTAGTGGAGCAACGCCCTAGAGTGTAGCCTAGGTTTCCCGGAACGTAGAAATGACCATCACTTTCAAACTGGTTGCAATTAACCCTGTTATACGATGGAAAAACCTTTGTATTTTTGTTGCATTTTATGCTTCGGTCGTTGACTTCTAAGGCCATAACTATTCAATCTGTTGGAGCAACGCCCTAGAGTGAAGCCTAGGTTGCTCGGAATGTAGAAATGACCATAACTTTCACACTGGTTGCAATTATTCGTTTTATACGATGGAAAAACTGTTGTATTTATATTGTATTTTATGCTTCTGGCGTTTACTTCTTAGGCCCTAACTATTCGACCTGGTGGAACAACGCCCTAGGGTGAAGCCTAGGTTGCCCGGGACGTAGAAATGACCATAACATTTACACTGGTAGCAATTATTCGTTTTATACAGTGGAAAAACTGTTCTTTTTATTTTATCTTTTATGCTTCGGGCGTTGACTGCTAAGGCCCTAACTGTTTGATCTGGTGGGGCAACGCCCTAGAGGGAAGCCTAGGTTGCCCGGAACGTAGAAATGACCATCACTTTCAAACTGGTTGCAATTAATCCTGTTATACGATGGAAAAACCGTTGTAGTTTTGTTGCATTTTATGCTTCGGGCGTTGACTTCTAAGGACCTAACTATTCGATCTGGTGGAGCAACGCCCTAGAGTGAAGCCTAGGTTGCTCGGAATGTAGAAGTAACCATAACTTTCACACTGGTTGCAATTATTCGTTTTTTACGATGGAAAAGCTGTTGTATTTATATTGTATTTTATGACTCTGGCATTGACTTCTAAGGCCCTAGCTATTCGACCTAGTGGAGCAACGACCTAGAGTGAAGCCTAGGTTGACCGGAACGTAGAAATGACCATAACTTTTACACTGGTA
Organism: Calliopsis andreniformis; assembly: GCF_051401765.1. Taxonomy (NCBI): domain Eukaryota; kingdom Metazoa; phylum Arthropoda; class Insecta; order Hymenoptera; family Andrenidae; genus Calliopsis; species Calliopsis andreniformis. The sequence goes on along the minus strand of NW_027480426.1, from coordinate 6,010,330 downwards.
GCAATTATTAGTTTTATACATTGGAAAAACTGTTCTATTTTTATTGCATTTTATGCTTCTGGCGTTCACTTCTTAGGCCCTAACTATTCGATCTGGTGGAACAACGTCCTAGGGTGAAGCCTAGGATGCCCGGAAGGTAGAAATGACCATAAGTTTCATAATGGTTGCAATTATTCGTTTTATACGATGGAAAAACTGTTGTATTTCTATTGTATTTTATGCTTCGGGCGTTGACTTCTTAGGCCATAACTCTTCGATCTGTTGTAGGAACGCCCAACAGTGAAGCCTAGGTTGCCCGGAACGTAGATATGACCATAACCTTCACACGGGTTGCAATTATTCGTTTTATACGGTGTAAAGGCTGTTGTATTTGTTTTGTATTTTATTCTTCTAGTGTTGACTTCTTAGGCCCTAACTATTCGATATGGTGGAATAACGCCGTAGAGTGAAGCCTAGGTTGCCCGGAACGTAGAAATGACCATTACTTTCACACTGTTTCCAATTATTCCTTTTATACGATGGAAAATCTGCTGTATTTATATCGTATTTTATGCTTCTGGCGTTGACTTCTAAGGACCTAACTATTCGATCTGGTGGAGCAACGCCCTAGAGTGAAGCCTAGGTTGCTCGGAATGCAGAAATGACCATAACTTTCACACTGGTTGCAATTATTCGTTTTATACGATGGAAAAACTGTTGTATTTATATTGTATTTTATGCTTCTGGCGTTCACTTCTTGGGCCCTAACTATTCGATCTGGTGGAACAACGCCCTAGGGTGAAGCCTAGGTTGCCCGGGACGTAGAAATGACCATAACATTTACACTGGTAGCAATTATTCGTTTTATACAATGGAAAAACTGTTCTTTTTATTTTGTATTTTATGCTTCGGGCGTTGACTTCTAAGGCCCTAACTGTTTGATCTGGTGGAGCAACGCCCTAGAGTGAAGCCTAGGTTGCCCGGAACGTAGAAATGACCATCACTTTCAAACTGGTTGCAATTAATCCTGTTATACGATGGAAAAACTGTTGAATTTTTATTGCATATTATGCTTCGGGCGTTGACTTCTAAGGCCCTAACTATTCAATCTGTTGCAGCAACGCCCTAGAGTGAAGCCTAGGTTGCCCGGAACGTAGAAATGACTATAACTTTTACACTGCTAGCAATTATTCGTTTTATACAATGGAAAAACTGTTCTATTTATTTTGTATTTTATGCTTCGGGCGTTGACTTCTAAGGTCCTAACTGTTTCATCTGGTGGAGCAACGCCCTAGGGTGAAGCCTAGGTTGCCCGGAACGTAGAAATGACCATTACTTTCGCACAGTTTGCAAATATTCCTTTTATACGATGGAAAAGCTGTTGTACTTATATCATATTTTTTGCTTCTGGCGTTGACTTCTAAGGCCCTAGCTATTCGATCTAGTGGAGCAACGCCCTAGAGTGAAGCCTAGGTTTCCCGGAACGTAGAAATGACCATCACTTTCAAACTGGTTGCAATTAATCCTGTTATACGATGGAAAAACCGTTGTATTTTTGTTGCATTTTATGCTTCGGTCGTTGACTTCTAAGGCCCTAACTATTCAATCTGTTGGAGCAACGCCCTAGAGTGAAGCCTAGGTTGCTCGGAATGTAGAAATGACCATAACTTTCACACTGGTTGCAATTATTCGTTTTATACGATGGAAAAACTGTTGTATTTATATTGTATTTTATGCTTCTGGCGTTTACTTCTTAGGCCCTAACTATTCGACCTGGTGGAACAACGCCCTAGGGTGAAGCCTAGGTTGCCCGGAACGTAGAAATGACCATAACTTTTACACTGGTAGCAATTATTCGTTTTATACAATTTAAAAACTGTTGTATTTATATTGTATTTTATGCCTCTGGCGTTGACTTCATAGGCCCTAACTATTCGATCTCGTGGAGCAATGCCTCAGAGTTAAGTCTAGGATGCCCGAAACGCCGAAATGATCATTACTTTCACGCTTGTTGCAATTATTCCTGTTATACGATGAAAAGACCGTTGTATTTTTATTGTATTTTATGCTTCAGGCGTAGGCTTCTAAGGCCGTAGCTATTCGATATGGTGGAGCACCGCCCTAGAGTGAAGCCTAGGTTGCCCGGAACGTAGAAATGACCATTACTTTCACACTGTTTGCAATTATTCCTTTTATACGATGGAAAAGCTGCTGTATTTATATCGTATTTTATGCTTCTGGCGTTGACTTCTAAGGACCCAACTATTCGATCTGGTGGAGCAACGCCCTAGAGTGAAGCCTAGGTTGCTCGGAATGTAGAAATGACCATAACTTTCACACTGGTTGCAATTATTCGTTTTATACGATGGAAAAACTGTTGTATTTATATTGTATTTTATGCTTCTGCCGTTCACTTCTTGGGCCCTAACTATTCGATCTGGTGGAACAACGCCCTAGGGTGAAGCCTAGGTTGCCTGGAACGTAGAAATGACCATAACATTTACACTGGTTGCAATTATTCGTTTTATACAATCGAAAAACTGTTCTTTTTATTTTGTATTTTATGCTTCGGGCGTTGACTTCTAAGGCCCTAACTGTTTGATCTGGTGGAGCAACGCCCTAGAGTTAAGCCTCGGTTTCCCGGAACATAGAAATGACCATCACTTTCAAACTGGTTGCAATTAATCCTGTTATACGATGGAAAAGCTGTTGTATTTTTATTGCATTTTATGCTTCGGGCGTTGACTTCTAAGGCCCTAACTATTCAATCTGTTGGAGCAACGCCCTAGAGTGAAGCCTAGGTTGCTCGGAATGTAGAAATGACCATAACTTTCACACTGGCTGCAATTATTCGTTTTATACGATGGAAAAGCTGTTGTATTTATATCGTATTTTATGCTTCTGGCGTTCACTTCTTAGGCCCTAACTATTCGATCTGGTGGAGCAGCGCCCTAGGGTGAAGCCTAGGTTGCCCGGAACGTAGATATGACCATAACCTTCACACAGGTTGCAATTATTCGTTTTATACGGTGTAAAGGCTGTTGTATTTATTTTATATTTTATTCCTCTGGTGTTGAATTCTTAGGCCCGAACTATTCGATCTGGTGGAACAACGCCGTAGAGTGAAGCCTAGGTTGCCCGGAACGCAGAAATGACCATAACTTTTACACTGGTAGCAATTATTCGTTTTATACAATTTAAAAACTGTTGTATTTATATTGTATTTTATGCCTCTGGGGTTGACTTCATAGGCCCTAACTATTCGATCTCGTGGAGCAATGCCTCAGAGTTAAGTCTAGGATGCCCGAAACGCCGAAATGATCATTACTTTCACGCTTGTTGCAATTATTCCTGTGATACGATGAAAAGACCGTTGTATTTTTATTGTATTTTATGCTTCAGGCGTAGGCTTCTAAGGCCGTAGCTATTCGATATGGTGGAGCACCGCCCTAGAGTGAAGCCTAGGTTGCCCGGAACGTAGAAATGACCATAACTATTACACTGGTAGCAATTATTCGTTTTATACAATGGAAAAACTGTTCTATTTATTTTGTATTTTATGCTTCGGGCGTTGACTTCTAAGGCCCTAACTGTTTGATCTGGTGGAGCAACGCCCTACACTGAAGCCTAGGTTGCCCGGAACGTAGATATGACCATAACCTTCACACTGTTTGCAATTATTCCTTTTATACGATGGAAAAGCTGCTGTATTTATATCGTATTTTATGCTTCTGGCGTTGACTTCTAAGGACCCAACTATTCGATCTGGTGGAGCAACGCCCTAGTGTGAAGCCTAGGTTGCTCGGAATGTAGAAATGACCATAACTTTCACACTGGTTGCAATTATTCGTTTTATACGATGGAAAAACTGTTGTATTTATATTGTATTTTATGCTTCTGCCGTTCACTTCTTGGGCCCTAACTTTTCGATCTGGTGGAACAACGCCCTAGGGTGAAGCCTAGGTTGCCCGGGACGTAGAAATCACCATAACATTTACACTGGTAGCAATTATTCGTTTTATACAATGGAAAAACTGTTCTTTTTATTTTGTATTTTATGCTTCGGGCGTTGACTTCTAAGGCCCTAACTGTTTGATCTGGTGGAGCAACGCCCTAGAGTGAAGCCTAGGTTGCCCGGAACGTAGAAATGACCATCACTTTCAAACTGGTTGCAATTAATCCTGTTATACGATGGAAAAACTGTTGTATTTTTATTGCATTTTATGCTTCGGGCGTTGACTTCTAAGGACCTAACTATTCGATCTGGTGGAGCAACGCCCTAGAGTTTAGCCTAGGTAGCTCGGAATGTAGAAATAACCATAGCTTTCACACTGGTTGCAATTATTCGTTTTATACGATGGAAAAACTGTTGTATTTATATTGTATTTTATGCTTCTGGCGTTCACTTCTTAGGCCCTAACTATTCGATCTGGTGGAACAACGCCCTAGGGTGAAGCCTAGGTTGCCTGGAACGTAGAAATGACCATAACTTTTACACTGGTACCAATTATTCGTTTTATACATTGGAAAAACTGTTCTATTTATTTTGTATTTTATGCTTCGGGCGTTGACTTCTAAGGCCCTAACTGTTTGATCTGGTGTAGCAACGCCCTAGAGTGAAGCCTAGGTTGCCCGGAACGTAGAAATGACCATCACTTTCAAACTGGTTGCAATTAATCCTGTTATACGATGGAAAAACTGTTGAATTTTTATTGCATATTATGCTTCGGGCGTTGACTTCTAAGGCCCTAACTATTCAATCTGTTGCAGCAACGCCCTAGAGTGAAGCCTAGGTTGCCCGGAACGTGGAAATGACTATAACTTTTACACTGCTAGCAATTATTCGTTTTATACAATGGAAAAACTGTTCTATTTATTTTGTATTTTATGCTTCGGGCGTTGACTTCTAAGGTCCTAACTGTTTCATCTGGTGGAGCAACGCCCTAGGGTGAAGCCTAGGTTGCCCGGAACGTAGAAATGACCATTACTTTCGCACAGTTTGCAAATATTCCTTTTATACGATGGAAAAGCTGTTGTACTTATATCATATTTTTTGCTTCTGGCGTTGACTTCTAAGGCCCTAGCTATTCGATCTAGTGGAGCAACGCACTAGAGTGAAGCCTAGGTTTCCCGGAACGTAGAAATGACCATCACTTTCAAACTGGTTGCAATTAATCCTGTTATACGATGGAAAAACCGTTGTATTTTTGTTGCATTTTATGCTTCGGTCGTTGACTTCTAAGGCCCTAACTATTCAATGTGTTGGAGCAACGCCCTAGAGTGAAGCCTAGGTTGCTCGGAATGTAGAAATGACCATAACTTTCACACTGGTTGCAATTATTCGTTTTATACGATGGAAAAACTGTTGTATTTATATTGTATTTTATGCTTCTGGCGTTTACTTCTTAGGCCCTATCTATTCGACCTGGTGGAACAACGCCCTAGGGTGAAGCCTAGGTTGCCCGGAACGTAGAAATGACCATAACCTTTACACTGGTAGCAATTATTCGTTTTATACAATTTAAAAACTGTTGTATTTATATTGTATTTTATGCCTCTGGCGTTGACTTCATAGGCCCTAACTATTCGATCTCGTGGAGCAATGCCTCAGAGTTAAGTCTAGGATGCCCGAAACGCCGAAATGATCATTACTTTCACGCTTGTTGCAATTATTCCTGTTATACGATGAAAAGACCGTTGTATTTTTATTGTATTTTATGCTTCAGGCGTAGGCTTCTAAGGCCGTAGCTATTCGATATGGTGGAGCACCGCCCTAGAGTGAAGCCTAGGTTGCCCGGAACGTAGAAATGACCATTACTTTCACACTGTTTGCAATTATTCCTTTTATACGATGGAAAAGCTGCTGTATTTATATCGTATTTTATGCTTCTGGCGTTGACTTCTAAGGACCCAACTATTCGATCTGGTGGAGCAACGCCCTAGAGTGAAGCCTAGGTTGCTCGGAATGTAGAAATGACCATAACTTTCACACTGGTTGCAATTATTCGTTTTATACGATGGAAAAACTGTTGTATTTATATTGTATTTTATGCTTCTGCCGTTCACTTCTTGGGCCCTAACTATTCGATCTGGTGGAACAACGCCCTAGGGTGAAGCCTAGGTTGCCTGGAACATAGAAATGACCATAACATTTACACTGGTTGCAATTATTCGTTTTATACAATCGAAAAACTGTTCTTTTTATTTTGTATTTTATGCTTCGGGCGTTGACTTCTAAGGCCCTAACTGTTTGATCTGGTGGAGCAACGCCCTAGAGTTAAGCCTCGGTTTCCCGGAACGTAGAAATGACCATCACTTTCAAACTGGTTGCATTTAATCCTGTTATACGATGGAAAAGCTGTTGTATTTTTATTGCATTTTATGCTTCGGGCGTTGACTTCTAAGGCCCTAACTATTCAATCTGTTGGAGCAACGCCCTAGAGTGAAGCCTAGGTTGCTCGGAATGTAGAAATGACCATAACTTTCACACTGGCTGCAATTATTCGTTTTATACGATGGAAAAGCTGTTGTATTTATATCGTATTTTATGCTTCTGGCGTTCACTTCTTAGGCCCTAACTATTCGATCTGGTGGAACAGCGCCCTAGGGTGAAGCCTAGGTTGCCCGGAACGTAGATATGACCATAACCTTCACACAGGTTGCAATTATTCGTTTTATACGGTGTAAAGGCTGTTGTATTTATTTTATATTTTATTCTTCTGGTGTTGAATTCTTAGGCCCGAACTATTCGATCTGGTGGAACAACGCCGTAGAGTGAAGCCTAGGTTGCCCGGAACGCAGAAATGACCATAACTTTTACACTGGTAGCAATTATTCGTTTTATACAATTTAAAAACTGTCGTATTTATATTGTATTTTATGCCTCTGGGGTTGTCTTCATAGGCCCTAACTATTCGATCTCGTGGAGCAATGCCTCAGAGTTAAGTCTAGGATGCCCGAAACGCCGAAATGATCATTACTTTCACGCTTGTTGCAATTATTCCTGTTATACGATGAAAAGACCGTTGTATTTTTATTGTATTTTATGCTTCAGGCGTAGGCTTCTAAGGCCGTAGCTATTCGATATGGTGGAGCACCGCCCTAGAGTGAAGCCTAGGTTGCCCGGAACGTAGAAATGACCATAACTATTACACTGGTAGCAATAATTCGTTTTATACAATGGAAAATCTGTTCTATTTATTTTGTATTTTATGCTTCGGGCGTTGACTTCTAAGGCCCTAACTGTTTGATCTGGTGGAGCAACGCCCTACACTGAAGCCTAGGTTGCCCGGAACGTAGATATGACCATAACCTTCACACTGTTTGCAATTATTCCTTTTATACGATGGAAAAGCTGCTGTATTTATATCGTATTTTATGCTTCTGGCGTTGACTTCTAAGGACCCAACTATTCGATCTGGTGGAGCAACGCCCTAGAGTGAAGCCTAGGTTGCTCGGAATGTAGAAATGACCATAACTTTCACACTGGTTGCAATTATTCGTTTTATACGATGGAAAAACTGTTGTATTTATATTGTATTTTATGCTTCTGCCGTTCACTTCTTGGGCCCTAACTATTCGATCTGGTGGAACAACGCCCTAGGGTGAAGCCTAGGTTGCCTGGAACGTAGAAATGACCATAACATTTACACTGGTTGCAATTATTCGTTTTATACAATGGAAAAACTGTTCTTTTTATTTTGTATTTTATGCTTCGGGCGTTGACTTCTAAGGCCCTAACTGTTTGATCTGGTGGAGCAACGCCCTAGAGTTAAGCCTAGGTTTCCCGGAACGTAGAAATGACCATCACTTTCAAACTGGTTGCAATTAATCCTGTTATACGATGGAAAAACTGTTGTATTTTTATTGCATTTTATGCTTCTGGCTTTCACTTCTTAGGCCCTAACTATTCGATCTGGTGGAACAACGTCCTAGGGTGAAGCCTAGGTTGCCCGGAAGGTAGAAATTACCATAAGTTTCATAATGGTTGCAATTATTCGTTTTATACGGTGTAAAGGCTGTTGTATTTATTTTGTATTTTATTCTTCTGGTGTTGACTTCTTAGGCCCTAACTATTCGATATGGTGGAATAACGCCGTAGAGTGAAGCCTAGGATGCCCGGAACGTAGAAATGACCATTACTTTCACACTGTTTGCAATTATTCCTTTTATACGATGGAAAAGCTGCTGCATTTATATCGTATTTTATGCTTCTGGCGTTGACTTCTAAGGACCTAACTATTCGATCTGGTGGAGCAACGCCCTAGAGTGAAGCCTAGGTTGCTCGGAATGTAGAAATGACCATAACTTTCACACTGGTTGCAATTATTCGTTTTATACGATGGAAAAGCTGTTGTATTTATATTGTATTTTATGCTTCTGCCGTTCACTTTTTGGGCCCTAACTATTCGATCTGGTGGAACAACGCCCTAGGATGAAGCCTATGTTGCCCGGAGCGTAGAAATGACCATAACATTTACACTGGTAGCAATTATTCGTTTTATACAATGGAAAAACTGTTCTTTTTATTTTGTATTTTATGCTTCTGGCGTTGACTTCTAAGGCCCTAACTATTCAATCTGTTGGAGCAACGCCCTAGAGTGAAGCCTAGGTTGCTCGGAATGTAGAAATGACCATAACTTTCACACTGGCTGCAATTAATCCTGTTATACGATGGAAAAGCTGTTGTATTTATATCGTATTTTATGCTTCTGGCGTTCACTTCTTAGGCCCTAACTATTCGATCTGGTGGAACAGCGCCCTAGGGTGAAGCCTAGGTTGCCCGGAACGTAGATATGACCATAACCTTCACACAGGTTGCAATTATTCGTTTTATACGGTGTAAAGGCTGTTGTATTTATTTTATATTTTATTCTTCTGGTGTTGAATTCTTAGGCCCGAACTATTCGATCTGGTGGAACAACGCCGTAGAGTGAAGCCTAGGTTGCCCGGAACGCAGAAATGACCATTACTTTCACACTGTTTGCAATTATTCCTGTTATACGATGAAAAGGCCGTTGTATTTTTATTGTATTCTATGCTTCAGGCGTAGGCTTCTAAGGCCGTAGCTATTCGATATGGTGGATCACCGCCCTAGAGTGAAGCCTAGGTTGCTCGGAATATAGAAATGACCATAGCTTTCACACTGGTTGCAATTATTCGTTTTCTACGATGGAAAAACTGTTGTATTTATATTGTATTTTATGCTTCTGGCGTTCACTTCTCAGGGCCTAGCTATTCGATCTGAGGGAACAATGCCCTAGGGTGAAGCCTAGGTTGCCCGGAACGAGGAAATGACCATAACTTTTACACTGGTAGCAATTATTCGTTTTATACAATGGAAAAACTGTTCTATTTATTTTGTATTTTATGCTTCGGGCGTTGACTTCTTTGGCCCTAACAATTCGATCTGGTGGAGCAACGCCCTAGAGTGAAGCCTAGGATGCCCGGAACGTAGAAATGACAATCACTTTCAAACTGGTTGCAATTAATCCTGTTATACGATGGAAAAACTGTCGTATTTTTATTGCATTTTATGCTTCGGGCGTTGACTTCTAAGGCCCTAACTATTCAATCTGTTGGAGCATCGCCCTAGAGTGAAGCATAGGTTGCTCGGAATGTAGAAATGACCATAACTTTCACACTGGTTGCAATTATTCGTTTTATACGATGGAAGAACTGTTGTATTTATATTGCATTTAATGCTTCTGGCGTTCACTTCTTAGGCCCTAACTATTCGATCTGGTGGAACAACGCCCTAGGGTGAAGCCTAGGTTGCCCGGAACGTAGAAATGACCATAACTTTTACACTGGTAGCAATTATTCGTTTTATACAATGGAAAAACTGCTCTTTTTATTTTGTCTTTTATGCTTCGGGCGTTGACTGCTAAGGCCCTAACTGTTTGATCTGGTGGGGCAACGCCCTAGAGGGAAGCCTAGGTTGCCCGGAACGTAGAAATGAACATCACTTTCAAACTGCTTGCAATTAATCCTGTTATACGATGGAAAAACTGTTGTATTTTTGTTGCATTTTATGCTTCGGGCGTTGACTTCTAAGGACCTAACTATTCGATCTGGTGGAGCAACGCCCTAGAGTGAAGCCTAGGTTGCTCGGAATGCAGAAGTAACCATAACTTTCACACTGGTTGCAATTATTCGTTTTTTACGATGGAAAAGCTGTTGTATTTATATTGTATTTTATGACTCTGGCGTTGACTTCTAAGGCCCTAGCTATTCGACCTAGTGGAGCAACGCCCTAGAGTGAAGCCTAGGTTGACCGGAACGTAGAAATGACAATCACTTTCAAACTGGTTGCAATTAATCCTGTTATACGATGGAAAAACTGTTGTATTTTTATTGCATTTTATGCTTCGGGCGTTGACTTCTAAGGCCCTGACTATTCAATCTGTTGGACCTACGCCCTAGGGTGAAGCCTAGGTTGCCCGGAACGTAGAAATGACCATAACTTTTACACTGGTAGCAATTATTCGTTTTATACAATGGAAAAACTGTTCTATTTATTTTGTATATTATGCTTCGGGCGTTGACTTCTAAGGCCCTAACTGTTTCATCTGGTGGAGCAACGCCCTAGGGTGAAGCCTAGGTTGCCCGGAACGTAGAAATGACCATCACTTTCAAACTGTTTGCAAATATTCCTTTTATACGATGGAAAAGCTGTTGTACTTATATCGTATTTTTTGCTTCTGGCGTTGACTTCTAAGTCCCTAGCTATTCGATCTAGTGGAGCAGCGCCCTAGAGTGAAGCCTAGGTTTCCCGGAACGTAGAAATGACCATCACTTTCAAACTGGTTGCAATTAATCCTGTTATACAATGGAAAAACTGCTGTATTTTTATTGCATTTTATGCTTCGGGCGTTGACTTCTAAGGCCCTAACTATTCAATCTGTTGCAGCAACGCCCTAGAATGAAGCCTAGGTTGCTCGGAATGTAGAAATGACCATAACTTTCACACTGACTGCAATTACTCGTTTTATACGATGGAAAAACTGTTGTATTTATATTGTATTTTATGCTTCTGGCGTTCACTTCTTAGGCCCTAACTATTCGATCTGGTGGAACAACGCCCCAGGGTGAAGCCTAGGTTGCCCGGAACGTAGAAATGACCATAGCTGTTACACTGGTAGCAATTATTCGTTTTATACAATGGAAAAACTGTTCTATTTATTTTGTATTTTATGCTTCGGGCGTTGACTTCTAAGGCCCTAACTGTTTGATCTGGTGGATCACCGCCCTAGGGTGAAGTCTAGGTTGCCCGGAACGTAGAAATGACCATTACTTTCACACTGTTTGCGATTATTCCTTTTATACGATGGAAAAGCTGTTGTATTTATATCGTATTTTATGCTTCTGGCGTTGACTTCTATGTCCCTAGCTATTCGATCTAGTGGAGCAACGCCCTAGAGTGAAGCCTAGGTTGCTCGGAATGTAGAAATAACCATAACTTTCACACTGGTTGCAATTATTCGTTTCTTACGATGGAAAAGCTGTTGTATTTATATTGTATTTTATGCTTCTGGCGTTCACTTTTTAGGCCCTAACTACTCGATCTGGTCGAACAACGTACCAGGGTGAAGCCTAGGTTGCCCGGAACGTAGAAATGACCATAACTTTTACACTGGTACCAATTATTCGTTTTATACAATGGAAAAACTGTTCTATTTATTTTGTATTTTATGCTTCGAGCGTTGACTTCTAAGTCCCTAACTGTTTGGTCTGGTGGACCAACGCCCTAGGGTGAAGCCTAGGTTGCCCGGAACGTAGAAATGACCATAACTTTTACACTGGTAGCAATTATTCGTTTTATACAATGGAAAAACTGTTCTATTTATTTTGTATCTTATTCTTCGGGCGTTGACTTCTAAGGCCCTAACTGTTTGATCTGGTGGAGCAACGACCTAGAGTGAAGCCTAGGTTGCCCGGAACGTAGAAATGACCATAACTTTCACACTGGTTGCTATTATTCGTTTTATACGATGGAAAGACTGTTATATTTATATTGTATTTTATGCTTCAGGCGTTGACTTCTAAGGCCCTAACTGTTTGATCTGGTGGAGCAACGCCCTAGAGTGATGCCTAGGTTGTCCGGAACGTAGAAATGACAATTACTTTCACACTGTTTGCAATTATTCCTTTTATACGATGCAAAAGCTGTTGTATTTATATCGTATTTTATGCTTCTGGCGTTGACGTCTAAGGACCTAACTATTCGATCTGGTGGAGCAACGCCCTAGAGTGAAGCATAGGTTCCCTGGAACGTACAAATGACCATCACTTTCACACGGGTTGCAAGTATTCCTGTTATAGGATGGAAAGACTGTTGTATTTATATCGTATTTTATGCTTCTGGCGTTGACTTCTAAGGACCTAACTATTCGATCTGGTGGAGCAACGCCCTAGAGTCAAGCCTAGGTTGCTCGGAATGTAGAAATAACCATAACTTTCACACTGGTTGCAATTATTCGTTTTTTACGATGGAAAAGCTGTTGTATTTATGTTGTATTTTATGCTTCTGGCGTTCACTGTTTAGGCCCTAGCTACTCGATCTGGTGGAACAACGTACCAGAGTGAAGCCTAGGTTGCCCGGAACGTAGAAATGACCATAACTTTCACACTGGTTGCTATTATTCGTTTTATACGATGGAAAAACTGTTATATTTATATTGTACATTATGCTTCTGGCGTTGACATCTAAGGACCTAACTATTCGATCTGGTGGAGCAACGCTCTAGAGTGAAGCCTAGGTTGCTCGGAATGTAGAAATAACCATAACTTTCACACTGGTTGCAATTATTCGTTTTTTACGATGGAAAAGCTGTTGTATTTATATTGTATTTTATGCCTCTGGCGTTGACTTCTAAGGCCCTAGCTTTTCGATGTAGTGGAGCAACGCCCTACAGTGAAGCCTAGGTTGCCCGGAACGTAGAAATGACCATCACTTTCAAACTGGTTGCAATTAATCCTGTTATACGAAGGATAAACTGTTGTATTTTTATTGCATTTTATGCTTCGGGCGTTGACTTCTAAGGCCCTGACTATTCAATCTGTTGGAGCAACGCCCTAGAGTGAAGCCTAGGTTGCTCGGAATGTAGAAATGACCATAGCTTTCACACTGGTTGCAATTATTCGTTTTATATGATGGAAAAACTGTTGTATTTATATTGTATTTTATGCTTCTGGCGTTCACTTCTTAGGCCCTAACTATTCGATCTGGTGGAACAACGGGCTAAGGTGAAGCCTAGGTTGCCCGCAACGTAGAAATGGCCATAGCTTTCACACTGGTTGCAATTAATCGTTTTATACACTGTAAAAACTGTTCTATTTATTTTGTATTTTATGCTTCGGGCGTTGACTTCTTTGGCCCTAACAATTCGATCTGGTGGAGGAACGCCCTAGAGTGAAGCATAGGTTCCCTGGAACGTACAAATGACCATCACTTTTACACGGGTTGCAATTATTCCTTTTATACGATGAAAAGACCGTTGTATTTTTATTGTATTTTATGCTTCAGGCGTAGGCTTCTAAGGCGGTAGCTATTCGATATGGTGGAGCACCGCCCTAGAGTGAAGCCTAGGTTGCCCGGAACGTAGAAATGACCATAACTTTCACATTGGTTGCTATCATTCGTTTTATACGATGGAAAGACTGTTATATTTATATTGTATTTTATGCTTCTGGCCTTGACTTCTAAGGACCTAACTATTCGATCTGGTGGAGCAACGCCCTAGAGTGAAGCCTAGGTTGCTCGGAATGTAGAAATAACCATAACTTTCACACTGGTTGCCATTATTCGTTTTTTACGATGGAAAAGCTGTTGTATTTATATTGTATTTTATACCTCTGGCGTTGACTTCTAACGCCCTAGCTATTCGATCTAGTGGAGCAACGCCCTAGAGTGAAGCCTAGGTTGCCCTGAACGTAGAAATGACCATCACTTTCAAACTGGTTGCAATTAATCCTGTTATACGATGGAAAAACTGTTGTATTTTTATTGCATTTTATGCTTCGGGCGTTGACTTCTAAGGCCCTGACTATTCAACCTGTTGGAGCAACGCCCTAGAGAGAAGCCTAGGTTGCTCGGAATGTAGAAATGACCATAGCTTTCACACTGGTTGCAATTATTCGTTTTATACGATGGAAAAACTGTTGTATTTATATTGTATTTTATGCTTCTAGCGTTCACTTCCTAGGCCCTAACTATTCGATCTGGTGGATCAACGCCCTAGGGTGAAGCCTAGGTTGCCCGGAACGTAGAAATGACCATAACTTTTACACTGGTAGCAATTATTCGTTTTACACAATGGAAAAACTGTTCTATTTATTTTGTATTTTATGCTTCAGGCGTTGGCTTCTAAGGCCCTAACTGTTTGATCTGGTGGAGCAACGCCCTACAGTGAAGCCTAGGTTGCCCGGAACGTAGAAATGACAATTACTTTCACACTGTTTGCAATTATTCCTTTTATACGATGCAAAAGCTGTTGTATTTATATCGTATTTTATGCTTCTGGCGTTGACTTCTAAGGACCCAACTATTCGATCTGGTGGAGCAACGCCCTAGAGTGAAGCCTAGGTTGCTCGGAATGTAGAAATGACCATCACTTTCAAACTGGTTGCAATTAATCCTGTTATACAATGGAAAAACTGCTGTATTTTTATTGCATTTTATGCTTCGGGCGTTGACTTCTAAGGCCCTAACTATTCAATCTGTTGCAGCAACGCCCTAGAGTGAAGCCTAGGTTGCTCGGAATGTAGAAATGACCATAACTTTCACACTGGCTGCAATTACTCGTTTTATACGATGGAAAAACTGTTGTATTTATATTGTATTTTATGCTTCTGGCGTTCACTTCTTAGGCCCTAACTATTCGATCTGGTGGAACAACGCCCCAGGGTGAAGCCTAGGTTGCCCGGAACGTAGAAATGACCATAGCTTTTACACTGGTAGCAACTATTCGTTTTATACAATGGAAAAACTGTTACATTTATTTTGTATTTTATGCTTGGGGCGTTGACTTCTAAGGCCCTAACTGTTTGATCTGGTGGATCACCGCCCTAGGGTGAAGCCTAGGTTGCCCGGAACGTAGAAATGACCATTACTTTCACACTGTTTGCGATTATTCCTTTTATACGATGGAAAAGCTGTTGTATTTATATCGTATTTTATGCTTCTGGCGTTGACTTCTATGTCCCTAGCTATTCGATCTAGTGGAGCAACGCCCTAGAGTGAAGCCTAGGTTGCTCGGAATGTAGAAATAACCATAACTTTCACACTGGTTGCAATTATTCGTTTGTTACGATGGAAAAGCTGTTGTATTTATATTGTATTTTATGCTTCTGGCGTTCACTTTTTAGGCCCTAACTACTCGATCTGGTGGAACAACGTACCAGGGTGAAGCCTAGGTTGCCCGGAACGTAGAAATGACCATAACTTTTACACTGGTACCAATTATTCGTTTTATACAATGGAAAAACTGTTCTATTTATTTTGTATTTTATGCTTCGGGCGTTGACTTCTAAGTCCCTAACTGTTTGGTCTGGTGGACCAACGCCCTAGGGTGAAGCCTAGGTTGCCCGGAACGTAGAAATGACCATAACTTTTACACTGGTAGCAATTATTCGTTTTATAGAATGGAAAAACTGTTCTATTTATTTTGTATCTTATTCTTCGGGCGTTGACTTCTAAGGCCCTAACTGTTTGATCTGGTGGAGCAACGACCTAGAGTGAAGCCTAGGTTGCCCGGAACGTAGAAATGACCATAACTTTCACACTGGTTGCTATCATTCGTTTTATACGATGGAAAGACTGTTATATTTATATTGTATTTTATGCTTCAGGCGTTGACTTCTAAGGCCCTAACTGTTTGATCTGGTGGAGCAACGCCCTAGAGTGATGCCCAGGTTGCCCGGAACGTAGAAATGACAATTACTTTCACACTGTTTGCAATTATTCCTTTTATACGATGCAAAAGCTGTTGTATTTATATCGTATTTTATGCTTCTGGCGTTGACTTCTAAGGACCTAACTATTCGATCTGGTGGAGCAACGCCCTAGAGTGAAGCATAGGTTCCCTGGAACGTACAAATGACCATCACTTTCACACGGGTTGCAAGTATTCCTGTTATAGGATGGAAAGACTGTTGTATTTATATCGTATTTTATGCTTCTGGCGTTGACTTCTAAGGACCTAACTATTCGATCTGGTGGAGCAACGCCCTAGAGTCAAGCCTAGGTTGCTCGGAATGTAGAAATAACCATAACTTTCACACTGGTTGCAATTATTCGTTTTTTACGATGGAAAAGCTGTTGTATTTATGTTGTATTTTATGCTTCTGGCGTTCACTGTCTAGGCCCTAACTACTCGATCTGGTGGAACAACGTACCAGAGTGAAGCCTAGGTTGCCCGGAACGTAGAAATGACCATAACTTTCACACTGGTTGCTATTATTCGTTTTATACGATGGAAAAACTGTTATATTTATATTGTACATTATGCTTCTGGCGTTGACATCTAAGGACCTAACTATTCGATCTGGTGGAGCAACGCTCTAGAGGGAAGCCTAGGTTGCTCGGAATGTAGAAATAACCATAACTTTCACACTGGTTGCAATTATTCGTTTTTTACGATGGAAAAGCTGTTGTATTTATATTGTATTTTATGCCTCTGGCGTTGACTTCTAAGGCCCTAGCTTTTCGATGTAGTGGAGCAACGCCCTACAGTGAAGCCTAGGTTGCCCGGAACGTAGAAATGACCATCACTTTCAAACTGGTTGCAATTAATCCTGTTATACGAAGGATAAACTGTTGTATTTTTATTGCATTTTATGCTTCGGGCGTTGACTTCTAAGGCCCTGACTATTCAATCTGTTGGAGCAACACCCTAGAGTGAAGCCTAGGTTGCTCGGAATGTAGAAATGACCATAGCTTTCACACTGGTTGCAATTATTCGTTTTATATGATGGAAAAACTGTTGTATTTATATTGTATTTTATGCTTCTGGCGTTCACTTCTTAGGCCCTAACTATTCGATCTGGTGGAACAACGGGCTAAGGTGAAGCCTAGGTTGCCAGCAACGTAGAAATGGCCATAGCTTTCACACTGGTTGCAATTAATCGTTTTATACACTGTAAAAACTGTTCTATTTATTTTGTATTTTATGCTTCGGGCGTTGACTTCTTTGGCCCTAACAATTCGATCTGGTGGAGGAACGCCCTAGAGTGAAGCCTAGGTTGCCCGGAACGTAGAAATGACCATTACTTTCACACTGTTTGCGATTATTCCTTTTATACGATGGAAATGCTGTTGTATTTATATCGTATTTTATGCTTCTGGCGTTGACTTCTATGGCCCTAGCTATTCGATCTAGAGGAGCAACGCCCTAGAGTGAAGCCTAGGTTGCCCGGAACGTAGAAATGACCATAACTTTTACACTGGTAGCAATTATACGTTTTATACAATGGAAAAACTGTTGTATTTGTATTGTATTTTATGCTTCTGGCGTTGACTTCTTAGGCCCTAACTATTCGATCTGGTGGAGCAATGCCTCAGACTTAAGTCTAGGATGCTCGAAACGCCGAAATGATCATTACTTTCACGCTTGTTGCAATTATTCCTGTTATACGATGAAAAGACCGTTGTATTTTTATTGTATTTTATTCTTCAGGCGTAGGCTTCTCAGGCCGTAGCTATTGGATATGGTGGAGAACCGCCCTTGAGTGAAGCCTAGGTTGCTCGGAATATAGAAATGGCCATAACTTTCACACTGGTTGCAATTATTCGTTTTCTACGACGGAAAAACTGTTGTATTTATATTGTATTTTAAGCTTCTTGCGTCCACTTCTTAGGGCCTAACTATTCGATCTGATGGAACAATGCCCTAGGGTGAAGCCTAGGTTGCCCGGAACGTAAAAATGACCATAACTTTTACACTGGTAGCAATTATTCGTTTTATACAATGGAAAAACTGTTCTATTTATTTTGTATTTTATGCTTCGGGCGTTGACTTCTTTGGCCCTAACAATTCGATCTGGTGGAGGAACGCCCTAGAGTGAAGCATAGGTTCCCTGGAACGTACAAATGACCATCAATTTCACACGGGTTGCAAGTATTCCTGTTATAGGATGGAAAGACTGTTGTATTTATATCGTATTTTATGCTTCTGGCGTTGACTTCTAAGGACCTAACTATTCGATCTGGTGGAGCAACGCCCTAGAGTCAAGCCTAGGTTGCTCGGAATGTAGAAATAACCATAACTTTCACACTGGTTGCAATTATTCGTTTTTTACGATGGAAAAGCTGTTGTATTTATGTTGTATTTTATGCTTCTGGCGTTCACTTTTTAGGCCCTAACTACTCGATCTGGTGGAACAACGTACCAGAGTGAAGCCTAGGTTGACCGGAACGTAGAAATGACCATAACTTTTACACTGGTAGCAATTATTCGTTTTATACAATGGAAAAACTGTTCTATTTATTTTGTATTTTATGCTTCGGGCGTTGACTTCTAAGGCCCTAACTGCTTGATCTGGTGGAGCAACGCCCTAGAGTGAAGCCTAGATTGCCCGGAACGTAGAAATGACAATTACTTTCACACTGTTTGCAATTATTCCTTTTATACGATGCAAAAGCTGTTGTATTTATATCGTATTTTATGCTTCTGGCGTTGACTTCTAAGGAACTAACTATTCCATCTGGTGGAGCAACGCCCTAGAGTGAAGCATAGGTTCCCTGGAACGTACAAATGACCATCACTTTCACACGGGTTGCAATTATTCCTGTTATAGGATGGAAAGACTGTTGCATTTTTATTGCATTTTATGCTTCTGGCGTTCACTTCTTAGGCCCTGACTATTCGACCTGGTGGAACAACGCCCTAGGGTGAAGCCTAGGTTGCCCGGAACGTAGAAATGACCATAACTTTCACACTGGTTGCAATTATTCGTTTTGTACGATGGAAAAGCTGTTGTATTTATATTGTATTTTATGCCTCTGGCGTTGACTTCTAAGGCCCTAGCTATTCGATGTAGTGGAGCAACGCCCTACAGTGAAGCCTAGGTTGCCCGGAACGTAGAAATGACCATCACTTTCAAACTGGTTGCAATTAATCCTGTTATACGAAGGATAAACTGTTGTATTTTTATTGCATTTTATGCTTCGGGCGTTGACTTCTAAGGCCGTGACTATTCAATCTGTTGGAGCAACGCCCTAGAGTGAACCCTAGGTTGCTCGGAATGTAGAAATGACCATAGCTTTCACACTGGTTGCAATTATCCGTTTTATATGATGGAAAAACTGTTGTATTTATATTGTATTTTATGCTTCTGGCGTTCACTTCTTAGGGCCTAACTATTCGATCTGATGGAACAATGCCCTAGGGTGAAGCCTAGGTTGCCTCGAACGTAAAAATGACCATAACCCTTACACTGGTAACAATTATTCGTTTTATACAATGTAAAAACTGTTCTTTTTATTTTGTATTTTATGCTTCGGGCGTTGACTTCTTTGGCCCTAACAATTCGATCTGGTGGAGGAACGCCCTAGAGTGAAGCATAGGTTCCCTGGAACGTACAAATGACCATCACTTTCACACGGGTTGCAATTATTCCTGTTATAGGATGGAAAGTCTGTTGCATTTTTATTGCATTTTATGCTTCTGGCGTTCACTTCTTAGGCCCTGACTATTCGATCTGGTGGAACAACGCCCAAGGGTGAAGCCTAGGTTGCCCGGAACGTAGAAATGACCATAACGTTTACACTGGTAGCACTTATTCGTTTTATACAATGGAAAAACTGTTCTATTTATTTTGTATTTTATGCATCGTGCGCTGACTTCTAAGGCCCTAATTGTTTGATCTGGTGGAGCAACGCCCTAGAGTGAAGCCTAGATTGCCCGGAACGTAGAAATGACAATTACTTTCACACTGTTTGCAATTATTCCTTTTATACGATGCAAAAGCTGTTGTATTTATATGGTAGTTTATGCTTCTGGCGTTGACTTCTGAGGACCTAACTATTCGATCTGGTGGAGCGACGCCCTAGTGTGAAGCCTAGGTTGCTCGGAATGTAGAAATAACCATAACTTTCACACTGGTTGCAATTATTCGTTTTTTACGATGGAAAAGCTGTTGTATTTATATTGTATTTTATGCCTCTGACGTTGACTTCTAAGGCCCTAGCTATTGGATCTAGTGGAGCAACGCCCTAGAGTGAAGCCTAGGTTGCCCGGAACGTAGAAATGACCATCACTTTCAAACTGGTTGCAATTAATCCTGTTATACGATGGAAAAACTGTTGTATTTTTATTGCATTTTATGCTTCGGGCGTTGACTTCTAAGGCCCTGACTATTCAAGCTGTTGGAGCAACGCCCTAGAGTGAAGCCTAGGTTGCTCGGAATGTAGAAATGTCCATATCTTTCACACTGTTTGCAATTATTCATTTTATACGGTGGCAAAGCTGTTGCATTTATATTGTATTTTATGCTTCTGGCGTTGACTCCTTAGGCCCTAACTATTCGATCTAGTGGAGCAATGCCTCAGAGTTAAGTCTAGGATGCCCGAAACGCCGAAATGATCATTACTTTCACGCATGTTGGAATTATTCCTGTTATACGATGAAAAGACTGTTGTATTTTTATTGTATTTTATGCTTCAGGCGTAGGCTTCTGAGACCGTGGCTATTCGATATGGTATAGCACCGCCCTAGAGTGAAGCCTAGGTTGCTCGGAACGCAGAAATGACCACTACTTTCACACTGTTTGCAATTATTCATTTAATACGATGGAAAAGCTGTTGTATTTATATCGTATTTTATGCTTCGGGCGTTGACTTCTAAGGCCCTAACTGTTTGATCTGGTGGAGCAACGCCCTAGAGTGAAGCCTAGGTTGCCCGGGACGTAAAAATGACAATTACTTTCACACTGTTTGCAATTATTCCTTTTATACGATGCAAAAGCTGTTGTATTTATATCGTATTTTATGCTTCTGGCGTTGAATTCTAAGGACCTAACTATTCGATCTGGTGGAGCAACGCCCTAGAGTGAAGCCTAGGTTGCTCGGAGTGTAGAAATAGCCATAACTTTCACACTGGTTGCAATTATTCGTTTTTTACGATGGAAAAGCTGTTGTATTTATATTGTATTTTATGCTTCTGGCGTTCACTTCTTAGGTCCTAACTATTCCATCTGGTGGAACAACGGCCTAAGGTGAACCCTAGGTTGCCCGCAACGTAGAAATGGCCATAACTTTTACACAGGTAGCAATTATTCGTTTTATACAATGGAAAAACTGATCTATTTATTTTGTATTTAATGCTTCGGGCGTTGGCTTCTAAGGCCCTAACTGTTTGATCTGGTGGACCAACGCCCTAGAGTGAAGCCTAGGTTGCCCGGAACGTAGAAATGACCATAACTTTCACACTGGTTGCAATTATTCGTTTTTTACGATGGAAAAGCTGTATTTATATTGTATTTTATGCCTCTGGCGTTGACTTCTAGGGCCCTAGCTATTCGATCTAGTGGAGCAACGCCCTAGAGTGAAGCCTAGGTTGCCCGGAACGTAGAAATGACCATAACTTTTACACTGGTAGCAATTATTCGTTTTATACAATGGAAAAACTGTTCTATTTATTTTGTATTTTATGCTTCGGGCGTTGACTTCTTTGGCCCTAACAATTCGATCTGGTGGAGCAACGCCCTAGAGTGAAGCATAGGTTCCCTGGAACGTACAAATGACCATCACTTTCACACGGGTTGCAATTATTCCTGTTATAGGATGGAAAGACTGTTGCATTTTTATTGCATTTTATGCTTCTGGCGTTCACTTCTTAGGCCCTGAGTATTCGACCTGGTGGAACAACGCCCTAGGGTGAAGACTAGGTTGCCCGCAACGTAGAAATGACCATAACTTTTACACTGGTAGCAATTATTCGTTTTATACAATGGAAAAACCGTTCCATTTATTTTGTATTTTATGCTTCGTGCGTTGACTTCTAAGGCCCTAACTGCTTGATCTGGTGGAGCAACGCCCTAGAGTGAAGCCTAGATTGCCCGGAACGTAGAAATGACCATAACTTTCACACTGGTTGCAATTATTCGTTTTTTACGATGGAAAAGCTGTATTTATATTGTATTTTATGCCTCTGGCGTTGACTTCTAAGGCCCTAGCTATTCGATCTAGTGGAGCAACGCCCTAGAGTGAAGCCTAGGTTGCCCGGAACGTAGAAATGACCATCGCTTTCAAACTGGTTGCAATTAATCCTGTTATACGATGGAAAAACTGTTGCATTTTTATTGCATTTTATGCTTCGGGCGTTGACTTCTAAGGACCTGACTATTCAATCTGTCGGAGCAACGCCCTAGAGTGAAGCCTAGGTTGCTCGGAATGTAGAAATGACCATAGCTTCCACACTGGTTGCAATTATTCGTTTTATACGATGGAAGAACTGTTGTATTTATATTGTATTTTATGCTTCTAGCGTTCACTTCTTAGGCCCTAACTATTCGATCTGGTGGAACAACGCCCCAGGGTGAAGCCTAGGTTGCCCGGAACGTAGAAATGACCATAGCTTTTACACTGGTAGCAATTATTCGTTTTATACAATGGAAAAACTGTTCTATTTATTTTGTATTTTATGCTTCGGGCGTTGACTTCTAAGGCCCTAACTGTTTGATCTGGTGGATCACCGCCCTAGGGTGAAGCCTAGGTTGCCCGGAACGTAGAAATGACCATTACTTTCACACTGTTTGCGATTATTCGTTTTATACGATGGAAAAGCTGTTGTATTTATATCGTATTTTATGCTTCTGGCGTTGACTTCTATGTCCCTAGCTATTCGATCTAGTGGAGCAACGCCCTAGAGTGAAGCCTAGGTTGCTCGGAATGTAGAAATAACCATAACTTTCACACTGGATGCAATTATTCGTTTCTTACGATGGAAAAGCTGTTGTATTTATATTGTATTTTATGCTTCTGGCGCTCACTTTTTAGGCCCTAACTACTTGATCTGGTGGAACAACGTACCAGGGTGAAGCCTAGGTTGCCCGGAACGTAGAAATGACCATAACTTTTACACTGGTACCAATTATTCGTTTTATACAATGGAAAAACTGTTCTATTTATTTTGTATTTTATGCTTCGGGCGTTGACTTCTAAGGCCCTAACTGTTTGATCTGGTGGACCAACGCCCTAGAGTGAAGCCTAGGTTGCCCGGAACGTAGAAATGACCATAACTTTCACACTGGTTGCTATTATTCGTTTTCTACGATGGAAAAACTGTTGTATTTATATTGTATTTTATGCTTCTGGCGTTCACTTCTTAGGGCCTAACTATTCGATCTGATGGAACAATGCCCTAAGGTGAAGCCTAGGTTGCCTCGAACGTAAAAATGACCATAACCCTTACACTGGTAACAATTATTCGTTTTATACAATCTAAAAACTGTTCTATTTATTTTGTATTTTATGCTTCGGGCGTTGACTTCTTTGGCCCTAACAATTCGATCTGGTGGAGGAACGCCCTAGAGTGAAGCATAGGTTCCCTGGAACGTACAAATGACCATCACTTTCACACGGGTTGCAATTATTCCTGTTATAGGATGGAAAGACTGTTGCATTTTTATTGCATTTTATGCTTCTGGCGTTCACTTCTTAGGCCCTGACTATTCGATCTGGTGGAACAACGCCCAAGGGTGAAGCCTAGGTTGCCCGGAACGTAGAAATGACCATAACGTTTACACTGGTAGCAATTATTCGTTTTATACAATGGAAAAACTGTTCTATTTATTTTGTATTTTATGCATCGTGCGTTGACTTCTAAGGCCCTAATTGTTTGATCTGGTGGAGCAACGCCCTAGAGTGAAGCCTAGATTGCCCGGAACGTAGAAATGACAATTACTTTCGCACTGTTTGCAATTATTCCTCTTATACGATGCAAAAGCTGTTGTATTTATATGGTATTTTATGCTTCTGGCGTTGACTTCTAAGGCCCTAGCTATTGGATCTAGTGGAGCAACGCCCTAAAGTGAAGCCTAGGTTGCCCGGAACGTAGAAATGACCATCACTTTCAAACTGGTTGCAATTAATCCTGTTATACGATGGAAAAACTGTTGTATTTTTATTGCATTTTATGCTTCGGGCGTTGACTTCTAAGGCCCTGACTATTCAAGCTGTTGGAGCAACGCCCTAGAGTGAAGCCTAGGTTGCCCGGAATGTAGAAATGTCCATATCTTTCACACTGTTTGCAATTATTCATTTTATACGGTGGCAAAGCTGTTCCATTTATATTGTATTTTATGCTTCTGGCGTTGACTCCTTAGGCCCTAACTATTCGATCTAGTGGAGCAATGCCTCAGAGTTAAGTCTAGGATGCCCGAAACGCCGAAATGATCATTACTTTCACGCATGTTGGAATTATTCCTGTTATACGATGAAAAGACTGTTGTATTTTTATTGTATTTTATGCTTCAGGCGTAGGCTTCTGAGGCCGTGGCTATTCGATATGGGAGAGCACCGCCCTAGAGTGAAGCCTAGGTTGCTCGGAACGCAGAAATGACCACTACTTTCACACTGTTTGCAATTATTCATTTAATACGATGGAAAAGCTGTTGTATTTATATCGTATTTTATGCTTCGGGCGTTGACTTCTAAGGCCCTAACTGTTTGATCTGGTGGAGCAACGCCCTAGAGTGAAGCCTAGGTTGCCCGGGACGTAAAAATGACAATTACTTTCACACTGTTTGCAATTATTCCTTTAATACGATGCAAAAGCTGTTGTATTTATATCGTATTTTATGCTTCTGGCGTTGAATTCTAAGGACCTAACTATTCGATCTGGTGGAGCAACGCCCTAGAGTGAAGCCTAGGTTGCTCGGAGTGTAGAAATAGCCGTAACTTTCACACTGGTTGCAATTATTCGTTTTTTACGATGGAAAAGCTGTTGTATTTATATTGTATTTTATGCTTCTGGCGTTCACTTCTTAGGCCCTAGCTGTTCCATCTGGTGGAACAACGGCCTAAGGTGAACTCTAGGTTGCCCGCAACGTAGAAATGGCCATAACTTTTACACAGGTAGCAATTATTCGTTTTATACAATGGAAAAACTGATCTATTTATTTTGTATTTAATGCTTCGGGCGTTGGCTTCTAAGGCCCTAACTGTTTGATCTGGTGGACCAACGCGCTAGAGTGAAGCCTAGGTTGCCCAGAACGTAGAAATGACCATCGCTTTCAAACTGGTTGCAATTAATCCTGTTATACGATGGAAAAACTGTTGCATTTTTATTGCATTTTATGCTTCGGGCGTTGACTTCTAAGGACCTGACTATTCAATCTGTCGGAGCAACGCCCTAGAGTGAAACCTAGGTTGCTCGGAATGTAGAAATGACCATAACTTTTACACTGGTAGCAATTATTCGTTTTATACAATGGAAAAACTGTTCTATTTATTTTGTATTTTATGCTTCGGGCGTTGACTTCTTTGGCCCTAACAATTCGACCTGGTGGAGCAACGCCCTAGAGTGAAGCATAGGTTCCCTGGAACGTACAAATGACCATCACTTTCACACGGGTTGCAATTATTCCTGTTATAGGATGGAAAGACTGTTGCATTTTTATTGCATTTTATGCTTCTGGCGTTCACTTCTTAGGCCCTGAGTATTCGACCTGGTGGAACAACGCCCTAGGGTGAAGACTAGGTTGCCCGCAACGTAGAAATGACCATAACTTTTACACTGGTAGCAATTATTCGTTTTATACAATGGAAAAACCGTTCCATTTATTTTGTATTTTATGCTTCGTGCGTTGACTTCTAAGGCCCTAACTGCTTGATCTGGTGGAGCAACGCCCTAGAGTGAAGCCTAGATTGCCCGGAACGTAGAAATGACCATCACTTTCAAACTGGTTGCAATTAATCCTGTTATACGATGGAAAAACTGTTGTATTTTTATTGCATTTTATGCTTCGGGCGTTGACTTCTAAGGCCCTGACTATTCAAGCTGTTGGAGCAACGCCCTAGAGTGAAGCCTAGGTTGCCCGGAATGTAGAAATGTCCATATCTTTCACACTGTTTGCAATTATTCATTTTATACGGTGGCAAAGCTGTTGCATTTATATTGTATTTTATGCTTCTGGCGTTGACTCCTTAGGCCCTAACTATTCGATCTAGTGGAGCAATGCCTCAGAGTTAAGTCTAGGATGCCCGAAACGCCGAAATGATCATTACTTTCACGCATGTTGGAATTATTCCTGTTATACGATGAAAAGACTGTTGTATTTTTATTGTATTTTATGCTTCAGGCGTAGGCTTCTGAGGCCGTGGCTATTCGATATGGTAGAGCACCGCCCTAGAGTGAAGCCTAGGTTGCTCGGAACGCAGAAATGACCACTACTTTCACACTGTTTGCAATTATTCATTTAATACGATGGAAAAGCTGTTGTATTTATATCGTATTTGATGCTTCGGGCGTTGACTTCTAAGGCCCTAACTGTTTGATCTGGTGGAGCAACGCCCTAGAGTGAAGCCTAGGTTGCCCGGGACGTAAAAATGACAATTACTTTCACACTGTTTGCAATTATTCCTTTTATACGATGCAAAAGCTGTTGTATTTATATCGTATTTTATGCTTCTGGCGTTGAATTCTAAGGACCTAACTATTCGATCTGGTGGAGCAACGCCCTAGAGTGAAGCATAGGTTCCCTGGAACGTACAAATGACCATCACTTTCACACGGGTTGCAATTATTCCTGTTATAGGATGGAAAGACTGTTGCATTTTTATTGCATTTTATGCTTCTGGCGTTCACTTCTTAGGCCCTGACTATTCGATCTGGTGGAACAACGCCCAAGGGTGAAGCCTAGGTTGCCCGGAACGTAGAAATGACCATAACGTTTACACTGGTAGCAATTATTCGTTTTATACAATGGAAAAACTGTTCTATTTATTTTGTATTTTATGCATCGTGCGTTGACTTCTAAGGCCCTAAATGTTTGATCTGGTGGAGCAACGCCCTAGAGTGAAGCCTAGATTGCCCGGAACGTAGAAATGACAATTACTTTCACACTGTTTGCAATTATTCCTTTTATACGATGCAAAAGCTGTTGTATTTATATGGTATTTTATGCTTCTGGCGTTGACTTCTGAGGACCTAACTATTCGATCTGGTGGAGCGACGCCCTAGTGTGAAGCCTAGGTTGCTCGGAATGTAGAAATAACCATAACTTTCACACTGGTTGCAATTATTCGTTTTTTACGATGGAAAAGCTGTTGTATTTATATTGTATTTTATGCCTCTGACGTTGACTTCTAAGGCCCTAGCTATTGGATCTAGTGGAGCAACGCCCTAGAGTGAAGCCTAGGTTGCCCGGAACGTAGAAATGACCATCACTTTCAAACTGGTTGCAATTAATCCTGTTATACGATGGAAAAACTGTTGTATTTTTATTGCATTTTATGCTTCGGGCGTTGACTTCTAAGGCCCTGACTATTCAAGCTGTTGGAGCAACGCCCTAGAGTGAAGCCTAGGTTGCCCGGAATGTAGAAATGTCCATATCTTTCACACTGTTTGCAATTATTCATTTTATACGGTGGCAAAGCTGTTCCATTTATATTGTATTTTATGCTTCTGGCGTTGACTCCTTAGGCCCTAACTATTCGATCTAGTGGAGCAATGCCTCAGAGTTAAGTCTAGGATGCCCGAAACGCCGAAATGATCATTACTTTCACGCATGTTGGAATTATTCCTGTTATACGATGAAAAGACTGTTGTATTTTTATTGTATTTTATGCTTCAGGCGTAGGCTTCTGAGGCCGTGGCTATTCGATATGGGAGAGCACCGCCCTAGAGTGAAGCCTAGGTTGCTCGGAACGCAGAAATGACCACTACTTTCACACTGTTTGCAATTATTCATTTAATACGATGGAAAAGCTGTTGTATTTATATCGTATTTTATGCTTCGGGCGTTGACTTCTAAGGCCCTAACTGTTTGATCTGGTGGAGCAACGCCCTAGAGTGAAGCCTAGGTTGCCCGGGACGTAAAAATGACAATTACTTTCACACTGTTTGCAATTATTCCTTTAATACGATGCAAAAGCTGTTGTATTTATATCGTATTTTATGCTTCTGGCGTTGAATTCTAAGGACCTAACTATTCGATCTGGTGGAGCAACGCCCTAGAGTGAAGCCTAGGTTGCTCGGAGTGTAGAAATAGCCGTAACTTTCACACTGGTTGCAATTATTCGTTTTTTACGATGGAAAAGCTGTTGTATTTATATTGTATTTTATGCTTCTGGCGTTCACTTCTTAGGCCCTAGCTATTCCATCTGGTGGAACAACGGCCTAAGGTGAACTCTAGGTTGCCCGCAACGTAGAAATGGCCATAACTTTTACACAGGTAGCAATTATTCGTTTTATACAATGGAAAAACTGATCTATTTATTTTGTATTTAATGCTTCGGGCGTTGGCTTCTAAGGCCCTAACTGTTTGATCTGGTGGACCAACGCGCTAGAGTGAAGCCTAGGTTGCCCAGAACGTAGAAATGACCATCGCTTTCAAACTGGTTGCAATTAATCCTGTTATACGATGGAAAAACTGTTGCATTTTTATTGCATTTTATGTTTCGGGCGTTGACTTCTAAGGACCTGACTATTCAATCTGTCGGAGCAACGCCCTAGAGTGAAGCCTAGGTTGCTCGGAATGTAGAAATGACCATAACTTTTACACTGGTAGCAATTATTCGTTTTATACAATGGAAAAACTGTTCTATTTATTTTGTATTTTATGCTTCGGGCGTTGACTTCTTTGGCCCTAACAATTCGATCTGGTGGAGCAACGCCCTAGAGTGAAGCATAGGTTCCCTGGAACGTACAAATGACCATCACTTTCACACGGGTTGCAATTATTCCTGTTATAGGATGGAAAGACTGTTGCATTTTTATTGCATTTTATGCTTCTGGCGTTCACTTCTTAGGCCCTGAGTATTCGACCTGGTGGAACAACGCCCTAGGGTGAAGACTAGGTTGCCCGCAACGTAGAAATGACCATAACTTTTACACTGGTAGCAATTATTCGTTTTATACAATGGAAAACCGTTCCATTTATTTTGTATTTTATGCTTCGTGCGTTGACTTCTAAGGCCCTAACTGCTTGATCTGGTGGAGCAACGCCCTAGAGTGAAGCCTAGATTGCCCGGAACGTAGAAATGACCATCACTTTCAAACTGGTTGCAATTAATCCTGTTATACGATGGAAAAACTGTTGTATTTTTATTGCATTTTATGCTTCGGGCGTTGACTTCTAAGGCCCTGACTATTCAAGCTGTTGGAGCAACGCCCTAGAGTGAAGCCTAGGTTGCCCGGAATGTAGAAATGTCCATATCTTTTACACTGTTTGCAATTATTCATTTTATACGGTGGCAAAGCTGTTGCATTTATATTGTATTTTATGCTTCTGGCGTTGACTCCTTAGGCCCTAACTATTCGATCTAGTGGAACAACTTCCTAAGGTGAAGCCTAGGTTGCCCGCAACGTAGAAATGGCCATAACCTTTACACAGGTAGCAATTATTCGTTTTATACAATGGAAAAACTGTTCTATTTATTTTGTATTTAACATTTCGGGCGTTGGCTTCTAAGGCCCTAACTGTTTGATCTGGTGGACCAACGCCATAGAGTGGAGCCTAGGTTGCCCGGATCGTAGAAATGACCATAACTTTCACACTGGTTGCTATTATTCGTTTTATACGATGGAAAAACTGTTATATTGATATTGTATTTTATGCTTCAGGCGTTGACTTCTGAGGCCGTAGCTATTCGATGTTGTGGAAGAACGCCATAGAGTGAAGCCTGGGTTGCTCGGAACGCAGAAATGACCACTACTTTCACACTGTTTGCAATTATTCATTTAATACGATGGAAAAGCTGTTGTATTTATATCGTATTTTATGCTTCGGGCGTTGACTTCTAAGGCCCTAACTGTTTGATCTGGTGGAGCAACGCCCTAGAGTGAAGCCTAGGTTGCCCGGGACGTAAAAATGACAATTACTTTCACACTGTTTGCAATTATTCCTTTTATACGATGCAAAAGCTGTTGTATTTATATCGTATTTTATGGTTCTGGCGTTGAATTCTAAGGACCTAACTATTCGATCTGGTGGAGCAACGCCCTAGAGTGAAGCCTAGGTTGCTCGGAGTGTAGAAATAGCCATAACTTTCACACTGGTTGCAATTATTCGTTTTTTACGATGGAAAAGCTGTTGTATTTATATTGTATTTTATGCTTCTGGCGTTCACTTCTTAGGCCCCAACTATTCGATCTGGTGGAACAACGCCCCAGGGTGAAGCCTAGGTTGCCCGGAACGTAGAAATGAGCATAGCTTTTACACTGGTAGCAATTATTCGTTTTATACAATGGAAAAACTGTTCTATTTATTTTGTATTTTATGCTTCGGGCGTTGACTTCTAAGGCCCTAACTGTTTGATCTGGTGGATCACCGCCCTATGGTGAAGCCTAGGTTGCCCGGAACGTAGAAATGACCAGTACTTTCACACTGTTTGCAGTTATTCCTGTTATACGATGGAAAAACTGTTGTACTTATATTGTATTTTATTCTTATGGCGTTCACTTCTTAGGGCCTAACTATTCGATCTGATGGAACAATGCCCTAGGGTGAAGCCTAGGTTGCCCGGAACGTAGAAATGACCATAACTTTTACACTGGTAGCAATTATTGGTTTTATACAATGGAAAAACTGTTTTATTTATTTTGTATTTTATGCTTCGGGCGTTGACTTCTGAGGCCCTAACTATTCGATCTGGTGGAGCAACGCCCTGGAGTGAAACGTGGGTTGCCCGGAACGTAGAAATGACCATAACTTTCACACTGGTTGCTATCTTTAGTTTTATACGATGTAAAGGCTGTTGTACTTAATTGGTATTTTATTCTTCTGGTGTTGATTTCTTAGGCCCTAACTGTTCGATCTGGTTGAACAACGCCGTAGAGTGAAGCCTAGGTTGCCCGGAACGTAGGAATAACCATTACTTTCACACTGTTTGCAATTATTCCTTTTATACGGTGGAAAAGCTGTTGTATTTATATCGTATTTTATGCTTCTGGCGTTGACTTCTTAGGCCCTAACTATTCGATCTGGTGGAACAACGCCCTAGGGTGAAGCCTAGGTTGCCCGGAACGTAGAAATGACCATAACTTTTACACTGGTAGCAATTATCCGTTTTATACAATTGAAAAACTGTTCTATTTATTTTGTATTTAATGCTTCGGGCGTCGACTTCTAAGGCTCTAACTGTTTGATCTGGTGGAGCAACGCCCTAGAGTGAAGCCTAGGTTGTCCGGAACGTAGAAATGACCATAAATTCACACGGGTTGCAATTATTCCTGTTATAGGATGGAAAGACTGTTGCATTTCTATTGTATTTTATACTTCAGGCGTTGACTACTGAGGCCGTAGCTATTAGATGTGGTGGAAGAACGCCATACAGTGAAGCCTAGGTTGCCCGGAACGTAGAAATGACCATAACTTTCACACTGGTTGCTATCATTCGTTTTATATGATGGAAAAACTGTTGTATTTATATTGTATTTTATGCTTCTGGCGTTGACTTCTTAGGCCCGAACTATTCCATCTGGTGGAACAACGCCCTAGGGTGAAGCCTAGGTTGCCCGGAACGTAGAAATGACCATAGCTTTTACACTGGCAGCAATTATTCGTTTTACACAATGGAAAAACCGTTCTATTTATTTTGTATTTTATGCTTCGGGCGTTGACTTCTAAGGCCCTAACTGTTTGATCTGGTGGAGCATCGTCGTAGAGTGAAGCCTAGGTTGCCCGAACGTAGAAATGACCATAACTTTCACACTGGTTGCTATTATTCGTTTTATACGATGGAAAAGCTGTTGTATTTATATCGTATTTTATGCTTCTGGCGTTGACTTCTAAGGCCCTAACTATTCGATCTGGTGGCGCAACACCCTGGAGTGAAGCCTAGGTTGCCCGGAAAGTAGAAATGACCATAACTTTCACACTGGTAGCAATTATTCGTTTTATACGATGTAAAAGCTGTTGTATTTATATCGCATTTTATGCTTCTGACGTTGACTTCTTAGGCCCTAACTATTCGACCTGGTGGAGCAACGCCCTAGAGTGAAACCTAGGTTGCCCGGAACGTAGAAATGACCATTACATTCACACTGGTTGCAATTATTCCTGCTATACGATGGAAAAACTGTTGTATCTTTATTGTATTCTATGCTTCTGGCGTTTAATTCTAAGTCGCTAGCTATTTGATCTGGTGGAGCAACGACCTAGAGTGATGCCTAGGTTGCCCGGAACGTAGAAATGACCATAACATTTACACTGGTAGCAATTATTCGTTTTATACAATGGAAGAACTGTTCTTTTTATTTTGCCTTTTATGCTTCGGGCGTTGACTTCTAAGGCCCTAACTGTTTGATCTGGTGGGGCAACGCCCTAGAGTGAAGCCTAGGTTGCCCGGAACGTAGAAATGACCATCACTTTCAAACTGGTTGCAATTAATCCTGTTATACGATGGAAAAACTGTTATATTTATATTGTATTTTATGCTTCTGGCGTTGACTTCTTAGGCGCTAACTGTCCGATCTGGTGGAACAACACCCTAGAGTGAAGCCTAGGTTTTCCGGAACGTAGAAATGACCATAACATTTACACTGGTAGCAATTATTCGTTTTATACAATGGAAGAACTGTTCTTTTTATTTTGCCTTTTATGCTTCTGGCGTTGACTTCTTAGGCGCTAACTGTCCGATCTGGTGGAACAACACCCTAGAGTGAAGCCTAGGTTTTCCGGAACGTAGAAATGACCAGTACATTCACACTGGTTGCAGTTATTCCTGTAAAACAATGGAAAAACTGATGCATCTTTATTGTATTTTATGCTTCTGGCGTTGACTTCTAAGGCCCTAACTATTCGATCTGGTGGCGCAACGCCCTAGGGTGAAGCCTAGGTTGGCCGGAATGTAGAAATGTCCATAACTTTCACACTGGTTGCAATTATTCATTTTATACGATGGAAAAACTGTTGTACTTATATTGTATTTTATTCTTATGGCGTTGAATTCTAAGTCCCAAGCTATTCCATCTGGTGGAACAACGCCCTAGGGTAAAGCCCAGGTGGCGCGGAACGTAGAAATGACCATAACTTTTACAATGGTAGCAATTATTCGTTTTATACGATGGAAAAACTGTTCTATTTATTTCGTATTTTATGCTTCGGGCGTTGACTTCTAAGGCCCTAACTATTCGATCTGGTGGAGCAACGCCCTAGAGTGAAGCCTACGTTGCCCGGTACGTAGAAATGACCATCACTTTCAAAATGGTTGCAATTATTCGTTTTATATGATGGAAAAACTGTTGTATTTTTATTGCATTTTATGCTTCGGGCATTGACTTCTATGGCCCTAACTATTCAATCTGTTGGAGCAACGCCCTTGGGTGAAGCCTAGGTTGCCCGGAACGTAGAAATGACCACTACTTTCACACTGTTTGCAATTATTCCTTTTATACGATGGAAAAGCGGTTGTATTTATATTGTATTTTATGCTTCTGGCGTTGACTTCTTAGGCCCTAACTACTCGATCTTGCGGAGCAATGCCTCAGAGTTAAGTCTAGGATGCCCGAAACGCCGAAATGATCATTATTTTCACGCTTATTGCAATTATTCCTGTAATACGATGAAACGACTGTTGTATTATTATTGTATCTTATGTTCCTGGCGTTGACTTCTAAGGCCCTAACTATTCGATCTGGTGGCGCAACACCCTGGAGTGAAGCCTAGGTTGCCCGGAACGTGGAAATGACCAGAACTCTCACACTGGTTGCAATTATTCGTTTTATACGATGTAAAAGCTGTTGTATTTATATCGCATTTTATGCTTCTGGCGTTGACTTCTTAGGCCCTAACTATTCGACCTGGTGGAGCAACGCCCTAGAGTGAAACCTAGGTTGCCCGGAACGTAGAAATGACCATCACATTCACACTGGTTGCAATTATTCCTGCTATACGATGGAAAAACTGTTGTATCTTTATTGTATTCTATGCTTCTGGCGTTTAATTCTAAGTCGCTAGCTATTTGATCTGGTGGAGCAACGACCTAGAGTGATGCCTAGGTTGCCCGGAACGTAGAAATGACAATTACTTTCACACTGTTTGGTATTATTCTTTTTGTACGATGGAAAAGCTGTTGTATTTATATTGTATTTTATGCCTCTGGCGTTGACTTCTAAGGCCGTAGTTATCAGATGCGGTGGAGCAACGCCCTAGAGTGACGCCTAGGGTGACCGGAACGTAGAAATGACCATAACTTTCACACTGGTTGCTATCATTCGTTCTATACGATGGAAAAACTGTTATATTTATATTGTATTTTATGCTTCTGGCGTTGACTTCTTAGGCGCTAACTGTCCGATCTGGTGGAACAACGCGCTAGAGTGAAGCCTAGGTTTTCCGGAACGTAGAAATGACCAGTACATTCACACTGGTTGCAGTTATTCCTGTAAAACAATGGAAAAACTGATGCATCTTTATTGTATCTTATGCTTCTGGCGTTGACTTCTAAGGCCCTACCTATTCGATCTGGTGGCGCAACGCCCTAGGGTGAAGCCTAGGTTGGCCGGAATGTAGAAATGTCCATAACTTTCACACTGGTTGCAATTATTCATTTTATACGATGGAAAAACTGTTGTACTTATATTGTATTTTATTCTTATGGCGTTGAATTCTAAGTCCCAAGCTATTCCATCTGGTGGAACAACGCCCTAGGGTAAAGCCCAGGTTGCGCGGAACGTAGAAATGACCATAACTTTCACACTGGTAGCAATTATTCGTTTTATACGATGGAAAAACTGTTTTATTTATTTTGTATTTTATGCTTCGGGCGTTGACTTCTGAGGCCCTAACTATTCGATCTGGTGGAGCAACGCCCTGGAGTGAAACCTGGGTTGCCCGGAACGTAGAAATGACCATAACTTTCACACTGGTTGCTATCTTTCGTTTTATACGATGTAAAGGCTGTTGTACTTAATTGGTATTTTATTCTTCTGGTGTTGATTTCTTAGGTCCTAACTATTCGATCTGGTTGAACAACGCCGTAGAGTGAAGCCTAGGTTGCCCGGAACGTAGGAATAACCATTACTTTCACACTGTTTGCAATTATTCCTTTTATACGGTGGAAAAGCTGTTGCATTTATATCGTATTTTATGCTTCTGGCGTTGACTTCTTAGGCCCTAACTATTCGATCTGGTGGAACAACGCCCTAGGGTGAAGCCTAGGTTGCCCGGAACGTAGAAATGACCATAACTTTTACACTGGTAGCAATTATCCGTTTTATACAATTGAAAAACTGTTCTATTTATTTTGTATTTAATGCTTCGGGCGTCGACTTCTAAGGCCCTAACTGTTTGATCTGGTGGAGCAACGCCCTAGAGTGAAGCCTAGGTTGCCCGGAACGTAGAAATGACCATAAATTCACACGGGTTGCAATTATTCCTGTTATAGGATGGAAAGACTGTTGCATTTCTATTGTATTTTATACTTCAGGCGTTGACTACTGAGGCCGTAGCTATTAGATGTGGTGGAAGAACGCCATACAGTGAAGCCTAGGTTGCCCGGAACGTAGAAATGACCATAACTTTCACACTGGTTGCTATCATTCGTTTTATATGATGGAAAAACTGTTGTATTTATATTGTATTTTATGCTTCTGGCGTTGACTTCTTAGGCCCGAACTATTCCATCTGGTGGAACAACGCCCTAGGGTGAAGCCTAGGTTGCCCGGAACGTAGAAATGACCATAGCTTTTACACTGGCAGCAATTATTCGTTTTATACAATGGAAAAACCGTTCTATTTATTTTGTATTTTATGCTTCGGGCGTTGACTTCTAAGGCCCTAACTGTTTGATCTGGTGGAGCATCGTCGTAGAGTGAAGCCTAGGTAGCCCGGATCGTAGAAATGTCCATATCTTTCACACTGTTTGCAATTTTTCGTTTTATACGATGGAAAAACTGTTTTATTTATTTTGTATTTTATGCTTCGGGCGTTGACTTCTAAGGCCCTAACTATTCGATCTGGTGGAGCATCGCCGTAGAGTGAAGCCTAGGTTGCCCGAACGTAGAAATGACCATAACTTTCACACTGGTTGCTATTATTCGTTTTATACGATGGAAAAGCTGTTGTATTTATATCGTATTTTATGCTTCTGGCGTTGACTTCTTAGGCCCTAACTATTCCATCTGGTGGAACAACGCCCTATGGGGAAGTCTAGGTTGCCCGGAAAGTAGAAATGACCATAACTTTCACACTGGTAGCAATTATTCGTTTTATACGATGGAAAAACTGTTCTATTTATTTCGTATTTTATGCTTCGGGCGTTGACTTCTAAGGCCCTAACTATTCGATCTGGTGGAGCAACGCCCTAGAGTGAAGCCTACGTTGCCCGGTACGTAGAAATGACCATCACTTTCAAAATGGTTGCAATTATTCGTGTTATATGATGGAAAAACTGTTGTATTTTTATTGCATTTTATGCTTCGGGCATTGACTTCTAAGGCCCTAACTATTCAATCTGTTGGAGCAACGCCCTAGGGTGAAGCCTAGGTTGCCCGGAACGTAGAAATGACCACTACTTTCACACTGTTTGCAATTATTCCTTTTATACGATGGAAAGGCGGTTGTATTTATATTGTATTTTATGCTTCTGGCGTTGACTTCTTAGGCCCTAACTACTCGATCTTGCGGAGCAATGCCTCAGAGTTAAGTCTAGGATGCCCGAAACGCCGAAATGATCATTATTTTCACGCTTATTGCAATTATTCCTGTAATACGATGAAACGACTGTTGTATTTTTATTGTATCTTATGTTCCTGGCGTTGACTTCTAAGGCCCTAACTATTCGATCTGGTGGCGCAACACCCTGGAGTGAAGCCTAGGTTGCCCGGAACGTGGAAATGACCAGAACTCTCACACTGGTTGCAATTATTCGTTTTATACGATGTAAAAGCTGTTGTATTTATATCGCATTTTATGCTTCTGGCGTTGACTTCTTAGGCCCTAACTATTCGACCTGGTGGAGCAACGCCCTAGAGTGAAACCTAGGTTGCCCGGAACGTAGAAATGACCATTACATTCACACTGGTTGCAATTATTCCTGCTATACGATGGAAAAACTGTTGTATCTTTATTGTATTCTATGCTTCTGGCGTTTAATTCTAAGTCGCTAGCTATTTGATCTGGTGGAGCAACGACCTAGAGTGATGCCTAGGTTGCCCGGAACGTAGAAATGACCATAACATTTACACTGGTAGCAATTATTCGTTTTATACAATGCAAGAACTGTTCTTTTTATTTTGCCTTTTATGCTTCGGGCGTTGACTTCTAAGGCCCTAACTGTTTGATCTGGTGGGGCAACGCCCTAGAGTGAAGCCTAGGTTGCCCGGAACGTAGAAATGACCATCACTTTCAAACTGGTTGCAATTAATCCTGTTATACGATGGAAAAACTGTTATATTTATATTGTATTTTATGCTTCTGGCGTTGACTTCTTAGGCGCTAACTGTCCGATCTGGTGGAACAACGCCCTAGAGTGAAGCCTAGGTTTTCCGGAACGTAGAAGTGACCAGTACATTCACACTGGTTGCAGTTATTCCTGTAAAACAATGGAAAAACTGATGCATCTTTATTGTATTTTATGCTTCTGGCGTTGACTTCTAAGGCCCTAACTATTCGATCTGGTGGCGCAACGCCCTAGGGTGAAGCCTAGGTTGGCCGGAATGTAGAAATGTCCATAACTTTCACACTGGTTGCAATTATTCATTTTATACGATGGAAAAACTGTTGTACTTATATTGTATTTTATTCTTATGGCGTTGAATTCTAAGTCCCAAGCTATTCCATCTGGTGGAACAACGCCCTAGGGTAAAGCCCAGGTGGCGCGGAACGTAGAAATGACCATAACTTTCACACTGGTAACAATTATTCGTTTTATACGATGGAAAAACTGTTTTATTTATTTTGTATTTTATGCTTCGGGCGTTGACTTCTGAGGCCCTAACTATTCGATCTGGTGGAGCAACGCCCTGGAGTGAAACCTGGGTTGCCCGGAACGTAGAAATGACCATAACTTTCACACTGGTTGCTATCTTTCGTTTTATACGATGTAAAGGCTGTTGTACTTAATTGGTATTTTATTCTTCTGGTGTTGATTTCTTAGGTCCTAACTATTCGATCTGGTTGAACAACGCCGTAGAGTGAAGCCTAGGTTGCCCGGAACGTAGGAATAACCATTACTTTCACACTGTTTGCAATTATTCCTTTTATACGGTGGAAAAGCTGTTGTATTTATATCGTATTTTATGCTTCTGGCGTTGACTTCTTAGGCCCTAACTATTCGATCTGGTGGAACAACGCCCTAGGGTGAAGCCTAGGTTGCCCGGAACGTAGAAATGACCATAACTTTTACACTGGTAGCAATTATCCGTTTTATACAATTGAAAAACTGTT
Organism: Calliopsis andreniformis; assembly: GCF_051401765.1. Classification (NCBI taxonomy): domain Eukaryota; kingdom Metazoa; phylum Arthropoda; class Insecta; order Hymenoptera; family Andrenidae; genus Calliopsis; species Calliopsis andreniformis. The sequence goes on along the minus strand of NW_027480426.1, from coordinate 5,971,795 downwards.
CTATTTATTTTGTATTTAATGCTTCGGGCGTCGACTTCTAAGGCCCTAACTGTTTGATCTGGTGGAGCAACGCCCTAGAGTGAAGCCTAGGTTGCCCGGAACGTAGAAATGACCATAAATTCACACGGGTTGCAATTATTCCTGTTATAGGATGGAAAGACTGTTGCATTTCTATTGTATTTTATACTTCAGGCGTTGACTACTGAGGCCGTAGCTATTAGATGTGGTGGAAGAACGCCATACAGTGAAGCCTAGGTAGCCCGGATCGTAGAAATGTCCATAACTTTCACACTGGTTGCTATTATTCGTTTTATACGATGGAAAAACTGTTATATTTATATTGTATTTTATGCTTCTGGCGTTGACTTCTGAGGCTGTTGCTATTCGATGTGGTTGAAGAACGCCATAGAGTGAAGCCTAGGTTGCCCGGAACGTAGAAATGACCATAACTTTTACACTGCTAGCAATTATTCGTTTTATACAATGGAAAAACTGTTCTATTTATTTTGTATTTAATGCTTCAGGCGTTGACTTCTTAGGACCTAACTATTCGATCCGGTGGAGCGATGCCTCAGAGTTAAGTCTAGGATGCCCGAAACGCCGAAATGATCATTACTTTCACGCTTCTTGCAATTATTCCTGTTATAGGATGGAAAGATATTTGTATTTTTATTGTATTTTATACTTCAGGCGTTGACTTCTGAGGCCGTAGCTATCCGATGTGGTGGAAGAACGCCACACAGTGAAGCCTAGGTTGCCCGGAACGTAGAAATGACCATAACTTTCACACTGGTTGCAATTATTTGTTTTATACGATGGAAAAGCTGTTGTATTTATATCGTATTTTATGCTTCGGGCGTTGACTTCTAAGGCCCTAACTGTTTGATCTGGTGGAGCAACGCCCTAGAGTGAAGCCTAGGTTGCCCGGAACGTAGAAATGACCATAACTTTCACACTGGTTGCTATTACTCGTTTTATACGATTGAAAAGCCGTTATATTTATATGGTATTTTATGCTTCTGGCGTTGACTTCTGAGGCCGTTGCTATTCGATGTGGTGGAAGAACGCCATAGAGTGAAGCCTAGGTAGCCCGGAACGTAGAAATGTCCATATCTTTCACACTGTTTGCAATTATTCACTTTATACGATGGCAAAGCTGTTGTATTTATATTGTATTTTATGCTTCTGGCGTTGACTTCTTAGGCCCTAACTATTCGATCAGGGGAAGCGATGCCTCAGAGTTAAGTCTAGGATGCCCGAAACGCCGAAATGATCATTACATTCACGCTTGTTGCAATTATTCCTGTTATAGGATGGAAAGACTGTTGTATTTTTATTGTATTTTATACTTCAGGCGTTGACTTCTGAGGCCGTAGCTATTCGATGTGTTGGAAGAACGGCATACAGTGAAGCCTAGGTTGCCCGGAACGTAGAAATGACCATTACTTTCACACTGGTTGCAATTATTCGTTTTATACGGTGGAAAAACTGTTGCATCTTTATCGTATTTTGTGCTTCTGGCGTTGACTTCTTAGGCCGTAACTGTTCGATCTGGTGGAGCAACGCCTTGGAGTGAAACCTAGGTTGCCCGGAACGTAGAAATGACCACTACTATCACACTGGTTGCAAATTATTCCTGCTATACGATGGGAAAACTGTTCTATTTATTTTGTATTTAATGCATCGGGCGTTGACTTCTAAGGCCCTAACTGTTTGATCTGGTGGAGCAACGCCCTAGAGTGAAGCCTAGGTTGCCTGGAACGTAGAAATGATCATCACTTTCACACGGGTTGCAATTATTCCTGTTATAGGATGGAAAGACTGTTGTATTTTTATTGTATTTTATACTTCAGGCGTTGACTTCTGACGCCGTAGCTAACGGATGTGGTGGAAGAACGCCATACAGTGATGCCTCGGTTGCCCGGAACGAAGATATGACCATAACCTTCACACTGGTTGCAAATTATTCCTGCTATACGATGGAAAAACTGTTGTGTTTTTATTGCATTTTTTGCTTCGGGCACTGACTTCTAAGGCCCTAACAATGCAATCTGTTGGTGCAACGCCCTAGGGGGAAGCCTAGGTTGCTCGGAACGTAGAAATGACCATAACTTTCACACTGGTTGCAATTATTCGTTTTATACGATGGAAAAGCTGTTGTATTTATATCGTATTTTATGCTTCTGGCGTTGACTTCTTAGGCCCTAACTATTCCATCTGGTGGAACAACGCCCTAGGGTGAAGTCTAGGTTGCCCGGAAAGTAGAAATGACCATAACTTTCACACTGGTAGCAATTATTCGTTTTATACGATGGAAAAACTGTTCTATTTATTTCGTATTTTATGCTTCGGGCGTTGACTTCTAAGGCCCTAACTATTCGATCTGGTGGAGCAACGCCCTAGAGTGAAGCCTACGTTGCCCGGTACGTAGAAATGACCATCACTTTCAAAATGGTTGCAATTATTCGTGTTATATGATGGAAAAACTGTTGTATTTTTATTGCATTTTATGCTTCGGGCATTGACTTCTAAGGCCCTAACTATTCAATCTGTTGGAGCAACGCCCTAGGGTGAAGCCTAGGTTGCCCGGAACGTAGAAATGACCACTACTTTCACACTGTTTGCAATTATTCCTTTTATACGATGGAAAAGCGGTTGTATTTATATTGTATTTTATGCTTCTGGCGTTGACTTCTTAGGCCCTAACTACTCGATCTTGCGGAGCAATGCCTCAGAGTTAAGTCTAGGATGCCCGAAACGCCGAAATGATCATTATTTTCACGCTTATTGCAATTATTCCTGTAATACGATGAAACGACTGTTGTATTTTTATTGTATCTTATGTTCCTGGCGTTGACTTCTAAGGCCCTAACTATTCGATCTGGTGGCGCAACACCCTGGAGTGAAGCCTAGGTTGCCCGGAACGTGGAAATGACCAGAACTCTCACACTGGTTGCAATTATTCGTTTTATACGATGTAAAAGCTGTTGTATTTATATCGCATTTTATGCTTCTGGCGTTGACTTCTTAGGCCCTAACTATTCGACCTGGTGGAGCAACGCCCTAGAGTGAAACCTAGGTTGCCCGGAACGTAGAAATGACCATTACATTCACACTGGTTGCAATTATTCCTGCTATACGATGGAAAAACTGTTGTATCTTTATTGTATTCTATGCTTCTGGCGTTTAATTCTAAGTCGCTAGCTATTTGATCTGGTGGAGCAACGACCTAGAGTGATGCCTAGGTTGCCCGGAACGTAGAAATGACAATTACTTTCACACTGTTTGGTATTATTCTTTTTGTACGATGGAAAAGCTGTTGTATTTATATTGTATTTTATGCCTCTGCCGTTGACTTCTAAGGCCGTAGCTATTAGATGCGGTGGAGCAACGCCCTAGAGTGACGCCTAGGGTGCCCGGAACGTAGAAATGACCATAACTTTCACACTGGTTGCTATCATTCGTTCTATACGATGGAAAAACTGTTATATTTATATTGTATTTTATGCTTCTGGCGTTGACTTCTTAGGCGCTAACTGTCCGATCTGGTCGAACAACGCCCTAGAGTGAAGCCTAGGTTTTCCGGAACGTAGAAATGACCAGTACATTCACACTGGTTGCAGTTATTCCTGTAAAACAATGGAAAAACTGATGCATCTTTATTGTATTTTATGCTTCTGGCGTTGACTTCTAAGGCCCTAACTATTCGATCTGGTGGCGCAACGCCCTAGGGTGAAGCCTAGGTTGGCCGGAATGTAGAAATGTCCATAACTTTCACACTGGCTGCAATTATTCATTTTATACGATGGAAAAACTGTTGTACTTATATTGTATTTTATTCTTATGGCGTTGAATTCTAAGTCCCAAGCTATTCCATCTGGTGGAACAACGCCCTAGGGTAAAGCCCAGGTTGCTCGGAACGTAGAAATGACCATAACTTTCACACTGGTAGCAATTATTCGTTTTATACGATGGAAAAACTGTTTTATTTATTTTGTATTTTATGCTTCGGGCGTTGACTTCTGAGGCCCTAACTATTCGATCTGGTGGAGCAACGCCCTGGAGTGAAACCTGGGTTGCCCGGAACGTAGAAATAACCATAACTTTCACACTGGTTGCTATCTTTCGTTTTATACGATGTAAAGGCTGTTGTACTTAATTGGTATTTTATTCTTCTGGTGTTGATTTCTTAGGTCCTAACTATTCGATCTGGTTGAACAACGCCGTAGAGTGAAGCCTAGGTTGCCCGGAACGTAGGAATAACCATTACTTTCACACTGTTTGCAATTATTCCTTTTATACGATGGAAAAGCTGTTGTATTTATATCGTATTTTATGCTTCTGGCGTTGACTTCTTAGGCCCTAACTATTCGATCTGGTGGAACAACGCCCTAGGGTGAAGCCTAGGTTGCCCGGAACGTAGAAATGACCATAACTTTTACACTGGTAGCAATTATCCGTTTTATACAATTGAAAAACTGTTCTATTTATTTTGTATTTAATGCTTCGGGCGTCGACTTCTAAGGCCCTAACTGTTTGATCTGGTGGAGCAACGCCCTAGAGTGAAGCCTAGGTTGCCCGGAACGTAGAAATGACCATAAATTCACACGGGTTGCAATTATTCCTGTTATAGGATGGAAAGACTGTTGCATTTCTATTGTATTTTATACTTCAGGCGTTGACTTCTGAGGCCGTAGCTATTAGATGTGGTGGAAGAACGCCATAAAGTGAAGCCTAGGTTGCCCGGAACGTAGAAATGACCATAACTTTCACACTGGTTGCTATCATTCGTTTTATATGATGGAAAAACTGTTGTATTTATATTGTATATTATGCCTCTTGCGTTGACTTCTTAGGCCCTAACATTTCGACCTGGTGGAACAGCGCCCTAGAGTGAAGCCTAGGTTGCCCGGAACGTAGAAATGTCCATCACTTTCACACTGGTTGCAATTATTCCTGTTATACCATGGAAAAACTCTTGTATATTTATTGTATATTATGCTTCGGGCGTTGACTTCTATGGCCCTACCTATTCGATCTGGTGGAACAACACCAGACAGTGAAGCCTAGGTTGCCCGGAACGTAGATATGACCATAACCTTCACACAGGTTGCAATTATACGTTTTATACGATGGAAAGACTGTTGCATTTATTTTGTAGTTTATGCTTATGGCGTTAACTTCTAAGACCCTAACTCTTCGATCTGGTGGAGCAACGTCTCAGAGTTAAGCCTAGGATGCCAGAAAAGTCGAAATGATCATTACTTTCGCACTGGTTGCAATTAGTCATGCTATACGATGGAAAAACTGTGGCATTTTTATTGTATTTTATGCTCCTGGCGTTGACTTCTAAGGCCTTAGCTATTAGATATTGTGGAGCAACGCTCTAGAGTGGCGCCTAGGATCCCCGGAACGTAGAAATGACCATTACTTTCACACTGTTTGCAATTATTCGTTTTATACGATGGGAAAGCCGTTGTATTTATATTCTATTTTATGCTTCTGGCGTTAACTTCTAAGGCCGTACCTATTAGATGTGGTGGAGCAACGCCCTAGGGTGACGCCAAGGTTGCCCGGAACGTAGAAATGACCATTACTTTCACAATGTCTGCAATTATTCATTTTATACGATGGAAAAACTGTTGTACTTATATTGTATTTTATCCTTCTGGCGTTGAATTCTAAGTCCCTAGATATTCGATCTGGTGGAGCAACGACCTAGGGTGAAACCTAGGTTACCCGGAACGTAGAAATGACCAGTACTTTCACACTGGTTACAGTTATTCGTTTTATACAATGGAAAAACTGTTCTATTTATTTTGCATTTTATGCTTCGGGCGTTGACTTCTAAGGCCCTAACTATTCGATCTGGTGGAGCAACGCCCTAGAGTGAAGCCTAGGTTGCCCGGAACGTAGAAATGACCATAACTTTCACACTGGTTGCTATTATTCGTTTTATACGTTGGAAAAGCTGTTGTACTTATATTGTAATTTATGCTTCTGGCGTTGACTTCTTAGGCCCTAACTATTCGATCTGGTGAAGCAACGTATTAGAGTGAAGCCTAGGTTGACCGGAACGTAGAAATGACCATAACTCTCACACTGGTTACCATTATTCGTTTTATACGATGGAAAAGTTGTTGTATTTATATCGTATTTTATGCTTCTGGCGTTGACTTTTAAGGCCGTAGTAAATAGATGTGGTGGAGCATCGCCCTAGAGTGTAGCATAGGTTGCCCGGAACGTAGAAATGACCATAACTTTCACACTGGTTGCAATTATTCCTGTTACACGATGGAAAGACTGTCGCACCTTTATTGTATTTTATGCTTCTGGCCTTGACTTCATAGGCCCTAACTATTCGATCTGGTGGACAAACGTCCTAGAGTGAAGCCTAGGTGGACCGGAACGTATAAATGACCATAACTTTCACACTGGTTACCATTATTCGTTTTATACGATGGAAAAGCTGTTGTATTTATATCGTATTTTATGCTTCTGGCGTTGACTTCTTAGGCCCTAACTATTCCATCTGGTGGAACAACGCCCTAGAGTGAAGCCTAGGTTGCCCGGGAAGTAGAAATGACCATAACTTTCACACTGGTTGCTATTATTCGTTTTATACGATGGAAACGCTGTTATATTTATATTCCATTTTATGCTTCTGGCACTGAGTTCTAAGTCCCTAGCTATTCCATCTGGTGGAGCAACACCCTAGCGTGAAGCCTAGGTTGCACGGAACGTAGAAATGAGCATTACTTCCACACTGTTTGCAAATATACATTTCATACGATGGAAAAGCTGTTGTACTTATATTGTAATTTATACTTCTGGCGTTGACTTCTTAGGCCCTAACTATTTGATCTGGTGGAGCACCGCCCTAGAGTGAAGCCTAGGTTGCCCCGAACGTAGGACATACCATTACCTTCACACTGGTTGCAATTATTCCTGTTATACGATGGAAAAACTGTTGCACCTTTTTTGTATTTTATGCTTCTGGCGTTGTCTCCATAGGACCAAACTATTCGATCTGGTGAAGGAACGTCCTAGAGTGAAGCCTAGGTTGACCGGAACGTAGATATGACCATAACTTTCACACTGGTTACCATTATTCGTTTTATACGATGGAAAAGCTGTTGTATTTATATCGTGTTTTATGCTTCTGGCGTTCACTTTTAAGGCCGTAGCTATTCGATCTGGTGGAGCAACGCCCTAGAGTGACGCCTAGGTTACCCGGAACGTAGAAATGACCAGTAATTTCACACTGTTTGCAGTTACTCCTGTTGTACGATGGAAAAACTGTTGCATCTTTATTGTATTTTATGCTTCTGGCGTTGACTTCTAAGGCCCTAACTATTCGATCTGGTGGAGCAACGCCCTAGAGTGACGCCTAGGTTACCCGGAACGTAGAAATGACCATTACTTTCACACTGTTTGCAATTATTCGTTTTATACGTTGGGAAAGCCGTTGTATTTATACTCTATTTTATGCTTCTGGCGTTGACTTCTAAGGCCGTAGCTATTAGATGTGGTGGAGCAACGCCCTTGAGTGACGCCTAGGTTGACCGGAACGTAGAAATGACCATTACTTTCACACTGGTTACCATTATTCGTTTTATACGATGGAAAAGCTGTTGTATTTATATCGTGTTTTATGCTTCTGGCGTTCACTTTTAAGGCCGTAGCTATTAGATGTGGTGGAGCAACGCCTTAGAGTGTCGCATAGGTTGCCCGGAACGTAGAAATGACCATTACTTTCACAATTTTTGCAAATATTCATTTTATACGATGGAAAAACTGTTGTACTTATATTGTATTTTATTCTACTGGCGTTGAATTCTAAGTCCCTAGCTATTCTATCTTGTGGAGCAACGCACTAGAGTGAAACCTAGGATACCCGGAACGTAGAAATGACCAGTACTTTCACACTGGTTGCAGTTATTCCTTATATACGATGGAAAAACTGTTGCACCTTTATTGTATTTTATGCATCTCGCGTTGACATCTAAGGCACTAACTATTCGATCTGGTGGAGCAAGGCCCTAGAGTGAAGCCTAGGTTGCCCGGAACGTAGAAATGACCATCACTTACAAACTGGTTGCAATTAATCCTGTTATACGATGGAAAAACTGTTGTATTTTTATTGCATTTTATGCTTCGGGCGTTGACTTCTAAGGCCCTAACTATTCGATCTGTTGGAGTAACGCCCTAGAGTGACGCCTAGGTTACCCGGAACGTAGAAATGACCATTACTTTCACACTGTTTGCAATTATTCGTTTTATACGATGGAAAAGCTGTTGTATTTATATCGTATTTTATGCTTCTGGCGTTGACTCCTTAGGCCCTAACTATTCCATCTGGTGGAACAACGCCCGAGGGTGAAGCCTAGGTTGCCGGAACGTAGAAATTACCAGCACTTTCACACTGGTTGCAGTTATTCGTTTTATACAATGGAACTACTGTGCTATTTGTTTTGCATTTTATGCCTCGGGCGTTGACTTCTTAGGCCCTAACTATTTGATCTGGTGGAGCACCGCCCTAGAGTGAAACCTATGTTACCCGGAACGTAGAAATGACCAGTACTTTCACACTGGTTACCATTATTCGTTTTATACGATGGAAAAGTTGTTGTATTTATATCGTATTTTATGCTTCTGGCGTTGACTTTTAAGGCCGCAGCTATTAGATGTGGTGGAGCATCGCCCTAGAGTGTCGCATAGGTTGCCCGGGACGTAGAACATACGATTACCTTCAGCATGGTTGCAATTATTCCTGTTATACGATGGAAAAACTGTTGCATCTTTATTGTATTTTATGCTTCTGGCGTTGACTTCTAAGGCCCCAACTAGTCGATCTGGTGGAGCAACGCCCTAGAGTGAAGCCTAGGTTGCCGGAACGTAGAAATGACCAGTACCTTCACAATGTTAGCAATTATTCATTTTATACGATGGAAAATCTGTTGTACATATATTGTGTTTTATTCTTCTGGCGTTGACTTCTCAGGCCCTAACTATTCGATCTGGTGTAACAACGCCCTAGGGTAAAGCATAGGTTGCCCGGAAAGTAGAAATGACCATAACTTTCACAATGTTTGCAATTATTCATTTTATACGATGAAAAAACTGTTGTACATATATTGTATTTTATCCTTCTGGCGTTGAATTCTAAGTCCCTAGCTATTCGACCTATTGGAACGACGCCCTAGAGCGAAATCTAGGTTGCCCGGAACGTAGAAATGACCATCACTTTCAAACGCATAGGTTGCCCGGAACGTAGAACATACGATTACCTTCACCCTGGTTGCAATTATTCCTGTTATACGATGGAAAAACTGTTGCATCTTTATTGTATTTTATGCTTCTGGCGTTGACTTCTAAGGCCCCAACTAGTCGATCTGGTGGAGCAACGCCCTAGAGTGAAGCCTAGGTTGCCGGAACGTAGAAATGACCAGTACCTTCACAATGTTAGCTATTATTCATTTTATACGATGGAAAAACTGTTGTACATATATTGTGTTTAATTCTTCTGGCGTTGACTTCTCAGGCCCTAACTATTCGATCTGGTGTAACAACGCCCTAGGGTGAAGCCTAGGTTGCCCGGAACGTAGAAATGACCATAACTTTTACACTGGTAGCAATTATCCGTTTTATACAATTGAAAAACTGTTCTATTTATTTTGTATTTAATGCTTCGGGCGTCGACTTCTAAGGCCCTAACTGTTTGATCTGGTGGAGCAACGCCCTAGAGTGAAGCCTAGGTTGCCCGGAACGTAGAAATGACCATAAATTCACACGGGTTGCAATTATTCCTGTTATAGGATGGAAAGACTGTTGCATTTCTATTGTATTTTATACTTCAGGCGTTGACTTCTGAGGCCGTAGCTATTAGATGTGGTGGAAGAACGCCATACAGTGAAGCCTAGGTTGCCCGGAACGTAGAAATGACCATAACTTTCACACTGGTTGCTATCATTCGTTTTATATGATGGAAAAACTGTTGTATTTATATTGTATATTATGCCTCTTGCGTTGACTTCTTAGGCCCTAACATTTCGACCTGGTGGAACAGCGCCCTAGAGTGAAGCCTAGGTTGCCCGGAACGTAGAAATGTCCATCACTTTCACACTGGTTGCAATTATTCCTGTTATACCATGGAAAAACTCTTGTATATTTATTGTATATTATGCTTCGGGCGTTGACTCCTATGGCCCTACCTATTCGATCTGGTGGAACAACACCAGACAGTGAAGCCTAGGTTGCCCGGAACGTAGATATGACCATAACCTTCACACAGGTTGCAATTATACGTTTTATACGATGGAAAGACTGTTGCATTTATTTTGTAGTTTATGCTTATGGCGTTAACTTCTAAGACCCTAACTCTTCGATCTGGTGGAGCAACGTCTCAGAGTTAAGCCTAGGATGCCAGAAAAGTCGAAATGATCATTACTTTCGCACTGGTTGCAATTAGTCATGCTATACGATGGAAAAACTGTGGCATTTTTATTGTATTTTATGCTCCTGGCGTTGACTTCTAAGGCCTTAGCTATTAGATATTGTGGAGCAACGCTCTAGAGTGGCGCCTAGGATCCCCGGAACGTAGAAATGACCATTACTTTCACACTGTTTGCAATTATTCGTTTTATACGATGGGAAAGCCGTTGTATTTATATTCTATTTTATGCTTCTGGCGTTAACTTCTAAGGCCGTACCTATTAGATGTGGTGGAGCAACGCCCTAGGGTGACGCCAAGGTTGCCCGGAACGTAGAAATGACCATTACTTTCACAATGTCTGCAATTATTCATTTTATACGATGGAAAAACTGTTGTACTTATATTGTATTTTATCCTTCTGGCGTTGAATTCTAAGTCCCTAGATATTCGATCTGGTGGAGCAACGACCTAGGGTGAAACCTAGGTTACCCGGAACGTAGAAATGACCAGTACTTTCACACTGGTTACAGTTATTCGTTTTATACAATGGAAAAACTGTTCTATTTATTTTGCATTTTATGCTTCGGGCGTTGACTTCTAAGGCCCTAACTATTCGATCTGGTGGAGCAACGCCCTAGAGTGAAGCCTAGGTTGCCCGGAACGTAGAAATGACCATAACTTTCACACTGGTTGCTATTATTCGTTTTATACGTTGGAAAAGCTGTTGTACTTATATTGTAATTTATGCTTCTGGCGTTGACTTCTTAGGCCCTAACTATTCGATCTGGTGAAGCAACGTATTAGAGTGAAGCCTAGGTTGACCGGAACGTAGAAATGACCATAACTCTCACACTGGTTACCATTATTCGTTTTATACGATGGAAAAGTTGTTGTATTTATATCGTATTTTATGCTTCTGGCGTTGACTTTTAAGGCCGTAGTAAATAGATGTGGTGGAGCATCGCCCTAGAGTGTAGCATAGGTTGCCCGGAACGTAGAAATGACCATAACTTTCACACTGGTTGCAATTATTCCTGTTACACGATGGAAAGACTGTCGCACCTTTATTGTATTTTATGCTTCTGGCCTTGACTTCATAGGCCCTAACTATTCGATCTGGTGGACAAACGTCCTAGAGTGAAGCCTAGGTGGACCGGAACGTATAAATGACCATAACTTTCACACTGGTTACCATTATTCGTTTTATACGATGGAAAAGCTGTTGTATTTATATCGTATTTTATGCTTCTGGCGTTGACTTCTTAGGCCCTAACTATTCCATCTGGTGGAACAACGCCCTAGAGTGAAGCCTAGGTTGCCCGGGAAGTAGAAATGACCATAACTTTCACACTGGTTGCTATTATTCGTTTTATACGATGGAAACGCTGTTATATTTATATTCCATTTTATGCTTCTGGCACTGAGTTCTAAGTCCCTAGCTATTCCATCTGGTGGAGCAACACCCTAGCGTGAAGCCTAGGTTGCACGGAACGTAGAAATGAGCATTACTTCCACACTGTTTGCAAATATACATTACATACGATGGAAAAGCTGTTGTACTTATATTGTAATTTATACTTCTGGCGTTGACTTCTTAGGCCCTAACTATTTGATCTGGTGGAGCACCGCCCTAGAGTGAAGCCTAGGTTGCCCCGAACGTAGGACATACCATTACCTTCACACTGGTTGCAATTATTCCTGTTATACGATGGAAAAACTGTTGCACCTTTTTTGTATTTTATGCTTCTGGCGTTGTCTCCATAGGACCAAACTATTCGATCTGGTGAAGGAACGTCCTAGAGTGAAGCCTAGGTTGACCGGAACGTAGATATGACCATAACTTTCACACTGGTTACCATTATTCGTTTTATACGATGGAAAAGCTGTTGTATTTATATCGTGTTTTATGCTTCTGGCGTTCACTTTTAAGGCCGTAGCTATTCGATCTGGTGGAGCAACGCCCTAGAGTGACGCCTAGGTTACCCGGAACGTAGAAATGACCAGTAATTTCACACTGTTTGCAGTTACTCCTGTTGTACGATGGAAAAACTGTTGCATCTTTATTGTATTTTATGCTTCTGGCGTTGACTTCTAAGGCCCTAACTATTCGATCTGGTGGAGCAACGCCCTAGAATGACGCCTAGGTTACCCGGAACGTAGAAATGACCATTACTTTCACACTGTTTGCAATTATTCGTTTTATACGTTGGGAAAGCCGTTGTATTTATACTCTATTTTATGCTTCTGGCGTTGACTTCTAAGGCCGTAGCTATTAGATGTGGTGGAGCAACGCCCTTGAGTGACGCCTAGGTTGACCGGAACGTAGAAATGACCATTACTTTCACACTGGTTACCATTATTCGTTTTATACGATGGAAAAGCTGTTGTATTTATATCGTGTTTTATGCTTCTGGCGTTCACTTTTAAGGCCGTAGCTATTAGATGTGGTGGAGCAACGCCTTAGAGTGTCGCATAGGTTGCCCGGAACGTAGAAATGACCATTACTTTCACAATTTTTGCAAATATTCATTTTATACGATGGAAAAACTGTTGTACTTATATTGTATTTTATTCTACTGGCGTTGAATTCTAAGTCCCTAGCTATTCTATCTTGTGGAGCAACGCACTAGAGTGAAACCTAGGATACCCGGAACGTAGAAATGACCAGTACTTTCACACTGGTTGCAGTTATTCCTTATATACGATGGAAAAACTGTTGCACCTTTATTGTATTTTATGCATCTCGCGTTGACATCTAAGGCACTAACTATTCGATCTGGTGGAGCAAGGCCCTAGAGTGAAGCCTAGGTTGCCCGGAACGTAGTAATGACCATCACTTACAAACTGGTTGCAATTAATCCTGTTATACGATGGAAAAGCTGTTGTATTTTTATTGCATTTTATGCTTCGGGCGTTGACTTCTAAGGCCCTAACTATTCGATCTGTTGGAGTAACGCCCTAGAGTGACGCCTAGGTTACCCGGAACGTAGAAATGACCATTACTTTCACACTGTTTGCAATTATTCGTTTTATACGATGGAAAAGCTGTTGTATTTATATCGTATTTTATGCTTCTGGCGTTGACACCTTAGGCCCTAACTATTCCATCTGGTGGAACAACGCCCGAGGGTGAAGCCTAGGTTGCCGGAACGTAGAAATTACCAGCACTTTCACACTGGTTGCAGTTATTCGTTTTATACAATGGAACTACTGTGCTATTTGTTTTGCATTTTATGCTTCGGGCGTTGACTTCTTAGGCCCTAACTATTTGATCTGGTGGAGCACCGCCCTAGAGTGAAACCTATGTTACCCGGAACGTAGAAATGACCAGTACTTTCACACTGGTTACCATTATTCGTTTTATACGATGGAAAAGTTGTTGTATTTATATCGTATTTTATGCTTCTGGCGTTGACTTTTAAGGCTGCAGCTATTAGATGTGGTGGAGCATCGCCCTAGAGTGTCGCATAGGTTGCCCGGGACGTAGAACATACGATTACCTTCAGCATGGTTGCAATTATTCCTGTTATACGATGGAAACACTGTTGCATCTTTATTGTATTTTATGCTTCTGGCGTTGACTTCTAAGGCCCCAACTAGTCGATCTGGTGGAGCAACGCCCTAGAGTGAAGCCTAGGTTGCCGGAACGTAGAAATGACCAGTACCTTCACAATGTTAGCAATTATTCATTTTATACGATGGAAAATCTGTTGTACATATATTGTGTTTTATTCTTCTGGCGTTGACTTCTCAGGCCCTAACTATTCGATCTGGTGTAACAACGCCCTAGGGTAAAGCATAGGTTGCCCGGAAAGTAGAAATGACCATAACTTTCACAATGTTTGCAATTATTCATTTTATACGATGAAAAAACTGTTGTACATATATTGTATTTTATCCTTCTGGCGTTGAATTCTAAGTCCCTAGCTATTCGACCTATTGGAACGACGCCCTAGAGCGAAATCTAGGTTGCCCGGAACGTAGAAATGACCATCACTTTCAAACGCATAGGTTGCCCGGAACGTAGAACATACGATTACCTTCACCCTGGTTGCAATTATTCCTGTTATACGATGGAAAAACTGTTGCATCTTTATTGTATTTTATGCTTCTGGCGTTGACTTCTAAGGCCCCAACTAGTCGATCTGGTGGAGCAACGCCCTAGAGTGAAGCCTAGGTTGCCGGAACGTAGAAATGACCAGTACCTTCACAATGTTAGCTATTATTCATTTTATACGATGGAAAAACTGTTGTACATATATTGTGTTTAATTCTTCTGGCGTTGACTTCTCAGGCCCTAACTATTCGATCTGGTGTAACAACGTCCTAGGGTAAAGCCTAGGTTGCCCGGAAAGTAGAAATGACCATAACTTTCACAATGTTTGCAATTATTCATTTTATACGATGAAAAAACTGTTGTACATATATTGTATTTTATCCTTCTGGCGTTGAATTCTAGGTCCCTAGCTATTCGACCTATTGGGACGACGCCCTAGAGTGAAACCTAGGTTGCCGGGAGCGTAGAAATGACCATCACTTTCAAACGCATAGGTTGCCCGGTACGTAGAACATACGATTACCTTCACCCTGGTTGCAATTATTCCTGTTATACGATGGAAAAACTGTTGCACCTTTATTGTATTTTATGCTTCTGGCGTTGACTCCATAGGCCCCAACTATTCGATCTGGTGGAGCAACGTCCTAGAGTGAAGCCTAGGTTGACCGGAACGTAGAAATGACCATAACTTTCACACTGGTTACCATTATTCGTTTTATACGATGGAAAAGTTGTTGTATTTATATCGTATTTTATGCTTCTGGCGTTGACTTTTAAGGCCGCAGCTATTAGATGTGGTGGAGCATCGCCCTAGAGTGTCGCATAGGTTGCCCGGAACGTAGAACATACGATTACCTTCACCCTGGTTGCAATTATTCCTGTTATACGATGGAAAAACTGTTGCATCTTTATTGTATTTTATGCTTCTGGCGTTGACTTCTAAGGCCCCAACTAGTCGATCTGGTGGAGCAACGCCCTAGTGTGAAGCCTAGGTTGCCGGAACGTAGAAATGACCAGTACCTTCACAATGTTAGCAATTATTCATTTTATACGATGGAAAATCTGTTGTACACATGTTGTGTTTTATTCTTCTGGCGTTGACTTCTCAGGCCCTAACTATTCGATCTGGTGTAACAACGCCCTAGGGTAAAGCATAGGTTGCCCGGAAAGTAGAAATGACCATAACTTTCACAATGTTTGCAATTATTCATTTTATACGATGAAAAAACTGTTGTACATATATTGTATTTTATCCTTCTGGCGTTGAATTCTAAGTCCCTAGCTATTCGACCTATTGGAACGACGCCCTAGAGCGAAATCTAGGTTGCCCGGAACGTAGAAATGACCATTACTTTCACACTGTTTGCAATTATTCGTTTTATACGATGGAAAAGCTGTTGTATTTATATCGTATTTTATGCTTCTGGCGTTGACAGCTAAGGACCTAAATATTGGATCTGGTGCAGCAGCGCCCTAGCGTGAAGCCTAGGTTGCTCGGAATGTAGAAATGATCATTACTTTCACACTGGTTGCAATCATTCGTTTTATACGATGGAAATGCTGTTGTATTTATACTGTATTTTATGCCTCTGGCGTTGACTTCTAAGGCCGTAGCTATTAGATGTGGTGGAGCAACGCCCTAGAGTGACGCCTAGGGTTCTCGGAACGTAGAAATGACCATTACTTTCACACTGGTTGCAATTATTCGTTTTATACGATGGAAAAACTGTTGCATTTATATTGTATTTTATGCTTCTGGCGTTCACTTCTTATGCCCTAACTATTCGATCTGGTGGAGCAACGCCCTAGAGTGAAGCCTAGGTTGCCCGGAAAGTAGAAATGACCATAACTTTCATACTGGTTGCAATTATTCGTTTTATATGATGGCAAAACTGTTGTATTTATATTGTCTTTTATGCTTCTGGCGTTCACTTCTTAGGCCCTTACTATTCGATCTGGTGGAACAACGGCCTGGGGTGAAGCCTAGGTTGCCCGGAACGTAGAAATGACCATAACATTCACACTGGCAGCAATTATTCGTTTTATACGATGGAAAAACTGTTGTATTTATATTGTATTTTATGCTTCTGGCGTTCACTTCATAGGCCCTAACTATTCGATCTGGTGGAACAACGGCCTAGGGTGAAGCCTAGGTTTCCCGGAACGTTGAAATGACCATAACTTTTACACTGGTAGCAATTATTCGTTTTATGCAATGGAAAATCTGTTGTATTTATTTTGTATTTTATGCTTCGGGCGTTGACTTCTAAGGCCACAACTGTTTGATCTGGTGGAGCAACGCCCTAGAGTGAAGCGTAGGTTGCCCGGTACGTAGAAATGACCATAACC
Organism: Calliopsis andreniformis; assembly: GCF_051401765.1. Lineage (NCBI taxonomy): Eukaryota > Metazoa > Arthropoda > Insecta > Hymenoptera > Andrenidae > Calliopsis > Calliopsis andreniformis. The sequence goes on along the minus strand of NW_027480426.1, from coordinate 5,954,954 downwards.
TTCATACTGGTTGCAATTATTCGTTTTATATGATGGAAAAACTGTTGTATTTATATTGTATTTTATGCTTCGGGCATTGACTTCTAAGGCCCTAACTATCCAATCTGTTGGAGCAACGCCCTAGGATGAAGCCTAGGTTGCCCGGAAAGTAGAAATGACCATAACTTTCACACTGGTAGCAATTATTCGTTTTATACAATGGAAAAACTGTTCTATTTATTCTGTATTTTATGGTTCGGGCGTTGACTTCTAAGCCCTAACTGTTTGATCTGCTGGAGCAACGCCCTAGAGTGAAGCCTAGCTTGCCCGGAACGTAGAAATGACCATAACATTAACACTGGTTGCTATTATTCGTTTTATACGATGGAAAAACTGTTATATTTATATTGTATTTTATGCTTCTGGCGTTCACTTCTTAGGCCCTAACTATTCGATCTGGTGGAAAAACACCGCAGAGTGAAGCCTAGGTTGCCCGGAACGTAGAAATGACCAGTACTTTCACACTGGTTACCATTATTCGTTTTATACGATGGAAAAGTTGTTGTATTTATATCGTATTTTATGCTTCTGGCGTTGACTTTTAAGGCCGCAGCTATTAGATGTGGCGGAGCATCGCCCTAGAGTGTCGCATAGGTTGCCCGGAACGTAGAACATACGATTACCTTCAGCATGGTTGCAATTATTCCTGTTATACGATGGAAAAACTGTTGCATCTTTATTGTATTTTATGCTTCTGGCGTTGACTTCTAAGGCCCCAACTAGTCGATCTGGTGGAGCAACGCCCTAGAGTGAAGCCTAGGTTGCCGGAACGTAGAAATGACCAGTACCTTCACAATGTTAGCAATTATTCATTTTATACGATGGAAAATCTGTTGTACATATATTGTGTTTTATTCTTCTGGCGTTGACTTCTCAGGCCCTAACTATTCGATCCGGTGTAACAACGCCCTAGGGTAAAGCATAGGTTGCCCGGAAAGTAGAAATGACCATAACTTTCACAATGTTTGCAATTATTCATTTTATACGATGAAAAAACTGTTGTACATATATTGTATTTTATCCTTCTGGCGTTGAATTCTAAGTCCCTAGCTATTCGACCTATTGGAACGACGCCCTAGAGCGAAATCTAGGTTGCCCGGAACGTAGAAATGACCATCACTTTCAAACGCATAGGTTGCCCGGAACGTAGAACATACGATTACCTTCACCCTGGTTGCAATTATTCCTGTTATACGATGGAAAAACTGTTGCATCTTTATTGTATTTTATGCTTCTGGCGTTGACTTCTAAGGCCCCAACTAGTCGATCTGGTGGAGCAACGCCCTAGAGTGAAGCCTAGGTTGCCGGAACGTAGAAATGACCAGTACCTTCACAATGTTAGCAATTATTCATTTTATACGATGGAAAAACTGTTGTACATATATTGTGTTTTATTCTTCTGGCGCTGACTTCTCAGGCCCTAACTATTCGATCTGGTGTAACAACGCCCTAGGGTAAAGCCTAGGTTGCCCGGAAAGTAGAAATGACCATAACTTTCAAAATGTTTGCAATTATTCATTTTATACGATGAAAAAACTGTTGTACATATATTGTATTTTATCCTTCTGGCGTTGAATTTTAAGTCCCTAGCTATTCGACCTATTGGAACGACGACCTAGAGCGAAACCTAGGTTGCCGGGAACGTAGAAATGAACATCACTTTCAAACGCATAGGTTGCCCGGAACGTAGAACATACGATTACCTTCACCCTGGTTGCAATTATTCCTGTTATACGATGGAAAAACTGTTGCATCTTTATTGTATTTTATGCTTCTGGCGTTGACTTCTAAGGCCCCAACTAGTCGATCTGGTGGAGCAACGCCCTAGAGTGAAGCCTAGGTTGCCGGAACGTAGAAATGACCAGTACCTTCACAATGTTAGCTATTATTCATTTTATACGATGGAAAAACTGTTGTACATATATTGTGTTTAATTCTTCTGGCGTTGACTTCTCAGGCCCTAACTATTCGATCTGGTGTAACAACGTCCTAGGGTAAAGCCTAGGTTGCCCGGAAAGTAGAAATGACCATAACTTTCACAATGTTTGCAATTATTCATTTTATACGATGAAAAAACTGTTGTACATATATTGTATTTTATCCTTCTGGCGTTGAATTCTAGGTCCCTAGCTATTCGACCTATTGGAACGACGCCCTAGAGTGAAACCTAGGTTGCCGGGAGCGTAGAAATGACCATCACTTTCAAACGCATAGGTTGCCCGGTACGTAGAACATACGATTACCTTCACCCTGGTTGCAATTATTCCTGTTATACGATGGAAAAGCTGTTGCACCTTTATTGTATTTTATGCTTCTGGCGTTGACTCCATAGGCCCCAACTATTCGATCTGGTGGAGCAACGTCCTAGAGTGAAGCCTAGGTTGACCGGAACGTAGAAATGACCATAACTTTCACACTGGTTACCATTATTCGTTTTATACGATGGAAAAGTTGTTGTATTTATATCGTATTTTATGCTTCTGGCGTTGACTTTTAAGGCCGCAGCTATTAGATGTGGTGGAGCATCGCCCTAGAGTGTCGCATAGGTTGCCCGGAACGTAGAACATACGATTACCTTCAGCATGGTTGCAATTATTCCTTTTATACGATGGAAAAACTGTTGCATCTTTATTGTATTTTATGCTTCTGGCGTTGACTTCTAAGGCCCCAACTAGTCGATCTGGTGGAGCAACGCCCTAGAGTGAAGCCTAGGTTGCCGGAACGTAGAAATGACCAGTACCTTCACAATGTTAGCAATTATTCATTTTATACGATGGAAAATCTGTTGTACACATATTGTGTTTTATTCTTCTGGCGTTGACTTCTCAGGCCCTAACTATTCGATCTGGTGTAACAACGCCCTAGGGTAAAGCATAGGTTGCCCGGAAAGTAGAAATGACCATAACTTTCACAATGTTTGCAATTATTCATTTTATACGATGAAAAAACTGTTGTACATATATTGTATTTTATCCTTCTGGCGTTGAATTCTAAGTCCCTAGCTATTCGACCTATTGGAACGACGCCATAGAGCGAAATCTAGGTTGCCCGGAACGTAGAAATGACCATCACTTTCAAACGCATAGGTTGCCCGGAACGTAGAACATACGATTACCTTCACCCTGGTTGCAATTATTCCTGTTATACGATGGAAAAACTGTTGCATCTTTATTGTATTTTATGCTTCTGGCGTTGACTTCTAAGGCCCCAACTAGTCGATCTGGTGGAGCAACGCCCTAGAGTGAAGCTTAGGTTGCCCGGAACGTAGAAATGACCATTACTTTCACACTGTTTGCAATTATTCGTTTTATACGATGGAAAAGCTGTTGTATTTATATCGTATTTTATGCTTCTGGCGTTGACTCCTTAGGCCCTAACTATTCCATCTGGTGGAACAACGCCCGAGGGTGAAGCCTAGGTTGCCGGAACGTAGAAATTACCAGCACTTTCACACTGGTTGCAGTTATTCGTTTTATACAATGGAACTACTGTGCTATTTGTTTTGCATTTTATGCTTCGGGCGTTGACTTCTTAGGCCCTAACTATTTGATCTGGTGGAGCACCGCCCTAGAGTGAAAGCTATGTTACCCGGAACGTAGAAATGACCAGTACTTTCACACTGGTTACCATTATTCGTTTTATACGATGGAAAAGTTGTTGTATTTATATCGTATTTTATGCTTCTGGCGTTGACTTTTAAGGCCGCAGCTATTAGATGTGGTGGAGCATAGCCCTAGAGTGTCGCATAGGTTGCCCGGAACGTAGAACATACGATTACCTTCAGCATGGTTGCAATTATTCCTGTTATACGATGGAAAAACTGTTGCATCTTTATTGTATTTTATGCTTCTGGCGTTGACTTCTAAGGCCCCAACTAGTCGATCTGGTGGAGCAACGCCCTAGAGTGAAGCCTAGGTTGCCGGAACGTAGAAATGACCAGTACCTTCACAATGTTAGCAATTATTCATTTTATACGATGGAAAATCTGTTGTACATATATTGTGTTTTATTCTTCTGGCGTTGACTTCTCAGGCCCTAACTATTCGATCCGGTGTAACAACGCCCTAGGGTAAAGCATAGGTTGCCCGGAAAGTAGAAATGACCATAACTTTCACAATGTTTGCAATTATTCATTTTATACGATGAAAAAACTGTTGTACATATATTGTATTTTATCCTTCTGGCGTTGAATTCTAAGTCCCTAGCTATTCGACCTATTGGAACGACGCCCTAGAGCGAAATCTAGGTTGCCCGGAACGTAGAAATGACCATCACTTTCAAACGCATAGGTTGCCCGGAACGTAGAACATACGATTACCTTCACCCTGGTTGCAATTATTCCTGTTATACGATGGAAAAACTGTTGCATCTTTATTGTATTTTATGCTTCTGGCGTTGACTTCTAAGGCCCCAACTAGTCGATCTGGTGGAGCAACGCCCTAGAGTGAAGCCTAGGTTGCCGGAACGTAGAAATGACCAGTACCTTCACAATGTTAGCAATTATTCATTTTATACGATGGAAAAACTGTTGTACATATATTGTGTTTTATTCTTCTGGCGCTGACTTCTCAGGCCCTAACTATTCGATCTGGTGTAACAACGCCCTAGGGTAAAGCCTAGGTTGCCCGGAAAGTAGAAATGACCATAACTTTCAAAATGTTTGCAATTATTCATTTTATACGATGAAAAAACTGTTGTACATATATTGTATTTTATCCTTCTGGCGTTGAATTTTAAGTCCCTAGCTATTCGACCTATTGGAACGACGACCTAGAGCGAAACCTAGGTTGCCGGGAACGTAGAAATGAACATCACTTTCAAACGCATAGGTTGCCCGGAACGTAGAACATACGATTACCTTCACCCTGGTTGCAATTATTCCTGTTATACGATGGAAAAACTGTTGCATCTTTATTGTATTTTATGCTTCTGGCGTTGACTTCTAAGGCCCCAACTAGTCGATCTGGTGGAGCAACGCCCTAGAGTGAAGCCTAGGTTGCCGGAACGTAGAAATGACCAGTACCTTCACAATGTTAGCTATTATTCATTTTATACGATGGAAAAACTGTTGTACATATATTGTGTTTAATTCTTCTGGCGTTGACTTCTCAGGCCCTAACTATTCGATCTGGTGTAACAACGTCCTAGGGTAAAGCCTAGGTTGCCCGGAAAGTAGAAATGACCATAACTTTCACAATGTTTGCAATTATTCATTTTATACGATGAAAAAACTGTTGTACATATATTGTATTTTATCCTTCTGGCGTTGAATTCTAGGTCCCTAGCTATTCGACCTATTGGAACGACGCCCTAGAGTGAAACCTAGGTTGCCGGGAGCGTAGAAATGACCATCACTTTCAAACGCATAGGTTGCCCGGTACGTAGAACATACGATTACCTTCACCCTGGTTGCAATTATTCCTGTTATACGATGGAAAAGCTGTTGCACCTTTATTGTATTTTATGCTTCTGGCGTTGACTCCATAGGCCCCAACTATTCGATCTGGTGGAGCAACGTCCTAGAGTGAAGCCTAGGTTGACCGGAACGTAGAAATGACCATAACTTTCACACTGGTTACCATTATTCGTTTTATACGATGGAAAAGTTGTTGTATTTATATCGTATTTTATGCTTCTGGCGTTGACTTTTAAGGCCGCAGCTATTAGATGTGGTGGAGCATCGCCCTAGAGTGTCGCATAGGTTGCCCGGAACGTAGAACATACGATTACCTTCAGCATGGTTGCAATTATTCCTTTTATACGATGGAAAAACTGTTGCATCTTTATTGTATTTTATGCTTCTGGCGTTGACTTCTAAGGCCCCAACTAGTCGATCTGGTGGAGCAACGCCCTAGAGTGAAGCCTAGGTTGCCGGAACGTAGAAATGACCAGTACCTTCACAATGTTAGCAATTATTCATTTTATACGATGGAAAATCTGTTGTACATATATTGTGTTTTATTCTTCTGGCGTTGACTTCTCAGGCCCTAACTATTCGATCTGGTGTAACAACGCCCTAGGGTAAAGCATAGGTTGCCCGGAAAGTAGAAATGACCATAACTTTCACAATGTTTGCAATTATTCATTTTATACGATGAAAAAACTGTTGTACATATATTGTATTTTATCCTTCTGGCGTTGAATTCTAAGTCCCTAGCTATTCGACCTATTGGAACGACGTCCTAGTGCGAAATCTAGGTTGCCCGGAACGTAGAAATGACCATCACTTTCAAACGCATAGGTTGCCCGGAACGTAGAACATACGATTACCTTCACCCTGGTTGCAATTATTCCTGTTATACGATGGAAAAACTGTTGCATCTTTATTGTATTTTATGCTTCTGGCGTTGACTTCTAAGGCCCCAACTAGTCGATCTGGTGGAGCAACGCCCTAGAGTGAAGCCTAGGTTGCCCGGAACGTAGAAATGACCATTACTTTCACACTGTTTGCAATTATTCGTTTTATACGATGGAAAAGCTGTTGTATTTATATCGTATTTTATGCTTCTGGCGTTGACTCCTTAGGCCCTAACTATTCCATCTGGTGGAACAACGCCCGAGGGTGAAGCCTAGGTTGCCGGAACGTAGAAATTACCAGCACTTTCACACTGGTTGCAGTTATTCGTTTTATACAATGGAACTACTGTGCTATTTGTTTTGCATTTTATGCTTCGGGCGTTGACTTCTTAGGCCCTAACTATTTGATCTGGTGGAGCACCGCCCTAGAGTGAAAGCTATGTTACCCGGAACGTAGAAATGACCAGTACTTTCACACTGGTTACCATTATTCGTTTTATACGATGGAAAAGTTGTTGTATTTATATCGTATTTTATTGCTTCTGGCGTTGACTTTAAAGGCCGCAGCTATTAGATGTGGTGGAGCATAGCCCTAGAGTGTCGCATAGGTTGCCCGGAACGTAGAACATACGATTACCTTCAGCATGGTTGCAATTATTCCTGTTATACGATGGAAAAACTGTTGCATCTTTATTGTATTTTATGCTTCTGGCGTTGACTTCTAAGGCCCCAACTAGTCGATCTGGTGGAGCAACGCCCTAGTGTGAAGCCTAGGTTGCCGGAACGTAGAAATGACCAGTACCTTCACAATGTTAGCAATTATTCATTTTATACGATGGAAAATCTGTTGTACACATATTGTGTTTTATTCTTCTGGCGTTGACTTCTCAGGCCCTAACTATTCGATCTGGTGTAACAACGCCCTAGGGTAAAGCATAGGTTGCCCGGAAAGTAGAAATGACCATAACTTTCACAATGTTTGCAATTATTCATTTTATACGATGAAAAAACTGTTGTACATATATTGTATTTTATCCTTCTGGCGTTGAATTCTAAGTCCCTAGCTATTCGACCTATTGGAACGACGCCATAGAGCGAAATCTAGGTTGCCCGGAACGTAGAAATGACCATCACTTTCAAACGCATAGGTTGCCCGGAACGTAGAACATACGATTACCTTCACCCTGGTTGCAATTATTCCTGTTATACGATGGAAAAACTGTTGCATCTTTATTGTATTTTATGCTTCTGGCGTTGACTTCTAAGGCCCCAACTAGTCGATCTGGTGGAGCAACGCCCTAGAGTGAAGCTTAGGTTGCCCGGAACGTAGAAATGACCATTACTTTCACACTGTTTGCAATTATTCGTTTTATACGATGGAAAAGCTGTTGTATTTATATCGTATTTTATGCTTCTGGCGTTGACTCCTTAGGCCCTAACTATTCCATCTGGTGGAACAACGCCCGAGGGTGAAGCCTAGGTTGCCGGAACGTAGAAATTACCAGCACTTTCACACTGGTTGCAGTTATTCGTTTTATACAATGGAACTACTGTGCTATTTGTTTTGCATTTTATGCTTCGGGCGTTGACTTCTTAGGCCCTAACTATTTGATCTGGTGGAGCACCGCCCTAGAGTGAAAGCTATGTTACCCGGAACGTAGAAATGACCAGTACTTTCACACTGGTTACCATTATTCGTTTTATACGATGGAAAAGTTGTTGTATTTATATCGTATTTTATGCTTCTGGCGTTGACTTTTAAGGCCGCAGCTATTAGATGTGGTGGAGCATAGCCCTAGAGTGTCGCATAGGTTGCCCGGAACGTAGAACATACGATTACCTTCAGCATGGTTGCAATTATTCCTGTTATACGATGGAAAAACTGTTGCATCTTTATTGTATTTTATGCTTCTGGCGTTGACTTCTAAGGCCCCAACTAGTCGATCTGGTGGAGCAACGCCCTAGTGTGAAGCCTAGGTTGCCGGAACGTAGAAATGACCAGTACCTTCACAATGTTAGCAATTATTCATTTTATACGATGGAAAATCTGTTGTACACATATTGTGTTTTATTCTTCTGGCGTTGACTTCTCAGGCCCTAACTATTCGATCTGGTGTAACAACGCCCTAGGGTAAAGCATAGGTTGCCCGGAAAGTAGAAATGACCATAACTTTCACAATGTTTGCAATTATTCATTTTATACGATGAAAAAACTGTTGTACATATATTGTATTTTATCCTTCTGGCGTTGAATTCTAAGTCCCTAGCTATTCGACCTATTGGAACGACGCCATAGAGCGAAATCTAGGTTGCCCGGAACGTAGAAATGACCATCACTTTCAAACGCATAGGTTGCCCGGAACGTAGAACATACGATTACCTTCACCCTGGTTGCAATTATTCCTGTTATACGATGGAAAAACTGTTGCATCTTTATTGTATTTTATGCTTCTGGCGTTGACTTCTAAGGCCCCAACTAGTCGATCTGGTGGAGCAACGCCCTAGAGTGAAGCCTAGGTTGCCCGGAACGTAGAAATGACCATTACTTTCACACTGTTTGCAATTATTCGTTTTATACGATGGAAAAGCTGTTGTATTTATATCGTATTTTATGCTTCTGGCGTTGACTCCTTAGGCCCTAACTATTCCATCTGGTGGAACAACGCCCGAGGGTGAAGCCTAGGTTGCCGGAACGTAGAAATTACCAGCACTTTCACACTGGTTGCAGTTATTCGTTTTATACAATGGAACTACTGTGCTATTTGTTTTGCATTTTATGCTTCGGGCGTTGACTTCTTAGGCCCTAACTATTTGATCTGGTGGAGCACCGCCCTAGAGTGAAAGCTATGTTACCCGGAACGTAGAAATGACCAGTACTTTCACACTGGTTACCATTATTCGTTTTATACGATGGAAAAGTTGTTGTATTTATATCGTATTTTATGCTTCTGGCGTTGACTTTTAAGGCCGCAGCTATTAGATGTGGTGGAGCATAGCCCTAGAGTGTCGCATAGGTTGCCCGGAACGTAGAACATACGATTACCTTCAGCATGGTTGCAATTATTCCTGTTATACGATGGAAAAACTGTTGCATCTTTATTGTATTTTATGCTTCTGGCGTTGACTTCTAAGGCCCCAACTAGTCGATCTGGTGGAGCAACGCCCTAGTGTGAAGCCTAGGTTGCCGGAACGTAGAAATGACCAGTACCTTCACAATGTTAGCAATTATTCATTTTATACGATGGAAAATCTGTTGTACACATATTGTGTTTTATTCTTCTGGCGTTGACTTCTCAGGCCCTAACTATTCGATCTGGTGTAACAACGCCCTAGGGTAAAGCATAGGTTGCCCGGAAAGTAGAAATGACCATAACTTTCACAATGTTTGCAATTATTCATTTTATACGATGAAAAAACTGTTGTACCTATATTGTATTTTATCCTTCTGTCGTTAAATTCTAAGTCCCTAGCTATTCGATCTATTGGAGCGACGCCCTAGACTGAAACCTAGGTTGCCGGGAACGTAGAAATGACCATCACTTTCAAACTGGTTGGAATCATTCCTGTTATACGATGGAAAAACTGTTGTACTTTTATTGCATTTTATGCTTCTGGCGTTGACTTCTTAGGCCCTAGCTATTCGATCTATTGCAGCGACGCCCTAGAGTGAAACCTAGGTTGCCGGGAACGTAGAAATGACCATTACCTTCACACTGTTTGCAATTATTCGTTTTATACGATGGGAAAGCCGTTGTATTTATATTGTATTTTATGCTTCTGGCGTTGACTTCTAAGGCAGTAGCTATTAGATGTGGTGGAGCATCGCCCTAGAGTGTCGCATAGGTTGCCCGGAACGTAGAACATACGATTACCTTCACCCTGGTTGCAATTATTCCTGTTATACGATGGAAAAACTGTAGCATCTTTTTTGTATTTTACGCTTCTGGCGTTGACTTCTAAGGCCCCAACTAGTCGATCTGGTGGAGCAACGCCCTAGAGTGAAGCCTTGGTTGCCGGAACGTAGAAATGACCAGTACCTTCACAATGTTAGCAATTATTCATTTTATACGATGGAAAAACTGTTGTACATATATTGTGTTTTATCCTTCTGGTGTAGACTTCTCAGGCCCTAACTATTCGATCTGGTGTAACAACGCCCTAGGGTAAAGCCTAGGTTGCCCGGAAAGTAGAAATGACCATAACTTTCACAATGTTTGCAATTATTCATTTTATACGATGAAAAAACTGTTGTACATATAGTGTATTTTATCCTTCTGGCGTTGAATTCTAAGTCCCTAGCTATTCGATCTATTGGAGCGACGCCCTAGAGTGCAACCTAGGTTGGCGGGAACGTAGAAATGACCATCACTTTCACACTGGTTGCAATTATTCCTGTTATACCATGGAAAAACTCTTGTATATTTATTGTATATTATGCTTCGGGCGTTGACTTCTATGGCCCTACCTATTCGATCTGGTGGAACAACACCAGACAGTGAAGCCTAGGTTGCCCGGAACGTAGATATGACCATAACCTTCACACAGGTTGCAATTATACGTTTTATATGATGGAAAGACTGTTGCATTTATTTTGTAGTTTATGCTTATGGCGTTAACTTCTAAGACCCTAACTCTTCGATCTGGTGGAGCAACGTCTCAGAGTTAAGCCTAGGATGCCAGAAAAGTCGAAATGATCATTACTTTCGCACTGGTTTCAATTAGTCATGCTATACGATGGAAAAACTGTGGCATTTTTATTGTATTTTATGCTCCTGGCGTTGACTTCTAAGGCCTTAGCTATTAGATATTGTGGAGCAACGCTCTAGAGTGGCGCCTAGGATCCCCGGAACGTAGAAATGACCATTACTTTCACACTGTTTGCAATTACTCGTTTTATACGATGGGAAAGCCGTTGTATTTATATTCTATTTTATGCTTCTGGCGTTGACTTCTAAGGCCGTACCTATTAGATGTGGTGGAGCAACGCCCTAGGGTGACGCCTAGGTTGCCCGGAACGTAGAAATGACCATTACTTTCACAATGTCTGCAATTATTCATTTTATACGATGGAAAAACTGTTGTACTTATATTGTATTTTATCCTTCTGGCGTTGAATTATAAGTCCCTAGATATTCGATCTGGTGGAGCAACGACCTAGGGTGAAACCTAGGTTACCCGGAACGTAGAAATGACCAGTACTTTCACACTGGTTACAGTTATTCGTTTTATACAATGGAAAAACTGTTCTATTTATTTTGCATTTTATGCTTCGGGCGTTGACTTCTAAGGCCCTAACTATTCGATCTGGTGGAGCAACGCCCTAGAGTGAAGCCTAGGTTGCCCGGAACGTAGAAATGACCATAACTTTCACACTGGTTGCTATTATTCGTTTTATACGTTGGAAAAGCTGTTGTACTTATATTGTAATTTACGCTTCTGGCGTTGACTTCTTAGGCCCTAACTATTCGATCTCGTGAAGCAACGTCCTAGAGTGAAGCCTAGGTTGAGCGGAACGTAGAAGTGACCATAACTCTCACACTGGTTACCATTATTCGTTTTATACGATGGAAAAGTTGTTGTATTTATATCGTATTTTATGCTTCTGGCGTTGACTTTTAAGGCCGTAGTAAATAGATGTGGTGGATCATCGCCCTAGAGTGTAGCATAGGTTGCCCGGAACGTAGAAATGACCATAACTTTCACACTGGTTGCTATTATTCGTTTTATACGATGGAAACGCTGTTATATTTATATTCCATTTTATGCTTCTGGCACTGAGTTCTAAGTCCCTAGCTATTCCATCTGGTGGAGCAACACCCTAGCGTGAAGCCTAGGTTGCACGGAACGTAGAAATGAGCATTATTTCCACACTGTTTGCAAATATACATTACATACGATGGAAAAGCTGTTGTACTTATATTGTAATTTATGCTTCTGGCGTTGACTTCTTAGGCCCTAACTATTTGATCTGGTGGAGCACCGCCCTAGAGTGAAGCCTAGGTTGCCCCGAACGTAGGACATACCATTACCTTCACACTGGTTGCAATTATTCCTGTTATACGATGGAAAAACTGTTGCACCTTTTTTGTATTTTATGCTTCTGGCGTTGTCTCCATAGGACCAAACTATTCGATCTGGTGAAGCAACGTCCTAGAGTGAAGCCTAGGTTGACCGGAACGTAGAAATGACCATAACTTTCACACTGGTTACCATTATTCGTTTTATACGATGGAAAAGCTGTTGTATTTATATCGTGTATTATGCTTCTGGCGTTCACTTTTAAGGCCGTAGCTATTCGATCTGGTGGAGCAACGCCCTAGAGTGACGCCTAGGTTACCCGGAACGTAGAAATGACCAGTAATTTCACACTGTTTGCAGTTACTCCTGTTGTACGATGGAAAAACTGTTGCATCTTTATTGTATTTTATGCTTCTGGCGTTGACTTCTAAGGCCCTAACTATTCGATGTGGTGGAAGAACGCCATAGAGTGAAGCCTAGGTTGCCCGGAACGTAGAAACGACCATAACCTTCATACTGGTTGCAATTATTCGTTTTATATGATGGAAGAGCTATTGTATTTATATTGTATTTTATGCTGCTGGCGTTCACTTCTTAGGCACTAACTATTCGATCTGGTGGAACAACGCCCTGGGGTGAAGCCTAGGTTGCCGGAACGTAGAAATGATCATAACTTTCACACTGGTTGCTATTATTCGTTTTATACGATGGAGAAACTCTTCTAGTTATTTTGTATTTTATGCTTCGGGCGTTGACTTCTAAGGAACTAACTGTTTGATCTGGTGGAGCAACGCCCTAGAGTGAAGCCGAGGTTGCCCGGAACGTAGAAATGACCATAACTTTCACAATGGATGCTACTATTCGTTCTATACGTTGGAAAAACTGTTATATTTATATTGTATCTTATGCTTCTGGCGTTGACTTCTTAGGCCCTAACAATTCGATCTGGTGGAACAACGCCCTAGAGTGAAGCCTAGGTTGCCTGGAACGTACAAATGACCATCACTTTCACACGTGTTGCAATTATTCCTGTTATAGGATGGAAAGACTGTTGCATTTTTATTGTATTTTATGCTTCAGGCGTTGACTTCTGAGGCAGTAGCTATTCGATGTGGTGGAAGAACGCCATAGAGTGAAGCCTAGGTTGCCCGGAACGTAGAAATGACCATAACTTTCATACTGGTTGCAATTATTCGTTTTATATGATGGAAGAACTGTTGTATTTATGTTGTATTTTATGCAGCTGGCGTTCACTTCTTAGGGCCTAACTATTCGATCTGGTGGAACAACGTCCTGGAGTGAAGCCTAGGTTGCCCGGAACATAGAAATGACCATAACTTTCACACTGGTTGCTATTATTCGTTTTATACGATGGAAAAACTGTTATATTTATATTGTATTTTATGCTTCTGGCGTTGCCTTCTTAGGCCCTAACTGTTCGATCTGGTGGAACAACGACGTAGAGTGAAGCCTAGGTTACCCGGAACATAGAAATGACCATAACATTCACACTGATTGTAATTATTCGTTTTATACGATGGAAAAACTGTTATATTCATATTGAATTTTATGCTTCTGGCGTTGATTTCTTAGGCCCTAACAATTCGATCTGGTGGAACAACGCCCTAGAGTGAAGCCTAGGTGGCCTGGAACGTACAAATAACCATCACTTTCACACGGGTTGCAATTATTCCTGTTATAGGATGGAAAGACTGTTGTATTTTTATTGTATTTTATGCTTCAGGCGTTGACTTCTGAGGCAGTAGCTATTCGATGTGGTGGAAGAACGCCACAGAGTGAAGCCTAGGTTGCTCGGAATGTAGAAATGACCATAACATTCACACTGGTTGAAATTATTCGTTTAACACGATGGAGAAACTGTTATATTTATATTGTATTTTATGCTTCTGCCGTTGATTTCTTAGGCCCTAACTATTCAATCTGGAGGCACAACGCCCTAGAGTGAGGCCTAGGTTGCCCGGAACGTAGAAATGACAATCACTTCCATACTGGGAGCAATTATTCGTTTTATAGAATGGAAAAACTGTTGTATTTATATTGTATTTTATGCTTCTGGCGTAGACTTCTTAGGCCCTAACATTTCGATCTGGTGGAGCAACGTCCGACAGTGAAGCCTAGGTTGCCCGGACGTAGATATGACCATAACCTTCACACAGGTTGCAATTATTCGTTTTATACGGTGTAAAGGCTGTTGTATTTATTTTGTATTTTATACTTCTGGTGTTGACTTCTTAGGCCCTAACTATTCGATCTGCTGGAACAATGCCGTAGAGTGAAGCCTAGGTTGCCCGGAACGTAGAAATGACCATTACTTTCACACTGTTTGCAATTATTCCTTTTATACGATGGAAAAGCTGTTGTATTTATATCGTATTTTATGCTTCTGGCGTTGACTTCTAAGGACCTAACTATTCGATCTGGTGGAGCAACGCCCTAGAGTGAAGCGTAGGTTGCTCGGAATGTAGAAATGACCATAACTTTCACACTGATTGCAATTATTCGTTTTATACGATGGAAAAACTGTTGCATCTTCATCGTATTTTATGCTTCTGGCGTTGACTTCTTAGGCCGTAACTATTCGATCTGGTGGAGCAACGTCCTGGAGTGAAACCTGGGTTGCCCGGAACGTAGAAATGACCACTACTATCACACTGGTTGCAAATTATTCCTGCTATACGATGGAAAAAATGTTGTATTTTTATTGCATTTTATGCTTCTGGCGTTCACATCTTAGGCCCTAACTATTCGATCTGGTAGATCAACGGCCTAGGGTGAAGCCTAGGTTGCCCGGAACGTAGAAATGACCATAACTTTCACACTGGTTGCAATTATTTGTTTTATACGATAGAAAAGCTGTTGTATTTATATCGTATTTTATGCTTCTGGCGTTGACTTCTTAGGCCCTAACTATTCCATCTTGTGGTACAACGCCCTAGAGTATAGCCCAGGTAGCGCGGAACGTAGAAATGACCATAACTTTCACACTGGTAGCAGTTATTCGTTTTATACAATGGAAAAACTGTTCTATTTATATTGTATTTTATGCTTCTGGCGTTGACTACTTAGGCCCTAACTATTCGATCTTGTGGAACAACGCCCTAGAGTTAAACCTAGGTTGCCTGGAACGTAGAAATGACCATCACTTTCACACCGGTTGCAATTATTCCTGTTATAGGATGGAAAGGCTGTTGTATTTATTTTGTATTTTATTCTTCTGGTGTTGACTTCTTAGGCCCTAACTATTCGATCTGCTTGAACAACGCCGTAGAGTGAAGCCTAGGTTGCGCGGAACGTAGAAATGACCATTACTTTCACACTGTTTGCAATTCTTCCTTTTATACGATGGAAAAGCTGTTGTAATTATATCGTACTTTATTCTTCTGGCGTTGACTTCTAAGGACCTAACTATTCGATCTGGTGGAGCAACGCCCTAGAGTGAAGCCTGGGTTGCTCGGAATGTAGAAATGACCATAACTTTCACACTGATTGCAATTATTCGTTTTATACGATGGAAAAACTGTTGCATCTTCATCGTATTTTATGCTTCTGGCTTTGACTTCTTAGGCCGTAACTATTCAGTCTGTTGGAGCAACGCCCTGGAGTGAAACCTGGGTTGCCCGGAACGTAGAAGTGACCACTACTATCACACTGGTTGGAAATTATTCCTGCTATACGATGGAAAAGCTGTTGTATTTTTATTGCATTTTATGCTTCTGGCGTTCACTTCTTAGGCCCTAACATTTCGATCTGGTGGAGCAACGACCTAGAGTGAAGCATAGGTTGCTCGGAATGTAGAAATGACCATAACTTTCACACTGATTGCAATTATTCGTTTTATACGATGGAATAACTGTTGTACTTATATTGTATTTTATCCTTCTGGCGTTGAGTTCTAAGGCACTAACTTTTCGATCTGGTTGAGCAACGCAATAGAGTGACGCCTAAGTTGCCCGGAACGTAGAATTGGCCATCACTTTCAAACTGGTTGCAATTATTCCTGTTATATGATGGTAACACTGTTGTATTTTTTTTGCATTTTATGGTTCGGGCGTTGACTTCTACGGCCCTAACTATACGATCAGGTGGAGCAATGCCTCAGAGTTAAGTCTAGGATGCCCGAAACGCCGAAATGATCATTACTTTCACGCTTGTTGCAATTATTCCTGTTATGCGATGAAAAGACCGTTGTATTTTTATTGTATTTTATGCTTCAGGCGTAGGCTTCTAAGGCCGTAGCTATTCGATATGGTGGAGCACCGCCCTAGAGTGAAGCCTAGGTTGCCCGTAACGTAGAAATGACCATTACTTTCACACTGTTTGCAATTATTCCTTTTATACGATGGAAAAGCTTTGTATTTATATCGTACTTTATGCTTCTGGCGTTGACTTCTAAGGCCCTAGCTATTCGATCTAGTGGAGCAACGCCCTAGAGTGAAGCCTAGGTTTCCCGGAACGTAGAAATGACCATCACTTTCAAACTGGTTGCAATTAATCCTGTTATACGATGGAAAAACTGTTGTATTTTTATTGCATTTTATGCTTCAGGCGTTCACTTCTTAGTCCCTAACTATTCGATCTGGTGGAACAACGTCCTAGGGTGAAGCCTAGGTTGCCCGGAAGGTAGAAATTACCATAAGTTTCATAGTGGTTGCAATTATTCGTTTTATACGATGGAAAAACTGTTGTATTTCTATTGTATTTTATGCTTCGGGCGTTGACTTCTTAGACCCTAACACTTCGATCTGGTGGAGCAACGCCCTACAGTGAAGCCTAGGTTGCCCGGAACGTAGATATGACCATAACCTTCACACAGGTTGCAATTATTCGTTTTATACGGTGTAAAGGCTGTTGTATTCATTTTGTATTTTATTCTTCTGGTGTTGACTTCTTAGGCCCTAACTATTCGATATGGTGGAATAACGCCGTAGAGTGAAGCCTAGGTTGCCCGGAACGTAGAAATGACCATTACTTTCACACTGTTTGCAATTATTCCTTTTATCCGATGGAAAAGCTGCTGTATTTATATCGTATTTTATGCTTCTGGCGTTGACTTCTAAGGACCTAACTATTCGATCTGGTGGAGCAACGCCCTAGAGTGAAGCCTAGGTTGCTCGGAATGTAGAAATGACCATAACTTTCACACTGGTTGCAATTATTCATTTTATACGATGGAAAAACTGTTGCACTTATATTGTATTTTATTCTTATGGC
Source organism: Calliopsis andreniformis (assembly GCF_051401765.1). Taxonomy (NCBI): domain Eukaryota; kingdom Metazoa; phylum Arthropoda; class Insecta; order Hymenoptera; family Andrenidae; genus Calliopsis; species Calliopsis andreniformis. The sequence goes on along the minus strand of NW_027480426.1, from coordinate 5,937,368 downwards.
GTTGAATTCTAAGTCCCTAGCTATTCCATCTCGTGGAACAACGCCCTAGGGTAAAGCCCAGGTTGCTCAGAACGTAGAAATGACCATAACTTTCACACTGGTAGCAATTATTCGTTTTATACGATGGAAAAACTGTTTTATTTATTTTGTATTTTATGCTTCGGGCGTTCACTTCTAAGGCCCTAACTATTCGATCTGGTGGAGCAACGCCCTAGAGTGAAGCCTAGGTTGCCCGGAGCGTAGAAATGACCATAACTTTCACACTGGTTGCTATCATTCGATTTATACGATGGAAAAACTGTTGTATTTATATTGTATTTTATGCTTCGGGCGTTGACTTCTAACGCCCTAACTGTTTGATCTGGTGGAACAACGACCCAGGGTGAAGCCTAGGTGGCCCGGAACGTAGAAATGACCATAACTTTCACACTGGTTGCTATTATTCGTTTTATACGGTGGAAAAACTGTTCTATTTATTTTGTATTTTATGCTTCGGGCGTTGACTTCTAAGGCCCTAATTGTTTCATCTGGTGGAGCAACGCCCTAGGGTGAAGCCTAGGTTGCCCGGAACCTAGAAATGACCATTACTTTCACACTGTTTGCAATTATTCCTTTTATACGATGGAAAAGCTGTTGTATTTATATCGTATTTTATGCTTCTGGCGTTGACTCCTTAGGCCCTAACTATTCAATCTGGTGGAGCAATGCCTCAGAGTTAAGTCTAGGATGCCGGAAACGCCGAAATGATCATTACTTTAACGCATGTTGCAATTATTCCGGTTATACGATGAAAAGACTGTTGTACATATATTGTATTTTATCCTTCTGGCGTTGAATTCTAAGTCCCTAGCTATTCGACCTATTGGAACGACGCCCTAGAGCGAAATCTAGGTTGCCCGGAACGTAGAAATGACCATTACTTTCACACTGTTTGCAATTATTCGTTTTATACGATGGAAAAGCTGTTGTATTTATATCGTATTTTATGCTTCTGGCGTTGACAGCTAAGGACCTAAATATTGGATCTGGTGCAGCAGCGCCCTAGCGTGAAGCCTAGGTTGCTCGGAATGTAGAAATGATCATTACTTTCACACTGGTTGCAATCATTCGTTTTATACGATGGAAATGCTGTTGTATTTATACTGTATTTTATGCCTCTGGCGTTGACTTCTAAGGCCGTAGCTATTAGATGTGGTGGAGCAACGCCCTAGAGTGACGCCTAGGGTTCTCGGAACGTAGAAATGACCATTACTTTCACACTGGTTGCAATTATTCGTTTTATACGATGGAAAAACTGTTGCATTTATATTGTATTTTATGCTTCTGGCGTTCACTTCTTATGCCCTAACTATTCGATCTGGTGGAGCAACGCCCTAGAGTGAAGCCTAGGTTGCCGGGAAAGTAGAAATGACCATAACTTTCATACTGGTTGCAATTATTCGTTTTATATGATGGCAAAACTGTTGTATTTATATTGTCTTTTATGCTTCTGGCGTTCACTTCTTAGGCCCTTACTATTCGATCTGGTGGAACAACGGCCTGGGGTGAAGCCTAGGTTGCCCGGAACGTAGAAATGACCATAACATTCACACTGGCAGCAATTATTCGTTTTATACGATGGAAAAACTGTTGTATTTATATTGTATTTTATGCTTCTGGCGTTCACTTCTTAGGCCCTAACTATTCGATCTGGTGGAACAACGGCCTAGGGTGAAGCCTAGGTTTCCCGGAACGTTGAAATGACCATAACTTTTACACTGGTAGCAATTATTCGTTTTATGCAATGGAAAATCTGTTGTATTTATTTTGTATTTTATGCTTCGGGCGTTGACTTCTAAGGCCACAACTGTTTGATCTGGTGGAGCAACGCCCTAGAGTGAAGCGTAGGTTGCCCGGTACGTAGAAATGACCATAACCTTCATACTGGTTGCAATTATTCGTTTTATATGATGGAAAAACTGTTGTATTTATATTGTATTTTATGCTTCGGGCATTGACTTCTAAGGCCCTAACTATCCAATCTGTTGGAGCAACGCCCTAGGATGAAGCCTAGGTTGCCCGGAAAGTAGAAATGACCATAACTTTCACACTGGTAGCAATTATTCGTTTTATACAATGGAAAAACTGTTCTATTTATTCTGTATTTTATGGTTCGGGCGTTGACTTCTAAGCCCTAACTGTTTGATCTGCTGGAGCAACGCCCTAGAGTGAAGCCTAGCTTGCCCGGAACGTAGAAATGGCCATAACATTAACACTGGTTGCTATTATTCGTTTTATACGATGGAAAAACTGTTATATTTATATTGTATTTTATGCTTCTGGCGTTCACTTCTTAGGCCCTAACTATTCGATCTGGTGGAAAAACACCGCAGAGTGAAGCCTAGGTTGCCCGGAACGTAGAAATGACCAGTACTTTCACACTGGTTACCATTATTCGTTTTATACGATGGAAAAGTTGTTGTATTTATATCGTATTTTATGCTTCTGGCGTTGACTTTTAAGGCCGCAGCTATTAGATGTGGCGGAGCATCGCCCTAGAGTGTCGCATAGGTTGCCCGGAACGTAGAACATACGATTACCTTCAGCATGGTTGCAATTATTCCTGTTATACGATGGAAAAACTGTTGCATCTTTATTGTATTTTATGCTTCTGGCGTTGACTTCTAAGGCCCCAACTAGTCGATCTGGTGGAGCAACGCCCTAGAGTGAAGCCTAGGTTGCCGGAACGTAGAAATGACCAGTACCTTCACAATGTTAGCAATTATTCATTTTATACGATGGAAAATCTGTTGTACATATATTGTGTTTTATTCTTCTGGCGTTGACTTCTCAGGCCCTAACTATTCGATCCGGTGTAACAACGCCCTAGGGTAAAGCATAGGTTGCCCGGAAAGTAGAAATGACCATAACTTTCACAATGTTTGCAATTATTCATTTTATACGATGAAAAAACTGTTGTACATATATTGTATTTTATCCTTCTGGCGTTGAATTCTAAGTCCCTAGCTATTCGACCTATTGGAACGACGCCCTAGAGCGAAATCTAGGTTGCCCGGAACGTAGAAATGACCATCACTTTCAAACGCATAGGTTGCCCGGAACGTAGAACATACGATTACCTTCACCCTGGTTGCAATTATTCCTGTTATACGATGGAAAAACTGTTGCATCTTTATTGTATTTTATGCTTCTGGCGTTGACTTCTAAGGCCCCAACTAGTCGATCTGGTGGAGCAACGCCCTAGAGTGAAGCCTAGGTTGCCGGAACGTAGAAATGACCAGTACCTTCACAATGTTAGCAATTATTCATTTTATACGATGGAAAAACTGTTGTACATATATTGTGTTTTATTCTTCTGGCGCTGACTTCTCAGGCCCTAACTATTCGATCTGGTGTAACAACGCCCTAGGGTAAAGCCTAGGTTGCCCGGAAAGTAGAAATGACCATAACTTTCACAATGTTTGCAATTATTCATTTTATACGATGAAAAAACTGTTGTACATATATTGTATTTTATCCTTCTGGCGTTGAATTTTAAGTCCCTAGCTATTCGACCTATTGGAACGACGACCTAGAGCGAAACCTAGGTTGCCGGGAACGTAGAAATGAACATCACTTTCAAACGCATAGGTTGCCCGGAACGTAGAACATACGATTACCTTCACCCTGGTTGCAATTATTCCTGTTATACGATGGAAAAACTGTTGCATCTTTATTGTATTTTATGCTTCTGGCGTTGACTTCTAAGGCCCCAACTAGTCGATCTGGTGGAGCAACGCCCTAGAGTGAAGCCTAGGTTGCCGGAACGTAGAAATGACCAGTACCTTCACAATGTTAGCTATTATTCATTTTATACGATGGAAAAACTGTTGTACATATATTGTGTTTAATTCTTCTGGCGTTGACTTCTCAGGCCCTAACTATTCGATCTGGTGTAACAACGTCCTAGGGTAAAGCCTAGGTTGCCCGGAAAGTAGAAATGACCATAACTTTCACAATGTTTGCAATTATTCATTTTATACGATGAAAAAACTGTTGTACATATATTGTATTTTATCCTTCTGGCGTTGAATTCTAGGTCCCTAGCTATTCGACCTATTGGAACGACGCCCTAGAGTGAAACCTAGGTTGCCGGGAGCGTAGAAATGACCATCACTTTCAAACGCATAGGTTGCCCGGTACGTAGAACATACGATTACCTTCACCCTGGTTGCAATTATTCCTGTTATACGATGGAAAAGCTGTTGCACCTTTATTGTATTTTATGCTTCTGGCGTTGACTCCATAGGCCCCAACTATTCGATCTGGTGGAGCAACGTCCTAGAGTGAAGCCTAGGTTGACCGGAACGTAGAAATGACCATAACTTTCACACTGGTTACCATTATTCGTTTTATACGATGGAAAAGTTGTTGTATTTATATCGTATTTTATGCTTCTGGCGTTGACTTTTAAGGCCGCAGCTATTAGATGTGGTGGAGCATCGCCCTAGAGTGTCGCATAGGTTGCCCGGAACGTAGAACATACGATTACCTTCAGCATGGTTGCAATTATTCCTGTTATACGATGGAAAAACTGTTGCATCTTTATTGTATTTTATGCTTCTGGCGTTGACTTCTAAGGCCCCAACTAGTCGATCTGGTGGAGCAACGCCCTAGAGTGAAGCCTAGGTTGCCGGAACGTAGAAATGACCAGTACCTTCACAATGTTAGCAATTATTCATTTTATACGATGGAAAATCTGTTGTACATATATTGTGTTTTATTCTTCTGGCGTTGACTTCTCAGGCCCTAACTATTCGATCTGGTGTAACAACGCCCTAGGGTAAAGCATAGGTTGCCCGGAAAGTAGAAATGACCATAACTTTCACAATGTTTGCAATTATTCATTTTATACGATGAAAAAACTGTTGTACATATATTGTATTTTATCCTTCTGGCGTTGATTTCTAAGTCCCTAGCTATTCGACCTATTGGAACGACGTCCTAGTGCGAAATCTAGGTTGCCCGGAACGTAGAAATGACCATCACTTTCAAACGCATAGGTTGCCCGGAACGTAGAACATACGATTACCTTCACCCTGGTTGCAATTATTCCTGTTATACGATGGAAAAACTGTTGCATCTTTATTGTATTTTATGCTTCTGGCGTTGACTTCTAAGGCCCTAACTAGTCGATCTGGTGGAGCAACGCCCTAGAGTGAAGCCTAGGTTGCCCGGAACGTAGAAATGACCATTACTTTCACACTGTTTGCAATTATTCGTTTTATACGATGGAAAAGCTGTTGTATTTATATCGTATTTTATGCTTCTGGCGTTGACTCCTTAGGCCCTAACTATTCCATCTGGTGGAACAACGCCCGAGGGTGAAGCCTAGGTTGCCGGAACGTAGAAATTACCAGCACTTTCACACTGGTTGCAGTTATTCGTTTTATACAATGGAACTACTGTGCTATTTGTTTTGCATTTTATGCTTCGGGCGTTGACTTCTTAGGCCCTAACTATTTGATCTGGTGGAGCACCGCCCTAGAGTGAAAGCTATGTTACCCGGAACGTAGAAATGACCAGTACTTTCACACTGGTTACCATTATTCGTTTTATACGATGGAAAAGTTGTTGTATTTATATCGTATTTTATTGCTTCTGGCGTTGACTGTTAAGGCCGCAGCTATTAGATGTGGTGGAGCATAGCCCTAGAGTGTCGCATAGGTTGCCCGGAACGTAGAACATACGATTACCTTCAGCATGGTTGCAATTATTCCTGTTATACGATGGAAAAACTGTTGCATCTTTATTGTATTTTATGCTTCTGGCGTTGACTTCTAAGGCCCCAACTAGTCGATCTGGTGGAGCAACGCCCTAGTGTGAAGCCTAGGTTGCCGGAACGTAGAAATGACCAGTACCTTCACAATGTTAGCAATTATTCATTTTATACGATGGAAAATCTGTTGTACACATATTGTGTTTTATTCTTCTGGCGTTGACTTCTCAGGCCCTAACTATTCGATCTGGTGTAACAACGCCCTAGGGTAAAGCATAGGTTGCCCGGAAAGTAGAAATGACCATAACTTTCACAATGTTTGCAATTATTCATTTTATACGATGAAAAAACTGTTGTACATATATTGTATTTTATCCTTCTGGCGTTGAATTCTAAGTCCCTAGCTATTCGACCTATTGGAACGACGCCATAGAGCGAAATCTAGGTTGCCCGGAACGTAGAAATGACCATCACTTTCAAACGCATAGGTTGCCCGGAACGTAGAACATACGATTACCTTCACCCTGGTTGCAATTATTCCTGTTATACGATGGAAAAACTGTTGCATCTTTATTGTATTTTATGCTTCTGGCGTTGACTTCTAAGGCCCCAACTAGTCGATCTGGTGGAGCAACGCCCTAGAGTGAAGCCTAGGTTGCCCGGAACGTAGAAATGACCATTACTTTCACACTGTTTGCAATTATTCGTTTTATACGATGGAAAAGCTGTTGTATTTATATCGTATTTTATGCTTCTGGCGTTGACTCCTTAGGCCCTAACTATTCCATCTGGTGGAACAACGCCCGAGGGTGAAGCCTAGGTTGCCGGAACGTAGAAATTACCAGCACTTTCACACTGGTTGCAGTTATTCGTTTTATACAATGGAACTACTGTGCTATTTGTTTTGCATTTTATGCTTCGGGCGTTGACTTCTTAGGCCCTAACTATTTGATCTGGTGGAGCACCGCCCTAGAGTGAAAGCTATGTTACCCGGAACGTAGAAATGACCAGTACTTTCACACTGGTTACCATTATTCGTTTTATACGATGGAAAAGTTGTTGTATTTATATCGTATTTTATGCTTCTGGCGTTGACTTTTAAGGCCGCAGCTATTAGATGTGGTGGAGCATAGCCCTAGAGTGTCGCATAGGTTGCCCGGAACGTAGAACATACGATTACCTTCAGCATGGTTGCAATTATTCCTGTTATACGATGGAAAAACTGTTGCATCTTTATTGTATTTTATGCTTCTGGCGTTGACTTCTAAGGCCCCAACTAGTCGATCTGGTGGAGCAACGCCCTAGTGTGAAGCCTAGGTTGCCGGAACGTAGAAATGACCAGTACCTTCACAATGTTAGCAATTATTCATTTTATACGATGGAAAATCTGTTGTACACATATTGTGTTTTATTCTTCTGGCGTTGACTTCTCAGGCCCTAACTATTCGATCTGGTGTAACAACGCCCTAGGGTAAAGCATAGGTTGCCCGGAAAGTAGAAATGACCATAACTTTCACAATGTTTGCAATTATTCATTTTATACGATGAAAAAACTGTTGTACATATATTGTATTTTATCCTTCTGGCGTTGAATTCTAAGTCCCTAGCTATTCGACCTATTGGAACGACGCCCTAGAGCGAAATCTAGGTTGCCCGGAACGTAGAAATGACCATCACTTTCAAACGCATAGGTTGCCCGGAACGTAGAACATACGATTACCTTCACCCTGGTTGCAATTATTCCTGTTATACGATGGAAAAACTGTTGCATCTTTATTGTATTTTATGCTTCTGGCGTTGACTCCATAGGCCCCAACTATTCGATCTGGTGGAGCGACGTCCTAGAGTGAAGCCTAGGTTGACCGGAACGTAGAAATGACCATAACTTTCACACTGGTTACCATTATTCGTTTTATACGATGGAAAAGTTGTTGTATTTATATCGTATTTTATGCTTCTGGCGTTGACTTTTAAGGCCGCAGCTATTAGATGTGGTGGAGCATCGCCCTAGAGTGTCGCATAGGTTGCCCGGAACGTAGAACATACGATTACCTTCAGCATGGTTGCAATTATTCCTGTTATACGATGGAAAAACTGTTGCATCTTTATTGTATTTTATGCTTCTGGCGTTGACTTCTAAGGCCCCAACTAGTCGATCTGGTGGAGCAACGCCCTAGAGTGAAGCCTAGGTTGCCGGAACGTAGAAATGACCAGTACCTTCACAATGTTAGCAATTATTCATTTTATACGATGGAAAAACTGTTGTACATATATTATGTTTTATTCTTCTGGCGTTGACTTCTCAGGCCCTAACTATTCGATCTGGTGTAACAACGCCCTAGGGTAAAGCCTAGGTTGCCCGGAAAGTAGAATTGAACATAACTTTCACAATGTTTGCAATTATTCATTTTATACGATGAAAAAACTGCTGTACCTATATTGTATTTTATCCTTCTGTCGTTAAATTCTAAGTCCCTAGCTATTCGATCTATTGGAGCGACGCCCTAGACTGAAACCTAGGTTGCCGGGAACGTAGAAATGACCATCACTTTCAAACTGGTTGGAATCATTCCTGTTATACGATGGAAAAACTGTTGTACTTTTATTGCATTTTATGCTTCTGGCGTTGACTTCTTAGGCCCTAGCTATTCGATCTATTGCAGCGACGCCCTAGAGTGAAACCTAGGTTGCCGGGAACGTAGAAATGACCATTACCTTCACACTGTTTGCAATTATTCGTTTTATACGATGGGAAAGCCGTTGTATTTATATTGTATTTTATGCTTCTGGCGTTGACTTCTAAGGCAGTAGCTATTAGATGTGGTGGAGCATCGCCCTAGAGTGTCGCATAGGTTGCCCGGAACGTAGAACATACGATTACCTTCACCCTGGTTGCAATTATTCCTGTTATACGATGGAAAAACTGTAGCATCTTTTTTGTATTTTACGCTTCTGGCGTTGACTTCTAAGGCCCCAACTAGTCGATCTGGTGGAGCAACGCCCTAGAGTGAAGCCTTGGTTGCCGGAACGTAGAAATGACCAGTACCTTCACAATGTTAGCAATTATTCATTTTATACGATGGAAAAACTGTTGTACATATATTGTGTTTTATCCTTCTGGTGTAGACTTCTCAGGCCCTAACTATTCGATCTGGTGTAACAACGCCCTAGGGTAAAGCCTAGGTTGCCCGGAAAGTAGAAATGACCATAACTTTCACAATGTTTGCAATTATTCATTTTATACGATGAAAAAACTGTTGTACATATAGTGTATTTTATCCTTCTGGCGTTGAATTCTAAGTCCCTAGCTATTCGATCTATTGGAGCGACGCCCTAGAGTGCAACCTAGGTTGGCGGGAACGTAGAAATGACCATCACTTTCACACTGGTTGCAATTATTCCTGTTATACCATGGAAAAACTCTTGTATATTTATTGTATATTATGCTTCGGGCGTTGACTTCTATGGCCCTACCTATTCGATCTGGTGGAACAACACCAGACAGTGAAGCCTAGGTTGCCCGGAACGTAGATATGACCATAACCTTCACACAGGTTGCAATTATACGTTTTATATGATGGAAAGACTGTTGCATTTATTTTGTAGTTTATGCTTATGGCGTTAACTTCTAAGACCCTAACTCTTCGATCTGGTGGAGCAACGTCTCAGAGTTAAGCCTAGGATGCCAGAAAAGTCGAAATGATCATTACTTTCGCACTGGTTTCAATTAGTCATGCTATACGATGGAAAAACTGTGGCATTTTTATTGTATTTTATGCTCCTGGCGTTGACTTCTAAGGCCTTAGCTATTAGATATTGTGGAGCAACGCTCTAGAGTGGCGCCTAGGATCCCCGGAACGTAGAAATGACCATTACTTTCACACTGTTTGCAATTACTCGTTTTATACGATGGGAAAGCCGTTGTATTTATATTCTATTTTATGCTTCTGGCGTTGACTTCTAAGGCCGTACCTATTAGATGTGGTGGAGCAACGCCCTAGGGTGACGCCTAGGTTGCCCGGAACGTAGAAATGACCATTACTTTCACAATGTCTGCAATTATTCATTTTATACGATGGAAAAACTGTTGTACTTATATTGTATTTTATCCTTCTGGCGTTGAATTATAAGTCCCTAGATATTCGATCTGGTGGAGCAACGACCTAGGGTGAAACCTAGGTTACCCGGAACGTAGAAATGACCAGTACTTTCACACTGGTTACAGTTATTCGTTTTATACAATGGAAAAACTGTTCTATTTATTTTGCATTTTATGCTTCGGGCGTTGACTTCTAAGGCCCTAACTATTCGATCTGGTGGAGCAACGCCCTAGAGTGAAGCCTAGGTTGCCCGGAACGTAGAAATGACCATAACTTTCACACTGGTTGCTATTATTCGTTTTATACGTTGGAAAAGCTGTTGTACTTATATTGTAATTTATGCTTCTGGCGTTGACTTCTTAGGCCCTAACTATTCGATCTCGTGAAGCAACGTCCTAGAGTGAAGCCTAGGTTGAGCGGAACGTAGAAGTGACCATAACTCTCACACTGGTTACCATTATTCGTTTTATACGATGGAAAAGTTGTTGTATTTATATCGTATTTTATGCTTCTGGCGTTGACTTTTAAGGCCGTAGTAAATAGATGTGGTGGATCATCGCCCTAGAGTGTAGCATAGGTTGCCCGGAACGTAGAAATGACCATAACTTTCACACTGGTTGCTATTATTCGTTTTATACGATGGAAACGCTGTTATATTTATATTCCATTTTATGCTTCTGGCACTGAGTTCTAAGTCCCTAGCTATTCCATCTGGTGGAGCAACACCCTAGCGTGAAGCCTAGGTTGCACGGAACGTAGAAATGAGCATTATTTCCACACTGTTTGCAAATATACATTACATACGATGGAAAAGCTGTTGTACTTATATTGTAATTTATGCTTCTGGCGTTGACTTCTTAGGCCCTAACTATTTGATCTGGTGGAGCACCGCCCTAGAGTGAAGCCTAGGTTGCCCCGAACGTAGGACATACCATTACCTTCACACTGGTTGCAATTATTCCTGTTATACGATGGAAAAACTGTTGCACCTTTTTTGTATTTTATGATTCTGGCGTTGTCTCCATAGGACCAAACTATTCGATCTGGTGAAGCAACGTCCTAGAGTGAAGCCTAGGTTGACCGGAACGTAGAAATGACCATAACTTTCACACTGGTTACCATTATTCGTTTTATACGATGGAAAAGCTGTTGTATTTATATCGTGTATTATGCTTCTGGCGTTCACTTTTAAGGCCGTAGCTATTCGATCTGGTGGAGCAACGCCCTAGAGTGACGCCTAGGTTACCCGGAACGTAGAAATGACCTGTAATTTCACACTGTTTGCAGTTACTCCTGTTGTACGATGGAAAAACTGTTGCATCTTTATTGTATTTTATGCTTCTGGCGTTGACTTCTAAGGCCCTAACTATTCGATCTGGTGGAGCAACGCCCTAGAGTGACGCCTAGGTTACCCGGAACGTAGAAATGACCATTACTTTCACACTGTTTGCAATTATTCGTTTTATACGTTGGGAAAGCCGTTGTATTTATACTCTATTTTATGCTTCTGGCGTTGACTTCTAAGGCCGTAGCTATTAGATGTGGTGGAGCAAGGCCCTAGAGTGACGCCTAGGTTGCCCGGAATGTAGAAATGTCCATTACTTTCACAATGTCTGCAATTATTCATTTTATACGATGGAAAAACTGTTGTACTTATATTGTATTTTATCCTTCTGGCGTTGAATTCTAAGTCCCTAGCTATTCGTTCTTGTGGAGCAACGACCTAGGGTGAAACCTAGGTTACCCGGAACGTAGAAATGACCAGTACTTTCACACTGGTTACAGTTATTGGTTTTATACGATGGCAAAGCTGTTGTATATATATTGTATTCTATGCTCCTGGCGTTGACTTCTAAGGCCGTAGCTATTAGATGTGGTGGAGCAACGCCCTTGAGTGACGCCTAGGTTGACCGGAACGTAGAAATGACCATTACTTTCACACTGGTTACCATTATTCGTTTTATACGATGGAAAAGCTGTTGTATTTATATCGTGTTTTATGCTTCTGGCGTTCACTTTTAAGGCCGTAGCTATTAGATGTGGTGGAGCAACGCCTTAGAGTGTCGCATAGGTTGCCCGGAACGTAGAAATGACCATTACTTTCACAATTTTTGCAAATATTCATTTTATACGATGGAAAAACTGTTGTACTTATATTGTATTTTATTCTACTGGCGTTGAATTCTAAGTCCCTAGCTATTCTATCTGGTGGAGCAACGCCCTAGAGTGAAACCTAGGATACCCGGAACGTAGAAATGACCAGTACTTTCACACTGGTTGCAGTTATTCCTTATATACGATGGAAAAACTGTTGCACCTTTATTGTATTTTATGCATCTCGCGTTGACATCTAAGGCCCTAACTATTCGATCTGGAGGAGCAAGGCCCTAGAGTGAAGCCTAGGCTGCTCGGAACGTAGAAATGACCAGAACTTTCACACTGTTTGCAGTTATTCCTGTTGTACGATGGAAAACTGCTGCATCTTTATTGTATTTTATGCTTCTGGCGTTGACTTCTAAGGCCCTAACTATTCGATCTGTTGGAGTAACGCCCTAGAGTGACGCCTAGGTTACCCGGAACGTAGAAATGACCATTACTTTCACACTGTTTGCAATTATTCGTTTTATACGATGGAAAAGCTGTTGTATTTATATCGTATTTTATGCTTCTGGCGTTGACTCCTTAGGCCCTAACTATTCCATCTGGTGGAACAACGCCCGAGGGTGAAGCCTAGGTTGCCGGAACGTAGAAATTACCAGAACTTTCACACTGGTTGCTATTATTCGATTTATACGATGGAAAAACTGTTATATTTATATGGTATTTTGTGCTTCAGGCGTTGACTTCTTATGCCCTAACTTCTCGATCTGGTGGAACAACGCCCTAGAGTGAAGCCTAGGTTGCCCGGAACGTAGAAATGACCTGTACTTTCACACTGTTTGCAGATATTCCTGCTATACGATGGAAAAACAGTTTCATCTTTATTGAATTTTATGCTTCTGGCGCTGACTTCTAAGTCCCTAACTATTCTATCTGGTGGATCAACGCCCTAGAGTGAGGCCTAGGTTGCCCGGAACGTAGAAATGACCATCACTTCCATACTGGTAGCAATTATTCGTTTTATACGATGGAAAAACTGTTGTGTTTATATTGTATTTTATGCATCTGGCGTTGACTTCTAAGGCACTAACTATTCGATCTGGTGGAGCAACGCCCTAGAGTGAAGCCTAGGTTGCCCGGAACGTAGAAATGACCATCACTTTCAAACTGGTTGCAATCATTCCTGTTATAGGATGGAAAGGCTGTTGTATTTTTATTGTATTTTATGCTTCAGGCGTTGACTTCTGAGGCCGTAGCTATTCGATGTGGTGGAAGAACGCCATAGAGTGAAGCCTGGGTTGCCCGGATCGTAGAAATGACCATAGCATTCATACTGGTTGCAATTATTCGTTTTATATGATGGAAGAACTGTTGTATTTATATTGTATTTTATGCTGCTGGCGTTCACTTCTTAGGCCCTAACTATTCGATCTGGTGGAACAACGACCTGGGATGAAGCCTAGGTTGCCCGGAACGTAGAAATGACCATAACTTTCACACTGGTTGCAATTATTCGTTTTATACGTAGGAAAAGCTGTTGCATCTTTATTGAATTTTATGCTTTTGTCGTTGACGTCTAAGACCGTAGCTATTAGATGTGGTGGAGCAACGCACTAGAGTGACGCCTAGGTTGCCCGGAACGTAGAAATGACCATAACTTTCACACCGGTAGCAATTATTCGTTTTATACGATGGAAAAACTGTTGTACTTATATTGTATTTTATGCTTCTGGCGTTGACTTCTTATGCCCTAACTATTCCATCTGGCGGAACAACGCCCTAGGGTGAAGCCTAGGTTGCCCGGAACGTAGAAATGGAAATAACTTTCACACCGGTAGCAATTATTCGTTTTATACGATGGAAAAACAGTTCTATTTATTTTGTATCTTATGCTTCGGCCGTTGACTTCTAAGGCCCTAACTATTCCATCTGTTGGAGCAACGCCCTAGGGTGAAGCCTAGGTTGCCCGGAAAGTAGAAAATGACCATAACTTTCATACTGGTTAAAATTATTCGTTTTATACGATGGAAAAACTGTTGTATTTATATTGTATTTTATGCTTCTGGCGTTGACTTCTAAGGCACTAACTTTTCGATCTGGTTGAGCAACGCAATAGAGTGACGCCTAAGTTGCCCGGAACGTAGAATTGGCCATCACTTTCAAACTGGTTGCAATTATTCCTGTTATATGATGGTAACACTGTTGTATTTTTTTTGCATTTTATGGTTCGGGCGTTGACTTCTACGGCCCTAACTATACGATCAGGTGGAGCAATGCCTCAGAGTTAAGTCTAGGATGCCCGAAACGCCGAAATGGTCATTACTTTCACGCTTGTTGCAATTATTCCTGTTATACGATGAAAAGGCTGTTGTATTTTTATTGTATTTTATGCTTCAGGCGTAGGCTTCTAAGGCCGTAGCTATTCGATGTGGTGGAAGAACGCCATAGAGTGAAGCCTAGGTTGCCCGGAACGTAGAAACGACCATAACCTTCATACTGGTTGCAATTATTCGTTTTATATGATGGAAGAGCTATTGTATTTATATTGTATTTTATGCTGCTGGCGTTCACTTCTTAGGCACTAACTATTCGATCTGGTGGAACAACGCCCTGGGGTGAAGCCTAGGTTGCCGGAACGTAGAAATGATCATAACTTTCACACTGGTTGCTATTATTCGTTTTATACGATGGAGAAACTCTTCTAGTTATTTTGTATTTTATGCTTCGGGCGTTGACTTCTAAGGAACCAACTGTTTGATCTGGTGGAGCAACGCCCTAGAGTGAAGCCGAGGTTGCCCGGAACGTAGAAATGACCATAACTTTCACAATGGATGCTACTATTCGTTCTATACGTTGGAAAAACTGTTATATTTATATTGTATCTTATGCTTCTGGCGTTGACTTCTTAGGCCCTAACAATTCGATCTGGTGGAACAACGCCCTAGAGTGAAGCCTAGGTTGCCTGGAACGTACAAATGACCATCACTTTCACACGTGTTGCAATTATTCCTGTTATAGGATGGAAAGACTGTTGTATTTTTATTGTATTTTATGCTTCAGGCGTTGACTTCTGAGGCAGTAGCTATTCGATGTGGTGGAAGAACGCCCTAGAGTGAAGTCTAGGTTGCTCGGAATATAGAAATGACCATAACTTTCACACTGGTTGCAATTATTCGTTTTCTGCGATGGAAAAACTGTTGTATTTATATTGTATTTTATGCTTCTGGCGTTCACTTCTTAGGTCCTAACTATTCGATCTGATGGAACAATGCCCTAGGGTGAAGCCTAGGTTGCCCGGAACGTAGAAATGACCATAACTTTTACACTGGTAGCAATTATTCGTTTTATACAATGGAAAAACTTTTCTACTTATTTTGTATTTTATGCTTCGGGCGTTGACTTCTAAGGCCCTAACTGTTTGATCTGGTGGAGCAACGCCCTAGAGTGAAGCCTAGGTTGCCCGGAACGTGGAAATGACCATAACTTTTACACTGGTAGCAATTATTCGTTTTATACAATGGAAAAACTGTTGTATTTATATTGTATTTTATGCTTCTGGCGTTGAGTTCTTAGGCCCTAACTATTCGATCTGGTGGAGCAATGCCTCAGAGTTAAGTCTAGGATGCCTGGAACGTACAAATGACCATCAGTTTCACACGGATTGCAATTATTCCTGTTATAGGATGGAAAGACTGTTGTATTTTTATTGCATTTTATGCTTCTGGCGTTCACTGCTTAGGCCCTAACTATTCGATCTGGTGGAACAACGCCCTTGGGTGAAGCCTAGGTTGCCCGGAACGTAGAAATGACCATAACTTTTACACTGGTAGCAATTATTAGTTTTATACAATGGAAAAACTGTTCTATTTATTTTGTATTTTATGCTTCGGGCGTTGACTTCTAAGGCCCTAACTGTTTGATCTGGTGGAGCAACGACCTAGAGTGAAGCCTAGGTTTCCCGGAACGTAGAAAGGACCATTACTTTAACACTGTTTGCAATTATACCTTTTATACGATGGAAAAACTGTTGTATTTATATTGTATTTTATGCCTCCGGCGTTGACTTCTAAGGCCCTAGCTATTCAATCTAGTGGAGCAACGCCCTAGAGTGAAGCCTAGGTTGCCCGGAACGTAGAAATGACCATCACTTTCAAACTAGTTGCAATTAATCCTGCTATACGATGGAAAAACTGTTGTACTTTTATTGCATTTTATGCTTCGGGCGTTGACTTCTAAGGCCCTGACTATTCAATCTGTTGGAGCAACGCCCTAGAGTGAAGCCTAGGTTGCTCGGAATGTAGAAATGACCATAGCTTTCACACTGGTTGCAATTATTCGTTTTATACGATGGAAAAACTGTTGTATTTATATTGTATTTTATGCTTCTGGCGTTCACTTCTTAGGCCCTAACTATTCGATCTGGTGGAACAACGCCCTAGGGTGAAGCCTAGGTGGCCCGGAACGTAGAAATGACCATAACGTTTACACTGGCAGCAATTATTCGTTTTATACAATGGAAAAACTGTTCTATTTATTTTGTATTTTCTGCTTCGGGCGTTGACTTCTAACGCCCTAACTGTTTGATCTGGTGGAGCAACGCCCTACAGTGAAGCCTAGGTTGCCCGGAACGTAGAAATGACAATTACTTTCACACTGTTTGCAATTATTCCTTTTATACGATGCAAAAGCTGCTGTATTTATATCGTATTTTATGCTTCGGGCGTTGACTTCTAACGCCCTAACTGTTTGATCTGGTGGAACAACGACCCAGGGTGAAGCCTAGGTGGCCCGGAACGTAGAAATGACCATAACTTTCACACTGGTTGCAATTATTCGTTTTATACGATGGAAAAACTGTTGTATTTATATTGTATTTTATGCTTCTGGCGTTCACTTCTTAGGCCCTAACTATTCGATCTGGTGGAACAACGCCCTAGGGTGAAGCCTAGGTGGCCCGGAACGTAGAAATGACCATAACGTTTACACTGGCAGCAATTATTCGTTTTATACAATGGAAAAACTGTTCTATTTATTTTGTATTTTCTGCTTCGGGCGTTGACTTCTAAGGCCCTAATTGTTTCATCTGGTGGAGCAACGCCCTAGGGTGAAGCCTAGGTTGCCCGGAACCTAGAAATGACCATTACTTTCACACTGTTTGCAATTATTCCTTTTATACGATGGAAAAGCTGTTGTATTTATATCGTATTTTATGCTTCTGGCGTTGACTCCTTAGGCCCTAACTATTCAATCTGGTGGAGCAATGCCTCAGAGTTAAGTCTAGGATGCCGGAAACGCCGAAATGATCATTACTTTAACGCATGTTGCAATTATTCCGGTTATACGATGAAAAGACTGTTGTATTTTTATTGTATTTTATGCTTCAGGCGTAGGCTTCTAATGCCGCAGCTATTCGATATGGTGGAGCACCGCTCTAGAGTGAAGCCTAGGTTGCTCGGAACGCAGAAATGACCATAGCTTTCACACTGGTTGCAATTATTCGTTTTATACGATGGAAAGACTGTTGTATTTATATTGTATTTTATGCTTCTGGCGTCCACTTCTTAGGCCCTAACTATTCGATCTGGTGGAACAACGCCCTAGGGTGAAGCCTAGGCTGCCCGGAACGTAGAAGTGACCATAAGTTTTACACTGGTAGCAATTATTCGTTTTATACAACGGAAAAACTGTTCTATTTATTTTGTATTTTATGCTTCGGGCGTTGACTTCTAAGGCCCTAACTGTTCGATCTGGTGGAGCAACGCCCTAGAGTGAAGCCTAGGTTGCCCGAAACGCAGAAATGACCGTTACTTTCACACTGTTTGCAATTATTCCTTTTATACGATGGAAAAGCTGTTGTATTTATATCGTATTTTATGCTTCTGGCGTTGACTTCTATGGCCCTAGCTATTCGATCTAGTGGAGCAACGCCCTAGAGTGAAGCCTAGGTTGCCCGGAACGTAGAAATGACCATTACTTTCACACTGTTTGCAATTATTCCTCTTATACGATGGAAAAGCGGTTGTATTTATATCGTATTTTATGCTTCTGGCGTTGACTCCTTAGGCCCTAACTATTCAATCTGGTGGAGCAATGCCTCAGAGTTAAGTCTAGGATGCCGGAAACGCCGAAATGATCATTACTTTAACGCATGTTGCAATTATTCCGGTTATACGATGAAAAGACTGTTGTATTTTTATTGTATTTTATGCTTCAGGCGTAGGCTTCTAAGGCCGCAGCTATTCGATATGGTGGAGCACCGCCCTAGAGTGAAGCCTAGGTTGCTCGGAACGCAGAAATGACCACTACTTTCACACAGTTTGCAATTATTCATTTAATACGATGGACAATCTGTTGTATTTATATCGTATTTTATGCTTCGGGCGTTGACTTCTTAGGCCCTAACACTTCGATCTGGTGGAGCAACGCCCTACAGTGAAGCCTAGGTATCCCGGAACGTAGATATGACCATAACCTTCACACAGGTTGCAATTATTCGTTTTATACGGTGTAAAGGCTGTTGTACTTAT
This sequence comes from Calliopsis andreniformis, assembly GCF_051401765.1. NCBI lineage: Eukaryota > Metazoa > Arthropoda > Insecta > Hymenoptera > Andrenidae > Calliopsis > Calliopsis andreniformis. The sequence continues at coordinate 5,918,883 of NW_027480426.1, read as the reverse complement.
TTTGTATTTTATTCTTCTGGTGTTGACTTCTTAGGCCCTAACTATTCGATCTGGTGGAACAACGCCGTAGAGTGAAGCCTAGGTTGCCCGGAACGTAGAAATGACCATTACTTTCACACTGTTTGCAATTATTCCTTATACCATGGAAAAGCTGTTGTATTTATATCGTATTTTATGCTTCTGGCGTTGACTTCTAAGGACCTAACTATTCGATCTGGTGGAGCAACGCCCTAGAGTGAAGCCTAGGTTGCCCGGAACGTAGAAATGACCATCACTTTAACACTGTTTGCAATTATTCCTTTTATACGATGGAAAAACTGTTCTATTTATTTTGTATTTTATGATTCGGGCGTTGACTTCTTTGGCCCTAACAATTCGATCTGGTGGAGCAACGCCCTAGAGTGAAGCCTAGGTTGCCCGGAACGTAGAAATGACAATTACTTTCACACTGTTTGCAATTATTCCTTTTATACGATGCAAAAGCTGTTGTATTTATATCGTATTTTATGCTTCTGGCGTTGACTTCTAAGGACCTAACTATTCGATGTGGTGGAGCAACGCCCTAGAGTGAAGTCTAGGTTGCTCGGAATATAGAAATGACCATAACTTTCACACTGGTTGCAATTATTCGTTTTCTGCGATGGAAAAACTGTTGTATTTATATTGTATTTTATGCTTCTGGCGTTCACTTCTTAGGTCCTAACTATTCGATCTGATGGAACAATGCCCTAGGGTGAAGCCTAGGTTGCCCGGAACGTAGAAATGACCATAACTTTTACACTGGTAGCAATTATTCGTTTTATACAATGGAAAAACTGTTCTACTTATTTTGTATTTTATGCTTCGGGCGTTGACTTCTAAGGCCCTAACTGTTTGATCTGGTGGAGCAACGACCTAGAGTGAAGCCTAGGTTGCCCGGAACGTAGAAATGACCATTACTTTAACACTGTTTGCAATTATTCCTTTTATACGATGGAAAAACTGTTCTATTTATTTTGTATTTTATGCTTCGGGCGTTGACTTCTTTGGCCCTAACAATTCGATCTGGTGGTGCAACGCCCTAGAGTGAAGCCTAGGTTGCCTGGAACGTACAAATGACCATCAGTTTCACACGGATTGCAATTATTCCTGTTATAGGATGGAAAGACTGTTGTATTTTTATTGCATTTTATGCTTCTGGCGTTCACTGCTTAGGCCCTAACTATTCGATCTGGTGGAACAACGCCCTTGGGTGAAGCCTAGGTTGCCCGGAACGTAGAAATGACCATAACTTTTACACTGGTAGCAATTATTAGTTTTATACAATGGAAAAACTGTTCTATTTATTTTGTATTTTATGCTTCGGGCGTTGACTTCTAAGGCCCTAACTGTTTGATCTGGTGGAGCAACGACCTAGAGTGAAGCCTAGGTTTCCCGGAACGTAGAAATGACCATTACTTTAACACTGTTTGCAATTATTCCTTTTATACGATGGAAAAACTGTTGTATTTATATTGTATTTTATGCCTCCGGCGTTGACTTCTAAGGCCCTAGCTATTCAATCTAGTGGAGCAACGCCCTAGAGTGAAGCCTAGGTTGCCCGGAACGTAGAAATGACCATCACTTTCAAACTAGTTGCAATTAATCCTGTTATACGATGGAAAAACTGTTGTACTTTTATTGCATTTTATGCTTCGGGCGTTGACTTCTAAGGCCCTGACTATTCAATCTGTTGGAGCAACGCCCTAGAGTGAAGCCTAGATTGCTCGGAATGTAGAAATGACCATAGCTTTCACACTGGTTGCAATTATTCGTTTTATACGATGGAAAAACTGTTGTATTTATATTGTATTTTATGCTTCTGGCGTTCACTTCTTAGGCCCTAACTATTCGATCTGGTGGAACAACGCCCTAGGGTGAAGCCTAGGTGGCCCGGAACGTAGAAATGACCATAACGTTTACACTGGCAGCAATTATTCGTTTTATACAATGGAAAAACTGTTCTATTTATTTTGTATTTTATGCTTCGGGCGTTGACTTCTAACGCCCTAACTGTTTGATCTGGTGGAGCAACGCCCTAGAGTGAAGCCTAGGTTGCCCGGAACGTAGAAATGACAATTACTTTCACACTGTTTGCAATTATTCCTTTTATACGATGCAAAAGCTGCTGTATTTATATCGTATTTTATGCTTCTGGCGTTGACTTCTATGGCCCTAGCTATTCGATCTAGTGGAGCAACGCCCTAGAGTGAAGCCTAGGTTGCCCGGAACGTAGAAATGACCATCACTTTCAAACTGGTTGCAATTAATCCTGTTATACGATGGAAAAACTGTTGTATTTTTATTGCATTTTATGCTTCAGGCGTTCACTTCTTAGGCCCTAACTATTCGTTCTGGTGGAACAACGCCCTAGGGTGAAGCCTAGGTTGCCCGGAACGTCGAAATGACCATAACTTTCACACTGGTTGGAATTATTCGTTTTCTAGGATGGAAAAACTGTTGCATTTATATTGTATTTTATGCTCCTGGCGTTCACTTCTTAGGGCCTAACTATTCGATCTGATGGAACAATGCCCTAGGGTGAAGCCTAGGTTGCCCGGAACGTAGAAATGACCATAACTTTTACACTGGTAGCAATTATTTTTTTTATACAATGGAAAAACTGTTCTATTTATTTTGTATTTTATGCTTCGGGCGTTGACTTCTTTGGCCCTAACAATTCGATCTGGTGGAGCAACGCCCTAGAGTGAAGCCTAGGTTCCCTGGAACGTACAAATGACCATCACTTTCACACGGGTTGCAATTATTCCTTTTATAGGATGGAAAGACTGTTGTATTTTTATTGCATTTTATGCTTCTGGCGTTCACTTCTTAGGCCCTGACTATTCGATCTGGTGGAACAACGCCCTAGGGTGAAGTCTAGGTAGCCCGGAACGTAGAAATGACCATAACTTTTACACTGGTAGCAATTATTCGTTTTATACGATGGAAAAACTGTTGTATTTATATTGTATTTAATGCTTCTGGCGTTCACTTCTTAGGCCCTAACTGTTTGATCTGGTGAAGCAACGCCATAGAGTGAAGCCTAGGTTGCCCGGAACGTAGAAATGACAATTACTTTCACACTGTTTGCAATTATTCCTTTTATACGATGCAATAGCTGTTGTAGTTATATCGTATTTTATGCTTCTGGCGTTGAGTTCTAAGGACCTAACTATTCGATCTGGTGGAGCAATGCCCTAGAGTGAAGCCTAGGCTGCTCGGAATGTAGAAATAACCATAACTTTCACACGGGTTGCAATTATTCGTTTTTTACGATGGAAAAGCTGTTGTATTTATATTGTATTTTATGTCTCTGGCGTTGACTTCTAAGGCCCTGACTATTCAATCTGTTGGAGCAACGCCCTAGAGTGTAGCCTAGGTTGCTCGGAATGTAGAAATGACCATAGCTTTCACACTGGTTGCAATTATTCGTTTTATACGATTGGAAAACTGTTGTATTTATACTGTATTTTTGCTTCTGGCGTTCACTTCTTAGGCCCTAACTATTCGATCTGGTGGAACAACGCCGTAGAGTGAAGCCTAGGTTGCCCGGAACGTAGAAATGACCATTACTTTCACACTGTTTGCAATTATTCCTTTCATACCATGGAAAAGCTGTTGTATTTATATCGTATTTTATGCTTCTGGCGTTGACTTCTCAGGACCTAACTATTCGATCTGCTGGAGCAACGCCCTAGAGTGAAGCCTAGGTTGCTCGGAATGTAGAAATAACCATAACTTTGACACTGGTTGCAATTATTCGTTCTTTACGTTGGAAAAGCTGTTGTATTTATATTGTATTTTATGCCTCTGGCGTTGACTTCTAAGGCCCTAGCAATTCGATCTAGTGGAGCAACGCCCTAGAGTGTAGCCTAGGTTGCCCGGAACGTAGAAATGACCATCACTTTCAAACTGGTTGCAATTAATCCTGTTATACGATGGAAAAACTGTTGTATTTTTATTGCATTTTATGCTTCGGGCGTTGACTTATAAGGCCCTGACTATTCAATCTGTTGGAGCAACGCCCTAGAGTGTAGCCTAGGTTGCTCGGAATGTAGAAATGACCATAGCTTTCACACTGGTTGCAATTATTCGTTTTATACGATGGAAAAACTGTTGTATTTATATTGTATTTTATGCTTCTGGGGTCCACTTCTTAGGCCCTCACTATTCGATCTGGTGGAACAACGCCCTAGGGTGAAGCCTAGGCTGCCCGGAACGTAGAAATGACCATAACTTTTACACTGGTAGCAATTATTCGTTTTATACGATGGAAAAACTGTTGTATTTATATTGTATTTAATGCTTCTGGCGTTCACTTCTTAGGCCCTAACTGTTTGATCTGGTGAAGCAACGCCATAGAGTGAAACCTAGGTTGCCCGGAACGTGGAAATGACAATTACTTTCACTCTGTTTGCAATTATTCCTTTTATACGATGCAAAAGCTGTTGTATTTATATTGTATTTTATGACTCTGGCGTTGACTTCTAAGGCCCTAGCTATTCGATCTAGTGGAGCAACGCCCTAGAGTGAAGCCTAGGTTGCCCGGAACGTAGAAATGACCATCACTTTCAAACTGGTTGCAATTAATCCTGTTATACGATGGAAAAACTGTTGTATTTTTATTGCATTTTATGCTTCGGGCGTTGACTTATAAGGCCCTGACTATTCAATCTGTTGGAGCAACGCCCTAGAGTGTAGCCTAGGTTGCTCGGAATGTAGAAATGACCATAGCTTTCACACTGGTTGCAATTATTCGTTTTATACGATGGAAAAACTGTTGTATTTATATTGTATTTTATGCTTCTGGGGTCCACTTCTTAGGCCCTCACTATTCGATCTGGTGGAACAACGCCCTAGGGTGAAGCCTAGGCTGCCCGGAACGTAGAAATGACCATAACTTTTACACTGGTAGCAATTATTCGTTTTATACGATGGAAAAACTGTTGTATTTATATTGTATTTAATGCTTCTGGCGTTCACTTCTTAGGCCCTAACTGTTTGATCTGGTGAAGCAACGCCATAGAGTGAAACCTAGGTTGCCCGGAACGTGGAAATGACAATTACTTTCACTCTGTTTGCAATTATTCCTTTTATACGATGCAAAAGCTGTTGTATTTATATTGTATTTTATGACTCTGGCGTTGACTTCTAAGGCCCTAGCTATTCGATCTAGTGGAGCAACGCCCTAGAGTGAAGCCTAGGTTGCCCGGAACGTAGAAATGACCATCACTTTCAAACTGGTTGCAATTAATCCTGTTATACGATGGAAAAACTGTTGTATTTTTATTGCATTTTATGCTTCGGGCGTTGACTTCTAAGGCCCTGACTATTCAATCTGTTGGAGCAACGCCCTAGAGTGAAGCCTAGGTTGCTCGGAACATAGAAATGACCATAACTTTCACACTGGTTGCAATTATTCGTTTTCTACCATGGAAAAACTGTTGTATTTATATTGTATTTTAGGCTTCAGCGTTCACTTCTTAAGGCCTAACTATTCGATCTGATGGAACAATGCCCTAGGGTGAAGCCTAGGTTGCCCGGAACGTAAAAATGACCATAACTTTTACACTGGTAGCAATTATTCGTTTTATACAATGGAAAAACTGTTCTATTTATTTTGTATTTTATGCTTCGGGCGTTGACTTCTTTGGCCCTAACAATTCGATCTGGTGGAGCAACGCCCTAGAGTGAAGCCTAGGTTCCCTGGAACGTACAAATGACCATCACTTTCACACGGGTTGCAATTATTCCTGTTATAGGACGGAAAGTCTGTTGTATTTTTATTGCATTTTATGCTTCTGGCGTTCACTTCCTAGGCCCTGACTATTCGATCTGGTGGAACAACGCCCTAGGGTGAAGCCTAGGTTGCCCGGAACGTAGAAATGACCATAACCTTTACACTGGTAGCAATTATTCGTTTTATACAATGGAAAAACTGTTCTATTTATTTTCTATTTTATGCTTCGGGCCTTGACTTCTAAGGCCCTAACTGTTTGATCTGGTGAAGCAACGCCCTAGAGTGAAGCCTAGGTTGCCCGGAACGTAGAAATGACAATTACTTTCACACTGTTTGCAATTATTCCTTTTACTCGATGCAAAAGCTGTTGTATTTATATCGTATTTTATGCTTGTGGCGTTGACTTCTAAGGACCTAACTATTCGATCTGGTGGAGCAACGCCCTAGTGTGAAGCCTAGGTTGCTCGGAATGTAGAAATAACCATAACTTTCACACTGGTTGCAATTATTCGTTTTTTACGATGGAAAAGCTGTTGTATTTATATTGTATTTTATGACTCTGGCGTTGACTTCTAAGGCCCTAGCTATTCGATCTAGTGGAGCAACGCCCTAGAGTGAAGCCTAGGTTGCCCGGAACGTAGAAATGACCATCACTTTCAAACTGGTTGCAATTAATCCTGTTATACGATGGAAAAACTGTTGTATTTTTATTGCATTTTATGCTTCGGGCGTTGACTTATAAAGCCCTGAGTATTCAATCTGTTGGAGCAACGTCCTAGAGTGAAGCCTAGGTTGCTCGGAATGTAGAAATGACCATAGCTTTCACACTGGTTGCAATTATTCGTTTTATACGATGGAAAAACTGTTGTATTTATATTGTATTTTATGCTTCTGGCGTTCACTTCTTAGGCCCTAACTACTCGACCTGGTGGAACAACGCCCTAGGGTGAAGCCTAGGTTGCCCGGAACGTAGAAATGACCATAACTTTTACACTGGTGGCAATTATTCGTTTTATACAATGGAAAAACTGTTGTATTTATATTTTATTTTATGCTTCTGGCGTTGACTTCTTAGGCCCTAACTATTCGATCTGGTGGAGCAATGCCTCAGAGTTAAGTGTAGGATGCCCGAAACGCCGAAATGATCACTACCTTCACGCTTGTTGCAATTATTCCTGTTATACGATGAAAAGACCGTTGTATTTTTATTGTATTTTATGCTTCAGGCGCAGGCTTCTAAAACCGTAGCTATTCGATATGGTGGAGCGCCGCCCTAGAGTGAAGCCTAGGTTGCCCGGAACGTAGAAATGACCATAACTTTTACACTGGTAGCAATTATTCGTTCTATACAATGGAAAAACTGTTCTATTTATTTTGTATTTTATGCTTCGGGCGTTGACTTCTAAGGCCCTAACTGTTTGATCTGGTGGAGCAACGCCCTAGAGTGAAGACTAGGTTGCCCGGAACGTAGAAATGACCATTACTTTAACACTGTTTGCAATTATTCCTTTTATTCGATGGAAAAACTGTTCTATTTATTTTGTATTTTATGCTCCGGGCGTTGACTTCTTTGGCCCTAACAATTCGATCTGGTGGAGCAACGCCCTAGAGTGAAGCCTAGGTTGCCCGGAACGTAGAAATGACCATCAGTTTCAAACTGGTTGCAATTAATCCTGTTATACGATGGAAAAGCTGTTGTATTTTTATTGCATTTTATGCTTCGGGCGTTGACTTCTAAGACCCTAACTATTCAATCTGTTGGAGCAACGCCCTAGAGTGAAGCCTAGGTTGCTCGGAATGTAGAAATGACCATAGCTTTCACACTGGTTGCAATTATTCGTTTTATACAATGGAAAAACTGTTCTATTTATTTTGTATTTAATGCTTCGGGCGTTGGCTTCTAAGGCCCTAACTGTTTGATCTGGTGGACCAACGCCCTAGAGTGGAGCCTAGGTTGCCCGGAACGTAGAAATGACCACAACTTTCACACTGGTTGCTATTATTCGTTTTATACGATGGAAAAACTGTTATATTTATATTGTATTTTATGCTTCAAGCGTTGACTTCTGAGGCCGTAGCTATTCGATGTTGTGGAAGAACGCCATAGAGTGAAGCCTAGGTTGCCCGGAACGTCGAAATGTCCATATCTTTCACACTGTTTGCAATTATTCATTTTATACGGTGGCAAAGCTGTTGCATTTATATTGTATTTTATGCTTCTGGCGTTGACTCCTTAGGCCCTATCTATTCGATCTGGTGGAACAACGCCGTAGAGTGAAGCCTAGGTTGCCCGGAACGTAGAAATGACCATTACTTTCACACTGTTTGCAATTATTCCTTTCATACCATGGAAAAGCTGTTGTATTTATATCGTATTTTATGCTTCTGGCGTTGACTTCTCAGGACCTAACTATTCGATCTGCTGGAGCAACGCCCTAGAGTGAAGCCTAGGTTGCTCGGAATGTAGAAATAACCATAACTTTGACACTGGTTGCAATTATTCGTTCTTTACGATGGAAAAGCTGTTGTATTTATATTGTATTTTATGCCTCTGGCGTTGACTTCTAAGGCCCTAGCAATTCGATCTAGTGGAGCAACGCCCTAGAGTGTAGCCTAGGTTGCCCGGAACGTAGAAATGACCATCACTTTCAAACTGGTTGCAATTAATCCTGTTATACGATGGAAAAACTGTTGTATTTTTATTGTATTTTATGCTTCGGGCGTTGACTTATAAGGCCCTGACTATTCAATCTGTTGGAGCAACGCCCTAGAGTGTAGCCTAGGTTGCTCGGAATGTAGAAATGACCATAGCTTTCACACTGGTTGCAATTATTCGTTTTATACAATGGAAAAACTGTTGTATTTATATTGTATTTTATGCTTCTGGGGTCCACTTCTTAGGCCCTCACTATTCGATCTGGTGGAACAACGCCCTAGGGTGAAGCCTAGGCTGCCCGGAACGTAGAAATGACCATAACTTTTACACTGGTAGCAATTATTCGTTTTATACGATGGAAAAACTGTTGTATTTATATTGTATTTAATGCTTCTGGCGTTCACTTCTTAGGCCCTAACTGTTTGATCTGGTGAAGCAACGCCATAGAGTGAAACCTAGGTTGCCCGGAACGTGGAAATGACAATTACTTTCACTCTGTTTGCAATTATTCCTTTTATACGATGCAAAAGCTGTTGTATTTATATTGTATTTTATGACTCTGGCGTTGACTTCTAAGGCCCTAGCTATTCGATCTAGTGGAGCAACGCCCTAGAGTGAAGCCTAGGTTGCCCGGAACGTAGAAATGACCATCACTTTCAAACTGGTTGCAATTAATCCTGTTATACGATGGAAAAACTGTTGTATTTTTATTGCATTTTATGCTTCGGGCGTTGACTTCTAAGGCCCTGACTATTCAATCTGTTGGAGCAACGCCCTAGAGTGAAGCCTAGGTTGCTCGGAACATAGAAATGACCATAACTTTCACACTGGTTGCAATTATTCGTTTTCTACCATGGAAAAACTGTTGTATTTATATTGTATTTTAGGCTTCAGCGTTCACTTCTTAAGGCCTAACTATTCGATCTGATGGAACAATGCCCTAGGGTGAAGCCTAGGTTGCCCGGAACGTAAAAATGACCATAACTTTTACACTGGTAGCAATTATTCGTTTTATACAATGGAAAAACTGTTCTATTTATTTTGTATTTTATGCTTCGGGCGTTGACTTCTTTGGCCCTAACAATTCGATCTGGTGGAGCAACGCCCTAGAGTGAAGCCTAGGTTCCCTGGAACGTACAAATGACCATCACTTTCACACGGGTTGCAATTATTCCTGTTATAGGACGGAAAGTCTGTTGTATTTTTATTGCATTTTATGCTTCTGGCGTTCACTTCCTAGGCCCTGACAATTCGATCTGGTGCAACAACGCCCTAGGGTGAAGCCTAGGTTGCCCGGAACGTAGAAATGACCATAACTTTTACACTGGTAGCAATTATTCGTTTTATACAATGGAAAAACTGTTCTATTTATTTTCTATTTTATGCTTCGGGCCTTGACTTCTAAGGCCCTAACTGTTTGATCTGGTGAAGCAACGCCGTAGAGTGAAGCCTAGGTTGCCCGGAACGTAGAAATGACAATTACCTTCACACTGTTTGCAATTATTCCTTTTACTCGATGCAAAAGCTGTTGTATTTATATCGTATTTTATGCTTGTGGCGTTGACTTCTAAGGACCTAACTATTCGATCTGGTGGAGCAACGCCCTAGTGTGAAGCCTAGGTTGCTCGGAATGTAGAAATAACCATAACTTTCACACTGGTTGCAATTATTCGTTTTTTACGATGGAAAAGCTGTTGTATTTATATTGTATTTTATGACTCTGGCGTTGACTTCTAAGGCCCTAGCTATTCGATCTAGTGGAGCAGCGCCCTAGAGTGAAGCCTAGGTTGCCCGGAACGTAGAAATGACCATCACTTTCAAACTGGTTGCAATTAATCCTGTTATACGATGGAAAAACTGTTGTATTTTTATTGCATTTTATGCTTCGGGCGTTGACTTATAAAGCCCTGAGTATTCAATCTGTTGGAGCAACGTCCTAGAGTGAAGCCTAGGTTGCTCGGAATGTAGAAATGACCATTGCTTTCACACTGGTTGCAATTATTCGTTTTATACGATGGAAAAACTGTTGTATTTATATTGTATTTTATGCTTCTGGCGTTCACTTCTTAGGCCCTAACTACTCGACCTGGTGGAACAACGCCCTAGGGTGAAGCCTAGGTTGCCCGGAACGTAGAAATGACCATAACTTTTACACTGGTAGCATTTATTCGTTTTATACAGTGGAAAAACTGTTCTATTTATTTTGTATTTTATGCTTCGGGCGTTGACTTCTAAGGCCCTAACTGTTTGATCTGGTGGAGCAACGCCCTAGAGTGAAGACTAGGTTGCCCGGAACGTAGAAATGACCATTACTTTAACACTGTTTGCAATTATTCCTTTTATTCGATGGAAAAACTGTTCTATTTATTTTGTATTTTATGCTCCGGGCGTTGACTTCTTTGTCCCTAACAATTCGATCTGGTGGAGCAACGCCCTAGAGTGAAGCCTAGGTTGCCCGGAACGTAGAAATGACCATCAGTTTCAAACTGGTTGCAATTAATCCTGTTATACGATGGAAAAGCTGTTGTATTTTTATTGCATTTTATGCTTCGGGCGTTGACTTCTAAGACCCTAACTATTCAATCTGTTGGAGCAACGCCCTAGAGTGAAGCCTAGGTTGCTCGGAATGTAGAAATGACCATAGCTTTCACACTGGTTGCAATTATTCGTTTTATACAATGGAAAAACTGTTCTATTTATTTTGTATTTAATGCTTCGGGCGTTGGCTTCTAAGGCCCTAACTGTTTGATCTGGTGGACCAACGCCCTAGAGTGGAGCCTAGGTTGCCCGGAACGTAGAAATGACCACAACTTTCACACTGGTTGCTATTATTCGTTTTATACGATGGAAAAACTGTTATATTTATATTATATTTTATGCTTCAAGCGTTGACTTCTGAGGCCGTAGCTATTCGATGTTGTGGAAGAACGCCATAGAGTGAAGCCTAGGTTGCCCGGAACGTCGAAATGTCCATATCTTTCACACTGTTTGCAATTATTCATTTTAGACGGTGGCAAAGCTGTTGCATTTATATTGTATTTTATGCTTCTGGCGTTGACTCCTTAGGCCCTATCTATTCGATCTGGTGGAGCAATGCCTCAGAGTTAAGTCTAGGATGCCCGAAACGCTGAAATGATCATTACTTTCACGCATGTTGCAATTATTCCGGTTATACGATGAAAAGACTGTTGCATTTTTATTGTATTTTATGCTTCAGGCGTAGGCTTCTAAGGCCGTGGCTATTCGATATGGTAGAGCACCGCCCTAGAGTGAAGCCTAAGTTGCTCGGAACGCAGAAATGACCACTACTTTCACACTGTTTGCAATTATTCATTTAATACGATGGAAAAGCTGTTGTATTTATATCGTATTTTATGCTTCGGGCGTTGACTTCTAAGGCCCTAACTGTTTGATCTGGTGGAACAACGCCCTAGAGTGAAGCCTGGGTTGCCCGGGACGTAAAATGACAATTACTTTCACACTGTTTGCAATTATTCCTTTTATACGATGCAAAAGCTGTTGTATTTATATCGTATTTTATGCTTCTGGCGTTGACTTCTAAGGACCTAACTATTCGATCTGGTGGAGCAACGCCCTAGAGTGAAGCCTAGGTTGCTCGGAGTGTAGAAATAACCATAACTTTCACACTGGTTGCAATTATTCGTTTTTTACGATGGAAAAGCTGTTGTATTTATATTGTATTTTATGCCTCTGGCGTTGATTTCTAAGGCCCTAGCTATTCGATCAAGCGGAGTAACGCCCTAGAGTGAAGCCTAGGTTGCCCGGAACGTAGAAATGACCATAGCTTTCACACTGGTTGCAAATATTCGTTTTATATGATGGAAAAACTGTTGTATTTGTATTGTATTTTATGCTTCTGGCGTTCACGTCTTAGGCCCTAACTATTCGATCTGGTGGAACAACGGCCTAAGGTGAAGCCTAGGTTGCCCGCAATGTAGAAATGGCCATAACTTTTACACAGGTAGCAATTATTCGTTTTATACAATGGAAAAACTGTTCTATTTATTTTGTATTTAATGCTTCGGGCGTTGGCTTCTAAGGCCCTAACTGTTTGATCAGGTGGACCAACGCCCTAGAGTGAAGCCTAGGTTGCCCGGAACGTAGAAATGAACATAACTTTCACACTGGTTGCTATTATTCGTTTTATACGATGGAAAAGCTGTTATATTTATATTGTATTTTATGCTTCAGGCGTTGACTTCTGAGGCCGTAGCTATTCGATGTTGTGGAAGAACGCCATAGAGTGAAGCCTAGGTTGCCCGGAACGTAGAAATGTCCATATCTTTCACACTGTTAGCAATTATTCATTTTATACGGTGGCAAAGCTGTTGCATTTATATTGTATTTTATGCTTCTGGCGTTGACTCCTTAGGCCCTAGCTATTCGATCTGGTGGAGCAATGCCTCAGAGTTAAGTCTAGGATGCCCGAAACGCCGAAATGATCATTACTTTCACGCATGTTGCAATTATTCCTGTTATACGATGAAAAGACTGTTGCATTTTTATTGTATTTTATGCTTCAGGCGTAGGCTTCTAAGGCCGTGGCTATTCGATATGGTAGAGCACCGCCCTAGAGTGAAGCCTAGGTTGCTCGGAACGCAGAAATGCCCACTACTTTCACACTGTTTGCAATTATTCATTTAATACGATGGAAAAGCTGTTGTATTTATATCGTATTTTATGCTTCGGGCGTTGACTTCTAAGGCCCTAACTGTTTGATCTGGTGGAACAACGCCCTAGAGTGAAGCCTGGGTTGCCCGGGACGTAAAAATGACAATTACTTTCACACTGTTTGCAATTATTCCTTTTATACGATGCAAAAGCTGTTGTATTTATATCGTATTTTATGCTCCTGGCGTTGACTTCTAAGGACCTAACTATTCGATCTGGTGGAGCAACGCCCTAGAGTGAAGCCTAGGTTGCTCGGAGTGTAGAAATAACCATAACTTTCACACTGGTAGCAATTATTCGTTTTATACAATGGAAAAGCTGTTCTATTTATTTTGTATTTTATGCTTCGGGCGTTGACTTCTTTGGCCCTACCTATTCGATCTGGTGGAACAACGCCCTAGGGTGAAGCCTAGGCTGCCCGGAACGTAGAAATGACCATAACTTTTACACTGGTAGCAATTATTCGTTTTATACGATGGAAAAACTGTTGTATTTATATTGTATTTAATGCTTCTGGCGTTCACTTCTTAGGCCCTAACTGTTTGATCTGGTGAAGCAACGCCATAGAGTGAAACCTAGGTTGCCCGGAACGTAGAAATGACCATCACTTTCAAACTGGTTGCAATTAATCCTGTTATACGATGGAAAAACTGTTGTATTTTTATTGCATTTTATGCTTCGGGCGTTGACTTCTAAGGCCCTGACTATTCAATCTGTTGGAGCAACGCCCTAGAGTGAAGCCTAGGTTGCTCGGAACATAGAAATGACCATAACTTTCACACTGGTTGCAATTATTCGTTTTCTACGATGGAAAAACTGTTGTATTTATATTGTATTTTAGGCTTCAGCGTTCACTTCTTAAGGCCTAACTATTCGATCTGATGGAACAATGCCCTAGGGTGAAGCCTAGGTTGCCCGTAACGTAAAAATGACCATAACTTTTACACTGGTAGCAATTATTCGTTTTATACAATGGAAAAACTGTTCTATTTATTTTGTATTTTATGCTTCGGGCGTTGACTTCTTTGGCCCTAACAATTCGATCTGGTGGAGCAACGCCCTAGAGTGAAGCCTAGGTTCCCTGGAACGTACAAATGACCATCACTTTCACACGGGTTGCAATTATTCCTGTTATAGGACGGAAAGTCTGTTGTATTTTTATTGCATTTTATGCTTCTGGCGTTCACTTCCTAGGCCCTGACTATTCGATCTGGTGGAACAACGCCCTAGGGTGAAGCCTAGGTTGCCCGGAACGTAGAAATGACCATAACTTTTACACTGGTAGCAATTATTCGTTTTATACAATGGAAAAACTGTTCTATTTATTTTCTATTTTATGCTTCGGGCCTTGACTTCTAAGGCCCTAACTGTTTGATCTGGTGAAGCAACGCCCTAGAGTGAAGCCTAGGTTGCCCGGAACGTAGAAATGACAATTACTTTCACACTGTTTGCAATTATTCCTTTTACTCGATGCAAAAGCTGTTGTATTTATATCGTATTTTATGCTTGTGGCGTTGACTTCTAAGGACCTAACTATTCGATCTGGTGGAGCAACGCCCTAGTGTGAAGCCTAGGTTGCTCGGAATGTAGAAATAACCATAACTTTCACACTGGTTGCAATTATTCGTTTTTTACGATGGAAAAGCTGTTGTATTTATATTGTATTTTATGACTCTGGCGTTGACTTCTAAGGCCCTAGCTATTCGATCTAGTGGAGCAACGCCCTAGAGTGAAGCCTAGGTTGCCCGGAACGTAGAAATGACCATCACTTTCAAACTGGTTGCAATTAATCCTGTTATACGATGGAAAAACTGTTGTATTTTTATTGCATTTTATGCTTCGGGCGTTGACTTATAAAGCCCTGAGTATTCAATCTGTTGGAGCAACGTCCTAGAGTGAAGCCTAGGTTGCTCGGAATGTAGAAATGACCATAGCTTTCACACTGGTTGCAATTATTCGTTTTATACGATGGAAAAACTGTTGTATTTATATTGTATTTTATGCTTCTGGCGTTCACTTCTTAGGCCCTAACTACTCGACCTGGTGGAACAACGCCCTAGGGTGAAGCCTAGGTTGCCCGGAACGTAGAAATGACCATAACTTTTACACTGGTGGCAATTATTCGTTTTATACAATGGAAAAACTGTTGTATTTATATTTTATTTTATGCTTCGGGCGTTGACTTATAAAGACCTGAGTATTCAATCTGGTGGAGCAACGTCCTAGAGTGAAGTCTAGGTTGCCCGGAACGTAGAAATGACCATCACTTTCAAACTGGTTGCAATTATTCGTTTAATACGATGGAAAAGCTGTTGCATCTATATTGTATTACATGCTTCTGTCGTTGACGTCTAAGGCCGTAGCTATTAGATGTGGTGGAGCAACGCACTAGAGTGACGCCTAGGTTGCCCGGAACGTGGAATGACCATTACTTTCGCAATGTTTGCAATTATTCGTTTCATACGATGGAAAAACTGTTGTACTTATATTGTATTTTATGCTTCTGGCGTTGATTTCTAAGGCCCTAACTATTCGATCTGGTGGAGCAACGCCCTAGAGTGAAGACTAGGTTGCCCAGGACGTAGAAATGACCATCACTTTCAAACTGGTTGCAATTAATCCTTTTATACGATGGAAAAACTGTTGTATCTTTATTGCATTTTATGCTTCGGGCATTAACTTCTAAGGCCCTAACTATTCAATCTGTAAGAGCAACGCCCTAGGGTGTTGTCTAGGTTGCCCGTAAAGTAGAAATGACCCTAGCTTTTACACTGGTTGCAATTATTCGTTTTGTATGATGGAAAAACTGTTGTATTTATATTGTATTTTATGCTTCTGGCGTTCACTTCTTAGGCCCTAACTATTCGATCTGGTGGAATAACGCCCTATAGTGAAGCCTAGGTTGACCGGAACGTAGAAATGACCATAACTTTCACACTGGTTGCTATTATTCGTTCTATACGATAGAAAAACTGTTATATTAATATTGTATCTTATGCTTCTGGAGTTGACTTCTTAGGCCCTAACAATTCGATCTGGTGGAACAACGCCCTAGAGTGAAGCCTAGGTTGCCTGGAACGTAGAAATGACCATAACTTTCACACCGGTAGCAATTATTCGTTTTATACGATGGAAAAACTGTTATATTTATATTGTATTTTATGCTTCTGGCATTAACTTCTAAGGCCCTAACTATTCAATCTGTAAGAGCAACGCCCTAGGGTGTTGTCTAGGTTGCCCGTAAAGTAGAAATGACCCTAGCTTTTACACTGGTTGCAATTATTCGTTTTGTATGATGGAAAAACTGTTGTATTTATATTGTATTTTATGCTTCTGGCGTTCACTTCTTAGGCCCTAACTATTCGATCTGGTGGAATAACGCCCTATAGTGAAGCCTAGGTTGCCCGTAAAGTAGAAATGACCCTAGCTTTCACACTGGTTGCAATTATTCGTTTTTTACGATGGAAAAGCTGTTGTATTTATATTGTATTTTATGCCTCTGGCGTTGATTTCTAAGGCCCTAGCTATTCGATCAAGCGGAGTAACGCCCTAGAGTGAAGCCTAGGTTGCCCGGAACGTAGAAATGACCATAGCTTTCACACTGGTTGCAAATATTCGTTTTATATGATGGAAAAACTGTTGTATTTGTATTGTATTTTATGCTTCTGGCGTTCACGTCTTAGGCCCTAACTATTCGATCTGGTGGAACAACGGCCTAAGGTGAAGCCTAGGTTGCCCGCAATGTAGAAATGGCCATAACTTTTACACAGGTAGCAATTATTCGTTTTATACAATGGAAAAACTGTTCTATTTATTTTGTATTTAATGCTTCGGGCGTTGGCTTCTAAGGCCCTAACTGTTTGATCAGGTGGACCAACGCCCTAGAGTGAAGCCTAGGTTGCCCGGAACGTAGAAATGAACATAACTTTCACACTGGTTGCTATTATTCGTTTTATACGATGGAAAAGCTGTTATATTTATATTGTATTTTATGCTTCAGGCGTTGACTTCTGAGGCCGTAGCTATTCGATGTTGTGGAAGAACGCCATAGAGTGAAGCCTAGGTTGCCCGGAACGTAGAAATGTCCATATCTTTCACACTGTTAGCAATTATTCATTTTATACGGTGGCAAAGCTGTTGCATTTATATTGTATTTTATGCTTCTGGCGTTGACTCCTTAGGCCCTAGCTATTCGATCTGGTGGAGCAATGCCTCAGAGTTAAGTCTAGGATGCCCGAAACGCCGAAATGATCATTACTTTCACGCATGTTGCAATTATTCCTGTTATACGATGAAAAGACTGTTGCATTTTTATTGTATTTTATGCTTCAGGCGTAGGCTTCTAAGGCCGTGGCTATTCGATATGGTAGAGCACCGCCCTAGAGTGAAGCCTAGGTTGCTCGGAACGCAGAAATGCCCACTACTTTCACACTGTTTGCAATTATTCATTTAATACGATGGAAAAGCTGTTGTATTTATATCGTATTTTATGCTTCGGGCGTTGACTTCTAAGGCCCTAACTGTTTGATCTGGTGGAACAACGCCCTAGAGTGAAGCCTGGGTTGCCCGGGACGTAAAAATGACAATTACTTTCACACTGTTTGCAATTATTCCTTTTATACGATGCAAAAGCTGTTGTATTTATATCGTATTTTATGCTCCTGGCGTTGACTTCTAAGGACCTAACTATTCGATCTGGTGGAGCAACGCCCTAGAGTGAAGCCTAGGTTGCTCGGAGTGTAGAAATAACCATAACTTTCACACTGGTAGCAATTATTCGTTTTATACAATGGAAAAGCTGTTCTATTTATTTTGTATTTTATGCTTCGGGCGTTGACTTCTTTGGCCCTACCTATTCGATCTGGTGGAACAACGCCCTAGGGTGAAGCCTAGGCTGCCCGGAACGTAGAAATGACCATAACTTTTACACTGGTAGCAATTATTCGTTTTATACGATGGAAAAACTGTTGTATTTATATTGTATTTAATGCTTCTGGCGTTCACTTCTTAGGCCCTAACTGTTTGATCTGGTGAAGCAACGCCATAGAGTGAAACCTAGGTTGCCCGGAACGTAGAAATGACCATCACTTTCAAACTGGTTGCAATTAATCCTGTTATACGATGGAAAAACTGTTGTATTTTTATTGCATTTTATGCTTCGGGCGTTGACTTCTAAGGCCCTGACTATTCAATCTGTTGGAGCAACGCCCTAGAGTGAAGCCTAGGTTGCTCGGAACATAGAAATGACCATAACTTTCACACTGGTTGCAATTATTCGTTTTCTACGATGGAAAAACTGTTGTATTTATATTGTATTTTAGGCTTCAGCGTTCACTTCTTAAGGCCTAACTATTCGATCTGATGGAACAATGCCCTAGGGTGAAGCCTAGGTTGCCCGTAACGTAAAAATGACCATAACTTTTACACTGGTAGCAATTATTCGTTTTATACAATGGAAAAACTGTTCTATTTATTTTGTATTTTATGCTTCGGGCGTTGACTTCTTTGGCCCTAACAATTCGATCTGGTGGAGCAACGCCCTAGAGTGAAGCCTAGGTTCCCTGGAACGTACAAATGACCATCACTTTCACACGGGTTGCAATTATTCCTGTTATAGGACGGAAAGTCTGTTGTATTTTTATTGCATTTTATGCTTCTGGCGTTCACTTCCTAGGCCCTGACTATTCGATCTGGTGGAACAACGCCCTAGGGTGAAGCCTAGGTTGCCCGGAACGTAGAAATGACCATAACTTTTACACTGGTAGCAATTATTCGTTTTATACAATGGAAAAACTGTTCTATTTATTTTCTATTTTATGCTTCGGGCCTTGACTTCTAAGGCCCTAACTGTTTGATCTGGTGAAGCAACGCCCTACAGTGAAGCCTAGGTTGCCCGGAACGTAGAAATGACAATTACTTTCACACTGTTTGCAATTATTCCTTTTACTCGATGCAAAAGCTGTTGTATTTATATCGTATTTTATGCTTGTGGCGTTGACTTCTAAGGACCTAACTATTCGATCTGGTGGAGCAACGCCCTAGTGTGAAGCCTAGGTTGCTCGGAATGTAGAAATAACCATAACTTTCACACTGGTTGCAATTATTCGTTTTTTACGATGGAAAAGCTGTTGTATTTATATTGTATTTTATGACTCTGGCGTTGACTTCTAAGGCCCTAGCTATTCGATCTAGTGGAGCAACGCCCTAGAGTGAAGCCTAGGTTGCCCGGAACGTAGAAATGACCATCACTTTCAAACTGGTTGCAATTAATCCTGTTATACGATGGAAAAACTGTTGTATTTTTATTGCATTTTATGCTTCGGGCGTTGACTTATAAAGCCCTGAGTATTCAATCTGTTGGAGCAACGTCCTAGAGTGAAGCCTAGGTTGCTCGGAATGTAGAAATGACCATAGCTTTCACACTGGTTGCAATTATTCGTTTTATACGATGGAAAAACTGTTGTATTTATATTGTATTTTATGCTTCTGGCGTTCACTTCTTAGGCCCTAACTACTCGACCTGGTGGAACAACGCCCTAGGGTGAAGCCTAGGTTGCCCGGAACGTAGAAATGACCATAACTTTTACACTGGTGGCAATTATTCGTTTTATACAATGGAAAAACTGTTGTATTTATATTTTATTTTATGCTTCGGGCGTTGACTTATAAAGACCTGAGTATTCAATCTGGTGGAGCAACGTCCTAGAGTGAAGTCTAGGTTGCCCGGAACGTAGAAATGACCATCACTTTCAAACTGGTTGCAATTATTCGTTTAATACGATGGAAAAGCTGTTGCATCTATATTGTATTACATGCTTCTGTCGTTGACGTCTAAGGCCGTAGCTATTAGATGTGGTGGAGCAACGCACTAGAGTGACGCCTAGGTTGCCCGGAACGTGGAATGACCATTACTTTCGCAATGTTTGCAATTATTCGTTTCATACGATGGAAAAACTGTTGTACTTATATTGTATTTTATGCTTCTGGCGTTGATTTCTAAGGCCCTAACTATTCGATCTGGTGGAGCAACGCCCTAGAGTGAAGACTAGGTTGCCCAGGACGTAGAAATGACCATCACTTTCAAACTGGTTGCAATTAATCCTTTTATACGATGGAAAAACTGTTGTATCTTTATTGCATTTTATGCTTCGGGCATTAACTTCTAAGGCCCTAACTATTCAATCTGTAAGAGCAACGCCCTAGGGTGTTGTCTAGGTTGCCCGTAAAGTAGAAATGACCCTAGCTTTTACACTGGTTGCAATTATTCGTTTTGTATGATGGAAAAACTGTTGTATTTATATTGTATTTTATGCTTCTGGCGTTCACTTCTTAGGCCCTAACTATTCGATCTGGTGGAATAACGCCCTATAGTGAAGCCTAGGTTGACCGGAACGTAGAAATGACCATAACTTTCACACTGGTTGCTATTATTCGTTCTATACGATAGAAAAACTGTTATATTAATATTGTATCTTATGCTTCTGGAGTTGACTTCTTAGGCCCTAACAATTCGATCTGGTGGAACAACGCCCTAGAGTGAAGCCTAGGTTGCCTGGAACGTAGAAATGACCATAACTTTCACACCGGTAGCAATTATTCGTTTTATACGATGGAAAAACTGTTATATTTATATTGTATTTTATGCTTCTGGCGTTGACTTCCTATGCCCTAACTATTCCATCTGGTGGAACAACGCCCTAGGGTGAAGCCTAGGTTGCCCGCAAAGTAGAAATGACCATAACTTTCATACTGGTTGCAATTATTCGTTTTATACGATGGAAAAACTGTTGTATTTATATTGTATTTTATGCTTCTGGCGTTGACTTCTAAGGCACTAACTTTTCGATCTGGTTGAGCAACGCAATAGAGTGAAGCCTAAGTTGCCCGGAACGTAGAATTGGCCATCACTTTCAAACTGGTTGCAATTATTCCTGTTATATGATGGTAACGCTGTTGTATTTTTTTCTGCACTTTATGGTTCGGGCGTTGACTTCTACGGCCCTAACTATACGATCTGGTGGAGAAATGCCTCAGAGTTAAGTCTAGGATGCCCGAAACGCCGAAATGGTCATTACTTTCACGCTTGTTGCAATTATTCCTGTTATACGATGAAAAGGCTGTTGTATTTTTATTGTACTTTATGCGTCAGGCGTAGGCTTCTAAGGCCGTAGCTATTCGATGTGGTGGAAGAACGCCATAGAGTGAAGCCTAGGTTGCCCGGAACGTAGAAATGACCATAACTTTCATACTGGTTACAATTATTCGTTTTATACGATGGAAAAACTGTTATATTTACATTGTAGTTTATACTTCTGGCGTTGACTTCTTAGGCCCTAACTGTTCAATCTGGTGGAAGAACGCCCTAGAGTGAAGCCTAGGTTATCCGGAACGTAGAAATGACCAGTACATTATCACTGGTTGCAGTTATTCCTGTAAAACGATGGAAAAACTGTTGCATCTTTATTGTATTTTATGCTTCTGGCGTTGACTTCTAAGGCCCTAACTATTCGATCTGGTGGAGCAACGCCCTAGGGTGAAGCCTAGGTTGGCCGGAATGCAGAAATGTCCATAACTTTCACACTGGTTGCAATTATTCCTGTTATATGATGGAAAAACTGTTGTATTTATATTGTATTTTATGCTTCGGGCGTTGACTGCTAAGTCCCTAACTATTCAATCTGTAAGAGCAACGCCCTAGGGTGTAGCCTAGGTTGCCCGTAAAGTAGAAATGACCCTAGCTTTCATACTGGTTGAAATTATTCGTTTAATACGATGGAAAAGCTGATATATTTATATTGTATTTTATGCTTCTGGCGTTGCCTTCTTAGGCCCTAACTATTCGATCTGGTGGAACAACGCCCTAGGGTGAAGCCTAGGTTGCCCGGAACGTTGAACTGACCATAACTTTCACACTAGTTGCTATTACTCGTTTTATACGATGGAAAAACTGTTATATTTATATTGCATTTTATGCTTCTGGCGTTGACTTCTTAGGCCCTAATTGCTCGATCTGGTGGAACAACGCCCTAGGGTGAAGCCTAGGTTATCCGGAACGTAGAAATGACAGTACATTCAAACTGGTTGCAGTTATTCCTGTAAAACAATGGAAAGACTGTTGTATTTTAATTGTATTTTATGCTTTTAGCGATGAATTCTAAGTCGCTAGCTATTCGATGTGGTGGAGCAAAGCCCTAGGGTGACGCCTAGCTTGCTCGGAACGTAGAAATGACCATTACTTTCACACTGGTTGCAATTATTCGTTTTATACGATGGAAAAACTGTTGTATTTATATCGTATTTTATGCTTCTGGCGTTGACTTCTTAGGCCGTAACTATTCGACCTGGTGGAGCAACGCCCCAGAGTGAAACCTAGGTTGCCCGGAACGTAAAAATGACCATTACATTCACACTGGTTGCAATTATTCCTGTTATACGATGGAGAAACTGTTGTATTTTTATTGTATTCTATGCTTCTGGCGTTTAATTCTAAGTCGCTAGCTATTTGATCTGGTGGTGCAACTCCCTAGGGTGAAGCCTAGGTTGCCCGGAACGTAGAAATGAGCATAACTATCACACTGGTTGCGATTATTCGTTTTATACGATGGAAAAACTGTTGTATTTATAACGTGTTTTATGCTTCTGGCGTTGACTTCTTAGGCCCTAACTATTCAATCTGGTGGAACAACGCCCTATGGTGAAGCCTAGGTTGCCCGGAAAGTAGAAATGCCCATAACTTCCACACTGGTAGAAATTATTCGTTTTATAAGATTGAAAAACTGTACTATTTATTTTGTATTTTATGCTTCGGGCGTTGGCTTCTAAGGCCCTAGCTGTTCGATCTGGTGGAGCAACGCCCTAGAGTGAAGCCTAGGTTGCCCGGAACGTAGAAATGACCATCACTTTCAAACTGGTTGCAATCATTCCTGTTATATGATGGAAAAACTGTTATATTTACATTGTAGTTTATACTTCTGGCGTTGACTTCTTAGGCCCTAACTGTTCAATCTGGTGGAAGAACGCCCTAGAGTGAAGCCTAGGTTATCCGGAACGTAGAAATGACCAGTACATTATCACTGGTTGCAGTTATTCCTGTAAAACGATGGAAAAACTGTTGCATCTTTATTGTATTTTATGCTTCTGGCGTTGACTTCTAAGGCCCTAACTATTCGATCTGGTGGAGCAACGCCCTAGGGTGAAGCCTAGGTTGGCCGGAATGCAGAAATGTCCATAACTTTCACACTGGTTGCAATTATTCCTGTTATATGATGGAAAAACTGTTGTATTTATATTGTATTTTATGCTTCGGGCGTTGACTGCTAAGTCCCTAACTATTCAATCTGTAAGAGCAACGCCCTAGGGTGTAGCCTAGGTTGCCCGTAAAGTAGAAATGACCCTAGCTTTCATACTGGTTGAAATTATTCGTTTAATACGATGGAAAAGCTGATATATTTATATTGTATTTTATGCTTCTGGCGTTGCCTTCTTAGGCCCTAACTATTCGATCTGGTGGAACAACGCCCTAGGGTGAAGCCTAGGTTGCCCGGAACGTTGAACTGACCATAACTTTCACACTAGTTGCTATTACTCGTTTTATACGATGGAAAAACTGTTATATTTATATTGCATTTTATGCTTCTGGCGTTGACTTCTTAGGCCCTAATTGCTCGATCTGGTGGAACAACGCCCTAGGGTGAAGCCTAGGTTATCCGGAACGTAGAAATGACAGTACATTCAAACTGGTTGCAGTTATTCCTGTAAAACAATGGAAAGACTGTTGTATTTTAATTGTATTTTATGCTTTTAGCGATGAATTCTAAGTCGCTAGCTATTCGATGTGGTGGAGCAAAGCCCTAGGGTGACGCCTAGCTTGCTCGGAACGTAGAAATGACCATTACTTTCACACTGGTTGCAATTATTCGTTTTATACGATGGAAAAACTGTTGTATTTATATCGTATTTTATGCTTCTGGCGTTGACTTCTTAGGCCGTAACTATTCGACCTGGTGGAGCAACGCCCCAGAGTGAAACCTAGGTTGCCCGGAACGTAAAAATGACCATTACATTCACACTGGTTGCAATTATTCCTGTTATACGATGGAGAAACTGTTGTATTTTTATTGTATTCTATGCTTCTGGCGTTTAATTCTAAGTCGCTAGCTATTTGATCTGGTGGTGCAACTCCCTAGGGTGAAGCCTAGGTTGCCCGGAACGTAGAAATGAGCATAACTATCACACTGGTTGCGATTATTCGTTTTATACGATGGAAAAACTGTTGTATTTATAACGTGTTTTATGCTTCTGGCGTTGACTTCTTAGGCCCTAACTATTCAATCTGGTGGAACAACGCCCTATGGTGAAGCCTAGGTTGCCCGGAAAGTAGAAATGCCCATAACTTCCACACTGGTAGAAATTATTCGTTTTATAAGATTGAAAAACTGTACTATTTATTTTGTATTTTATGCTTCGGGCGTTGGCTTCTAAGGCCCTAGCTGTTCGATCTGGTGGAGCAACGCCCTAGAGTGAAGCCTAGGTTGCCCGGAACGTAGAAATGACCATCACTTTCAAACTGGTTGCAATCATTCCTGTTATATGATGGAAAAACTGTTGTATTTTTATTGCATTTTATGCTTCGGGCATTGACTTCTGAGGCCCTAACTATTCAATCTGTGGGAGGTACTCCCTAGGGTGAAGCCTAGGTTGCCCGGAAAGTAGAAATGACCATAACTTTCATACTGGTTGCAATTATCCGTTTTATACGATGAAAAGACTGTTGTATTTGTATTGTATTTTATGCTTCTGGCGTTTACTTCTTAGGCCCTAACTATTCGATCTGGTGGAACAACGCCGTAGGGTGAAGCCTAGGTTGCCCGGAACGTAGAAATGACCATAACTTTCATACTGGTTGCAATTATTCGTTTTATATGATGGAAGAACTGTTGTATTTATATTGTATTTTATGCTGCTGGCGTTCATTTCTTAGGCCCTAACTATCCGACCTGGTGGAGCAACGCCCTAGAGTGAAACCTAGGTTGCCCGGAACGAAGAAATGACCATTACATTCACACTGGTTGCAATTATTCCTGTTATACGATGGAAAAACTGTTGTATTTTTATTGTATTCTATGCTTCTGGCGTTTAACTCTAAGTCGCTAGCCATTTGATCTGGTGGAGCAACGACCTAGAGTGAAGCCTAGGTTGCCCGGAACGTAGAAATGGACATTACTTTCACACTGTTTGCAATTATTCATTTTGTACGATGGTAAAGCTGTTGTATTTATATTGTATTTTATGCCTCTGGCGTTGACTTCTAAGGCCGTAGCTATTAGATGCGGTGGAGAAACGCCCTAGAGTGACGCCTAGGTTGCCCGGAACGTTGAAATGACCATAACTTTCACACTGGTTGCTATCATTCGTTTTATACGATGGAAGAACTGTTATATTTATATTGCATTTTATGCTTCTGGCGTTGACTTCTTAGGCCCTAACTGCTCGATCTGGTGGAACAACGCCCTAGGGTGAAGCCTAGGTTATCCGGAACGTAGAAATGACAGTACATTCAAACTGGTTGCAGTTATTCCTGTAAAACAATGGAAAAACTGTTGTATTTTAATTGTATTTTATGCTTTTAGCGATGAATTCTAAGTCGCTAGCTATTCGATCTGGTGGAGCAACGCCCTAGAGTGACGCCTAGCTTGCTCGGAACGTAGAAATGACCATTACTTTCACACTGGTTGCAATTATTCGTTTTATACGATGGAAAAGCTGTTGTATTTATATCGTATTTTATGCTTCTGGCGTTGACTTCTTAGGCCGTAACTATTCGACCTGGTGGAGCAACGCCCTAGAGTGAAACCTAGGTTGCCCGGAACGTAGAAATGACCATTACATTCACACTGGTTGCAATTATTCCTGTTATACGATGGAGAAACTGTTGTATTTTTATTGTATTCTATGCTTCTGGCGTTTAATTCTAAGTCGCTAGCTATTTGATCTGGTGGTGCAACTCCCTAGGGTGAAGCCTAGGTTGCCCGGAACGTAGAAATGAGCATAACTATCACACTGGTTGCAATTATTCGTTTTATACGATGGAAAAGCTGCCGTATTTATATCGTGTTTTATGCTTCCGGCGTTGACTTCTTAGGCCCTAACTATTCCATCTGGTGGTGCAACTCCCTAGGGTGCAGCCTAGGTTGCTCGGAAAGTAGAAATGACCATAACTTTCATACTGGTTGCGATTATTCGTTTTATACGATGGAAAAACTGTTGTATTTATAACGTGTTTTATGCTTCTGGCGTTGACTTCTTAGGCCCTAACTATTCCATCTGGTGGAGCAATGCCTCAGTGTTAAGTCTACGATGCCCGAAACTCCGAAATGATCATTACTTTCACGCTTGTTGCAATTACTCCTGTTATACGATGAAAAGGCTGTTGTATTTTTATTGCATTTTATGCTTCTGGCGTTCACTTCTTAGGCCCTAACTATTCGATCTTGTGGAACAACGCCCTAGAGTGAAGCCTAGGTAGCCTGGAACGTAGAAATGACCATCACTTTCACACGGGTTGCTATTATTCCTATTATAGGATGGAAAGACTGTTGTATTTTTATTGTATTTTATTCTTCTGGTGTTGACTTCTTAGGCCCTAACTATTCGATCTGGTGGAACAACGCCGTAGAGTGAAGCCTAGGTTGCCCGGAACGTAGAAATGGCCATTCCATTCACACTGGTTGCAATTATTCCTGTTATACGATGGAAAAACTGTTGTATTTTTATTGTATTCTATGCTTCTGGCGTTTAATTCTAAGTCGCTAGCTATTTGATCTGGTGGAGCAACGACCTAAAGTGAAGCCTAGGTTGCCCGGAACGTAGAAATGACAATTACTTTCACACCGTTTGGTATTATTCATTTTGTACGATGGATAAGCTGTTGTATTTATATTGTATTTTTTGCCTCTGGCGTTGACTTCTAAGGCCGTAGCTATTAGATGCGGTGGAGCAACGCCCTAGAGTGACGCCTAGGTTGCCCGGAACGTAGAAATGACCATAACTTTCACACTGGTTGCTATCATTCGTTTTATACGATGGAAGAACTGTTATATTTATATTGTATTTTATGCTTCTGGCGTTGACTTCTTACTCCCTAACTGCTCGATCTGGTGGAACAACGCCCTAGAGTGAAGCCTAGGTTATCCGGAACGTAGAAATGACAGTACATTCACACTGGTTGCAGTTATTCCTGTAAAACAATGGAAAAACTGTTGTATTTTAATTGTATTTTATGCTTTTAGCGATGAATTCTAAGTCCCTAGCTATTCGATCTGGTGGAGCAACGCCCTAGAGTGACGCCTAGCTTGCTCGGAACGTAGAAATGAACATTAGTTTCACACTGGTTGCAATTATTCGTTTTATACGATGGAAAAGCTGTTGTATTTATATCGTATTTTATGCTTCTGGCGTTGACTTCTTAAGACGTAACTATGCGAACTGGTGGAGCAACGCCCTGGAGTGAAACGTAGGTTGCCCGGAACGTAGAAATGACCATAACTTTCACACCGGTAGCAACTATTCGTTTTATACGATGGAAAAACTGTTCTATTTATTTTGTATTTTGTGCTTCGGGCGTTGACTTCTGAGGCCCTAACTATTCAATCTGTTGGTGCAACGCCCTAGGGTGAAGCCTAGGTTGCCCGGAACGTAGAAATGACCATAACCTTCACACTGGTTTGTATTATTCGCTTTATACGATACAAAAACTGTTATATTTATATTGTATTTTATGCTTCTGGCGTTGACTTCTTAGGCCCTAATTATTCCATCTGGTGGAACAACGCCCTAGGATGAAGCCTAGGTTGCCTGGAACGTAGAAATGACCATAACTTTCACACGGGTTGCAATTATTCCTGTTATAGGATGGAAAGACTGTTGTATTTTTATTGTATTTTATACTACAGGCGTTGACTTCTGAGGCCGTAGCTATTCGATGTGGTGGAAGAACGCCATAGAGTGAAGCCTAGGTTGCCCGGAACGTAGAAATGACCATAAGTTTCATACTAGCTGCAATTATTCGTTTTATACGTTGGAAAAACTGTTGTATTTATATTGTATTTTATTCTTATGGTGTTGAATTCTATGTCCCTAGCTATTCGATCTGGTGGAGCAACGCCCTATAGTGAAACCTAGGTTACCCGGAACGTAGATATGACCAGTACTTTCACACTGCTTGCAGTTATTCCTGAAAAAGAATGGAAAAACTGTTGTATTTTTATTGCATTCTATGCTTCTGGCGTTTAATTCTAAGTCGCTAGCTATTCGACCTGGTGGAGCAACGACCCAGAGTGAAGCCTAGGTTGCCCGGAACGTAGAAATGACCATAACTTTCACACTGGTTGCAATGATTTGTTTTATATGATGGAAAGCTGTTGTAGTTATATCGCATTTTATGCTTCTGGCGTTGACTTCTTAGGCCCTAACTATTCCATCTGGTGGAACAACGCCCTAGAGTAAAGCCCAGGTTCCGCGGAACGTAGAAATGACCATAACTTTCACACTGGTAGCAATTATTCGTTTTATACAATGGAAAAACTGTTCCACTTATATTGTATTTTATGCTTCTGGCGTTGACTACTTAGGCCCTAACTATTCGATCTTGGGGAACAACGCCCTAGAGTGACGCCTAGGTTGCCTGGAAAGTAGAAATGACCATAACTTTCACACTGGTAGCAATTATTCGTTTTATACGATGGAAATACTGTTCTATATATTTTGTATTTTATTCTTCTGGTGTTGACTTCTTAGGCCCTAACTATTCGATCTGGTGGAACAACGCCGCAGAGTGAAGCCTAGGTTGCCCGGAACGTAGAAATGACCATTACTTTCACACTGTTTGCAATTATTCCTTTTATACGGTGGAACAGCTGTTGTATTTATATCGTATTTTATGCTTCTGGCGTTGACTTCTAAGGACCTAACAATTCGATCTGGTGGAGCAACGCCCTGGAGTGAAGCCTAGGTTGCTCGGAATGTAGAAATGACCATAAGTTGCATACTGGTTGCAATTATTCGTTTTATACGGTGGAAAAACTGTTGTATTTATATTGTATTTTATGCTTCTGGCGTTGACTTCTAAGGCCCGAAATATTCGATCTGGTGGAGCAATGCCTCAGAGTTAAGTCTAGGATGCCCGAAACGCCGAAATGATCATTACTTTCACGCTTGTTGCAATTATTGCTGTTATACGATGAAAAGGCTGTTGTATTTTTATTGTATTTTATGCTTCAGGCGTGGACTTCTGAGGCCGTAGCTATTCGATGTGGTGGAAGAACGCCATACAGTGTAGCCTAGGTTGCCCGGAACGTAGAAATGACCACTACTTTCACACTGTTTGCAATTATTCATTTAATACGCTGGAAATGCTGTTGTATTTATATCGTATTTTATGCTTCGGGCGTCGACTTCTTAGGCCCTAACTATGCGATCTGGTGGAACAACGCCGTAGAGTGAAGCCTAGGTTCATTGCTTTCACACTGTTTGCAATTATTCCTTTTATACGATGGAAAAGCTGTTGTATTTATATCGTATTTTATGCTTCTGGCGTTGACTTCTAAGGCCGTAGCTATTAGCTGTGGTGACGCAACGCCCTACAGTGACGCCTAGGATGCCCGGAACGTAGAAATGACCATTAATTTCACAATGTTTACAATTATTCATTTTATACAATGGAAAAACGGTTGTATTTATATTGTTTTTTATGCTTCTGGCGTTGACTTCTAAGGCACTAACTATTCGATCTGGTGGAACAACGCCCTAGAGTAAAGCCCAGGTTGCGCGGAACGTAGAAATGACCATAACTTTCACACTGGTAGCAATTATTCGTTTTATACAATGGAAAAACTGTTCCATTTATATTGTATTTTATGCTTCTGGCGTTGACTACTTAGGCCCTAACTATTCGATCTTGTGGAACAACGCCCTAAAGTGAAGCCTAGGTAGACTGGAACGTAGAAATGACCATCACTTTCACACGGGTTGCAATTATTCCTGTTATAGGATGGAAAGACTGTTGTATTTTTATTGTATTTTATTCTTCTGGCGTTGACTTCTAAGGCGCTAACTATTCGATCAGGTGGAGCAACGCCCTAGAGTGAAGCCTAGGTTCCTCGGAATGTAGAAGTGACCATAACTTTCACACTGGTTGCAATTATTCGTTTTATACGATGGAAAAACTGTTGTACTTATATTGTATTTTATACTTATGGCGTTGAATCCTAAGTCCCTAGCTATTCCATCTCGTGGAACAACGCCCTAGGGAAAAGCCCAGGTTGCGCGGAACGTAGAAATGACCATAACTTTCACACTGGTAGCAATTATTCGTTTTATACGATGGAAAAACTGTTTTATTTATTTTGTATTTTATGCTTCGGGCGTTGTCTTCTAAGGCCCTAACTATTCGATCTGGTGGAGCAACGCCCTAGAGTGAAGCCTAGGTTGCCCGGAACGTAGAAATGACCATAACTTTCACACTGGTAGCAATTATTCGTTTTATAC
This sequence comes from Calliopsis andreniformis, assembly GCF_051401765.1. Classification (NCBI taxonomy): domain Eukaryota; kingdom Metazoa; phylum Arthropoda; class Insecta; order Hymenoptera; family Andrenidae; genus Calliopsis; species Calliopsis andreniformis. The sequence goes on along the minus strand of NW_027480426.1, from coordinate 5,888,230 downwards.
AATGGAAAAACTGTTCCATTTATATTGTATTTTATGCTTCTGGCGTTGACTACTTAGGCCCTAACTATTCGATCTTGTGGAACAACGCCCTAGAGTGAAGCCTAGGTAGACTGGAACGTAGAAATGACCATCACTTTCACACGGGTGCAATTATTCCTGTTATAGGATGGAAAGACTGTTGTATTTTTATTGTATTTTATTCTTCTGGCGTTGACTTCTAAGGCGCTAACTATTCGATCAGGTGGAGCAACGCCCTAGAGTGAAGCCTAGGTTCCTCGGAATGTAGAAATGACTTTAACTTTCACACTGGTCCCAATTATTCATTTTATACGATGGAAAAGCTGTTGTATTTTGTATCGTATTTTATGCTTCGGGCGTTTACTTCTAAGGCCCTCAGTATTCGATCTGGTGGAACAACGCCCTAGAGTGAAACCTAGGTTGCCCGGAACGTAGAAATAACCACAACTTTCATACTTGTTGCAATTATTCGTTCTATACGATGGAAAAACTGTTGTATTAATATTGTTTTTTATGCTTCTGGCGTTCACTTCTTAGGCATTAACTATTCGATCTGGTGGAGCAACGCCCTAGAGTGAAGCCGAGGTTGCCCGGAACGTAGAAATGACCATCACTTTCAAACTGGTTGCAATTTTTCCGGTTATATGGTGGAAAAACTGTTGTACGTTTATTGCATTTTATGCTTCGGGCATAGACTTCTAAGGCCCTAACTATTCAAACTGTTGGAGTAACGCCCTAGGGTGTAGCCTAGGTTGCCCGGAAAGTAGAAATGACCACAACTTTCATACTGGTTGCAATTACTCGTTTTATACGATTAAAAAACTGTTGTATTTATATTGTTTTTTATGCTTCTGGCGTTGACTTCTAAGGCCCTAACTATTCAATCTGTTGGAGCAACGACCGAGGGTGTAGCCTAGGTTGCCCGGAAAGTAGAAATGACCACAACTTTCATACTGGCTGCAATTACTCGTTTTATATGATGGAAAAGCTGTTGTATTTATATTGTTTTTTATGCTTCTGGCGTTCACTTCTTAGGCATTAACTATTCGATCTGGTGGAGCAACGCCCTAGAGTGAAGCCGAGGTTGCCCGGAACGTAGAAATGACCATCACTTTCAAACTGGTTGCAATTTTTCCGGTTATATGATGGAAAAACTGTTGTACATTTATTGCATTTTATGCTTCGGGCATAGACTTCTAAGGCCCTAACTATTCAAACTGTTGGAGCAACGCCCTAGGGTGTAGCCTAGCTTGCTCGGAACGTAGAAATGACCAGTACATTCACACTGGTTGCAGTAACTCCTGTTAAACGATGGAAAAACTGTTGCCTCTTTATTGTATTTTATGCTTCTGGCATTGCCTTCTTAGGCCCTAACTGCTCGATCTGGTGGAACAATGCCCTAGAGTGAAGCCTAGGTTACCCGGAACGTAGAAATGACCAGTACTTTCACACTGTTTGCAATTGTTCATTTTATACGATGGAAAAGCTGTTGTATTGATATTGTATTTTATGCTTCTGGCGTTGACTTCTAAGGCCGTAGCTATTAGCTGTGGTGGCGCAACGCCCTACAGTGACGCCTAGGATGCCCGGAACGTAGAAATGACCATTAATTTCACAATGTTTACAATTATTCATTTTATATAATGGAAAAACGGTTGTACTTATATTGTGTTTTATGCTTCTGGCGATGAATTCCAAGTCCCTAGCTATTCGATCTGGTGGAGCAACGCCCTAGAGTGAAACCTAGCTTGCTCGGAATGTAGAAATGACTTTAACTTTCACACTGGTCCCAATTATTCATTTTATACGATGGAAAAGCTGTTGTATTTTGTATCGTATTTTATGCTTCGGGCGTTTACTTCTAAGGCCCTCAGTATTCGATCTGGTGGAGCAACGCCCTAGAGTGAAACCTAGGTTGCCCGGAACGTAGAAATAACCACAACTTTCATACTTGTTGCAATTATTCGTTTTATACGATGGAAAAACTGTTGTATTTATATTGTTTTTTATGCTTCTGGCGTTGACTTCTAAGGCCCTAACTATTCAATCTGTTGGAGCAACGACCGAGGGTGTAGCCTAGGTTGCCCGGAAAGTAGAAATGACCACAACTTTCATACTGGTTGCAATTACTCGATTTATATGATGGAAAAGCTGTTGTATTTATATTGTTTTTTATGCTTCTGGCGTTCACTTCTTAGGCATTAACTATTCGATCTGGTGGAGCAACGCCCTAGAGTGAAGCCGAGGTTGCCCGGAACGTAGAAATGACCATCACTTTCAAACTGGTTGCAATTTTTCCGGTTATATGATGGAAAAACTGTTGTACGTTTATTGCATTTTATGCTTCGGGCATAGACTTCTAAGGCCCTAACTATTCAAACTGTTGGAGCAACGCCCTAGAGTGTAGCCTAGGTTGCCCGGAAAGTAGAAATGACCACAACTTTCATACTGGTTGCAATTACTCGTTTTATATGATGGAAAAACTGTTGTATTTATATTGTATTTTATGCTTCTGGCGTTCACTTCTTAGGCCCTAACTATTCGATCTGGTGGAACAACGCCCTAGAGTGAAGCCTAGGTAGACTGGAACGTAGAAATGACCATCACTTTCACACGGGTTGCAATTATTCCTGTTATAGAAAGGAAAGACTGTTGTATTTTTATTGTATTTTATTCTTCTGGCGTTGACTTCTAAGGCGCTAACTATTCGATCAGGTGGAGCAACGCCCTAGAGTGAAGCCTAGGTCCCTCGGAATGTAGAAATGACCATAACTTTCACACTGGTTGCAATTATTCATTTTATACGATGGAAAAACTGTTGTACTTATATTGTATTTTATACTTATGGCGTTGACTTCTTAGGCCCTAACTAATCCATCTGGTAGAACAACGCCCTAGGGTGACGCCTAGGTTGCCTGGAAAGTAGACATGACCATAACTTTCACACTGGTAGCAATTATTCGTTTTATACGATGGAAATACTGTTCTATATATTTTGTATTTTATTCTTCTGGTGTTGACTTCTTAGGCCCTAACTATTCGATCTGGTGGAACAACGCCGCAGAGTGAAGCCTAGGTTGCCCGGAACGTAGAAATGACCATAACCTTCACACTGGTTTGTATTATTCGTTTTATACGATACAAAAACTGTTATATTTATATTGTATTTTATGCTTCTGGCGTTGACTTCTTAGGCCCTAACTGCTCGATCTGGTGGAACAACGCCCTAGAGTGAAGCCTAGGTTATCCGGAACGTAGAAATGACAGTACATTCACACTGGTTGCAGTTATTCCTGTAAAACAATTTAAAAACTGTTGTATTTTAATTGTATTTTATGCTTCTGGCGTTGACTTCTTATGACCTAACTATGCGAACTGGTGGAGCAACGCCCTGGAGTGAAACCTAGGTTGCCCGGAACGTAGAAATGACCATAACTTTCACACCGGTAGCAACTATTCGTTTTATACGATGGAAAAACTGTTCTATTTATTTTGTATTTTATGCTTCGGGCGTTGACTTCTGAGGCCTTAATTATTCCATCTGGTGGAACAACGCCCTAGGGTGAAGCCTAGGTTGCCTGGAACGTAGAAATGACCATAAGTTTCATACTGGCTGCAATTATTCGTTTTATACGATGGAAAAACTGTTGTATTTATATTGTATTTTATGCTCCTGGCGTTCAATTCTGTGGCCCTAACTATTCAATCTGTTGGTGCAACGCCCTAGGGTGAAGCCTAGGTTGCCCGGAACGTAGAAATGACCATAACCTTCACACTGGTTTGTATTATTCGTTTTATACGATACAAAAACTGTTATATTTATATTGTATTTTATGCTTCTGGCGTTGACTTCTTAGGCCTTAATTATTCCATCTGGTGGAACAACGCCCTAGGGTGAAGCCTAGGTTGCCTGGAACGTAGAAATGACCAGTACATTCACACTGGTTGCAGTTATTCCTGAAAAACGATGGAAAAACTGTTGCATCTTTATTGTATTTTATGCTTCTGGCGTTGTCTTCTAAGGCCCTAACTATTCGATCTGGTGGAGCAACGCCCTAGGGTGAAGCCTAGGTTGGCCGGAATGTAGAAATGACCATAACTTTCACACTGGTTGCAATTATTCGTTTTATACGATGGTAAAGCTGTTGTATTTATATCGTATTTTATGCTTCTGGCTTTGACTTCTTAGGCCCTAACAATTCGAGCTGGTGGAGCAGCGCCCTAGGGTGAAATCTAGGTTGCCCGGAACGTAGAAATGACCATTACATTCACACTGGTTGCAATTATTCCGGTTATACGATGGAAAAACTGTTGTATTTTTATTGCATTCTATGCTTCTGGCGTTTAATTCTAAGTCGCTAGCTATTCGACCTGGTGGAGCAACGACCCAGAGTGAAGCCTAGGTTGCCCGGAACGTAGAAATGACCATAACTTTCACACTGGTTGCAATTATTTGTTTTATACGATGGAAAAGCTGTTGTAGTTATATCGCATTTTATGCTTCTGGCGTTGACTTCTTAGGCCCTAACTATTCCATCTGGTGGAACAACGCCCTAGAGTAAAGCCCAGGTTGCGCGGAACGTAGAAATGACCATAACTTTCACACTGGTAGAAATTGTTCGTTTTATACAATGGAAAAACTGTTCTATTTATATTGTATTTTATGCTTCTGGCGTTCACTTCTTAGGCCCTAACCATTCGATCTGGTGGAACAACGCCCTAGGGTGAAGCCTAGGTTGCCCGGAACGTAGAAATGACCATAACTTTTACACTGGTAGCAATTATTCGTTTTATACAATGGAAAAACAGTTCTATTTATTTTGTATTTTATGCTTCGGGCGTTGACTTCTGAGGCCCTAACTATTCAAACTGTTGGAGCAACGCCCTAGGGTGTAGCCTAGGTTGCCGGGTAAGTAGAAATGACCACAACTTTCATACTGGTTGCAATTACTCGTTTTATATGATGGAAAAGCTGTTGTATTTATATTGTATTTTATGCTTCCGGCGTTCACTTCTTAGGCCCTAACTATCCCATCTGGTGGAACAACGCCCTAGGGTGAAGCCTAGGTTGCCCGGAACGTAGAAATGACCATAACTTTTACACTGGTAGCTATTATTCGTTTTATACGATGGAAATACTGTTATATTTATATTGTATCCTATGCTTCTGGCGTTGACTTCTTAGGCACTAACTATTCGATCTGGTGGAGCAACGCCCTAGAGTGAAGCCGAGGTTGCCCGGAACGTAGAAATGACAATCACTTTCAAACTGGTTGCAATTATTCCGGTTATATGATGGAAAAACTGTTCGATTTTTATTGCATTTTACGCTTCGGGCATTGACTTCTAAGGCCCTAACTATTCAATCTGTTGGAGCAACGCCCTAGGGTGTAGCCTAGGTTGCCCGGAAAGTTGAATTGACCACAACTTTCATACTGGTTGCAATTACTCGTTTTATATGATGGAAAAACTGTTGTATTTATATTGTATTTTATGCTTCTGGCGTTCACTTCTTAGGCCCTAACTATTCGATCTGGTGGAACAACGCCCTAGGGTGAAGCCTAGGTTGCCCGGAACGTAGAAATGACCATAACTTTTACACTGGTAGCAATTATTCGTATTATACAATGGAAAAACAGTTCTATTTATTTTGTATTTTATGCTTCGGGCGTTGACTTCTAAGGCCCTAACTGTTTTATCTGGTGGAGCAACGCCCTAGAGTAAAGCCTAGGTTGCCCGGAACGTAGAAATGACCATAACTTTCATACTGGTTGCTATTATTCGTTCTATAGGATAGAAAAACTGTTATATTTATATTGTATCTTATGCTTCTGGCGTTGACTTCTTAGGCCCTAACTGCTCGATCTGGTGGAAAAACGCCCTAGAGTGAAGCCTAGGTTATCCGGAACGTAGAAATGACAGTACATTCACACTGGTTGCAGTTATTCCTGTAAAACAATGGAAAAACTGTTGTATTTTAATTGTATTTTATGCTTCTGGCGTTGACTTCTTAGGCCCTAATTATTCCATCTGGTGGAACAACGCCCTAGGGTGAAGCCTAGGTTGCCTGGAACGTAGAAATGACCATAACTTTCACACGGGTTGCAATTATTCCTGTTATAGGATGGAAAGACTGTTGTATTATTATTGTATTTTATACTTCAGGCGTTGACTTCTGAGGCCGTAGCTATTCGCTGTGGTGGAAGAACGCCATAGAGTGAAGCCTAGGTTGCCCGGAACGTAGAAATGACCATAAGTTTCATACTGGCTGCAATTATTCGTTTTATACTATGGAAAAACTGTTGTATTTATATTGTATTTTATGCTCCTGGCGTTCAATTCTGTGGCCCTAACTATTCAATCTGTTGGTGCAACGCCGTAGGGTGAAGCCTAGGTTGCCCGGAACGTAGAAATGACCATAACCTTCACACTGGTTTGTATTATTCGTTTTATACGATACAAAAACTGTTAAATTTATATTGTATTTTATGCTTCTGGCGTTGACTTCTTAGGCCTTAATTATTCCATCTGGTGGAACAACGCCCTAGGGTGAAGCCTAGGTTGCCTGGAACGTAGAAATGACCAGTACATTCACACTGGTTGCAGTTATTCCTGAAAAACGATGGAAAAACTGTTGCATCTTTATTGTATTTTATGCTTCTGGCGTTGTCTTCTAAGGCCCTAACTATTCGATCTGGTGGAGCAACGCCCTAGGGTGAAGCCTAGGTTGGCCGGAATGTGGAAATGACCATAACTTTCACACTGGTTGCAATTATTCGTTTTATACGATGGAAAAGCTGTTGTATTTATATCGTATTTTATGCTTCTGGCTTCGACTTCTTAGGCCCTAACAATTCGATCTGGTGGAACAACGCCCTAGAGTGAAGCCTAGGTTGCCTGAAACGTACAAATGACCATCACTTTCACACGGGTTGCAATTATTCCTGTTATAGGATGGAAAGACTGTTCTATTTTAATTGTATTTTATGCTTCAGGCGTTGACTTCTGAGGCCGTAGCCATTCGATGTGGTGGAGGAACGCCATAGAGTGAAGCCTAGGTTGCCCGGAACGTAGACATGACCATAACTTTCATACTGGTTGCAATTATTCGTTTTATATAATGGAAGAACTGTTTTATTTATATTGTATTTTATGCTGCAGGCGTTCACTTCTTAGGCCCTAACTATTCAATCTGTTGCGTCAACGCCCCAGAGTGAAGCCTAGGTTGCTCGGAATGTAGAAATGACCATAACATTCACACTGGTTGAAATTATTCGTTTTATATGATGGAAAAGATGTTGCATCTTTATTGTATTTTATGCTTCTGGCGTTGACTTCTAAGGCCCTAACTATTCGATCTGGTGGAGCAACGCGCTAGTGTGAAGCCTAGGTTGCCCGGAACGTAGGAATGACAGTACATTCACACTGGTTGCAGTTATTCCTGTAAAACAATGGAAAAACTGTTGTATTTTAATTGTATTTTATGCTTCTGGCGTTGACTTCTTAGGCCCTAATTATTCCATCTGGTGGAACAACGCCCTAGGGTGAAGCCTAGGTTGCCTGGAACGTAGAAATGACCATAACTTTCACACGGGTTGCAATTATTCCTGTTATAGGATGGAAAGACTGTTGTATTATTATTGTATTTTATACTTCAGGCGTTGACTTCTGAGGCCGTAGCTATTCGCTGTGGTGGAAGAACGCCATAGAGTGAAGCCTAGGTTGCCCGGAACGTAGAAATGACCATAAGTTTCATACTGGCTGCAATTATTCGTTTTATACTATGGAAAAACTGTTGTATTTATATTGTATTTTATGCTCCTGGCGTTCAATTCTGTGGCCCTAACTATTCAATCTGTTGGTGCAACGCCGTAGGGTGAAGCCTAGGTTGCCCGGAACGTAGAAATGACCATAACCTTCACACTGGTTTGTATTATTCGTTTTATACGATACAAAAACTGTTAAATTTATATTGTATTTTATGCTTCTGGCGTTGACTTCTTAGGCCCTAATTATTCCATCTGGTGGAACAACGCCCTAGGGTGAAGCCTAGGTTGCCTGGAACGTAGAAATGACCAGTACATTCACACTGGTTGCAGTTATTCCTGAAAAACGATGGAAAAACTGTTGCATCTTTATTGTATTTTATGCTTCTGGCGTTGTCTTCTAAGGCCCTAACTATTCGATCTGGTGGAGCAACGCCCTAGGGTGAAGCCTAGGTTGGCCGGAATGTAGAAATGACCATAACTTTCACACTGGTTGCAATTATTCGTTTTATACGATGGAAAAGCTGTTGCATTTATATCGTATTTTATGCTTCTGGCTTTGACTTCTTAGGCCCTAACAATTGGAGCTGGTGGAGCTACGCCCTAGAGTGAAATCTAGGTTGCCCGGAACGTAGAAATGACCATTACATTCACAGTGGTTGCAATTATTTGTTTTATACGATGGAAAAGCTGTTGTAGTTATATCGCATTTTATGCTTCTGGCGTTGACTTCTTAGGCCCTAACTATTCCATCTGGTGGAAGAACGCCCTAGAGTAAAGCCCAGGTTGCGCGGAACGTAGAAATGACCATAACTTTCACACTGGTAGCAATTATTCGTTTTATACAATGGAAAAACTGTTCTATTTATATTATATTTTATGCTTCTGTCGTTGACTACTTAGGCCCTAACTATTCGATCTTGTGGAACAACGCCCTAGAGTGAAGCCTAGGTAGACTGGAACGTAGAAATGACCATCACTTTCACACGGGTTGCAATTATTCCTGTTATAGGATGGAAAGACTGTTGTATTTTTATTGCATTTTATGCTTCGGGCATTTACTTCTAAGGCCCTAGCTATTCAATCTGTGGGAGGTACTCCCTAGGGTGAAGCCTAGGTTGCCCGGAAAGTAGAAATGACCATAACTTTCATACTGGTTGCAATTATTCGTTTTATACGATGAAAAAACTGTTGTATTTATATTGTATTTTATGCTTCTGGTGTTCACTTCTTAGGCCCTAACTATTCGACCTGGTGGAACAACGCCCTAGGGTGAAGCCTAGGTTGCCCGGAACGTTGAACTGACTATAACTTTCACAATGGTTGCTATTATTCGTTTTATACGATGGAAAAACTGTTAGGTTTATATTGTATTTTATTCTTATGGCATTGAATTCTAAGTCCCTAGCTATTCGATCTGGTGGAGCAACGCCCTAGAGTGAATCCTAGGTTACCCGTAACGTAGATATGACCAGTACTTTCACACTGCTTGCAGTTATTCCTGTTGTACGGTGGAAAAACTGTTGCATCATTATTGTATTTTATGCTTCTGGCGTTGACTTCTAAGGCGCTATCTATTCGATCAGGTGGAGCAACGCCCTAGAGTGAAGCCTAGGTTCCTCGGAATGTAGAAATGACCATAACATTCACACTGGTTGAAATTATTCGTTTTATATGATGGAAAAGCTGTTGCATCTTTATTGTATTTTATGCTTCTGGCGTTTAATTCTAAGTCGCTAGCTATTTGATCTGGTGGAGCAACGACCTAGAGTGAAGCCTAGGTTGCGCGGAACGTAGAAATGACAATTACTTTCACACTGTTTGGTATTATTCATTTTGTACGATGGAAAAGCTGTTGTATTTATATTGTATTTTTTGCCTCTGGCGATGACTTCTAAGTTGCTAGCTATTCGACCTGGTGGAGCAACGACCCAGAGTGAAGCCTAGTCTGCCCGGAACGTAGAAATGACCATAACTTTCACACTGGTTGCAATTATTTGTTTTATACGATGGAAAAGCTGTTGTAGTTATATCGCATTTTATGCTTCTGGCGTTGACTTCTTAGGCCCTAACTATTCCATCTGGTGGAACAACGCCCTAGAGTAAAGCCCAGGTTGCGCGGAACGTAGAAATGACCATAACTTTCACACTGGTAGAAATTATTCGTTTTATACAATGGAAAAACTGTTCTATTTATATTGTATTTTATGCTTCTGGCGCTCACTTCTTAGGCCCTAACCATTCGATCTGGTGGAACAACGCCCTAGGGTGAAGCCTAGGTTATCCGGAACGTAGAAATGACAGTACATTCACACTGGTTGCAGTTATTCCTGTAAAACAATGGAAAAACTGTTGTATTTTAATTGTATTTTATGCTTCTGGCGTTGACTTCTTATGACCTAACTATGCGAACTGGTGGAGCAACGCCCTGGAGTGAAACCTAGGTTGCCCGGAACGTAGAAATGACCATAACTTTCACCCCGGTAGCAACTATTCGTTTTATACGATGGAAAAACTGTTCTATTTATTTTGTATTTTATGCTTCGGGCGTTGACTTCTGAGGCCCTAACTATTCAATCTGTTGGTGCAACGCCCTAGGGTGAAGCCTAGGTTGCCCGGAACGTAGAAATGACCATAACCTTCACACTGGTTTGTATTATTCGTTTTATACGATACAAAAACTGTTATATTTATATTGTATTTTATGCTTCTGGCGTTGACTTCTTAGGCCCTAATTATTCCATCTGGTGGAACAACGCCCTAGGGTGAAGCCTAGGTTGCCTGGAACGTAGAAATGACCATAGCTTTCACACGGGTTGCAATTATTCCTGTTATAGGATGGAAAGACTGTTGTATTTTTATTGTATTTTATACTTCAGGCGTTGACTTCTGAGGCCGTAGCTATTCGCTGTGGTGGAAGAACGCCATAGAGTGAAGCCTAGGTTGCCCGGAACGTAGAAATGACCATAAGTTTCATACTGGCTGCAATTATTCGTTTTATACGATGGAAGAACTGTTGTATTTATATTGTATTTTATGCTCCTGGCGTTCAATTCTGTGGCCCTAACTATTCAATCTGTTGGTGCAACGCCCTAGGGTGAAGCCTAGGTTGCCCGGAACGTAGAAATGACCATAACCTTCACACTGGTTTGTATTATTCGTTTTATACAATACAAAAACTGTTATATTTATATTGTATTTTATGCTTCTGGCGTTGACTTCTTAGGCCTTAATTATTCCATCTGGTGGAACAACGCCCTAGGGTGAAGCCTAGGTTGCCTGGAACGTAGAAATGACCAGTACATTCACACTGGTTGCAGTTATTCCTGAAAAACGATGGAAAAACTGTTGCATCTTTATTGTATTTTATGCTTCTGGCGTTGTCTTCTAAGGCCCTAACTATTCGATCTGGTGGAGCATCGCCCTAGGGTGAAGCCTATTTTGGCCGGAATGTAGAAATGACCAACTCTTTCACACTGGTACCAATTATTCGTTTTATACATGGAAAAGCTGTTATATATATATTGCATTTTATGCTTCTGGCATTGAATTCTAAGTCCCTAGCTATTCGATCTGGTGGAGCAACGCCCTAGAGTGAAGCCTAGGTTGCCCGGAACGTAGAAATGACCATTGCTTTCACAATGTATGCAATTATTCAATTTATTCGGTGGAAAAACTGTTGTACTTAGATTGTATTTTATTCTCCTGGCGTTGAATTCTAAGTCCCTAGCTATTCGATATGGTGGAGCAACGCCCTAGTGTGAAACCTGGATTACCCGGAACGTAGAAATGACCTGTACTTTCACACTGTTTGCAGTTATTCCTGTTATACGATGGAGCAACTGTGGCATCTTTATTGCATTTTATGCTTCTGGCGTTGACTTCTTTGGCCCTAACTATTCGATCTCGTGGAGCATCGTCCTAGAGTGAAGCCTAGATTGCCCGGAACGTAGAAATGACCATAACTTTAACACTGGTTACCATTATTCGTTTTATACGATGGCAAAGCTGTTGTATTTATATCGTATTTTATGCTTCTGGCGTTGACTTCTTAGGCCCTAACTATTCCATCTGGTGGAACAATGCCCAAGAGTGATGCCTAGGGTGCCCGGAACGTAGAAATGACCATTACTTTCACGCTTTCTGCAATTATTCCTGTTATACGATGAAAAAACTGTTGTATTTTTATTGCATTTTATGCTTCAGGCGTTGACTTCTACGGCCGTAGCTATTCGATGTGGTGGAGTAACGCCCTAGAGTGAAACCTGGGTTACCCGGATCGTAGAAATGACCATCACTTTCACACTGGTTGCAATTATTCCTGTTATACAATGGTAAAGCTGTTGTATTTTTATTTCATTTTATGCTTCGGGCATTGACTTCTAAGGCCCTAACTATTCAATCTGTTGGAGCAACGCCCTAGGGTGAAGCCTAGGTTGCCCGGAACGTAGTTATGGCCATATCTTTCACACTGGTTGCAATTATTCCTGTTATGCGATGGAACAACTGTTGTATTTATATTGTACTTTATTCTTCTGGCATTGAATTCTAAGTCCCTAGCTATTCGATCTGGTGGAGCAACGCCCTAGAGTGAAACCTGGATTACCCGGAACGTAGAAATGACCTGTACTTTCACACAGTTTGCAGTTATTCCTGTTATACGATGGAACAACTGTTGCATCTTTATTGTATTTTATGCTTCTGGCGTTGACTTCTTAGGCCCTAACTATTCGATCTGGTGGAGCATCGTCCTGGAGTGAAGCCTAGGTTGCCCGGAACGCAGAAATGACCATAACATTCACACTGGTTACCATTATTCGTTTTATACGATGGAAAAGCTGTTGTATTTATATCGTATTTTATGCTTCTGGCGCTGACTTCTTAGGCCCTAACTATTCCATCTGGTGGAACAACGCCCTAGGGTGAAGCCTAGGTTGCACGGAACGTAGAAATGACCAACTCTTTCACACTGGTACCAATTATTCGCTTTATACATGGAAAAGCTTTTATATATATATTGCATTTTATGCTTCTGGCATTGAATTCTAAGTCCCTAGCTATTCGGTCTGGTGGAGCATCGTCCTAGAGTGAAGCCTAGATTGCCCGGAACGTAGAAATGACCATAACTTTCACACTGGTTACCATTATTCGTTTTATACGATGGAAAATCTGTTGTATTTATATCGTATTTTATGCTTCTGGCGTTGACTTCTACGGCCGTAGCTATTCGATGTGGTGGAGTAATGCCCTAGAGTGAAACCTGGGTTACCCGGATCGTAGAAATGACCATCACTTTCACACTGGTTGCAATTATTCCTGTTATACAATGGTAAAGCTGTTGTATTTTTATTTCATTTTATGCTTCGGGCATTGACTTCTAAGGCCCTAACTATTCAATCTGTTGGAGCAACGCCCTTGGGTGAAGCCTAGGTTGCTCGTAAAGTAGAAATGTCCATAAGTTTCATACTGGTTGCAATTATTCGTTTTATACGATGGAAAGACTGTTGTATTTATATTGTATTTTATGCTTCTGGCGTTGACTTCTAAGGCACTAACCATTCGATCTGGTGGAGCAACGCCCTACAGTGAAGCCTATGTTGCCCGGAACGTAGAAATGACCATAACTTTCACGCTGGTTGCAATTACTCTTTTTGTACAATGGAAAAACTGTTGTAACTATATTGTATTTTATGCTTCTGGCGTTGACTTCTAAGGCCGTAGCTATTCGATGTGGTGGAGCAACGCCCTAGATTGCAGCCTAGGCTGCACGGAAAGTAGAAATGACCATAACTTTCACACTGGTTGCAATTATTCGCTTTATACGATGGAAAAACTGTTGTACTTATATTGTATTTTATTCTTATGGCGTTGTATTCTAAGTCCCTAGCTATGCGATCTGGTGGAGCAACGCCCTAGAGTGAAACCTAGGTTGCCCGGAACGTAGAAATGACCATAACTTTCACACAGGTAGCAATTATTCGTTTTATACGATGGAAAAACTTTTGTATTAATATTGCATTTTATGCTTCTGGCGTTGACTTCTTAGGTCCTAACTACTCGATCTGGTGAAGTAATGCCTCACAGTTAAGTCTAGGATGCCCGAAACGCCGAAATGATCATTACTTTCACACTGGTTGCAATTATTCATGCTATACGATGGAAAAACTGTTGCATTCCTGTTGTATTTTCTGTTTCTGGCTTCGACTTCTAAGGTCCTAGCTATTCGATCTTGTGGGCCAACATCCAAGAGTGAAGCCTATGTTGTCCGGAACGTGGAAATGACCATAACTTTCACGCTGGTTGCAATTACTCTTTTTGTACAATGGAAAAACTGTTGTATCTATATTGTATTTTATGCTTCTGGCGTTGACTTCTAAGGTCCTAGCTATTCGATCTGGTGGGGCAACATCCAATAGTGAAGCCTATGTTGCACGGAACGTAGAAATGACCATAACTTTCACGCTGGTTGCAATTACTCTTTTTGTACAATGGAAAAACTGTTGTATCTATATTGTATTTTATGCTTCTGGCGTTGACTTCTAAGGCCGTAGCTATTCAATGTGGTGGAGCAACGCCCTAGATTGGAGCCTAGGCTGCACGGAAAGTAGAAATGACCATAACTTTCATACTGGTTGCAATTATCCGTTTTATACGATGAAAAGACTGTTGTATTTGTATTGTGTTTTATGCTTCTGGCGTTTACTTCTTAGGCCCTAACTATTCGATCTGGTGGAACAACGCCGTAGGGTGAAGCCTAGGTTGCCCGGAACGTAGAAATGACCATAACTTTCATACTGGTTGCAATTATTCGTTTTATATGATGGAAGAACTGTTGTATTTATATTGTATTTTATGCTGCTGGCGTTCATTTCTTAGGCCCTAACTATCCGACCTGGTGGAGCAACGCCCTAGAGTGAAACCTAGGTTGCCCGGAACGTAGAAATGACCATTACATTCACACTGGTTGCAATTATTCCTGTTATACGATGGAAAAACTGTTGTATTTTTATTGTATTCTATGCTTCTGGCGTTTAACTCTAAGTCGCTAGCCATTTGATCTGGTGGAGCAACGACCTAGAGTGAAGCCTAGGTTGCCCGGAACGTAGAAATGGACATTACTTTCACACTGTTTGCAATTATTCATTTTGTACGATGGTAAAGCTGTTGTATTTATATTGTATTTTATGCCTCTGGCGTTGACTTCTAAGGCCGTAGCTATTAGATGCGGTGGAGCAACGCCCTAGAGTGACGCCTAGGTTGCCCGGAACGTTGAAATGACCATAACTTTCACACTGGTTGCTATCATTCGTTTTATACGATGGAAGAACTGTTATATTTATATTGCATTTTATGCTTCTGGCGTTGACTTCTTAGGCCCTAACTGCTCGATCTGGTGGAACAACGCCCTAGGGTGAAGCCTAGGTTATCCGGAACGTAGAAATGACAGTACATTCAAACTGGTTGCAGTTATTCCTGTAAAACAATGGAAAGACTGTTGTATTTTAATTGTATTTTATGCTTTTAGCGATGAATTCTAAGTCGCTAGCTATTCGATCTGGTGGAGCAACGCCCTAGAGTGACGCCTAGCTTGCTCGGAACGTAGAAATGACCATTACTTTCACACTGGTTGCAATTATTCGTTTTATACGATGGAAAAGCTGTTGTATTTATATCGTATTTTATGCTTCTGGCGTTGACTTCTTAGGCCGTAACTATTCGACCTGGTGGAGCAACGCCCTAGAGTGAAACCTAGGTTGCCCGGAACGTAGAAATGACCATTACATTCACACTGGTTGCAATTATTCCTGTTATACGATGGAGAAACTGTTGTATTTTTATTGTATTCTATGCTTCTGGCGTTTAATTCTAAGTCGCTAGCTATTTGATCTGGTGGTGCAACTCCCTAGGGTGAAGCCTAGGTTGCCCGGAACGTAGAAATGAGCATAACTATCACACTGGTTGCAATTATTCGTTTTATACGATGGAAAAGCTGCCGTATTTATATCGTGTTTTATGCTTCCGGCGTTGACTTCTTAGGCCCTAACTATTCCATCTGGTGGAGCAATGCCTCAGTGTTAAGTCTACGATGCCCGAAACTCCGAAATGATCATTACTTTCACGCTTGTTGCAATTACTCCTGTTATACGATGAAAAGGCTGTTGTATTTTTATTGCATTTTATGCTTCTGGCGTTCACTTCTTAGGCCCTAACTATTCGATCTTGTGGAACAACGCCCTAGAGTGAAGCCTAGGTTGCACGGAACGTAGAAATGACCAACTCTTTCACACTGGTACCAATTATTCGCTTTATACATGGAAAAGCTTTTATATATATATTGCATTTTATGCTTCTGGCATTGAATTCTAAGTCCCTAGCTATTCGGTCTGGTGGAGCATCGTCCTAGAGTGAAGCCTAGATTGCCCGGAACGTAGAAATGACCATAACTTTCACACTGGTTACCATTATTCGTTTTATACGATGGAAAAGCTGTTGTATTTATATCGTATTTTATGCTTCTGGCGTTGACTTCTACGGCCGTAGCTATTCGATGTGGTGGAGTAATGCCCTAGAGTGAAACCTGGGTTACCCGGATCGTAGAAATGACCATCACTTTCACACTGGTTGCAATTATTCCTGTTATACAATGGTAAAGCTGTTGTATTTTTATTTCATTTTATGCTTCGGGCATTGACTTCTAAGGCCCTAACTATTCAATCTGTTGGAGCAACGCCCTTGGGTGAAGCCTAGGTTGCTCGGAAAGTAGAAATGTCCATAAGTTTCATACTGGTTGCAATTATTCGTTTTATACGATGGAAAGACTGTTGTATTTATATTGTATTTTATGCTTCTGGCGTTGACTTCTAAGTCACTAACCATTCGATCTGGTGGAGCAACGCCCTACAGTGAAGCCTATGTTGCCCGGAACGTAGAAATGACCATAACTTTCACGCTGGTTGCAATTGCTCTTTTTGTACAATGGAAAAACTGTTGTAACTATATTGTATTTTATGCTTCTGGCGTTGACTTCTAAGGCCGTAGCTATTCGATGTGGTGGAGCAACGCCCTAGACTGCAGCCTAGGCTGCACGGAAAGTAGAAATGACCATAACTTTCACACTGGTTGCAATTATTCGCTTTATACAATGGAAAAACTGTTGTATCTATATTGTATTTTATGCTTCTGGCGTTGACTTCTAAGGCCGTAGCTATTCGATGTGGTGGAGCAACGCCCTAGATTGGAGCCTAGGCTGCACGGAAAGTAGAAATGACCATAACTTTCACACTGGTTGCAATTATTCGTTTTATACGATGGAAAAGCTGTTGTATTCATATCGTATTTTATGTCTCTGCCGTTGACTTCTTAGGCCCTAACTATTCGATCTGGTGGAGCAATGCCATAGAGTGAAACGTAGGTTGCCCAGAACGTAGAAATGACCATTACTTTCACAATGTTTCCAATTATTCGTTTTATACGATGGAAAAACTGTTGTATTAATATTGCATTTTATGCTTCTGGCGTTGACTTCTTAGGCCCTAACTACTCGATCTGGTGGAGTAATGCCTCACAGTTAAGACTAGGATGCCCGAAACGCCGAAATGGTCATTACTTTCCCACTGGTTGCAATTATTCGTGCTATACGATGGAATAACTGTTGCATTCTTGTTGTATTTTCTGTTTCTGGCTTCGACTTCTAAGGTCCTAGCTATTCGATCTGGTGGGGCAACGTCCAAGAGTGAAGCCTATGTTGCGCGGAACGTAGAAATGACCATAACTTTTACACTGGTTGCAATTACTCTTTTTATACAATGGAAAAACTGTTGTATCTATATTGTATTTTATGCTTCTGGCGTTGGCTTCTAAGGCCGTAGCTATTCGATGTGGTGGAGCAACGCCCTAGATTGAAGCCTAGGTTGCCCGGAACGTAGAAATGACCATAACTTTCATACTGGTTGCAATTATTCGTTTTATACGATGGAAAAGCTGTAGTATTTATATCGTATTTTATGCTTCTGGCGTTGACTTCTTAGGCCCTAACTATTCCATCAGGTGGAATAACGCCCTGGAGTGAAGCCTAGGTTGCCCGGAACGTAGAAATGACCATAACTTTTACACTGGTAGCAATTATTCGTTTTATACATGGAAAAACTGTTCTATTTATTTTGTATTTTATGCTTCTGGCGTTGACTTCTAAGGCCCTACCTATTCGATCTGGCGCAGCAACACCCTACAGTGAAGCCTAGGTTGCTCGGAACGTAGAAATGACCATTACCTTCACACTGTTTGCAATAATTCATTTTATACGATGGCAAAGCTGTTGTATTTATATTGTATTTTATGCTTCTGGCGTTGACTTCTAAGGCCCTACCTATCCGATCTGGCGGAGCAACGACCTCGAGTGAAGCCTAGGTTGCCCGGAACGTAGAAATGACCATAACCTCACACTGGTTGCTATTATTCGTTTTATACGATGAAAAAGCTGTTATATTTATATTGCATTTTATGCTTCTGGCGTTGACTTCTTAGGCCCTAACTATTCGATCTGGTGGAACAACGCCCTAGAGTGAAGCCTAGGTTGCCAGGAACGTAGAAATGACCATTACTTTCACACTGTTTGCAAATATACATTATATACGATGGAAAGGCTGTTGTACTTATATTGTATTTTATCCTTCTGGCGTTGACTTCTTAGGCCCTAACTATTTAACCTGGTGGAGCACCGCCCTAGAGTGAGCCTAGGTTGCCCGGAACGTAGAACATACCATTACCTTCACACTGGTTGCAATTATTGCTGCTATACGATGGAAAAACTGTTGCATCTTTATTGTATTTTATGCTTCTGGCGTTGACTTCATAGGCCCTAACTATTCCATCTGGTGGAACAACGCCCTAGGGTGAAGCCTAGGTTGCCCGGAACGTAGAAATGACCAACTCTTTCACACTGGTACCAATTATTCGTTTTATACATGGAAAAGCTTTTATATATATATTGCATTTTATGCTTCTGGCATTGAATTCTAAGTCCCTAGCTATTCGGTCTGGTGGAGCAACGCCCTAGAGTGAAGCCTAGGTTGCCCGGAACGTAGAAATGACCATTGCTTTCACAATGTATGCAATTATTCATTTTATTCGGTGGAAAAACTGTTGTACTTAGATTGTATTTTATTCTCCTGGCGTTGAATTCTAAGTCCCTAGCTATTCGATCTGGTGGAGCAACGCCCTAGAGTGAAACCTGGATTACCCGGAACGTCGAAATGACCTGTACTTTCACACTGTTTGCAGTTATTCCTGTTATACGATGGAACAACTGTGGCATCTTTATTGTATTTTATGCTTCTGGCGTTGACTTCATAGGCCCTAACTATTCGATCTCGTGGAGCATCGTCCTAGAGTGAAGCCTAGATTGCCCGGAACGTAGAAATGACCATAACTTTCACACTGGTTACCATTATTAGTTTTATACGATGGAAAAGCTGTTGTATTTATATCGTATTTTATGCTTCTGGCGTTGACTTCTACGGCCGTAGCTATTCGATGTGGTGGAGTAATGCCCTAGAGTGAAACCTGGGTTACCCGGATCGCAGAAATGACCATCACTTTCACACTGGTTGCAATTATTCCTGTTATACAATGGTAAAGCTGTTGTATTTTTATTTCATTTTATGCTTCGGGCATTGACTTCTAAGGCCCTAACTATTCAATCTGTTGGAGCAACGCCCTTGGGTGAAGCCTAGGTTGCTCGGAAAGTAGAAATGTCCATAAGTTTCATACTGGTTGCAATTATTCGTTTTATACGATGGAAAGACTGTTGTATTTATATTGTATTTTATGCTTCTGGCGTTGACTTCTAAGGCACTAACCATTCGATCTGGTGGTGCAACGCCCTATAGTGAAGCCTAGGTTGCCCGGAACGTAGAATTGGCCATCACTTTCAAACTGGTTGCAATTAATCCTGTTATACGATGGAAAAACTGTTGTATTTTTATTGCCTTTTATGCTTCGGGCGTTGACTTCTAAGGCCCTAACTATTCAATCTGTTCGAGCAACGCCCTAGGGTGAAGCCTAGGTTGCCCGGAAAGTAGAAATGACGTTAACTTTCATAGTGTATGCAATTATTCGTTTTATACGATGGAAAAACTTTTGTATTTATATTGTATTTTATGCATCTGGCGTTGACTTCTAAGGCACTAACTATTCGATCTTGTGCATCAACGCCCTAGAGTGAAGCCTAGGTTGCCCGGTAAGTAGAAATGACCATCACTCTCAAACTGGTTGCAATTATTCCTGTTATATGATGGAAAAACTGTTGTATTTTTATTGCATTTTATGCTTCGGGCATTGACTTCTAAGGCCCTAACTATTCAATCTGTTGGAGCAATGCCCTAGGGTGAAGCCTAGGTTGCCCGGAAAATATAAATGACCATAAGTTTCATACTGGTTGCAATTATTCGTTTTATACGATGGAAAAACTGTTGTATTTATATTGTATTTTATGCTTCTGGCGTTCACTTCTTAGGCCCGAACTATTCGATCTGGTGGATCAACGGCCGAGGGTGAAGCCTAGGTTGCCCGGAACGTAGAAATGACCATAACTTTTACACTGGTAGCAATTTTTCGTTTTATACAATGGAAAAACTGTTCTATTTATTTTATATTTTATGCTTCGGGCGTTGACTTCTAAGGCCCTAACTATTCTATCTGGTGGATCAACGCCCTAGAGTGAAGCCTAGGCTGCTCGGAATGTAGAAATGACCATAACATTCACACTGGTGGAAATTATTCGTTTTATACGATGGAAAAACTGTTGTATTTTTATTGCATTTTATGCTTCGGGCATTGACTTCAAAGGCCCTAACTATTCAATCTGTTGGTGCAACACCCTAGGGTGAAGCCCAGGTTGCCCGGAAAGTAGAAATGACCATAACGATCATACTGGTTGCAATTATTCGTTTTATATGATGGATAAACTGTTGTATTTATATTATATTTTATGCTTCTGGCGTTTACTTCTTAGGCCCTAACTATTCGATCTGGTGGAACAACGCCCTAGGGTGAAACCTAGGTTACCCGGAACGTAGAAATGACCAGTACTTTCACACTGTTTGCAATTATTCCTGTTATACGATGGAAAAACTGTTGCATCTGTATTGTATTTTATGCTTCTGGCGTTGACTTCCAAGGCCCTAACTATTCGATCAGGTGGAGCAACGCCCTAGAGTGAAGCCTAGGTTGCTCGAAATGTAGAAATGACCGTTACTTTCACACTGCATGCAAATATACATTATATACGATGGAAAATCTGTTGTATTTATGTTGTATTTTATGCTTCTGGCGTCGACTTCTTAGGCCCTAACTATTTGATCTGGTGGAGCAACGCCCTAAAGTGAAGCCTAGGTTGCCCGGAACGTAGAAGTGACCATAACTTCCACACTGGTTGCAATTATTCATTTAATATGATGGAAAAGCTGTTGTATTTATATCGTATTTTATGCTTCGGGCGTTGACTTCTTAGGCCCTAACATTTCGATCTGGTGGAGCAACGCCCTACAGTGAAGCCTAGGTTGCCCGGAACGTAGATATGACCATAACCTTCACACAGGTTGCAATTATTCGTTTTATACGGTGTAAAGGCTGTTGTGTTTATTTTGTATTTTATTTTTCTGGTGTTGACTTCTTAGGCCCTAACTATTCGATCTGGAGGAACAACGCCGTAGAGTGAAGCCTAGGTTGCCGGGAACGTATAAATGACCATTACTTTCACACTGTTTGAAATTATTCCTTTTATACGATGGGAAAGCTGTTGTATTTATATCGTATTTTATGCTTCTGGCGTTGACTTCTAAGGCCCTAGCTATTCGATTTGGCGGAGCAACGCCCTAGAGTGTGGCCTAGGTTGCCCGGTACGTAGAAATATCCATTACTTTCACACTGTTTGCAAATATACATTATATACGACGGAAAATCTGTTGTATTTATGTTGTATTTTATGCTTCTGGCGTTGACTTCTTAGGCCCTAACTATTTGATCTGGTGGAGCAACGCCCTAAAGTGAAGCCTAGGCTGCCCGGAACGTAGAAGTGACCATAACTTCCACACTGGTTGCTATCATTTGTTTTATATGATGGAAAAACTGTTGTATTTATATTGTATTTTATGCTTCTGGCGTTCACTTCTTAGGCCGTAGCTATTCGATCTGAAGGAGCAACGCCCTGGAGAGAAACCTAGGTTGCCCGGAACGTAGAAATGACCACTACTATCACACTGTTTGCAGTTATTCATTTTATACGATGGAAAAACTGTTGTACTTACAATGTATTTTATTCTTATGGCGTTGAATTCTAAGTCCCTAGCTATTCGATATGGTGGAGCAACGCCCTAGAGTGAAACCTAGGTTACCCGGAACGTAGAAATGACCACTACTTTCATACTGTTTGCAGTTATTCCTGTTATACGATGGAAAAACTTTTGCATCTATATTGTATTTTATGCTTACGGCGTTGACTTCTAAGGCCCTAGCTATTCGATTTGGTGAAGCAACGCCCTAGAGTGGGGCCTAGGTTGCCCGGAACGAAGAAATGTCCATATCTTTCACACTGTTTGCAATTATTCATTTTATACGATGGCAATGCTGTTGTATTTATATTGCATTTTATCCTTCTGGCGTTGACTTCTTAGGCCCTAACTATTTAACCTGGTGGAGCTCCGCCCTAGAGTGAGCCTAGGTTGCCCGGAACGTAGAACATACCATTACCTTCACACTGGTTGCAATTATTCCTGCTATACGATGGAAAAACTGTTGCATCTTTATTGTATTTTATGCTTCTGGCGTTGACTTCATAGGCCCTAACTATTCCATCCGGTGGAACAACGCCCTAGGGTGAAGCCTAGGTTGCCCGGAACGTAGAAATGACCAACTCTTTCACACTGGTACCAATTATTCGTTTTATACATGGAAAAGCTTTTATATATATATTGCATTTTATGCTTCTGGCATTGAATTCTAAGTCCCTAGCTATTCGGTCTGGTGGAGCAACGCCCTAGAGTGAAGCCTGGGTTGCCCTGAACGTAGAAATGACCATTGCTTTCACAATGTATGCAATTATTCATTTTATTCGGTGGAAAAACTGTTGTACTTAGATTGTATTTTATTCTCCTGGCGTTGAATTCTAAGTCCCTAGCTATTCGATCTGGTGGAGCAACGCCCTAGAGTGAAACCTGGATTACCCGGAACGTCGAAATGACCTGTACTTTCGCACTGTTTGCAGTTATTCCTGTTATACGATGGAACACCTGTGGCATCTTTATTGTATTTTATGCTTCTGGCGTTGACTTCATAGGCCCTAACTATTCGATCTCGTGGAGCATCGTCCTAGAGTGAAGCCTAGATTGCCCGGAACGTAGAAATGACCATAACTTTCACACTGGTTACCATTATTCGTTTTATACGATGGAAAAGCTGTTGTACTTATATCGTATTTTATGCTTCTGGCGTTGACTTCTACGGCCGTAGCTATTCGATGTGGTGGAGTAATGCCCTAGAGTGAAACCTGGGTTACCCGGATCGTAGAAATGACCATCACTTGCACACTGGTTGCAATTATTCCTGTTATACGATGGAAAAACTGTTGTATTTTTATTGCCTTTTATGCTTCGGGCGTTGACTTCTAAGGCCCTAACTATTCAATCTGTTCGAGCAACGCCCTAGGGTGAAGCCTAGGTTGCCCGGAAAGTAGAAATGACGTTAACTTTCATAGTGTTTGCAATTATTCGTTTTATACGATGGAAAAGCTTTTGTATTTATATTGTATTTTATGCATCTGGCGTTGACTTCTAAGGCACTAACTATTCGATCTTGTGCATCAACGCCCCAGAGTGAAGCCTAGGTTGCCCGGTAGGTAGAAATGACCATCACTCTCAAACTGGTAGCAATTATTCCTGTTATATGATGGAAAAACTGTTGTATTTTTATTGTATTTTATGCTTCGGGCATTGACTTCTAAGGCCCTAACTATTCAATCTGTTGGAGCAATGCCCTAGGGTGAAGCCTAGGTTGCGCGGAAAGTAGAAATGACAATAACTTTCACACTGGTTGTAATTATTCGTTTTATACGATGGAAAAGCTGTTGCATCTTTATTGTATTTTATGATTCTGTCGTTGTCGTCTAAGGCCGTAGCTAGTAGATGTGGTGGAGCATCGCACTAGAGTGACGCCTAGTTTGCCCGGAACGTGGAATGACCATTACTTTCGCAATGTTTGCAATTATACATTTTATACGATGGAAAAACTGTTGTACTTATATTGTATTTTATGCTTCTGGCGTTGACTTCTAAGGCCCTAACTATTCGATCTGGTGGAGCGACGCCCTAGAGTGAAGCCTAGGTTGCCTGGAACATACAAATGACCATCACTTTCACACGGGTTGCAATAATTCCTGTTATAGGACGGAAAGACTGTTGTATTTTTATTGTATTTTATGCTTCAGGCGTTGTCTTCTTAGGCCATAGCTATTCGATGTAGTGGAAGGACGCCATAGACTGAAGCCTAGGTTGCCCGGAACATAGAAATGACCATCACTATCACACTGGTTGCAATTATTCCTGTTATACGATGGAAAAGCTCTTGTATATTTAATGTATTTTATGCTTCGGGCGTTGACTTCTATGGCCCTACCTATTCGATCTGGTGGAGCAACGCCCTAGAGTGAAACCTAGGTTGCCCGGAATGTAGAAAGTACCATAACTTTCACACTGGTCGCAATTATTCGTTTTATAGGATGGAAAAACTGTTGCATTTATATTGTATTTTATGCTTCTGGCGTTAACTTCTTAGGCCCTAACTATTCGATCTGGTGGAACAACGCCCTAGGGTGAAGCCTAGGTTGACCGGAACGTAGAAATGACCATCGCTTTCAAACTGGTTGCAATTATTCCTGTTATATGATGGACAACAGTTGTATTTTTATTGCATTTTATGCTTCGGGCACTGACTTCTATGTTCCTAACTATTCAATCTGTTGGAGCAACGCCCTAGGGTGAAGCCTAGGTTGCCCGGAACGTGGAATGACCATTACTTTCGCAATGTTTCCAATTATTCATTTTATACGATGGAAAAACTGTTGTACTTATATTGTATTTTATACTTCTGGCGTTGACTTCTTGTGCCCTAACTGTTCCATATGGTGGAACAACGCCCTAGGGTGAAGCCTAGGTTGCCCGCAACGTAGAAATGGAAATAACTTTCACACCGGTAGCAATTATTCGTTTTATACGATAGAAAAACAGTTCTATTTATTTTGTATTTTATGCTTCGGCCGTTGACTTCTAAGGCCCTAACTATTCAATCTGATGGAGCAACGCCCTAGGGTGATGCCTAGGTTGCCCGGAAAGTAGAAATGACGTTAACTTCCACACCGGTAGCAATTATTCGTTTTACACGACGGAAAACTGTTATATTTATATTGTCTCTTATGCTTCTGGCGTTGACTTCTTAGGCCCTAACAATTCGACCTGGTGGAACAACGACCTAGAGTGAGGCCTAGGTTGTCCGGAACGTAGAACTGACCATAACTTTTACACTGGTAGCAATTATTCGTTCTATACAATGGAAAAACTGTTGTATTTATATTGTATTTTATGCTTCTGGCGTTGACTTCTAAGGCACTAACTATTCGATGTGGTGGAGCAACGTCCTAGAGTGAAGCCTAGGTTGCGCGGAACGTAGAAATGACCATAACTTTCACACTGGTTGCTATTATCCGTTCTATACGATGGAAAAACTGTTATATTTATACTGTATCTTATGCTTCTGGCGTTGACTTCTTAGGCCCTAACAATTCGATCTGGTGGAACAACGACCTAGAGTGAGGCCTAGGTATCCAGGAACGTAGAAATGACCATCACTTCCATACTGGCAGCAATTATTCGTTTTATACGATGGAAAAACTGTTGTATTTATATTGTGTTTTATGCTTCTGGCGTTGACTTCTAAGGCACTAACTATTCGATCTGGCGGTGCAACGCCCTAGAGTGAAGCCTAGGTTGCCCGGAACGTAGAAATGACCATCACTTTCAAACTGGTTGCAATTATTCCTGTTATATGATGGAAAAACTGTTGTATTTTTATTGCATTTTATGCTTCGGGCATTGACTTCTAAGGTCCTAACTATTCAATCTGTTGGAGCAACGCGCTAGGGTGAAGCCTAGGTTGCGCGGAAAGTAGAAATGACAATAACTTTCACACTGGTTGCAATTATTCGTTTTATACGATGGAAAAGCTGTTGCAGCTTTATTGTATTTTATGATTCTGTCGTTGTCGTCTAAGGCCGTAGCTAGTAGATGTGGTGGAGCAGCGCACTAGAGTGACGCCTAGTTTGCCCGGAACGTGGAATGACCATTACTTTCGCAATGTTTGCAATTATACATTTTATACGATGGAAAAACTGTTGTACTTATATTGTATGTTATGCTTCTGGCGTTGACTTCTAAGGCCCTAACTATTCGATCTGGTGGAGCGACGCCCTAGAGTGAAGCCTAGGTTGCCTGGAACATACAAATGACCATCACTTTCACACGGGTTGCAATAATTCCCGTTATAGGACGGAAATACTGTTGTATTTTTATTGTATTTTATGCTTCAGGCGTTGTCTTCTTAGGCCATAGCTATTCGATGTAGTGGAAGGACGCCATAGACTGAAGCCTAGGTTGCCCGGAACATAGAAATGACCATCACTATCACACTGGTTCCAATTATTCCTGTTATACGATGGAAAAGCTCTTGTATATTTAATGTATTTTATGCTTCGGGCGTTGACTTCTATGGCCCTACCTATTCGATCTGGTGGAGCAACGCCCTAGAGTGAAACCTAGGTTGCCCGGAATGTAGAAAGTACCATAACTTTCACACTGGTCGTTATTATTCGTTTTATAGGATGGAAAAACTGTTGCATTTATATTGTATTTTATGCTTCTGGCGTTAACTTCTTAGGCCCTAACTATTCGATCTGGTGGAACAACGCCCTAGGGTGAAGCCTAGGTTGACCGGAACGTAGAAATGACCATCGCTTTCAAACTGGTTGCAATTATTCCTGTTATATGATGGACAACAGTTGTATTTTTATTGCATTTTATGCTTCGGGCACTGACTTCTATGTTCCTAACTATTCAATCTGTTGGAGCAACGCCCTAGGGTGAAGCCTAGGTTGCCCGGAACGTGGAATGACCATTACTTTCGCAATGTTTCCAATTATTCATTTTATACGATGGAAAAACTGTTGTACTTATATTGTATTTTATGCTTCTGGCGTTGACTTCTTGTGCCCTAACTGTTCCATATGGTGGAACAACGCCCTAGGGTGAAGCCTAGGTTGCCCGCAACGTAGAAATGGAAATAACTTTCACACCGGTAGCAATTATTCGTTTTATACGATAGAAAAACAGTTCTATTTATTTTGTATTTTATGCTTCGGCCGTTGACTTCTAAGGCCCTAACTATTCAATCTGTTCGAGCAACGCCCTAGGGTGAAGCCTAGGTTGCCCGGAAAGTAGAAATGACGTTAACTTTCATAGTGTATGCAATTATTCGTTTTATACGATGGAAAAACTTTTGTATTTATATTGTATTTTATGCATCTGGCGTTGACTTCTAAGGCACTAACTATTCGATCTTGTGCATCAACGCCCTAGAGTGAAGCCTAGGTTGCCCGGTAAGTAGAAATGACCATCACTCTCAAACTGGTTGCAATTATTCCTGTTATATGATGGAAAAACTGTTGTATTTTTATTGCATTTTATGCTTCGGGCATTGACTTCTAAGGCCCTAACTATTCAATCTGTTGGAGCAATGCCCTAGGGTGAAGCCTAGGTTGCCCGGAAAATATAAATGACCATAAGTTTCATACTGGTTGCAATTATTCGTTTTATACGATGGAAAAACTGTTGTATTTATATTGTATTTTATGCTTCTGGCGTTCACTTCTTAGGCCCGGACTATTCGATCTGGTGGATCAATGGCCGAGGGTGAAGCCTAGGTTGCCCGGAACGTAGAAATGACCATAACTTTTACACTGGTAGCAATTTTTCGTTTTATACAATGGAAAAACTGTTCTATTTATTTTATATTTTATGCTTCGGGCGTTGACTTCTAAGGCCCTAACTATTCTATCTGGTGGATCAACGCCCTAGAGTGAAGCCTAGGCTGCTCGGAATGTAGAAATGACCATAACATTCACACTGGTTGAAATTATTCGTTTTATACGATGGAAAAACTGTTGTATTTATATTGTTTTTTATGCTTCTGGCGTTGACATCTGAGACACTAACTATTCGATCTGGTGGAGCAACGCCCTAGAGTGAAGCCGAGATTGCCCGGAACGTAGAAATGACCATTACTTTCACAATGTTTGCAATTATTCATTTTATACGATGGTAAACTGTTGTACTTATATTGCATTTTATTCTTCAGGCGTTGACTTCTTAGGCCCTAACTATTCGATCTGGTGGGACAACGCCCTAGAGTGAAGCCTAGGTTACCAGGAACGTAGAAATGACCATTACTTTCACACTGTTTGCAAATATACATTATATACGATGGAAAGGCTGTTGTATTTATATTGTATTTTATGCTTCTGGCGTTGACTTCTTAGGCCCTAACTATTTAACCTGGTGGAGCACCGCCCTAGAGTGAAGCCTAGGTTGCCCGGAACGTAGAACATACCATTACCTTCACACTGGTTGCAATTATTCCTGTTATACGATGGAAAAACTGTTCTATTTATATTGTATTTTATGCTTCTGGCGTTGTCTAGTTAGGCACTAACTATTCGATCTTGTGGAACAACGCCCTAGAGTGAAGCCTAGGTTGCCTGGAACGTAGAAATGACCATCACTTTCACACGGGTTGGAATTATTCCTCTTATAGGATGGAAAGACTGTTATATATTTATTGTATTTTATTCTTCTGGTGTTGACTTCTTAGGCCCTAACTATTCCATCTGGTGGAACAACGCCCTAGGGTAAAGCCCAGATTGCGCGGAACGTAGAAATGACCATTACTTTCACACTGTTTGCAATTATTCCTTTTATACGATGGAAAAGCTGTTGTATTTATATCGTATTTTATGCTTTTGGCGTTGACTTCTAAGGACCTAACTATTCGATCTGGTGGAGCAACGCCCTAGAGTGAAGCCTAGGTTGCTCGGAATGTAGAAATGACCATAAGTTGCATACTGGTTGCAATTATTCGTTTTATACGATGGAAAAACTGTTGTATTTATATTGTATTTTATGCTTCTGGCGTTGACTTCTAAGGCTCTAAATATTCGATCTGGTGGAGCAATGCCTCAGAGTTAAGTCTAGGATGCCCGAACCGCCGAAATGGTCATTACTTTCACGCTTGTTGCAATTATTCCTGTTATACGATGAAAAGACTGTTGTATTTTTATTGTATTTTATGCTCCTGGCGTTGACTTCTAAGGCTCTAACTATTCGATCTGGTGGAGCAACACCCTGGAGTGAAGCCTAGGTTGCCCGGAAAGTGGAAATGACCAGAACTCTCACACTGGTTGCAATTATTCGTTTTATACGATGGAAAAACTGTTGCATCTTTATCGTATTTTATGCTTCTGGCGTTGACTTCTTAGGCCGTAACTATTCGATCTGGTGGAGCAACGCCCTGGAGTGAAACCTGGGTTGCCCGGAACGCAGAAATGACCACTACTATCCCACTGGTTGCAAATTATTCCTGCTATACGATGGAAAAACTGTTGTATTTTTATTGCATTTTATGCTTCTGGCGTTCACTTCTTAGGCCCTAACTATTCGATCTGGTGGAACAACGGCCTAGGGTGAAGCCTAGGTAGCCCGGAACGTTGAAATGACCATAACTTTCACACTGGTTGCAATTACTTGTTTTATACGATGGAAAAGCTATTGTATTTATATCGTATTTTATGCTTCTGGCGTTGACTTCTTAGGCCCTAACTATTCCATCTGGTGGAACAGCGCCCTAGAGTAAAGCCCAGGTTGCGCGGAACGTAGAAATGACCATAACTTTCACACTGGTACCAATTATTCGCTTTATACAATGGAAAAACTGTTCTATTTATATTGTATTTTATGCTTCTGGCGTTGTCTAGTTAGGCACTAACTATTCGATCTTGTGGAACAACGCCCTAGAGTGAAGCCTAGGTTGCCTGGAACGTAGAAATGACCATCACTTTCACACGGGTTGCAATTATTCCTCTTATAGGATGGGAAGACTGTTATATATTTATTGTATTTTGTGCCTCAGGCGTAGGCTTCTAAGGCCCTAACTATTCAATCTGTTGGAGCAACGCCCTTGGGTGAAGCCTAGGTTGCCCGGAACGCAGAAATGACCATAACTTTCACACTGGTTGCAATTATTCGTTTTATACGATGGAAAAACTGTTGTATTTATATTGTATTTTATGCTTCTGGCGTTCACTTCTCAGGCCCTAACTATTCGATCTGGTGGAACAACGCCCTAGAGTGAAGTCTAGGTTGCTCGATATGTAGAAATGGCCATAACTTTCACACTGGTTGCGATTATTCATTCTATACGATGGAAAAGCTGTTATATTTATATTGTATTTTATGCTTCTGGCGTTGACTTCTTAGGCCCTAATTACTCGATCTGTTGGAACAACGCCCCAGAGTGAAGCCTAGGTTGCCCGGAACGTAGTAATGACCATCACTTTCACACTGGTTGCAATAATTCCTGTTATACGATGGAAAAACTCTTGTATATTTATTGTATTTTATGCTTGGGCGTTGACATTTAAGGCCGTAGCTATTAGATGTGGTGGAGCAACGCTCCAGAGTGTCGCATAGGTTGCCCGGAACGTAGAAATGACCATTACTTTCACAATGCTTGCAAATATTCATTTTATACGATGGAAAAACTCTTGTATATTTATTGTATTTTATGCTTGGGCGTTGACTTCTATGGCCCTACCTATTCGATCTGGTAGAGCAACACCCTACAGTGAAGCCTAGGTTGCACGATCCGAAGATATGACCATAACCTTCACACAGGTTGCAATTATTCATTTTATACGATGGAAAAGCTGTTGTATTTATATCGTATTTTATGCTTCTTGCGCTGACTTCTTAGGCCCTAACTATTCCATCTGGTGGAACAACGCCCGAGCGTGAAGCCTCGGTTGCCCGGAACGTAGAAATGACCATAACCTTCACACTGTTTGCTATAATTCATTTTATACGATGGCAAAGCTGTTGTATTTATATTGTATTTTATGCTTCTGGCGTTGACTTCTAAGGCCCTATCTCTTCGATTTGGTGGAGCAACGCCACAGAGTTAAGCCTAGGATGCCCGGAACGCCGAAATGGTCATTACTTTCGCACTGGTTGCAATTAGTCATGCTATACGATGGAAAATCTGTTGCATATTTATTGTATTTTATGCTTCTGGCGTTGACTTCTAAGGCCGTATCTTTTAGCTGTGGTGGAGCAACGCCCTAGAGTGACGCCTAGGTTGCCCGGCACGTAGAAATGACCATTACTTTCACAATGTTTGCAATTATTCATTTTATACGATGGTAAACTGTTGTACTTATATTGCATTTTATTCTTCAGGCGTTGACTTCTTAGGCCCTAACTATTCGATCTGGTGGGACAACGCCCTAGAGTGAAGCCTAGGTTACCAGGAACGTAGAAATGACCATTACTTTCACACTGTTTGCAAATATACATTATATACGATGGAAAGGCTGTTGTATTTATATTGTATTTTATGCATCTGGCGTTGACTTCTTAGGCCCTAACTATTTAACCTGGTGGAGCACCGCCCTAGAGTGAAGCCTAGGTTGCCCGGAACGTAGAACATACCATTACCTTCACACTGGTTGCAATTATTCCTGTTATACGATGGAAAAACTGTTCTATTTATATTGTATTTTATGCTTCTGGCGTTGTCTAGTTAGGCACTAACTATTCGATCTTGTGGAACAACGCCCTAGAGTGAAGCCTAGGTTGCCTGGAACGTAGAAATGACCATCACTTTCACACGGGTTGCAATTATTCCTCTTATAGGATGGAAAGACTGTTATATATTTATTGTATTTTATTCTTCTGGTGTTGACTTCTTAGGCCCTAACTATTCCATCTGGTGGAACAACGCCCTAGGGTAAAGCCCAGATTGCGCGGAACGTAGAAATGACCATTACTTTCACACTGTTTGCAATTATTCCTTTTATACGATGGAAAAGCTGTTGTATTTATATCGTATTTTATGCTTTTGGCGTTGACTTCTAAGGACCTAACTATTCGATCTGGTGGAGCAACGCCCTAGAGTGAAGCCTAGGTTGCTCGGAATGTAGAAATGACCATAAGTTGCATACTGGTTGCAATTATTCGTTTTATACGATGGAAAAACTGTTGTATTTATATTGTATTTTATGCTTCTGGCGTTGACTTCTAAGGCTCTAAATATTCGATCTGGTGGAGCAATGCCTCAGAGTTAAGTCTAGGATGCCCGAACCGCCGAAATGGTCATTACTTTCACTCTTGTTGCAATTATTCCTGTTATACGATGAAAAGACTGTTGTATTTTTATTGTATTTTATGCTCCTGGCGTTGACTTCTAAGGCTCTAACTATTCGATCTGGTGGAGCAACACCCTGGAGTGAAGCCTAGGTTGCCCGGAAAGTGGAAATGACCAGAACTCTCACACTGGTTGCAATTATTCGTTTTATACGATGGAAAAACTGTTGTATTTATATCGTATTTTATGCTTCTGGCGTTGACTTCTAAGGCACTAACCATTCGATCTGGTGGAGCAACGCCCTAGAGTGAAGCCTAGGTTGCCCGGAAGGTAGAATTGGCCATCACTTTCAAACTGGTTGCAATTAATCCTGTTATACGATGGAAAAACTGTTGTATTTTTATTGCGTTTTATGCTTCGGGCGTTGACTTCTAGGGCCCTATCTATTCAATCTGTTGGAGCAACGCCCTAGGGTGAAGCCTAGGTTGCCCGGGAGGTAGAAATGACGTTAACTTTCATACTGGTTGCAATTATTCGTTTTATACGATGGAAAAACTGTTCTATTTATTTTGTATTTAATGCTTCAGGCGTTGGCTTCTAAGACCCTAACTGTTTGATCTGGTGGAGCAACGCCCTAGAGTGAAGCCTAGGTTGCCCGGAACGTAGAAGTGACCATAACTTTCACACTGGTTGCTATTATTCGTTTTATACGATGGAAAAACTGTTATATTTATTTTGTATTTTATGCTTCGGGCGTTGACTTCTACGGCCCTAACTGTTTGATATGGTGGAGCAACGCCCTAGAGTGAAGCTTAGGTGGCCCGGAACGTAGAAATGACCATAACTTTCACACTGGTTCCTATTATTCGATATAAACGATGGAAAATCAGTTATATTTATATTGTATTTTATGCTTCTGGCGTTCACTTCTTAGGCCCTAACTGTTCGATCTGGTGGAACAACGCCCTATAGTGAAGCCTAGGTTGCCCGGAACGTAGAAATGATCATTACCTTCACGCTTGTTGCAATTATTCCTGTTATACGATGAAAAAGCTGTTGCATTTTTATCGCATTTTTTGCTTCAGGCGTTGACTTCTAAGGCCGTATCTTTTAGCTGTGGTGGATCAACGCCCTAGAGTGACGCCTAGGTTGCCCGGCACGTAGAAATGACCATTACTTTCACAATGTTTGCAATTATTCATTTTATACGATGGTAAACTGTTGTACTTATATTGCATTTTATTCTTCTGGCGTTGACTTCTTAGGCCCTAACTATTCGATCTGGTGGAGCAATGCCTCAGAGTTAAGTCTAGGATGCCCGAAACGCCGAAATGATCATTACTTTCACGCTTGTTGCAATTATTCCTGTTATACCATGAAAAGACTGTTGTATTTTTATTGTATTTTGTGCCTCAGGCGTAGGCTTCTAAGGCCCTAACTATTCAATCTGTTGGAGCAACGCCCTTGGGTGAAGCCTAGGTTGCCCGGAACGCAGAAATGACCATAACTTTCACACTGGTTGCAATTATTCGTTTTATACGATGGAAAAACTGTTGTATTTATATTGTATTTTATGCTTCTGGCGTTGACATCTAAGGCCCTAACTGTTTGCTCTGGTGGAGCAACGCCCTTGGGTGAAGCCTAGGTTGCCCGGAATGTAGAAATGACCATAACTTTCACACTGGTTGCTATTATTCGTTTTATACGATGGAAAAACTGTTATATTTATATTGTATTTTATGCTTCTGGCGTTGACTTCTTAGGGCCTAACTATTCGATCTGGTGGAGCAATGCCTCAGAGTTAAGTATAGGATGCCCGAAACGCCGAAATGATCATTACTTTCACGCTTGTTGCAATTATTCCTGTTATACCATGAAAAGACTGTTGTATTTTTATTGTATTTTGTGCGTCAGGCGTGGGCTTCTAAGGCCGTAGCTATTCGATATGGTGGAGCACCGCCCTAGAGTGAAGCCTAGGTTGCTCGGAATGTAGAAATGACCATAACTTTCACACTGATTGCAATTATTCGTTTTATACGATGGAAAAACTGTTGCATCTTTATCGTATTTTATGCTTCTGGCGTTGACTTCTTAGGCCGTAACTATTCGATCTGGTGGAGCAACGCCCTGGAGTGAAACCTGGGTTGCCCGGAACGCAGAAATGACCACTACTATCCCACTGGTTGCAAATTATTCCTGCTATACGATGGAAAAACTGTTGTATTTTTATTGCATTTTATGCTTCTGGCGTTCACTTCTTAGGCCCTAACTATTCGATCTGGTGGAACAACGGCCTAGGGTGAAGCCTAGGTAGCCCGGAACGTTGAAATGACCATAACTTTCACACTGGTTGCAATTACTTGTTTTATACGATGGAAAAGCTATTGTATTTATATCGTATTTTATGCTTCTGGCGTTGACTTCTTAGACCCTAACTATTCCATCTGGTGGAACAGCGCCCTAGAGTAAAGCCCAGGTTGCGCGGAACGTCGAAATGACCATAACTTTCACACTGGTACCAATTATTCGCTTTATACAATGGAAAAACTGTTCTATTTATATTGTATTTTATGCTTCTGGCGTTGTCTACTTAGGCACTAACTATTCGATCTTGTGGAGCAACGCCCTAGAGTAAAGCCTAGGTTGCCTGGAACGTAGAAATGACCATCACATTCACACGGGTTGCAATTATTCCTCTTATAGGATGGAAAGACTGTTATATATTTATTGTATTTTATTCTTCTGGTGTTGACTTCTTAGGCCCTAACTATTCCATCTGGTGGAACAACGCCCTAGGGTAAAGCCCAGATTGCGCGGAACGTAGAAATGACCGTTACTTTCACACTGTTTGCAATTATTCCTTTTATACGATGGAAAAGCTGTTGTATTTACATCGTATTTTATGCTTTTGGCGTTGACTTCTAAGGACCTAACTATTCGATCTGGTGGAGCAACGCCCTAGAGTGAAGCCTAGGTTGCTCGGAATGTAGAAGTGACCATAAGTTGCATACTGGTTGCAATTATGCGTTTTATACGATGGAAAAACTGTTGTATTTATATCGTATTTTATGCTTTTGGCGTTGACTTCTAAGGACCTAACTATTCGATCTGGTGGAGCAACGCCCTAGAGTGAAGCCTAGGTTGCTCGGAATGTAGAAATGACCATAAGTTGCATACTGGTTGCAATTATTCGTTTTATACGATGGAAAAACTGTTGTATTTATATTGTATTTTATGCTCCTGGCGTTGACTTCTAAGGCCCTAACTATTCGATCTGGTGGAGCAACACCCTGGAGTGAAGCCTAGGTTGCCCGGAACGTGGAAATGACCAGAACTCTCACACTGGTTGCAATTATTCGTTTTATACGATGTAAAAGCTGTTGTATTTATATCGTATTTTATGCTTCTGGCGTTGACTTCTTAGGCCCTAACTAATCGATCTGGTGGAGCAACGCCCTAGAGTGAAGCCTAGGTTGCCCGGAACGTAGAACATACCGTTACCTTCACACTGGTTGCAATTATTCCTGTTATACGATGGAAATACTGTTGCACCATTATTGTATTTTATGCATGTGGCGTTGACATCTAATGCACTAACCATTCGATCTGGTGGAGCAAGTCCCTAGAGTGAAGCCTAAATTGCTCGGAACGTAGAAATGACCATAACTTTCACACTGGTTGCCATTATTCGTTTTCTACGATGGAAAAGCTGTTGCATTTATATCGTATTTTATGCTTCTGGCGTTGACTTCTAAGGCACTAACCATTCGATCTGGTGCAGCAACGCCCTAGAGTGAAGCCTAGGTTGCCCGGAACGTAGAATTGGCCATCACTTTCAAACTGGTTGCAATTAATCCTGTTATACGATGGAAAAGCTGTTGCATTTTTATTGCCTTTTATGCTTCGGGCGTTGACTTCTAGGGCCCTATCTATTCAATCTGTTGGAGCAACGCCCTAGGGTGAAGCCTAGGTTGCCCGGGAAGTAGAAATGACGTTAACTTTCATACTGGTTGCAATTATTCGTTTTATACGATGGAAAAACTGTTCTATTTATTTTGTATTTAATGCTTCGGGCGTTGGCTTCTAAGACCCTAACTGTTTGATCTGGTGGAGCAACGCCCTAGAGTGAAGCCTAGGTTGCCCGGAACGTAGAAGTGACCATAACTTTCACACTGGTTGCTATTATTCGTTTTATACGATGGAAAAACTGTTATATTTATTTTGTATTTTATGCTTCGGGCGTTGACTTCTACGGCCCTAACTGTTTGATATGGTGGAGCAACGCCCTAGAGTGAAGCTTAGGTGGCCCGGAACGTAGAAATGACCATAACTTTCACACTGGTTCCTATTATTCGATATAAACGATGGAAAATCAGTTATATTTATATTGTATTTTATGCTTCTGGCGTTCACTTCTTAGGCCCTAACTGTTCGATCTGGTGGAACAACGCCCTATAGTGAAGCCTAGGTTGCCCGGAACGTAGAAATGATCATTACCTTCACGCTTGTTGCAATTATTCCTGTTATACGATGAAAAAACTGTTGCATTTTTATTGCATTTTGTGCTTCAGGCGTTGACTTCTAAGGCCGTATCTTTTAGCTGTGGTCTAGCAACGCCCTAGAGTGACGCCTAGGTTGCCCGGCACGTAGAAATGACCATTACTTTCACAATGTTTGCAATTATTCATTTTATACGATGGTAAACTGTTGTACTTATATTGCATTTTATTCTTCTGGCGTTGACTTCTTAGGCCCTAACTATTCGATCTGGTGGAGCAATGCCTCAGAGTTAAGTCTAGGATGCCCGAAACGCCGAAATGATCATTACTTTCACGCTTGTTGCAATTATTCCAGTTATACCATGAAAAGACTGTTGTATTTTTATTGTATTTTGTGCCTCAGGCGTAGGCTTCTAAGGCTGTAGCTATTCGATATGGTGGAGCAACGCCCTACAGTGAAGCCTATGTTGCCCGGAACGTAGATATGACCATAACCTTCACACAGGTTGCAATTATTCCTTTTATACGGTGTAAAGGCTGTTGTGTTTATTTTGCATTTTATTCTTCTGGTGTTGACTTCTTGGGCCCTAACTATTCGATCTGGTGGAACAACGCCGTAGAGTGAAGCCTAGGTTGCCCGGAACGTAGAAATGGCCATAACTTTCACACTGGTTGCGATTATTCATTCTATACGATGGAAAAACTGTTATATTTATATTGTATTTTATGCTTCTGGCGTTGACTTCTTAGGCCCTAATTATTCGATCTGTTGGAACAACGCGCCAGAGTGAAGCCTAGGTTGCCCGGAACGTAGTAATGACCATCACTTTCACACTGGTTGCAATAATTCCTGTTATATGATGGAAAAACTCTTGTATATTTATTGTATTTTATGCTTGGGCGTTGACTTCTATGGCCCCACCAATACGATCTGGTAGAGCAGCACCCTACAGTGAAGCCTAGGTTGCACGGACCGAAGATATGACCATAACCTTCACACAGGTTGCAATTATTCATTTTATACGATGGAAAAGCTGTTGTATTTATATCGTATTTTATGCTTCTTGCGCTGACTTCCTAGGCCCTAACTATTCCATCTGGTGGAACAACGCCCTAGGGTGAAGCCTCGGTTGCCCGGAACGTAGAAATGACCATAACCTTCACACTGTTTGCTATAATTCATTTTATACGATGGCAAAGCTGTTGTATTTATATTGTATTTTATGCTTCTGGCGTTGACTTCTAAGGCCCTATCTCTTCGATTTGGTGGAGCAACGCCACAGAGTTAAGCCTAGGATGCCCGGAACGTCGAAATGGTCATTACTTTCGCACTGGTTGCAATTAGTCATGCTATACGATGGAAAATCTGTTGCATATTTATTGTATTTTATGCATCTGGCGTTGACTTCTAAGGCCGTATCTTTTAGCTGTGGTGGAGCAACGCCCTAGAGTGACGCCTAGGTTGCCCGGCACGTAGAAATGACCATTACTTTCACAATGTTTGCAATTATTCATTTTATACGATGGCAAACTGTTGTACTTATATTGCATTTTATTCTTCTGGCGTTGACTTCTTAGGCCCTAACTATTCGATCTGGTGGGACAACGCCCTAGAGTGAAGCCTAGGTTACCAGGAACGTAGAAATGACCATTACTTTCACACTGTTTGCAAATATACATTATATACGATGGAAGGGCTGTTGTATTTATATTGTATTTTATGCTTCTGGCGTTGACTTCTTAGGCCCTAACTATTTAACCTGGTGGAGCACCGCCCTAGAGTGAAGCCTAGGTTGCCCGGAACGTAGAACATACCATTACCTTCACACTGGTTGCAATTATTCCTGTTATACGATGGAAAAACTGTTGCATCTTTATTGTATTTTATGCTTCTGGCGTTGACTTCTTAGGCCCTAACTATTCCATCTGGTGGAACAACGCCCTAGGGTGAAGCCTCGGTTGCCCGGAACGTAGAAATGACCATAACTTTCACACTGGTAGCAATTATTCGTTTTATACATGGAAAAACTATTCTATTTATTTTGTATTTTATGCTTCTGGCATTGAATTCTAAGTCCCTAGCTATTCGATCTGGTGGGACAACGCCCTAGAGTGAAGCCTGGGTTGCCCGGAGCGTAGAAATGACCGTTGCTTTCACAATGTATGCAAATATTCATTTGATACGATGGAAAAACTGTTGTACTTATATTGTATTTTATTCTTCTGGCGTTGAATTCTAAGTCGCTAGCTATTCGAACTGGTGGAGCAACGCCCTAGAGTGAAACCTAGGTTACCCGGAACGTAGAAATGTCCAGTACTTTCATACTGTTTGCAGTTATTCCTGTTATACGATGGAAAAACTTTTGCATCTTTATTGTATTTTATGCTTCTGGCGTTTAATTCTAAGTCGCTAGCTATTTGATCTGGTCGAGCAACGACGTAGAGTGAAGCCTAGGTTGCCCGGAACGTAGAAATGACAATTACTTTCACACTGTTTGCTATTATTCATTTTGTACGATGGAAAAGCTGTAGTATTTATATCGTATTTTATGCTTCTGGCGTTGACTTCTTAGGCCCTAGCTATTCGATCTGGTGGGGCAACGCCCTAGAGTGAAGCCTAGGTTGCCCGGAACGTAGAAATGACCGTTGCTTTCACAATGTATGCAAATATTCATTTTATACGATGGAAAAACTGTTGTACTTATATTGTATTTTATTCTTCTGGCGTTGAATTCTAAGTCCCTAGCTTTTCGATCTCGTGGACCAACGCCCTAGAGTGAAACCTAGGTTACCCGGAACGTAGAAATCACCAGTACTTTCACACTGGTTGCAGTTATACCTGTTATACGATGGAAAAACTGTTGCACCTTTATTGTATTTTATGCTTCTGGCGTTGACATCTAAGGCCCTAACTGTTTGATCTGGTGGAGCAACGCCCTAGAGTAAAGCCTAGGTTGCTCGAAATGTAGAAATGGCCATAACTTTCACACTGGTTGCGATTATTCATTCTATACGATGGAAAATCTGTTATATTTATATTGTATTTTATGCTTCTGGCGTTGACTTCTTAGGCCCTAATTCTTCGATCTGTTGGAACAACGCCCCAGAGTGAAGCCTAGGTTGCCCGGAACGTAGTAATGACCATCACTTTCACACTGGTTGCAATAATTCCTGTTATACGATGGAAAAACTCTTGTATATTTATTGTATTTTATGCTTGGGCGTTGACTTCTATGGCCCCAACTATACGATCTGGTAGAGCAACACCCTACGGTGAAGCCTAGGTTGCACGGACCGAAGATATGACCATAACCTTCACACAGGTTGCAATTATTCATTTTATACGATGGAAAAGCTGTTGTATTTATATCGTATTTTATGCTTCTTGCGCTGACTTCTTAGGCCCTAACTAATCCATCTGGTGGAACAACGCCCTAGGGTGAAGCCTCGGTTGCCCGGAACGTAGAAATGACCATAACCTTCACACTGCTTGCTATAATTCATTTTATACGATGGCAAAGCTGTTGTATTTATATTGTATTTTATGCTTCTGGCGTTGACTTCTAAGGCCCTATCTCTTCGATTTGGTGGAGCAACGCCACAGAGTTAAGCCTAGGATGCCCGGAACGTCGAAATGGTCATTGCTTTCGCACTGGTTGCAATTAGTCATGCTATACGATGGAAAATCTGTTGCATATTTATTGCATTTTATGCTTCTGGCGTTGACTTCTAAGGCCGTATCTTTTAGCTGTGGTGGAGCAACGCCCAAGAGTGATGCCTAGGGTGCCCG
This sequence comes from Calliopsis andreniformis, assembly GCF_051401765.1. Taxonomy (NCBI): domain Eukaryota; kingdom Metazoa; phylum Arthropoda; class Insecta; order Hymenoptera; family Andrenidae; genus Calliopsis; species Calliopsis andreniformis. The sequence continues at coordinate 5,847,641 of NW_027480426.1, read as the reverse complement.
GAACGTTGAAATGACCATTACCTTCATGCTTGCTGCAATTATTCCTGTTATACGACGAAAAAACTGTTGTACTTTTATTGCATTTTATGCTTCAGTCGTTGACTTCTACGGCCGTAGCTATTCGATCTGGTGGAGTAATGCCCTAGAGTGAAACCTGGGTTACCCGGATTGTAGAAATGACCATCACTTTCACACTGGTTGCAATTATTCCTGTTATACAATGGAAAAGCTGTTGTATTTTTGTTTCATTTTATGCTTCTGGCGTTGACTTCTTAGGCCCTAACTATTCGATCTCGTGGACCATCGTCCTAGAGTGAAGCCTAGGTTGCCCGGAACGTAGAAATGACTATAACTTTCACACTGGGTGCAATTATTCGTTTTACACAATGGAAAAGCTGTAGTATTTATATCGTATTTTATGCTTCTGGCGTTGGCTTCTTAGGCCCTAACTATTCCATCTGGTGGAACAACGCGCTGGAGTGAAGCCTAGGTTGCCCGGAACGTAGAAATTACCATAACTTTCACACTGGTAGCAATTATTCGTTTTATACATGGAAAAACTATTCTATTTATTTTGTATTTTATGCTTCGGGCGTTGACTTCTTAGGCCCTAACTGTTCGATCTGGTGGAACAACGCCCTATAGTGAAGCCTAGGTTGCCCGGAACGTAGAAATGATCATTACCTTCACAATGTTTGCAATTATTCATTTTATACGATGGTACACTGTTGTACTTATATTGCATTTTATTCTTCTGGCGTTGACTTCTTAGGCCCTAACTATTCGATCTGGTGGAGCAATGCCTCAGAGTTAAGTCTAGGATGCCCGAAACGCCGAAATGATCATTACTTTCTCGCTTGTTGCAATTATTCCTGTTATACCATGAAAAGACTGTTGTATTTTTATTGTATTTTGTGCCTCAGGCGTAGGCTTCTAAGGCCGTAGCTATTCGATATGGTGGAGCAACGCCCTACAGTGAAGCCTATGTTGCCCGGAACGTAGATATGACCATAACCTTCACACAGGTTGCAATTATTCGTTTTACACGGTGTAAAGGCTGTTGTGTTTATTTTGCATTTTATTCTTCTGGTGTTGACTTCTTAGGCCCTAACTATTCGATCTGGTGGAACAACGCCGTAGAGTGAAGCCTAGGTTGCCCGGAACGTAGAAATGACCATTACTTTCACACTGTTTGCAATTATTCCTTTTATACTATGGAAAAGCTGTTGTATTTATATCGTATTTTATGCTTCTGGCGTTGACTTCTTAGGCCCTAACTATTCGATCTGGTGGAGCAATGCCTCAGAGTTAAGTCTAGGATGCCCGAAACGCCGAAATGATCATTACTTTCACGCTTGTTGCAATTATTCCTGTTATACCATGAAAAGACTGTTGTATTTTTATTGTATTTTGTGCCTCAGGCGTAGGCTTCTAAGGCCCTAACTATTCAATCTGTTGGAGCAACGCCCTTGGGTGAAGCCTAGGTTGCCCGGAACGCAGAAATGACCATAACTTTCACACTGGTTGCAATTATTCGTTTTATACGATGGAAAAACTGTTGTATTTATATTGTATTTTATGCTTCTGGCGTTCCCTTCTCAGGCCCTAACTATTCGATCTGGTGGAACAACGCCCTAGAGTGAAGCCTAGGTTGCTCGAAATGTAGAAATGGCCATAACTTTCACACTGGTTGCGATTATTCATTCTATACGATGGAAAAACTGTTATATTTATATTGTATTTTATGCTTCTGGCGTTGACTTCTTAGGCCCTAATTATTCGATCTGTTGGAACAACGCCCCAGAGTGAAGCCTAGGTTGCCCGGAACGTAGTAATGACCATCACTTTCACACTGGTTGCAATAATTCCTGTTATACGATGGAAAAACTCTTGTATATTTATTGTATTTTATGCTTGGGCGTTGACTTCTATGGCCCCACCTATACGATCTGGTAGAGCAACACCCTACAGTGAAGCCTAGGTAGCACGGACCGAAGATATGACCATAACCTTCACACTGTTTGCTATAATTGATTTTATACGATGGCAAAGCTGTTGTATTTATATTGTATTTTATGCTTCTGGCGTTGACTTCTAAGGCCCTATCTCTTCGATTTGGTGGAGCAACGCCACAGAGTTAAGCCTAGGATGCCCGGAACGTCGAAATGGTCATTACTTTCGCACTGGTTGCAATTTGCCATGCTATACGATGGAAAATCTGTTGCATATTTATTGCATTTTATGCTTCTGGCGTTGACTTCTAAGGCCGTATCTTTTAGCTGTGGTGGAGCAACGCCCTAGAGTGACGCCTAGGTTGCCCGGCACGTAGAAATGACCATTACTTTCACAATGTTTGCAATTATTCATTTTATACGATGGTAAACTGTTGTACTTATATTGCATTTTATTCTTCTGGCGTTGACTTCTTAGGCCCTAACTATTCGATCTGGTGGGACAACGCCCTAGAGTGAAACCTGGATTACCCGGAACGTAGAAATGACCTGTACTTTCACACTGTTTGCAGTTATTCCTGTTATACGATGGAACAACTGTTGCATCTTTATTGTATTTTATGCTTCTGGCGTTGACTTCTTAGTCCCTAACTATTCGATCTGGTGGAGCATCGTCCTGGAGTGAAGCCTAGGTTGCCCGGAACGTAGAAATGACCATAACATTCACACTGGTTACCACTATTCGTTTTATACGATGGAAAAGCTGTTGTATTTGTATCGTATTTTATGCTTCTGGCGCTGACTTCTTAGGCCCTAACTATTCCATTTGGTGGAACAACGCCCAAGAGTGATGCCTAGGGTGCCCGGAACGTAGAAATGACCATTACCTTCATGCTTGCTGCAATTATTCCTGTTATACGACGAAAAAACTGTTGTACTTTTATTGCATTTTATGCTTCAGTCGTTGACTTCTACGGCCGTAGCTATTCGATCTGGTGGAGTAATGCCCTAGAGTGAAACCTGGGTTACCCGGATTGTAGAAATGACCATCACTTTCACACTGGTTGCAATTATTCCTGTTATACAATGGAAAAGCTGTTGTATTTTTGTTTCATTTTATGCTTCTGGCGTTGACTTCTTAGGCCCTAACTATTCGATCTCGTGGACCATCGTCCTAGAGTGAAGCCTAGGTTGCCCGGAACGTAGAAATGACTATAACTTTCACACTGGGTGCAATTATTCGTTTTACACAATGGAAAAGCTGTAGTATTTATATCGTATTTTATGCTTCTGGCGTTGGCTTCTTAGGCCCTAACTATTCCATCTGGTGGAACAACGCGCTGGAGTGAAGCCTAGGTTGCCCGGAACGTAGAAATTACCATAACTTTCACACTGGTAGCAATTATTCGTTTTATACATGGAAAAACTATTCTATTTATTTTGTATTTTATGCTTCGGGCGTTGACTTCTTAGGCCCTAACTGTTCGATCTGGTGGAACAACGCCCTATAGTGAAGCCTAGGTTGCCCGGAACGTAGAAATGATCATTACCTTCACAATGTTTGCAATTATTCATTTTATACGATGGTAAACTGTTGTACTTATATTGCATTTTATTCTTCTGGCGTTGACTTCTTAGGCCCTAACTATTCGATCTGGTGGAGCAATGCTTGAGAGTTAACTCTAGGATGCCCGAAACGCCGAAATGATCATTACTTTCACGCTTGTTGCAATTATTCCTGTTATACCATGAAAAGACTGTTGTATTTTTATTGTATTTTGTGCCTCAGGCGTAGGCTTCTAAGGCTGTAGCTATTCGATATGGTGGAGCAACGCCCTACAGTGAAGCCTATGTTGCCCGGAACGTAGATATGACCATAACCTTCACACAGGTTGCAATTATTCGTTTTATACGGTGTAAAGGCTGTTGTGTTTATTTTGCATTTTATTCTTCTGGTGTTGACTTCTTAGGCCCTAACTATTCGATCTGGTGGAACAACGCCGTAGAGTGAAGCCTAGGTTGCCCGGAACGTAGAAATGACCATTACTTTCACACTGTTTGCAATTATTCCTTTTATACTATGGAAAAGCTGTTGTATTTATATCGTATTTTATGCTTCTGGCGTTGACTTCTTAGGCCCTAACTATTCGATCTGGTGGAGCAATGCCTCAGAGTTAAGTCTAGGATGCCCGAAACGCCGAAATGATCATTACTTTCACGCTTGTTGCAATTATTCCTGTTATACCATGAAAAGACTGTTGTATTTTTATTGTATTTTGTGCCTCAGGCGTAGGCTTCTAAGGCCCTAACTATTCAATCTGTTGGAGCAACGCCCTTGGGTGAAGCCTAGGTTGCCCGGAACGCAGAAATGACCATAACTTTCACACTGGTTGCAATTATTCGTTTTATACGATGGAAAAACTGTTGTATTTATATTGTATTTTATGCTTCTGGCGTTCCCTTCTCAGGCCCTAACTATTCGATCTGGTGGAACAACGCCCTAGAGTGAAGCCCAGGTTGCTCGAAATGTAGAAATGGCCATAACTTTCACACTGGTTGCGATTATTCATTCTATACGATGGAAAAACTGTTATATTTATTTTGTATTTTATGCTTCGGGCGTTGACTTCTACGGCCCTAACTGTTTGATATGGTGGAGCAACGCCCTAGAGTGAAGCTTAGGTGGCCCGGAACGTAGAAATGACCATAACTTTCACACTGGTTCCTATTATTCGATATAAACGATGGAAAATCAGTTATATTTATATTGTACTTTATGCTTCTGGCGTTCACTTCTTAGGCCCTAACTGTTCGATCTGGTGGAACAACGCCCTATAGTGAAGCCTAGGTTGCCCGGAACGTAGAAATGACCATCACTTTCACACTGTTTGCAAATAGACATTATATACGATGGAAAGGCTGTTGTATTTATATTGTATTTTGTGCTTCTGGCGTTGACTTCTTAGGCCCTAACTATTTAACCAGGTGGAGCACCACCCTAGAGTGAAGACTAGGCTGCCCGGAACGTAGAACATACCATTACCTTCACACTGGTTGCAATTATTCCTGTCATACGATGGAAAAACTGTTGCATCTTTATTGTATTTTATGCTTCTGGCGTTGACTTCTTAGGCCCTAACTATTCCATCTGGTGGAACAACTCCCTAGGGTGAAGCCTAGGTTGCCCGGAACGTAGAAATGACCATAACTTTCACACTGGTTGCCATTATTCGTTTTATACATGGAAAAACTATTCTATTTATTTTGTATTTTATGCTTCGGGCGTTGACTTCTTAGGCCGTAACTGTTCCATCTGGTGGAACAACGCCCTAGTGTGAAGCCTAGGTTGCCCGGAACGTAGAAATGACCATCACTTTCACACTGGTAGCAATTATTCGTTTTATACGATGGAAAAGCTGTAGTATTTATACCGTATTTTATGCTTCTGGCGTTGACTTCTTAGGCCCTAACTATTCCATCTGGTGGAACAACGCCCTGGAGTGAAGCCTAGGTTGCCCGGAACGTAGAAATGACCATAACTTTCACACTGGTAGCAATTATTCGTTTTATACATGGAAAAACTGTTCTATTTATTTTGTATTTTATGCTTCTGGCGTTGACTTCTAAGGCCCTACCTATTCGATCTGGCGGAGCAACAGCCTACAGTGAAGCCTAGGTTGCTCGGAACGTAGAAATGACCATTACCTTCACACTGTTTGCAATAATTCATTTTATACGATGGCAAAGCTGTTGTATTTATATTGTATTTTATGCTTCTGGCGTTGACTTCTAAGGCCCTATCTTTTCGATTTGGTGGAGCAACGCTACAGAGTTAAGCCTAGGATGCCCGGAACGTCGAAATGGTCATTACTTTCGCACTGGTTGCAATTAGTCATGCTATACGATGGAAAATCTGTTGCATATTTATTGTATTTTATGCCTCTGGCGCTGACTTCTAAGGCCGTAGCTTTTAGCTGTGGTGGAGCAACGCCCTAGAGTGACGCCTAGGTTGCCCGGCACGTAGAAATGATCATTACCTTCACAATGTTTGCAATTATTCATTTTATACGATGGTAAACTGTTGTACTTATATTGCATTTTATTCTTCTGGCGTTGACTTCTTAGGCCCTAACTATTCGATCTGGTGGAGCAATGCCTCAGAGTTAAGTCTAGGATGCCCGAAACGCCGAAATGATCATTACTTTCACGCTTGTTGCAATTATTCCTGTTATACCATGAAAAGACTGTTGTATTTTTATTGTATTTTGTGCCTCAGGCGTAGGCTTCTAAGGCCCTAACTATTCAATCTGTTGGAGCAACGCCCTTGGGTGAAGCCTAGGTTGCCCGGAACGCAGAAATGAACATAACTTTCACACTGGTTGCAATTATTCGTTTTATACGATGGAAAAACTGTTGTATTTATATTGTATTTTATGCTTCTGGCGTTCCTTTCTCAGGCCCTAACTATTCGATCTGGTGGAACAACGCCCTAGAGTGAAGCCTAGGTCGCTCGAAATGTAGAAATGGCCATAACTTTCACACTGGTTGCGATTATTCATTCTATACGATGGAAAAACTGTTATATTTATATTGTATTTTATGCTTCTGGCGTTGACTTCTTAGGCCCTAATTATTCGATCTGTTGGAACAACGCCCCAGAGTGAAGCCTAGGTTGCCCGGAACGTAGTAATGACCATCACTTTCACACTGGTTGCAATAATTCCTGCTATACGATGGAAAAACTCTTGTATATTTATTGTATTTTATGCTTGGGCGTTGACTTCTATGGCCCCACCTATACGATCTGGTAGAGCAACACCCTACAGTGAAGCCTAGGTTGCACGGACCGAAGATATGACCATAACCTTCACACAGGTTGCAATTATTCATTTTATACGATGGAAAAGCTGTTGTATTTATATCGTATTTTATGCTTCTTGCGCTGACTTCTTAGGCCCTAACTATTCCATCTGGTGGAACAACGCCCTAGGGTGAAGCCTCGGTTGCCCGGAACGTAGAAATGACCATAACCTTCACACTGTTTGCTATAATTCATTTTATACGATGGCAAAGCTGTTGTATTTATATTGTATTTTATGCTTCTGGCGTTGACTTCTAAGGCCCTATCTCTTCGATTTGGTGGAGCAACGCCACAGAGTTAAGCCTAGGATGCCCGGAACGTCGAAATGGTCATTACTTTCGCACTGGTTGCAATTAGTCATGTTATACGATGGAAAATCTGTTGCATATTTATTGCATTTTATGCTTCTGGCGTTGACTTCTAAGGCCGTATCTTTTAGCTGTGGTGGAGCAACGCCCTAGAGTGACGCCTAGGTTGCCCGGCACGTAGAAATGACCATTACTTTCACAATGTTTGCAATTATTCATTTTATACGATGGTAAACTGTTGTACTTATATTGCATTTTATTCTTCTGGCGTTGACTTCTTAGGCCCTAACTATTCGATCTGGTGGGACAACGCCCTAGAGTGAAACCTGGATTACCCGGAACGTAGAAATGACCTGTACTTTCACACTGTTTGCAGTTATTCCTGTTATACGATGGAACAACTGTTGCATCTTTATTGTATTTTATGCTTCTGGCGTTGACTTCTTAGTCCCTAACTATTCGATCTGGTGGAGCATCGTCCTGGAGTGAAGCCTAGGTTGCCCGGAACGTAGAAATGACCATAACATTCACACTGGTTACCATTATTCGTTTTATACGATGGAAAAGCTGTTGTATTTGTATCGTATTTTATGCTTCTGGCGCTGACTTCTTAGGCCCTAACTATTCCATTTGGTGGAACAACGCCCAAGAGTGATGCCTAGGGTGCCCGGAACGTAGAAATGACCATTACCTTCATGCTTGCTGCAATTATTCCTGTTATACGACGAAAAAACTGTTGTACTTTTATTGCATTTTATGCTTCAGTCGTTGAATTCTACGGCCGTAGCTATTCGATCTGGTGGAGTAATGCCCTAGAGTGAAACCTGGGTTACCCGGATTGTAGAAATGACCATCACTTTCACACTGGTTGCAATTATTCCTGTTATACAATGGAAAAGCTGTTGTATTTTTGTTCCATTTTATGCTTCTGGCGTTGACTTCTTAGGCCCTAACTATTCGATCTCGTGGACCATCGTCCTAGAGTGAAGCCTAGGTTGCCCGGAACGTAGAAATGACTATAACTTTCACACTGGGTGCAATTATTCGTTTTACACAATGGAAAAGCTGTAGTATTTATATCGTATTTTATGCTTCTGGCGTTGGCTTCTTAGGCCCTAACTATTCCATCTGGTGGAACAACGCGCTGGAGTGAAGCCTAGGTTGCCCGGAACGTAGAAATTACCATAACTTTCACACTGGTAGCAATTATTCGTTTTATACATGGAAAAACTATTCTATTTATTTTGTATTTTATGCTTCGGGCGTTGACTTCTTAGGCCGTAACTGTTCCATCTGGTGGAACAACGCCCTAGTGTGAAGCCTCGGTTGCCCGGAACGTAGAAATGACCATAACTTTCACACTGGTAGCAATTATTCGTTTTATACGATGGAAAAGCTGTAGTATTTATACCGTATTTTATGCTTCTGGCGTTGACTTCTTAGGCCCTAACTATTCCATCTGGTGGAACAACGGCCTGGAGTGAAGCCTAGGTTGCCCGGAACGTAGAAATGACCATAACATTCACACTGGTTACCATTATTCGTTTTATACGATGGAAAAGCTGTTGTATTTGTATCGTATTTTATGCTTCTGGCGCTGACTTCTTAGGCCCTAACTATTCCATTTCGTGGAACAACGCCCAAGAGTGATGCCTAGGGTGCCCGGAACGTAGAAATGACCATTACCTTCATGCTTGCTGCAATTATTCCTGTTATACGACGAAAAAACTGTTGTACTTTTATTGCATTTTATGCTTCAGTCGTTGACTTCTACGGCCGTAGCTATTCGATCTGGTGGAGTAATGCCCTAGAGTGAAACCTGGGTTACCCGGATTGTAGAAATGACCATCACTTTCACACTGGTTGCAATTATTCCTGTTATACAATGGAAAAGCTGTTGTATTTTTGTTTCATTTTATGCTTCTGGCGTTGACTTCTTAGGCCCTAACTATTCGATCTCGTGGACCATCGTCCTAGAGTGAAGCCTAGGTTGCCCGGAACGTAGAAATGACTATAACTTTCACACTGGGTGCAATTATTCGTTTTACACAATGGAAAAGCTGTAGTATTTATATCGTATTTTATGCTTCTGGCGTTGGCTTCTTAGGCCCTAACTATTCCATCTGGTGGAACAACGCGCTGGAGTGAAGCCTAGGTTGCCCGGAACGTAGAAATTACCATAACTTTCACACTGGTAGCAATTATGCGTTTTATACATGGAAAAACTATTCTATTTATTTTGTATTTTATGCTTCGGGCGTTGACTTCTTAGGCCCTAACTGTTCGATCTGGTGGAACAACGCCCTATAGTGAAGCCTAGGTTGCCCGGAACGTAGAAATGATCATTACCTTCACAATGTTTGCAATTATTCATTTTATACGATGGTAAACTGTTGTACTTATATTGCATTTTATTCTTCTGGCGTTGACTTCTTAGGCCCTAACTATTCGATCTGGTGGAGCAATGCTTGAGAGTTAAGTCTAGGATGCCCGAAACGCCGAAATGATCATTACTTTCACGCTTGTTGCAATTATTCCTGTTATACCATGAAAAGACTGTTGTATTTTTATTGTATTTTGTGCCTCAGGCGTAGGCTTCTAAGGCCGTAGCTATTCGATATGGTGGAGCAACGCCCTACAGTCAAGCCTATGTTGCCCGGAACGTAGATATGACCATAACCTTCACACAGGTTGCAATTATTCGTTTTATACGGTGTAAAGGCTGTTGTGTTTATTTTGCATTTTATTCTTCTGATTTTGACTTCTTAGGCCCTAACTATTCGATCTGGTGGAACAACGCCGTAGAGTGAAGCCTAGGTTGCCCGGAACGTAGAAATGACCATTACTTTCACACTGTTTGCAATTATTCCTTTTATACTATGGAAAAGCTGTTGTATTTATATCGTATTTTATGCTTCTGGCGTTGACTTCTTAGGCCCTAACTATTCGATCTGGTGGAGCAATGCCTCAGAGTTAAGTCTAGGATGCCCGAAACGCCGAAATGATCATTACTTTCACGCTTGTTGCAATTATTCCTGTTATACCATGAAAAGACTGTTGTATTTTTATTGTATTTTGTGCCTCAGGCGTAGGCTTCTAAGGCCCTAACTATTCAATCTGTTGGAGCAACGCCCTTGGGTGAAGCCTAGGTTGCCCGGAACGCAGAAATGACCATAACTTTCACACTGGTTGCAATTATTCGTTTTATACGATGGAAAAACTGTTGTATTTATATTGTATTTTATGCTTCTGGCGTTCCCTTCTCAGGCCCTAACTATTCGATCTGGTGGAACAACGCCCTAGAGTGAAGCCTAGGTTGCTCGAAATGTAGAAATGGCCATAACTTTCACACTGGTTGCGATTATTCATTCTATACGATGGAAAAACTGTTATATTTATATTGTATTTTATGCTTCTGGCGTTGACTTCTTAGGCCCTAATTATTCGATCTGTTGGAACAACGCCCCAGAGTGAAGCCTAGGTTGCCCGGAACGTATTAATGACCATCACTTTCACACTGGTTGCAATAATTCCTGTTATACGATTTAAAAACTCTTGTATATTTATTGCATTTTATGTTTGGGCGTTGACTTCTATGGCCCCACCTATACGATCTGGTAGAGCAACACCCTACAGTGAAGCCTAGGTTGCACGGACCGAAGATATGACCATAACCTTCACACTGTTTGCTATAATTGATTTTATACGATGGAAAAGCTGTAGTATTTATATCGTATTTTATGCTTCTGGCGTTGACTTCTTGCGTCCTAACTATTCCATCTGGTGGAACAACGCCCTGGAGTGAAGCATAGGTTGCCCGGAACGTAGAAATGACCATTACTTTCACAATGTTCGCAATTATTCATTTTATACGATGGTAACCTGTTGTACTTATATTGCATTTTATTCTTATGGCGTTGACTTCTTAGCCCCTAACTATTCGATCTGGTGAGACAACGCCCTAGAGTGAAGCCTAGGTTACCAGGAACGTAGAAATGACCATTACTTTCACACTGTTTGCAAATATACATTATATACGATGGAAGGGCTATTGTATTTATATTGTATTTTATGCTTCTGGCGTTGACTTCTTAGGCCCTAACTATTTAACCTGGTGGAGCTCCGCCCTAGAGTGAAGCCTAGGTTGCCCGGAACGTAGAACATACCATTACCTTCACACTGGTTGCAATTATTCCTGTTATACGATGGAAAAACTGTTGCATCTTTATTGTATTTTATGCTTCTGGCGTTGACTTCTTAGGCCCTAACTATTCCATCTGGTGGAACAACGCCCTAGGGTGAAGCCTCGGTTGCCCGGAACGTAGAAATGACCATAACTTTCACACTGGTAGCAATTATTCCTTTTATACGATGGAAAAGCTGTTGTATTTATATCGTATTTTATGCTTTTGGCGTTGACTTCTAAGGCACTAACCATTCGATCTGGTGGAGCAACGCCCTAGAGTGAAGCCTAGGTTGCCCGGAACGTAGAATTGGCCATCACTTTCAAACTGGTTGCAATTAATCCTGTTATACGATGGAAAAACTGTTGTATTTTTATTGCCTTTTATGCTTCGGGCGTTGACTTCTAGGGCACTATCTATTCAATCTGTTGGAGCAACGCCCTAGGGTGAAGCCTAGGTTGCCCGGGAAGTAGAAATGACGTTAACTTTCATACTGGTTGCAATTATTCGTTTTATACGATGGAAAAACTGTTCTATTTATTTTGTATTTAATGCTTCGGGCGTTGGCTTCTAAGACCCTAACTGTTTGATCTGGTGGAGCAACGCCCTAGAGTGAAGCCTAGGTTGCCCGGAACGTAGAAGTGACCATAACTTTCACACTGGTTGCTATTATTCGTTTTATACGATGGAAAAACTGTTATATTTATTTTGTATTTTATGCTTCGGCGTTGACTTCTACGGCCCTAACTGTTTGATATGGTGGAGCAACGCCCTAGAGTGAAGCTTAGGTGGCCCGGAACGTAGAAATGACCATAACTTTCACACTGGTTCCTATTATTCGATATAAACGATGGAAAATCAGTTATATTTATATTGTATTTTATGCTTCTGGCGTTCACTTCTTAGGCCCTAACTGTTCGATCTGGTGGAACAACGCCCTATAGTGAAGCCTAGGTTGCCCGGATCGTAGAAATGACCATCACTTTCACACTGTTTGCAAATATACATTATATACGATGGAAAGGCTGTTGTATTTATATTGTATTTTGTGCTTCTGGCGTTGACTTCTTAGGCCCTAACTATATAACCAGGTGGAGCACCACCCTAGAGTGAAGACTAGGTTGCCCGGAACGTAGAACATACCATTACCTTCACACTGGTTGCAATTATTCCTGTCATACGATGGAAAAACTGTTGCATCTTTATTGTATTTTATGCTTCTGGCGTTGACTTCTTAGGCCCTAACTATTCCATCTGGTGGAACAACTCCCTAGGGTGAAGCCTAGGTTGCCCGGAACGTAGAAATGACCATAACTTTCACACTGGTTGCCATTATTCGTTTTATACGATGGAAAAACTGTTATATTTATATTGTATTTTATGCTTCTGGCGTTGACTTCTTAGGCCCTAACTATTCGATCTGTTGGAACAACGCCCCAGAGTGAAGCCTAGGTTGCCCGGAACGTAGAAATGACCATCACTTTCACACTGGTTGCAATAGTTCCTGTTATACGATGGAAAAACTCTTGTATATTTATTGTATTTTATGCTTGCGCGTTGACTTCTATGGCCCTACCTATTCGATCTGGTAGAGCAACACGCTACAGTGAAGCCTAGGTTGCACGGACCGAAGATATGACCATAACCTTCACACAGGTTGCAATTATTCATTTTATACGATGGAAAAGCTGTTGTATTTATATCGTATTTTATGCTTCTTGCGCTGACTTCTTAGGCCCTAACTATTCCATCTGGTGGAACAACGCCCTAGGGTGAAGCCTCGGTTGCCCGGAACGTAGAAATGACCATAACCTTCACACTGTTTGCTATAATTCATTTTATACGATGGCAAAGCTGTTGTATTTATATTGTATTTTATGCTTCTGGCGTTGACTTCTAAGGCCCTATCTCTTCGATTTGGTGGAGCAACGCCACAGAGTTAAGCCTAGGATGCCCGGAACGTCGAAATGGTCATTACTTTCGCACTGGTTGCAATTAGTCATGTTATACGATGGAAAATCTGTTGCATATTTATTGCATTTTATGCTTCTGGCGTTGACTTCTAAGGCCGTATCTTTTAGCTGTGGTGGAGCAACGCCCTAGAGTGACGCCTAGGTTGCCCGGCACGTAGAAATGACCATTACTTTCACAATGTTTGCAATTATTCATTTTATACGATGGTAAACTGTTGTACTTATATTGCATTTTATTCTTCTGGCGTTGACTTCTTAGGCCCTAACTATTCGATCTGGTGGGACAACGCCCTAGAGTGAAACCTGGATTACCCGGAACGTAGAAATGACCTGTACTTTCACACTGTTTGCAGTTATTCCTGTTATACGATGGAACAACTGTTGCATCTTTATTGTATTTTATGCTTCTGGCGTTGACTTCTTAGTCCCTAACTATTCGATCTGGTGGAGCATCGTCCTGGAGTGAAGCCTAGGTTGCCCGGAACGTAGAAATGACCATAACATTCACACTGGTTACCATTATTCGTTTTATACGATGGAAAAGCTGTTGTATTTGTATCGTATTTTATGCTTCTGGCGCTGACTTCTTAGGCCCTAACTATTCCATTTGGTGGAACAACGCCCAAGAGTGATGCCTAGGGTGCCCGGAACGTAGAAATGACCATTACCTTCATGCTTGCTGCAATTATTCCTGTTATACGACGAAAAAACTGTTGTACTTTTATTGCATTTTATGCTTCAGTCGTTGAATTCTACGGCCGTAGCTATTCGATCTGGTGGAGTAATGCCCTAGAGTGAAACCTGGGTTACCCGGATTGTAGAAATGACCATCACTTTCACACTGGTTGCAATTATTCCTGTTATACAATGGAAAAGCTGTTGTATTTTTGTTCCATTTTATGCTTCTGGCGTTGACTTCTTAGGCCCTAACTATTCGATCTCGTGGACCATCGTCCTAGAGTGAAGCCTAGGTTGCCCGGAACGTAGAAATGACTATAACTTTCACACTGGGTGCAATTATTCGTTTTACACAATGGAAAAGCTGTAGTATTTATATCGTATTTTATGCTTCTGGCGTTGGCTTCTTAGGCCCTAACTATTCCATCTGGTGGAACAACGCGCTGGAGTGAAGCCTAGGTTGCCCGGAACGTAGAAATTACCATAACTTTCACACTGGTAGCAATTATTCGTTTTATACATGGAAAAACTATTCTATTTATTTTGTATTTTATGCTTCGGGCGTTGACTTCTTAGGCCGTAACTGTTCCATCTGGTGGAACAACGCCCTAGTGTGAAGCCTCGGTTGCCCGGATTGTAGAAATGACCATCACTTTCACACTGGTTGCAATTATTCCTGTTATACAATGGAAAAGCTGTTGTATTTTTGTTTCATTTTATGCTTCTGGCGTTGACTTCTTAGGCCCTAACTATTCGATCTCGTGGACCATCGTCCTAGAGTGAAGCCTAGGTTGCCCGGAACGTAGAAATGACTATAACTTTCACACTGGTTGCGATTATTCATTCTATACGATGGAAAAACTGTTATATTTATATTGTATTTTATGCTTCTGGCGTTGACTTCTTAGGCCCTAATTATTCGATCTGTTAGAACAACGCCCCAGAGTGAAGCCTAGGTTGCCCGGAACGTATTAATGACCATCACTTTCACACTGGTTGCAATAATTCCTGTTATACGATTTAAAAACTCTTGTATATTTATTGCATTTTATGCTTGGGCGTTGACTTCTATGGCCCCACCTATACGATCTGGTAGAGCAACACCCTACAGTGAAGCCTAGGTTGCACGGACCGAAGATATGACCATAACCTTCACACTGTTTGCTATAATTGATTTTATACGATGGAAAAGCTGTAGTATTTATATCGTATTTTATGCTTCTGGCGTTGACTTCTTGCGTCCTAACTATTCCATCTGGTGGAACAACGCCCTGGAGTGAAGCATAGGTTGCCCGGAACGTAGAAATGACCATTACTTTCACAATGTTCGCAATTATTCATTTTATACGATGGTAACCTGTTGTACTTATATTGCATTTTATTCTTATGGCGTTGACTTCTTAGGCCCTAACTATTCGATCTGGTGAGACAACGCCCTAGAGTGAAGCCTAGGTTACCAGGAACGTAGAAATGACCATTACTTTCACACTGTTTGCAAATATACATTATATACGATGGAAGGGCTATTGTATTTATATTGTATTTTATGCTTCTGGCGTTGACTTCTTAGGCCCTAACTATTTAACCTGGTGGAGCTCCGCCCTAGAGTGAAGCCTAGGTTGCCCGGAACGTAGAACATACCATTACCTTCACACTGGTTGCAATTATTCCTGTTATACGATGGAAAAACTGTTGCATCTTTATTGTATTTTATGCTTCTGGCGTTGACTTCTTAGGCCCTAACTATTCCATCTGGTGGAACAACGCCCTAGGGTGAAGCCTCGGTTGCCCGGAACGTAGAAATGACCATAACTTTCACACTGGTAGCAATTATTCCTTTTATACGATGGAAAAGCTGTTGTATTTATATCGTATTTTATGCTTTTGGCGTTGACTTCTAAGGCACTAACCATTCGATCTGGTGGAGCAACGCCCTAGAGTGAAGCCTATGTTGCCCGGAACGTAGAATTGGCCATCACTTTCAAACTGGTTGCAATTAATCCTGTTATACGATGGAAAAACTGTTGTATTTTTATTGCCTTTTATGCTTCGGGCGTTGACTTCTAGGGCACTATCTATTCAATCTGTTGGAGCAACGCCCTAGGGTGAAGCCTAGGTTGCCCGGGAAGTAGAAATGACGTTAACTTTCATACTGGTTGCAATTATTCGTTTTATACGATGGAAAAACTGTTCTATTTATTTTGTATTTAATGCTTCGGGCGTTGGCTTCTAAGACCCTAACTGTTTGATCTGGTGGAGCAACGCCCTAGAGTGAAGCCTAGGTTGCCCGGAACGTAGAAGTGACCATAACTTTCACACTGGTTGCTATTATTCGTTTTATACGATGGAAAAACTGTTATATTTATTTTGTATTTTATGCTTCGGCGTTGACTTCTACGGCCCTAACTGTTTGATATGGTGGAGCAACGCCCTAGAGTGAAGCTTAGGTGGCCCGGAACGTAGAAATGACCATAACTTTCACACTGGTTCCTATTATTCGATATAAACGATGGAAAATCAGTTATATTTATATTGTATTTTATGCTTCTGGCGTTCACTTCTTAGGCCCTAACTGTTCGATCTGGTGGAACAACGCCCTATAGTGAAGCCTAGGTTGCCCGGATCGTAGAAATGACCATCACTTTCACACTGTTTGCAAATATACATTATATACGATGGAAAGGCTGTTGTATTTATATTGTATTTTGTGCTTCTGGCGTTGACTTCTTAGGCCCTAACTATATAACCAGGTGGAGCACCACCCTAGAGTGAAGACTAGGTTGCCCGGAACGTAGAACATACCATTACCTTCACACTGGTTGCAATTATTCCTGTCATACGATGGAAAAACTGTTGCATCTTTATTGTATTTTATGCTTCTGGCGTTGACTTCTTAGGCCCTAACTATTCCATCTGGTGGAACAACTCCCTAGGGTGAAGCCTAGGTTGCCCGGAACGTAGAAATGACCATAACTTTCACACTGGTTGCCATTATTCGTTTTATACGATGGAAAAACTGTTATATTTATATTGTATTTTATGCTTCTGGCGTTGACTTCTTAGGCCCTAACTATTCGATCTGTTGGAACAACGCCCCAGAGTGAAGCCTAGGTTGCCCGGAACGTAGAAATGACCATCACTTTCACACTGGTTGCAATAGTTCCTGTTATACGATGGAAAAACTCTTGTATATTTATTGTATTTTATGCTTGCGCGTTGACTTCTATGGCCCTACCTATTCGATCTGGTAGAGCAACACGCTACAGTGAAGCCTAGGTTGCACGGACCGAAGATATGACCATAACTTTCACACAGGTTGCATTTATTCATTTTATACGATGGAAAAGCTGTTGTATTTATATCGTATTTTATGCTTCTGGCGCTGACTTCTTAGGCCGTAACTGTTCCATCTGGTGGAACAACGCCCTAGGGTGAAGCCTCGGTTGCCCGGAACGTAGAAATGACCATAACTTTCACACTGGTAGCAATTATTCGTTCTATACGATGGAAAAGCTGTAGTATTTATACCGTATTTTATGCTTCTGGCGTTGACTTCTTAGGCCCTAACTATTCCATCTGGTGGAACAACGCCCTGGAGTGAAGCCTAGGTTGCCCGGAACGTAGAAATGACCATAACTTTCACACTGGTAGCAATTATTCGTTTTATACATGGAAAAACTGTTCTATTTATTTTGTATTTTATGCTTCTGGCGTTGACTTCTAAGGCCCTACCTATTCGATCTGGCGGAGCAACAGCCTACAGTGAAGCCTAGGTTGCTCGGAACGTAGAAATGACCATTACCTTCACACTGTTTGCAATAATTCATTTTATACGATGGCAAAGCTGTTGTATTTATATTGTATTTTATGATTCTGGCGTTGACTTCTAAGGCCCTATCTCTTCGATTTGGTGGAGCAACGCTACAGAGTTAAGCCTAGGATGCCCGGAACGTCGAAATGGTCATTACTTTCGCACTGGTTGCAATTAGTCATGCTATACGATGGAAAATCTGTTGCATATTTATTGTATTTTATGCCTCTGGCGCTGACTTCTAAGGCCGTAGCTTTTAGCTGTGGTGGAGCAACGCCCTACAGTGACGCCTAGGTTGCCCGGCACGTAGAAATGACCATTACTTTCACAATGTTTGCAACTATTCATTTTATACGATGGTAAACTGTTGTACTTATATTGCATTTTATTCTTCTGGCGTTGACTTCTTAGGCCCTAACTATTCGATCTGGTGGAACAGCGCCCTAGAGTGAAGCCTAGGTTACCAGGAACGTAGAAATGACCATTACTTTCACACTGTTTGCAAATATACATTATATACGATGGAAAGGCTGTTGTATTTATATTGTATTTTATGCTTCTGGCGTTGTCTTCTTAGGCCCTATCTATTTAAGCTGGTGGAGCACCGCCCTAGAGTGAAGCCTAGGTTGCCCGGAACGTAGAACATACCATTACCTTCACACTGGTTGCAATTATTCCTGTTATACGATGGAAAAACTGTTGCATCTTTATTGTATTTTATGCTTCTGGCGTTGACTTCTTAGGCCCTAACTATTCCATCTGGTGGAACAACGCCCCAGAGTGAAGCCTAGGTTGCCCGGAACGTAGAAATGACCATCACTTTCACACTGGTTGCAATAATTCCTGTTCAACGATGGAACAACTCTTGTATATTTATTGTATTTAATGCTTGGGGCGTTGACTTCTATGGCCCTACCTATTCGATCTGGTGGAACAACGCCCTGGAGTGAAGCATAGGTTGCCCGGAACGTAGAAATGACCATTACTTTCACAATGTTTGCAATTATTCATTTTATACGATGGAAAAACTGTTGTACTTATATTGCATTTTATTCTTCTGGCGTTGAATTCCATATCCCTAGCTATTCGATCTGGTGGAGCTACGCCCTAGAATGAAACCTAGGTTACCCGGAACGTAGAAATGACCAGTACTTTCACACTGTTTGCAGTTATTCCTGTTATTCGATGGAAAAACTGTTGCATCTTTATTGTATTTTATGCTTCTGGCGTTGACTTCTAAGGCCGTAGCTATTATATGTGGTGGAGCAACGCCGTAGAGTGACGCCCAGGTTGCCCGGAACGTAGAAATGACCATAAGTTTCATACTGGTTGCAATTATTCGTTTTATACGATGGAAAAACTGTTGTATTTATATCGTATTTTATGCTCCTGGCGTTGACTTCTAAGGACCTAACTATTCGATCTGGTGGAGCAACGCCCTAGAGTGAAACCTTGGTTGCCGGAATCGTAGAAATGACCATTACTTTCACAATGTTTGCAATTATTCATTTTATACGATGGAAAAACTGTTGTACTTATATTGTATGTTATCCATCTGGCGTCGACTTCTAAGGCCGAAGCTATTAGATGTGGTGGAGCACCGCCCTAGAGTGACGCCTAGGGTGCTCGGAACGTAGAAATGACCATTACTTTCACACTGTTTGCAATTATTCATTTTATACGATGGAAAAGCTGTTCTATTTATTTTGTATTTTATGCTTCGGGCTTTGACTTCTAAGCCCCTAACTATTCGATCTGGTGGTGCAACGCACTAGAGTGAAGCCTAGGTTGCCTGGAACGGAGAAATAACCATAACTTTCACACTGGTTGCTATTATTCGTTTTATACGATGGAAAACCTGTTATATTTATATTGTATTTTAAGCTTCTGGCGTTGACTTCTTAAGCCCTGACTGTTCTATCTGGTGGAACAACGCCCTAGAGTGAAGCCTCGGTTGCCCGGAACGTAGAAATGACCACCACATTCACACTGGTTGCAATTACTCCTGTCATACGATGGAAAAACTCTTGTATATTTATTGCATTTTATGCTTCTGGCGTTGAGTTCTAAGGCCCTAACTATACGATCTGGAGGAGCAACGCCCTAGAGTGAAGCCTAGGTTGCCCGGAACGTAGAAATGATCATCACTTTCACACTGGTTGCAATTATTCCTGTTATACGATGGAAAAACTCTTGTATATTTATTGTATTTTATGCTCCGGGCGTTGACTTCTATGGCCCTACCTATTCGATCTGTTGCAGCAACACCCTACAGTTAAGCCTAGGTTGCCCGGAACGTAGAAATAAACATAACTTTCACACTGGCAGCAATTATTCGCTTTATACAATGGAAAAACTGTTCTATTTATTTTGTATTTTATGCTTCGGCCGTGGACTTCTAAGGCCCTAACTACTCGATCTGGTGGAGCAACGCCATAGAGTGAAGCATAGGTTTCCCGGAACGTAGAAATGACCTTTACTTTCACACTGGTTGCAATTATTCCTGTTATACGATGGAAAAGCTGTTGTATTTATATTGTATTTTATGCTTCTGTCGTTGGCTTCTAAGACCGTAGCAATTAGTTGTGGTGGAGCAACGCCCTAGAGTGACGCCTAGGTTGCCGGAACTTAGAAATGACCATTACTTACACAATGTTTGCAATTATTCATTTTATACGATGGAAAAGCTGTTGTATTTATATCGTATTTTATGCTCCTGGCGTCGACTTCTAAGGACCTAACTATTCGATCTGGTGGAGCAACGCCCTAGAGTGAAGCCTAGGTTGCCGGAATCGTAGAAATGACCATTACTTTCACAATGTTTGCAATTATTGATTTTATACGATGGAAAAACTGTTGTACTTGTATTGTATTTTATCCATCTGGCGTTGACTTCTAAGGCCGTAGCTATTAGATGTGGTGGAGCATCGCCCTAGAGTGACGCCTAGGGTGCTCGGAACGTAGAAATGACCATTACTTTCACACTGTTTGCAATTATTCATTTTATACGATGGAAAAACTGTTGTACTTATATTGTATTTTATTCTTATGGCGTTGAATTCTAAGTCCCTAGCTATGCGATCTGGTGGAGCAACGCCCTAGAGTGAAACCTAGGTTGCCCGGAACGTAGAAATTACCATACCTTTCACACTGGTTGCAATTATTCCTGTTATACGGTGGAAAAACTCTTGTATATTTATTGTATTTTATGCTTCGGGCGTTGACTTCTATGGCCCTACCTATTCGATTTGGTGGAGCAACACCCTACAGTGAAGCCTAGGTTGTCAGGAACGTAGAAATGAACATAACTTTCACACTGGTAGCAATTTTTCGTTTTATACAATGGAAATACTGTTCTATTTATCTTGTATTTAGTGCTTCGGGCGTTGGCTTCTAAGGCCCTAACTGTTTGAGCTGGTGGAGCAACGCCCTAGAGTGAAGCCCAGGTTGCCCGGAACGTAGAAATGTCCATAACTTTCACACTGGCAGCAATTATTCGCTTTTTACAATGGAAAACCTGTTATATTTATATTGTATTTTAAGCTTCTGGCGTTGACTTCTTAAGCCCTAACTATTCTATCTGGTGGTACAACGCCCTAGAGTGAAGCCTAGGTTGCCCGGAACGTAGAAATGAACACCACAGTCAATCTGGTTGCAATTATTCCTGTTACACGATGGAAAAACTCTTGTATATTTATTGTATTTTATGCTCCGGGCGTAGACTTCTTTGGCCCTACCTATTCGATCTGTTGGAGCAACACCCTACAGTTAAGCCTAGGTTGCCCGGAACGTAGAAATAAACATAACTTTCACACTGGTTGCAATTATTCCTGTTATACGAAGGAAAAACTGTTGTATATATATCGTATTTTATGCTTCAAGCGTAGACTTCTGAGGCCCTAGCTACTCGAGCTGGTGGAGCAACGCCCTAGAGTGATACCTAGGTTGCCCGGAACGTAGAAATAACCATTACTTTCACACTGGTTGCAATTATTCCTGTTATACAATGGAAAAACTGTTGTATTTTTATTGTATTTTATGCTTCTGGCGTTTAATTCTAAGTCCCTAGCTATTGGATATGGTGGAGCAATGCCCTGGAGTGAAGCCTAGGTTGCCCGGAACGTAGAAATGACCATCACTTTCACAATGGTTGCAATTATTCCTGTTATACGATGGAAAAACTCTTGTATATTTATTGTATTTTATGCTTCGAGCGTTGACTTCTATGGCCCTACCTATTCGATCTGGTGGAGCAAGACCCTACAGTGAAGCCTAGGTTGAGCGGATCGTAGAAATGGACATAACTTTCACACTGTTTGCAATTTTTCATTTTATGCGATGGCAAAGCTGTTGTATTTATATTGTGTTTTATGCTTCTGGCGTTGACTTCTAAGGCCGTAGCTATTAGATGTGCTGGAGCCACGCCGTAGAGTGACGTCCAGGAAGCCCGGAACGTAGAAATGTCCATTACTTTCACACAGGTTGCTATTATTCGTTTTATTCGATGGAAAAGATCTTGTATATTTATTTTATTTTATGCTTCGGGCGTTGACTTCTATGGCCCTACCTATTCGATCTGGTGGAGCAAGAGCCTAAAGTGAAGCCTAGGCAGACCGGAACGTAGAAATGAACATAACTTTCACACTGTTTGCAATTTTTCATTTTATGCGATGGCAAAGCTGTTGTATTTATATTGTATTTTATGCTTCAGGCGATGACTTCTAAGGCCGTAGCTATTAGATGTGCTGGAGCAACGCCGTAGAGTGACGTCCAGGATGCCCGGAACGTAGAAATGTCAATTACTTTCACACTGGTTGCTATTATTCGTTTTAAACGGTGGAAAAACACTTGTATATTTATTGTATTTTATGCTTCTGGCGTTAACTTCTTAGGCCCTGACTATTCGATCTGGTGGAACAACGCCCTGGAGTGAAGCTTAGGTTGCCCGGAACGTAGGACATACCATTACATTCACACTGGCTGCAATTACTCCTGTTATACGATGGAAAAACTGTTGTATTTTTATTGTATTTTATGCTTCTGGCGTTTAATTCTAAGTCCCTAGCTATTCGATCTGGTGGAGCAACACCCTACAGTGAAGCCTAGGTTACCCGGAACGTATATATGACCATAACCTACACACAGGTTGCAATTATCCGTTTTATACGATGGAAAAACTGTTATATTTATATTGTATTTTATGCTTCTGGCGTTGGCTTCTTAGGCCCTAACTATTCGATCTGGTGGAGCAATGCCTCAGAGTTAAGTCTAGGATGCCCGAAACGCCGAAATGATCATTACTTTCACGCTTGTTGCAATTATTCCTGTTATACCATGAAAAGCTGTTGTATTTATATCGCATTTTATGCTTCTGGCGTTGACTTCTAAGGCCGTAGCTATTAGATGTGGAGGAGCAACGCCGTAGAGTGACGCCTAGGGTGCTCGGAACGTAGAAATGACCATTACTTTCACACTGTTTGCAATTATTCATTTTATACGATGGAAAAGCTGTTCTATTTATTTTGTATTTTATTCTTCGGGCGTTGACTTCTAAGCCCCTAACTATTCGATCTGGTGGCGCAACGCACTAGAGTGAAGCCTAGGTTGCCTGGAACGGACAAATAACCATAACTTTCACACTGGTTGCTATTATTCGTTTTATACGATGGAAAACCTGTTATATTTATATTGTATTTTCAGCTTTTGGCGTTGACTTCTTAAGCCCTAACTATTCTATCTGTTGGAATAACGCCCTAGAGTGAAGCCTAGGTTGCCCGGAACGTAGAAATGACCACCACATTCACACTGGTTGCAATTATTCCTGTTATACGATGGAAAAACTCTTGTATATTTATTGTATTTTATGCTTTGGCGTTGACTTCTATGGCCCTACCTATTCGATTTGGTGGAGCAACACCCTACAGTGAAGCCTAGGTTGTCAGGAACGTAGAAATGACCATAACATTCACACTGCCAGCAATTATTCGTTTTATACGATGGAAAAGCTGTTGTATTTATACCGTATTTTATGCTTCTGGCGTTGACTTCTTATGCCCTAACTATTCCATCTGGTGGAACAACGCCCTAGGGTGAAGCCTAGGTTGCCCGGAACGTAGAAATTACCATCACTCTCAAAGTGGTTGCAATTAATCCTTTTATACGATGGAAAAACTGTTGTATTTTTAGTGCATTTTATGCTACCGGCGTTGACTTCTAAGGCCCTAACTATTCAATCCGTTGGAGCAACGCCCTAGGGTGAAGCCTAGGTTGCCCGGAAAGTAGAAATGAGGTTAATCTTCATACTGGTTGCAATTATTCGTTTTATACGATGGAAAAACTGTTGTATTTATATTGTTTTTTATGCTTCTGGCGTTGACTTCTAAGACACTAGCTATTCGATCTGGTGGAGCAACGCCCTAGAGTGAAGCCGAGATTGCCCGGAACGTAGAAATGACCATCACTTTCAAACTGGTTGTAATTATTCCGGTTATATGATGGAAAAACTGTTGTATTTTTATTACATTTTATGCTTCGGGCATTGACTTCTAAGGCCCTAACTATTCAACCTGTTGGAGCAACGCCCTAGGGTGTAGCCTAGGTTGCCCGGATAGTAGAAATGAGCACAACTTTCATACTGGTTGCAATTACTCGTTTTATATGATGGAAAAACTGTTGTATTTATATTGTATTTTATGCTTCTGGCGTTCACTTCTTAGGCCCTAACTATCCGAACTGGTCGAACAACGCCCTAGAGTGAAGCCTAGGTTGCCCGGAACGTAGAAATGACCATCACTTTCAAACTGGTTGCAATTAATCCTTTTATACGAAGGAAAAACTGTTGTATTTTTATTGCATTTTATGCTTCCGGCGTTGACTTCTAAGGCTCTAACTATTCAATCTGTTGGAGCAACGCCCTAGGGTGAAGCCTAGGTTGCCCGGAAAGTAGAAATGACGTTGACTTCCATACTGGTTGCAATTATTCGTTTTATACGATGGAAAAACTGTTGTATTTATATTGTATTTTATGCTTCTGGCGTTGACTTCTAAGGCACTAACTATTCGATCTAGTGGAGCAACGCCCTAGAGTGAAGCCTAAGTTTCCCGGAACGTAGAAATTACCATCACTTTCAAAGTCGTTGCAAATACTCCTGTTATATGATGGAAAAACTGTTGTATTTATATTGTATTTTATGCTTCTGGCGTTCACTTCTTGGGCCCTAACTATTCGATCTGGCGGGACAACGCCCTGGGGTGAAGTCTAGGTTCCCGGGAACGGAGAAATGACCATAACTTTAACACTGGTAGCAATTCTTCGTTTTATACATGGAAAAACTGTTCTATTTATTTTGTATTTTATGCTTCTGGCATTGAATTCTAAGTCCCTAGCTATTCGATCTGGTGGGGCAACGCCATAGAGTGAAGCCTAGGTTGCCCGGAACGTAGAAATGACCGTTGCTTTCACAATGTATGCAACTATTCATTTTATTCGGTGGAAAAGCTGCTGTACTTAGATTGTATTTTATTCTTCTGGCGTTTAATTCTAAGTCCCTAGCTATTCCATCTGGTGGAGCAACGCCCTAGAGTGAAACCTGGATTACCCGGAACGTAGAAATGACCTGTACTTTCACACTGTTTGTAGTTATCCCTGTTATACGATGGAACAACTGTTGCATCTTTATTGCATTTTATGCTTGGGGCATTGACTTCTAAGGACCAAACTATTCGATCTGGTGGAGCAACGCCCTAGAGTGAAGCCTAGGTTGCTCGGAATGTAGAAATGACCATAACTTTCACACTGGTTGCAATTATTCGTTTTATACGATGGAAAAACTGTTGCATCTCTATCGTATTTTATGCTTCTGACGTTGACTTCTTAGTCCGTATCTATTCGATCTGGTGGAGCAACGCCCTGGAGTGAAACCTAGGTTGCCCGGAACGCAGAAATGACCACTACTATCACACTCGTTGCAAATTATTCCTGCTATACGATGGAAAAACTGTTGTATTTTTATTGCATTTTATGCTTCGGGCATTGACTTCTAAGGCCCTAACTATTCAATCTGTAGGAGCAACGTCCTAGGGTGAAGCCTAGGTTGCCCGGAACATAGAAATGACCATAACTTTCACACTGGTTGCAATTATTCGTTTTATACGATGGAAAAGCTGTTGTATTTATATCGTATTTTATGCTTCTGGCGTTGACTTCTTAGGCCCTAACTATTCCATCTGGTGGAACAACGCCCTAGGGAGATGCGTAGGTTGCCCGGAAAGTAGAAATGACCATAACTTTCATACTGGTTGCAATTATTCGTTTTATATGATGGAAAAACTGTTGTATTTATAATGTATTTTATGCTTCGGGCATTGACTTCTAAGGCCCTAACTATTCAATCTGTTGGAGCAACGCCCTAGGGTCAAGCCTAGGTTGCCCGGAAAGTAGAAATGACCATAACTTTCATACTAGTTGCAATTATTCGTTTTACATGATGGAAAAACTGTTGTATTTATAATGTATTTTATGCTTCGGGCATTGACTTCTAAGGCCCTAACTATTCAATCTGTTGGAGCAACGCCCTAGGGTCAAGCCTAGGTCGCCCGGAAAGTAGAAATGACCATAACTTTCATACTGGTTGCAATAATTAGTTTTATATGATGGAAAAACTGTTGTATTTATATTGTATTTTATGCTTCTGGCGTTCACTTCTTAGGCCCTAACTATACGATCTGGTAGAACAGCGCCCTATAGTGGAGCCTTGGTTGACCGGTACGTAGAAATGACCATTACTTTGACACTGTTTGCAAGTATACATTATATACGATGGAAAAGCTGTTGTATTTATATCGTATTTTATGCTTCTGGCGTTGACTTCTTCCAAACCCTAACTATTTCGTCTGGTTGAACAACGCCCTGGGGTAAAGCCCAGGTTGCGCGGAACGTTGAAATGACCATAACTTTCACACTGGTAGCAATTATTCGTTTTATACGGTGGAAAAACTGTTTTATTTATATCGTATTTTATGCTTCGGGCATTGACTTCTAAGGCCCTAACTATTCGATCTGGTGGAACAACGCCCTAGAGTGAAGACTAGGTTGCCTGGAACGCAGAAATGACCATCACCGTCACACGGGTTGCAATCATTCCTGTTACAGGATGGAAAGACTGTTGTATTTTTATTGTATATTAGACTTCAGGTGTTGACTTCTGAGGCCGTAGCTATTCGATCTTGTGGAACAACGCCGTACAGTGAAGCCTCGGTTGCCCGGATCGTAGAAATGACCATTTCTTTCACACTGTTTGCAATTATTCCTTTTATACGATGGAAAAGCTGTTGTATTTATATCGTATTTTTTTCTTCTGGCGTTGACTTCTAAGGCCGTAGCTATTAGATATGGAGGAGCAACGCCCTAGAGTGACGCCTAGGGTGCTCGGAACGTAGAAATGACCACTTCTTTCACAGTGTTTGCAATTATTCATTTAATACGATGGAAAAGCTGTTGTATTTATATCGTATTTTATGCTTCGGGCGTTGACTTCTTAGGCCCTAACATTTCGATCTGGTGGAGCAACGCCCTACAGTGAAGCCTATGTTGCTCGGAACGTATATATGACCATAACCTTCACACAGGTTGCAATTATTCGTTTTATACGATGGAAAAACTGTTGTATTTATATTGTTTTTTATGCTTCTGGCGTTGACATCTGAGACACTAACTATTCGATCTGGTGGAGCAACGCCCTAGAGTGAAGCCGAGATTGCCCGGAACGTAGAAATGACCATCACTTTCAAACTGGTTGTAATTATTCCGGTTATATGATGGAAAAACTGTTGTATTTTTATTGCATTTTATGCTTCGGGCATTGACTTCTAAGGCCCTAACTATTCCACCTGTTGGAGCAACGCCCTAGGGTGTAGCCTAGGATGCCCGGATAGTAGAAATGAGCACAACTTTCATACTGGTTGCAATTACTCGTTTTATATGATGGAAAAACTGTTGCATTTATATTGTATTTTATGCGTCTGGCGTTCACTTCTTAGGCCCTAACTATCCGAACTGGTCGAACAACGCCCTAGAGTGAAGCCTAGGTTGCCCGGAACGTAGAAATGACCATCACTTTCAAACTGGTTGCAATTAATCCTTTTATACGATGGAAAAACTGTGTATTTTTATTGCATTTTATGCTTCCGGCGTTGACTTCTAAGGCCCTAACTATTCAATCTGTTGGAGCAACGCCCTAGGGTGAAGCCTAGGTTGCCCGGAAAGTAGAAATGACGTTGACTTCCATACTGGTTGCAATTATTCGTTTTATACGATGGAAAAACTGTTGTATTTATATTGTATTTTATGCTTCTGGCGTTGACTTCTAAGGCACTAACTATTCGATCTAGTGGAGCAACGCCCTAGAGTGAAGCCTAAGTTTCCCGGAACGTAGAAATGACCTGTACTTTCACACTGTTTGCAGTTATCCCTGTTATACGATGGAACAACTGTTGCATCTTTATTGTATTTTATGCTTCTGGCGTTGACTTCTTAGTCCCTAACTATTCGATCTGGTGGAGCATCGTCCTGGAGTGAAGCCTAGGTTGCCCGGAACGTAGAAATGACCAGTACTTTCATACTGTTTGCAGTTATTCCTGTTATGCGATGGAAAAACATTTGCATCTTTATTGTATTTTATGCTTCTGGCGTTGACTTCTAAGGCCCTAGCTATTCGATCTGCTGGAGCAACGCCCTAGAGTGACGCCCAGGTTGCTCGGAATGTAGAAATGAACATAACTTTCACACTGGCAGCAATTATTCGTTTTATACAATAGAAAAACTGTTCTATTTATTTTGTATTTTATGCTTCTGGCGTTCACTTCTTAGGCCCTAACTTTTCGATCTGGTGGAACAACGCCCTAGGGTGAAGCCTAGGTTGCCCGGAACGTAGATATGACCATAACTTTTACACTGGTAGCAATTATTCGTTTTATACGATGGAAAAACTGTTATATTTATATTGTATTTTATGCTTCTGGCGTTGGCTTCTTAGGCCCTAACTATTCGATCTGGTGGAGCAATGCCTCAGAGTTAAGTCTAGGATGCCCGAAACGCCGAAATGATCATTACTTTCACGCTTGTTGCAATTATTCCTGTTATACCATGAAAAGTTGTTGTATTTATATCGTATTTTATGCTTCTGGCGTTGACTTCTAAGGCCGTAGCTATTAGATGTGGAGGAGCAACGCCGTAGAGTGACGCCTAGGGTGCTCGGAACGTAGAAATGACCATTACTTTCACACTGTTTGCAATTATTCATTTTATACGATGGAAAAGCTGTTCTATTTATTTTGTATTTTATTCTTCGGGCGTTGACTTCTAAGCCCCTAACTATTCGATCTGGTGGTGCAACGCACTAGAGTGAAGCCTAGGTTGCCTGGAACGGAGAAATAACCATAACTTTCACACTGGTTGCTATTATTCGTTTTATACGATGGAAAACCTGTTATATTTATATTGTATTTTCAGCTTTTGGCGTTGACTTCTTAAGCCCTAACTATTCTATCTGTTGGAATAACGCCCTAGAGTGAAGCCTAGGTTGCCCGGAACGTAGAAATGACCACCACATTCACACTGGTTGCAATTATTCCTGTTATACGATGGAAAAACTCTTGTATATTTATTGTATTTTATGCTTCGGGCGTTGACTTCTATGGCCCTACCTATTCGATTTGGTGGAGCAACACGCTACAGTGAAGCCTAGGTTGTCAGGAACGTAGAAATGACCATAACATTCACACTGCCAGCAATTATTCGTTTTATACGATGGAAAAGCTGTTGTATTTATACCGTATTTTATGCTTCTGGCGTTGACTTCTTATGCCCTAACTATTCCATCTGGTGGAACAACGCCCTAGGGTGAAGCCTAGGTTGCCCGGAACGTAGAAATTACCATCACTCTCAAAGTGGTTGCAATTAATCCTTTTATACGATGGAAAAACTGTTGTATTTTTATTGCATTTTATGCTACCGGCGTTGACTTCTAAGGCCCTAACTATTCAATCCGTTGGAGCAACGCCCTAGGGTGAAGCCTAGGTTGCCCGGAAAGTAGAAATGAGGTTAATCTTCATACTGGTTGCAATTATTCGTTTTATACGATGGAAAAACTGTTGTATTTATATTGTATTTTATGTTTCGGGCGTTGACTTCAAAGATTCTAGCTATTCGATCTGGTGGAACAACGCCCTAGAGTGAAGCCTATGTTGCCCGGAACGTAGAAATGACCATTTTTTTCACACTGGTTGCAGTTATTCCTGTTATACGATGGAAAATCTGTGGCATTTTAATTGTATTTTATTCTTCTGGAGTTGAATTCTAAGTCCCTAATTATTCGATCTCGTGGAGCAACGCCGTAGAGTGAAGCTTAGGTTGCCCGAAACGTAGAAATGACCATTACTTTCACACTGTTTGCAAATATACATTATATACGATGGAAAAGCTGTTGTATTTATATTGTATTTTATGCTTCTGGCGTTGACTTCTTAGGCCCTAACTATATTATCTGGTGGAGCACCGCCCTAGAGTGAAGCCTAGGTTGCCCGGAACGTAGAACATACCATTACCTTCACACTGGTTGCAATTATTCCTGGTATACGATGGAACAACTGTTTCATCTTCATTGTATTTAATGCTTCTGGCGTTGACTTCTAAGACACTAGCTATTCGATCTGGTGGAGCAACGCCCTAGAGTGAAGCCGAGATTGCCCGGAACGTAGAAATGACCATCACTTTCAAACTGGTTGTAATTATTCCGGTTATATGATGGAAAAACTGTTGTATTTTTATTACATTTTATGCTTCGGGCATTGACTTCTAAGGCCCTAACTATTCAACCTGTTGGAGCAACGCCCTAGGGTGTAGCCTAGGTTGCCCGGATAGTAGAAATGAGCACAACTTTCATACTGGTTGCAATTACTCGTTTTATATGATGGAAAAACTGTTGTATTTATATTGTATTTTATGCTTCTGGCGTTCACTTCTTAGGCCCTAACTATCCGAAGTGGTCGAACAACGCACTAGAGTGAAGCCTAGGTTGCCCGGAACGTAGAAATGACCATCACTTTCAAACTGGTTGCAATTAATCCTTTTATACGAAGGAAAAACTGTTGTATTTTTATTGCATTTTATGCTTCCGGCGTTGACTTCTAAGGCTCTAACTATTCAATCTGTTGGAGCAACGCCCTAGGGTGAAGCCTAGGTTGCCCGGAAAGTAGAAATGACGTTGACTTCCATACTGGTTGCAATTATTCGTTTTATACGATGGAAAAACTGTTGTATTTATATTGTATTTTATGCTTCTGGCGTTGACTTCTAAGGCACTAACTATTCGATCTAGTGGAGCAACGCCCTAGAGTGAAGCCTAAGTTTCCCGGAACGTAGAAATTACCATCACTTTCAAAGTCGTTGCAAATACTCCTGTTATATGATGGAAAAACTGCTGTATTTATA
Organism: Calliopsis andreniformis; assembly: GCF_051401765.1. Classification (NCBI taxonomy): domain Eukaryota; kingdom Metazoa; phylum Arthropoda; class Insecta; order Hymenoptera; family Andrenidae; genus Calliopsis; species Calliopsis andreniformis. The sequence continues at coordinate 5,816,385 of NW_027480426.1, read as the reverse complement.
TTGTATTTTATGCTTCTGGCGTTCACTTCTTGGGCCCTAACTATTCGATCTGGCGGGACAACGCCCTGGGGTGAAGTCTAGGTTCCCGGGAACGGAGAAATGACCATAACTTTAACACTGGTAGCAATTCTTCGTTTTATACATGGAAAAACTGTTCTATTTATTTTGTATTTTATGCTTCTGGCATTGAATTCTAAGTCCCTAACTATTCGATCTGGTGGGGCAACGCCATAGAGTGAAGCCTAGGTTGCCCGGAACGTAGAAATGACCGTTGCTTTCACAATGTATGCAACTATTCATTTTATTCGGTGGAAAAGCTGCTGTACTTAGATTGTATTTTATTCTTCTGGCGTTTAATTCTAAGTCCCTAGCTATTCCATCTGGTGGAGCAACGCCCTAGAGTGAAACCTGGATTACCCGGAACGTAGAAATGACCTGTACTTTCACACTGTTTGCAGTTATCCCTGTTATACGATGGAACAACTGTTGCATCTTTATTGTATTTTATGCTTCTGGCGTTGACTTCTTAGTCCCTAACTATTCGATCTGGTGGAGCACCGCCCTAGAGTGAAGCCTAGGTTGCTCGGAACGTAGAAATGACCACTTCTTTCACAGTGTTTGCAATTATTCATTTAATACGATGGAAAAGCTGTTGTATTTATATCGTATTTTATGCTTCGGGCGTTGACTTCTTAGGCCCTAACATTTCGATCTGGTGGAGCAACGCCCTACAGTGAAGCCTAAGTTGCTCGGAACGTAGATATGACCATAACCTTCACACAGGTTGCAATTATTCGTTTTATACGGTGTAAAGGCTGTTGTGTTTATTTTGTATTTTATTCTTCTGGTGTTGACTTCTTAGGCCCTAGCTATTCGATCTCGTGGAACAACGCCGTAGAGTGAAGCCTAGGTTGCCCGGAACGCAGAAATGACCATTACTTTCACACTGTTTGCAATTATTCCTTTTATACTATGGAAATGCTGTTGTATTTATATCGTATTTTATGCTTCTGGCGTTGACTTCTAAGGACCTAACTATTCGATCTGCTGGAGCAACGCCCTAGAGTGACGCCTAGGTTGCTCGGAATGTAGAAATGACCATAACTTTCACACTGGTTGCAATTATTCGTTTTATACGATGGAAAAACTGTTGTATTTATGTTGTATTTTATCCTTCTGGCGTTGACTTCTTAGGCCCTAACTATTTGATCTGGTGGAGCAACGCCCTAAAGTGAAGCCTAGGTTGCCCGGAACGTAGAAGTGACCATAACTTCCACACTGGTTGCAATTATTAATTTAATATGATGGAAAAGCTGTTGTATTTATATCGTATTTTATGCTTCGGGCGTTGACTTCTTAGGCCCTAACATTTCGATCTGGTGAAGCAACGCCCTACTGTGAAGCCTAGTTTACCCGGAACGTGGATATGACCATAACCTTCACACAGGTTGCATTTACTCGTTTTATACGGTGTAAAGGCTGTTGTGTTTATTTTGTATTTTATTCTTCTGGTGTTGACTTCTTAGGCCCTAACTATTCGATCTCGTGGTACAACGCCGTAGAGTGAAGCCTAGGTTGCCCGGAACGTAGAAATGACTATTACTATAACACTGGATGCAAATTATTCCTGCTATACGATGGAAAAACTGTTGCATTTTTATTGCATTTTATGCTTGGGGCATTGACTTCTAAGGACCAAACTATTCGATCTGGTGGAGCAACGCCCTAGAGTGAAGCCTAGGTTGCTCGGAATGTAGAAATGACCATAACTTTCACACTGGTTGCAATTATTCGTTTTATACGATGGAAAAACTGTTGCATCTCTATCGTATTTTATGCTTCTGACGTTGACTTCTTAGTCCGTATCTATTCGATCTGGTGGAGCAACGCCCTGGAGTGAAACCTAGGTTGCCCGGAACGCAGAAATGACCACTACTATCACACTCGTTGCAAATTATTCCTGCTATACGATGGAAAAACTGTTGTATTTTTATTGCATTTTATGCTTCGGGCATTGACTTCTAAGGCCCTAACTATTCAATCTGTAGGAGCAACGTCCTAGGGTGAAGCCTAGGTTGCCCGGAACATAGAAATGACCATAACTTTCACACTGGTTGCAATTATTCGTTTTATACGATGGAAAAGCTGTTGTATTTATATCGTATTTTATGCTTCTGGCGTTGACTTCTTAGGCCCTAACTATTCCATCTGGTGGAACAACGCCCTAGGGAGATGCGTAGGTTGCCCGGAAAGTAGAAATGACCATTACTTTCACACTGGTTGCTATTATTCGTTTTATACAACGGAAAAGCTGTTGTATTTATATCGTATTTTATGCTTCTGGCGTTGACATCTAAGGACCTAACCATTCGATCTGGTGGAGCAGCGCCCTAGAGTGAAGCCTAGGTTGCCCGGAACGTAGAAATGACCATCACTTTCAAACTGGTTGCAATTAATCCTGTTATACGATGGAAAAACTGTTGTATTTTTATTGAATTTTATGCTTCGACCATTGACTTCTAAGGCCCTAACTATTCAATCTGTTGGAGCAACGCCCTAGGGTGAAGCCTAGGTTGCCCGGAAAGTAGAAATGACCATAACTTTCATACTAGTTGCAATTATTCGTTTTATATGATGGAAAAACTGTTGTATTTATAATGTATTTTATGCTTCGGGCATTGACTTCTAAGGCCCTAACTATTCAATCTGTTGGAGCAACGCCCTAGGGTCAAGCCTAGGTTGCCCGGAAAGTAGAAATGACCATAACTTTCATACTAGTTGCAATTATTCGTTTTACATGATGGAAAAACTGTTGTATTTATAATGTATTTTATGCTTCGGGCATTGACTTCTAAGGCCCTAACTATTCAATCTGTTGGAGCAACGCCCTAGGGTCAAGCCTAGGTCGCCCGGAAAGTAGAAATGACCATAACTTTCATACTGGTTGCAATAATTAGTTTTATATGATGGAAAAACTGTTGTATTTATATTGTATTTTATGCTTCTGGCGTTCACTTCTTAGGCCCTAACTATACGATCTGGTGGAACAGCGCCCTAGAGTGGAGCCTTGGTTGCCCGGTACGTAGAAATGACCATTACTTTGACACTGTTTGCAAGTATACATTATATACGATGGAAAAGCTGTTGTATTTATATCGTATTTTATGCTTCTGGCGTTGACTTCTTCCAAACCCTAACTATTTCGTCTGGTTGAACAACGCCCTGGGGTAAAGCCCAGGTTGCGCGGAACGTTGAAATGACCATAACTTTCACACTGGTAGCAATTATTCGTTTTATACGGTGGAAAAACTGTTTTATTTATATCGTATTTTATGCTTCGGGCATTGACTTCTAAGGCCCTAACTATTCGATCTGGTGGAACAACGCCCTAGAGTGAAGACTAGGTTGCCTGGAACGCAGAAATGACCATCACCGTCACACGGGTTGCAATCATTCCTGTTATAGGATGGAAAGACTGTTGTATTTTTATTGTATATTAGAGGCCGTAGCTATTCGATCTTGTGGAACAACGCCGTACAGTGAAGCCTCGGTTGCCCGGATCGTAGAAATGACCATTTCTTTCACACTGTTTGCAATTATTCCTTTTATACGATGGAAAAGCTGTTGTATTTATATCGTATTTTTTTCTTCTGGCGTTGACTTCTAAGGCCGTAGCTATTAGATATGGGGGAGCAACGCCCTGGAGTGACGCCTAGGGTGCTCGGAACGTAGAAATGACCATTACTTTCACACTGTTTGCAATTATTCATTTTATACGATGGAAAAGCTGTTCTATTTATTTTGTATTTTATTCTTCGGGCGTTGACTTCTAAGCCCCTAACTATTCGATCTGGTGGTGCAACGCACTATAGTGAAACCTAGGTTGCCTGGAACGGAGAAATAACCATAACTTTCACACTGGTTGCTATTATTCGTTTTATACGATGGAAAACCTGTTATATTTATATTGTATTTTCAGCTTTTGGCGTTGACTTCTTAAGCCCTAACTATTCTATCTGTTGGAACAACGCCCTAGAGTGAAGCCTAGGTTGCCCGGAACGTAGAAATGACCACCACATTCACACTGGTTGCAATTATTCCTGTTATACGATGGAAAAACTCTTGTATATTTATTGTATTTTATGCTTCGGGCGTTGACTTCTATGGCCCTACCTATTCGATTTGGTGGAGCAACACCCTACAGTGAAGCCTAGGTTGTCAGGAACGTAGAAATGACCATAACATTCACACTGCCAGCAATTATTCGTTTTATACGATGGAAAAGCTGTTGTATTTATACCGTATTTTATGCTTCTGGCGTTGACTTCTTATGCCCTAACTATTCCATCTGGTGGAACAACGCCCTAGGGTGAAGCCTAGGTTGCCCGGAACGTAGAAATTACCATCACTCTCAAAGTGGTTGCAATTAATCCTTTTATACGATGGAAAAACTGTTGTATTTTTATTGCATTTTATGCTACCGGCGTTGACTTCTAAGGCCCTAACTATTCAATCCGTTGGAGCAACGCCCTAGGGTGAAGCCTAGGTTGCCCGGAAAGTAGAAATGAGGTTAATCTTCATACTGGTTGCAATTATTCGTTTTATACGATGGAAAAACTGTTGTATTTATATTGTATTTTATGTTTCGGGCGTTGACTTCTAAGCCCCTAACTATTCGATCTGGTGGTGCAACGCACTATAGTGAAACCTAGGTTGCCTGGAACGGAGAAATAACCATAACTTTCACACTGGTTGCTATTATTCGTTTTATACGATGGAAAACCTGTTATATTTATATTGTATTTTCAGCTTTTGGCGTTGACTTCTTAAGCCCTAACTATTCTATCTGTTGGAACAACGCCCTAGAGTGAAGCCTAGGTTGCCCGGAACGTAGAAATGACCACCACATTCACACTGGTTGCAATTATTCCTGTTATACGATGGAAAAACTCTTGTATATTTATTGTATTTTATGCTTCGGGCGTTGACTTCTATGGCCCTACCTATTCGATTTGGTGGAGCAACACCCTACAGTGAAGCCTAGGTTGTCAGGAACGTAGAAATGACCATAACATTCACACTGCCAGCAATTATTCGTTTTATACGATGGAAAAGCTGTTGTATTTATACCGTATTTTATGCTTCTGGCGTTGACTTCTTATGCCCTAACTATTCCATCTGGTGGAACAACGCCCTAGGGTGAAGCCTAGGTTGCCCGGAACGTAGAAATTACCATCACTCTCAAAGTGGTTACAATTAATCCTTTTATACGATGGAAAAACTGTTGTATTTTTATTGCATTTTATGCTACCGGCGTTGACTTCTAAGGCCCTAATTATTCAATCCGTTGGAGCAACGCCCTAGGGTGAAGCCTAGGTTGCCCGGAAAGTAGAAATGAGGTTAATCTTCATACTGGTTGCAATTATTCGTTTTATACGATGGAAAAACTGTTGTATTTATATTGTTTTTTATGCTTCTGGCGTTGACTTCTAAGACACTAGCTATTCGATCTGGTGGAGCAACGCCCTAGAGTGAAGCCGAGATTGCCCGGAACGTAGAAATGACCATCACTTTCAAACTGGTTGTAATTATTCCGGTTATATGATGGAAAAACTGTTGTATTTTTATTACATTTTATGCTTCGGGCATTGACTTCTAAGGCCCTAACTATTCAACCTGTTGGAGCAACGCCCTAGGGTGTAGCCTAGGTTGCCCGGATAGTAGAAATGAGCACAACTTTCATACTGGTTGCAATTACTCGTTTTATATGATGGAAAAACTGTTGTATTTATATTGTATTTTATGCTTCTGGCGTTCACTTCTTAGGCCCTAACTATCCGAACTGGTCGAACAACGCCCTAGAGTGAAGCCTAGGTTGCCCGGAACGTAGAAATGACCATCACTTTCAAACTGGTTGCAATTAATCCTTTTATACGATGGAAAAACTGTTGTATTTTTATTGCATTTTATGCTTCCGGCGTTGACTTCTAAGGCTCTAACTATTCAATCTGTTGGAGCAACGCCCTAGGGTGAAGCCTAGGTTGCCCGGAAAGTAGAAATGACGTTGACTTCCATACTGGTTGCAATTATTCGTTTTATACGATGGAAAAACTGTTGTATTTATATTGTATTTTATGCTTCTGGCGTTGACTTCTAAGGCACTAACTATTCGATCTAGTGGAGCAACGCCCTAGAGTGAAGCCTAAGTTTCCCGGAACGTAGAAATTACCATCACTTTCAAAGTCGTTGCAAATACTCCTGTTATATGATGGAAAAACTGTTGTATTTATATTGTATTTTATGCTTCTGGCGTTCACTTCTTGGGCCCTAACTATTCGATCTGGCGGGACAACGCCCTGGGGTGAAGTCTAGGTTCCCGGGAACGGAGAAATGACCATAACTTTAACACTGGTAGCAATTATTCGTTTTATACGATGGAAAAGCTGTAGTATTTATATCGTATTTTATGCTTCGGGCGTTGACTTCTTAGGCCCTAACTATTCCATCTGGTGGAACAACGCCCTGGAGTGAAGCCTAGGTTGCCCGGAACGTAGAAATGACCATAACTTTCACACTGGTAGCAATTCTTCGTTTTATACATGGAAAAACTGTTCTATTTATTTTGTATTTTATGCTTCTGGCATTGAATTCTAAGTCCCTAGCTATTCGATCTTGTGGGGCAACGCCATAGAGTGAAGCCTAGGTTGCCCGGAACGTAGAAATGACCGTTGCTTTCACAATGTATGCAACTATTCATTTTATTCGGTGGAAAAGCTGCTGTACTTAGATTGTATTTTATTCTTCTGGCGTTTAATTCTAAGTCCCTAGCTATTCCATCTGGTGGAGCAACGCCCTAGAGTGAAACCTGGATTACCCGGAACGTAGAAATGACCTGTACTTTCACACTGTTTGCAGTTATCCCTGTTATACGATGGAACAACTGTTGCATCTTTATTGTATTTTATGCTTCTGGCGTTGACTTCTTAGTCCCTAACTATTCGATCTGGTGGAGCATCGTCCTGGAGTGAAGCCTAGGTTGCCCGGAACGTTGAAATGACCAGTACTTTAATACTGTTTGCAGTTATTCCTGTTATGCGATGGAAAAACATTTGCATCTTTATTGTATTTTATGCTTCTGGCGTTGACTTCTAAGGCCCTAGCTATTCGATCTGCTGGAGCACAGCCCTAGAGTGAAGCCTAGGTTGCTCGGAACGTAGAAATGACCACTTCTTTCACAGTGTTTGCAATTATTCATTTAATATGATGGAAAAGCTGTTCTATTTATTTTGTATTTTATTCTTCGGGCGTTGACTTCTAAGCCCCTAACTATTCGATCTGGTGGTGCAACGCACTATAGTGAAGCCTAGGTTGCCTGGAACGGAGAAATAACCATAACTTTAACACTGGTTGCTATTATTCGTTTTATACGATGGAAAACCTGTTATATTTATATTGTATTTTCAGCTTTTGGCGTTGACTTCTTAAGCCCTAACTATTCTATCTGTTGGAACAACGCCCTAGAGTGAAGCCTAGGTTGCCCGGAACGTAGAAATGACCACCACATTCACACTGGTTGCAATTATTCCTGTTATACGATGGAAAAACTCTTGTATATTTATTGTATTTTATGCTTCGGGCGTTGACTTCTATGGCCCTACCTATTCGATTTGGTGGAGCAACACCCTACAGTGAAGCCTAGGTTGTCAGGAACGTAGAAATGACCATAACATTCACACTGCCAGCAATTATTCGTTTTATACGATGGAAAAGCTGTTGTATTTATACCGTATTTTATGCTTCTGGCGTTGACTTCTTATGCCCTAACTATTCCATCTGGTGGAACAACGCCCTAGGGTGAAGCCTAGGTTGCCCGGAACGTAGAAATTACCATCACTCTCAAAGTGGTTACAATTAATCCTTTTATACGATGGAAAAACTGTTGTATTTTTATTGCATTTTATGCTACCGGCGTTGACTTCTAAGGCCCTAATTATTCAATCCGTTGGAGCAACGCCCTAGGGTGAAGCCTAGGTTGCCCGGAAAGTAGAAATGAGGTTAATCTTCATACTGGTTGCAATTATTCGTTTTATACGATGGAAAAACTGTTGTATTTATATTGTTTTTTATGCTTCTGGCGTTGACTTCTAAGACACTAGCTATTCGATCTGGTGGAGCAACGCCCTAGAGTGAAGCCGAGATTGCCCGGAACGTAGAAATGACCATCACTTTCAAACTGGTTGTAATTATTCCGGTTATATGATGGAAAAACTGTTGTATTTTTATTACATTTTATGCTTCGGGCATTGACTTCTAAGGCCCTAACTATTCAACCTGTTGGAGGAACGCCCTAGGGTGTAGCCTAGGTTGCCCGGATAGTAGAAATGAGCACAACTTTCATACTGGTTGCAATTACTCGTTTTATATGATGGAAAAACTGTTGTATTTATATTGTATTTTATGCTTCTGGCGTTCACTTCTTAGGCCCTAACTATCCGAACTGGTCGAACAACGCCCTAGAGTGAAGCCTAGGTTGCCCGGAACGTAGAAATGACCATCACTTTCAAACTGGTTGCAATTAATCCTTTTATACGATGGAAAAACTGTTGTATTTTTATTGCATTTTATGCTTCCGGCGTTGACTTCTAAGGCTCTAACTATTCAATCTGTTGGAGCAACGCCCTAGGGTGAAGCCTAGGTTGCCCGGAAAGTAGAAATGACGTTGACTTCCATACTGGTTGCAATTATTCGTTTTATACGATGGAAAAACTGTTGTATTTATATTGTATTTTATGCTTCTGGCGTTGACTTCTAAGGCACTAACTATTCGATCTAGTGGAGCAACGCCCTAGAGTGAAGCCTAAGTTTCCCGGAACGTAGAATTTACCATCACTTTCAAAGTCGTTGCAAATACTCCTGTTATATGATGGAAAAACTGTTGTATTTATATTGTATTTTATGCTTCTGGCGTTCACTTCTTGGGCCCTAACTATTCGATCTGGCGGGACAACGCCCTGGGGTGAAGTCTAGGTTCCCGGGAACGGAGAAATGACCATAACTTTAACACTGGTAGCAATTATTCGTTTTATACGATGGAAAAGCTGTAGTATTTATATCGTATTTTATGCTTCGGGCGTTGACTTCTTAGGCCCTAACTATTCCATCTGGTGGAACAACGCCCTGGAGTGAAGCCTAGGTTGCCCGGAACGTAGAAATGACCATAACTTTCACACTGGTAGCAATTCTTCGTTTTATACATGGAAAAACTGTAGTATTTATATCGTATTTTATGCTTCTGGCATTGAATTCTAAGTCCCTAGCTATTCGATCTTGTGGGGCAACGCCATAGAGTGAAGCCTAGGTTGCCCGGAACGTAGAAATGACCGTTGCTTTCACAATGTATGCAACTATTCATTTTATTCGGTGGAAAAGCTGCTGTACTTAGATTGTATTTTATTCTTCTGGCGTTTAATTCTAAGTCCCTAGCTATTCCATCTGGTGGAGCAACGCCCTAGAGTGAAACCTGGATTACCCGGAACGTAGAAATGACCTGTACTTTCACACTGTTTGCAGTTATCCCTGTTATACGATGGAACAACTGTTGCATCTTTATTGTATTTTATGCTTCTGGCGTTGACTTCTTAGTCCCTAACTATTCGATCTGGTGGAGCATCGTCCTGGAGTGAAGCCTAGGTTGCCCGGAACGTTGAAATGACCAGTACTTTAATACTGTTTGCAGTTATTCCTGTTATGCGATGGAAAAACATTTGCATCTTTATTGTATTTTATGCTTCTGGCGTTGACTTCTAAGGCCCTAGCTATTCGATCTGCTGGAGCACAGCCCTAGAGTGAAGCCTAGGTTGCTCGGAACGTAGAAATGACCACTTCTTTCACAGTGTTTGCAATTATTCATTTAATATGATGGAAAAGCTGTTGTATTTATATCGTATTTTATGCTTCGGGCGTTGACTTCTTAGGCCCTAACATTTCGATCTGGTGGAGCAACGCCCTACAGTGAAGCCTAAGTTGCTCGGAACGTAGATATGACCATAACCTTCACACAGGTTGCAATTATTCGTTTTATACGGTGTAAAGGCTGTTGTGTTTATTTTGTATTTTATTCTTCTGGTGTTGACTTCTTAGGCCCTAGCTATTCGATCTCGTGGAACAACGCCGTAGAGTGAAGCCTAGGTTGCCCGGAACGCAGAAATGACCATTACTTTCACACTGTTTGCAATTATTCCTTTTATACTATGGAAATGCTGTTGTATTTATATCGTATTTTATGCTTCTGGCGTTGACTTCTAAGGACCTAACTATTCGATCTGCTGGAGCAACGCCCTAGAGTGACGCCTAGGTTGCTCGGAATGTAGAAATGACCATAACTTTCACACTGGTTGCAATTATTCGTTTTATACGATGGAAAAACTGTTGTATTTATGTTGTATTTTATCCTTCTGGCGTTGACTTCTTAGGCCCTAACTATTTGATCTGGTGGAGCAACGCCCTAAAGTGAAGCCTAGGTTGCCCGGAACGTAGAAGTGACCATAACTTCCACACTGGTTGCAATTATTAATTTAATATGATGGAAAAGCTGTTGTATTTATATCGTATTTTATGCTTCGGGCGTTGACTTCTTTGGCCCTAACATTTCGATCTGGTGAAGCAACGCCCTACTGTGAAGCCTAGGTTACCCGGAACGTGGATATGATCATAACCTTCACACAGGTTGCATTTACTCGTTTTATACGGTGTAAAGGCTGTTGTGTTTATTTTGTATTTTATTCTTCTGGTGTTGACTTCTTAGGCCCTAACTATTCGATCTCGTGGTACAACGCCGTAGAGTGAAGCCTAGGTTGCCCGGAACGTAGAAATGACTATTACTATAACACTGGATGCAAATTATTCCTGCTATACGATGGAAAAACTGTTGCATTTTTATTGCATTTTATGCTTGGGGCATTGACTTCTAAGGACCAAACTATTCGATCTGGTGGAGCAACGCCCTCGAGTGAAGCCTAGGTTGCTCGGAATGTAGAAATGACCATAACTTTCACACTGGTTGCAATTATTCGTTTTATACGATGGAAAAACTGTTGCATCTCTATCGTATTTTATGCTTCTGACGTTGACTTCTTAGTCCGTATCTATTCGATCTGGTGGAGCAACGCCCTGGCGTGAAACCTAGGTTGCCCGGAACGCAGAAATGACCACTACTATCACACTCGTTGCAAATTATTCCTGCTATACGATGGAAAAAATGTTGTATTTTTATTGCATTTTATGCTTCGGGCATTGACTTCTAAGGCCCTAACTATTCAATCTGTAGGAGCAACGTCCTAGGGTGAAGCCTAGGTTGCCCGGAACATAGAAATGACCATAACTTTCACACTGGTTGCAATTATTCGTTTTATACGATGGAAAAGCTGTTGTATTTATATCGTATTTTATGCTTCTGGCGTTGACTTCTTAGGCCCTAACTATTCCATCTGGTGGAACAACGCCCTAGGGAGATGCGTAGGTTGCCCGGAAAGTAGAAATGACCATAACTTTCATACTGGTTGCAATTATTCGTTTTATATGATGGAAAAACTGTTGTATTTATATTGTATTTTATGCTTCGGGCATTGACTTCTAAGGCCCTAACTATTCAATCTGTTGGAGCAACGCCCTAGGGTGAAGCCTAGGTTGCCTGGAAAGTAGAAATGTCCATTACTTTCACACTGGTTGCTATTATTCGTTTTATACAACGGAAAAGCTGTTGTATTTATATCGTATTTTATGCTTCTGGCGTTGACATCTAAGGACCTAACCATTCGATCTGGTGGAGCAGCGCCCTAGAGTGAAGCCTAGGTTGCCCGGAACGTAGAAATGACCATCACTTTCAAACTGGTTGCAATTAATCCTGTTATACGATGGAAAAACTGTTGTATTTTTATTGAATTTTATGCTTCGACCATTGACTTCTAAGGCCCTAACTATTCAATCTGTTGGAGCAACGCCCTAGGGTGAAGCCTAGGTTGCCCGGAAAGTAGAAATGACCATAACTTTCATACTAGTTGCAATTATTCGTTTTATATGATGGAAAAACTGTTGTATTTATAATGTATTTTATGCTTCGGGCATTGACTTCTAAGGCCCTAACTATTCAATCTGTTGGAGCGACGCCCTAGGGTCAAGCCTAGGTTGCCCGGAAAGTAGAAATGACCATAACTTTCATACTAGTTGCAATTATTCGTTTTACATGATGGAAAAACTGTTGTATTTATAATGTATTTTATGCTTCGGGCATTGACTTCTAAGGCCCTAACTATTCAATCTGTTGGAGCAACGCCCTAGGGTCAAGCCTAGGTCGCCCGGAAAGTAGAAATGACCATAACTTTCATACTGGTTGCAATAATTAGTTTTATATGATGGAAAAACCTTTGTATTTATATTGTATTTTATGCTTCTGGCGTTCACTTCTTGGGCCCTAACTATACGATCTGGTAGAACAGCGCCCTAGAGTGGAGCCTTGGTTGCCCGGTACGTAGAAATGACCATTACTTTGACACTGTTTGCAAGTATACATTATATACGATGGAAAAGCTGTTGTATTTATATCGTATTTTATGCTTCTGGCGTTGACTTCTTCCAAACCCTAACTATTTCGTCTGGTTGAACAACGCCCTGGGGTAAAGCCCAGGTTGCGCGGAACGTTGAAATGACCATAACTTTCACACTGGTAGCAATTATTCGTTTTATACGGTGGAAAAACTGTTTTATTTATATCGTATTTTATGCTTCGGGCATTGACTTCTAAGGCCCTGAACTATTCGATCTGGTGGAACAACGCCCTAGAGTGAAGACTAGGTTGCCTGGAACGCAGAAATGACCATCACCGTCACACGGGTTGCAATTATTCCTGTTATAGGATGGAAAGACTGTTGTATTTTTATTGTATATTAGACTTCAGGTGTTGACTTCTGAGGCCGTAGCTATTCGATCTTGTGGAACAACGCCGTACAGTGAAGCCTCGGTTGCCCGGATCGTAGAAATGACCATTTCTTTCTCACTGTTTGCAATTATTCCTTTTATACGATGGAAAAGCTGTTGTATTTATATCGTATTTTTTTCTTCTGGCGTTGACTTCTAAGGCCGTAGCTATTAGATATGGGGGAGCAACGCCCTAGAGTGACGCCTAGGGTGCTCGGAACGTAGAAATGACCATTACTTTCACACTGGTTGCTATTATTCGTTTTATACGATGGAAAAGCTGTTGTATTTATATCGTATTTTATCATTCGCGCGTTGACTTCAAAGGCCCTAACTATTCAATCCGTTGGTACAACGCCCTAGAGTGAAGCCTAGGTTGCCTGGAACGTAGAAATGAACATAACTTTAACACTGGTTACAATTATTCCCGTTATACGATGGAAAAGCTGTTGTATTTTTATTGTATTTTATGCTCCTGGCGTCGACTTCTTAGGCCCTAACTATTCGATCTGGTGGAACAACGCCCTAGAGTGAAGCCTAGGTTGCCGGGATCGTAGAAATGACCATAACTTTCGCACTGGTTGCAATTATTCGTTTTATACGATGAAAAAACTGTTGTATTTTTATTGTATTTTATGCTTTTAGCGTTGACTTCTTAGGCCCTAGCCATTGGATCTGGTGGACCAACGCCCTAGAGTGAAGCCTAGGTAGCCCGGTACGTAGAAATGACCATCCCGTTCACACTGGTTGCAATTATTCCTGTTATACGATGGAAAGGCTGTTGTATTTTTATTGCATTTTATGCTTCGGGAGTTGACTTCTAAGGCCCTAACCATACGATCTGGTGGACTAACGCCCTCGGGAGAAGCCTAGGTTGCCCGGAACGTAGAAATGGCCATAACTTTCTTACTGGTTGCAATTCTTCGTTTTATACGATGGAATAGCTGTTGTATTTATATTGTATTTTATGCCCCTGGCGTCGACTTCTTGCGCCCTAACTATTCGATCTGGTGGAACAACGCCCTGGAGTGAAGCCTAGGTTGCCCGGATCGTAGAAATGACCATCACTTTCACACTGGTTGCTATAATTCGTTTTATAAGATGGAAAAACTGTTGTATTTATATTGTATTTTATGTTTCGGGCGTTGACTTCAAAGATTCTAGCTATTCGATCTGGTGGAACAACGCCCTAGAGTGAAGCCTATGTTGCCCGGAACGTAGAAATGACCATTTTTTTCACACTGGTTGCAGTTATTCCTGTTATACGATGGAAAATCTGTGGCATTTTAATTGTATTTTATTCTTCTGGAGTTGAATTCTAAGTCCCTAATTATTCGATCTCGTGGAGCAACGCCGTAGAGTGAAGCTTAGGTTGCCCGAAACGTAGAAATGACCATTACTTTCACACGGTTTGCAAATATACATTATATACGATGGAAAAGCTGTTGTATTTATATTGTATTTTATGCTTCTGGCGTTGACTTCTTAGGCCCTAACTATATTATCTGGTGGAGCACCGCCCTAGAGTGAAGCCTAGGTTGCCCGGAACGTAGAACATACCATTACCTTCACACTGGTTGCAATTATTCCTGGTATACGATGGAACAACTGTTTCATCTTCATTGTATTTAATGCTTCAGGGGTTGACTTCTTAGGTCCTAACTATTCCATCTGGTGGATCAACGCCCTAGGGTGAATCCTAGGTTGCCCGGAAAGTAGAAATGACCATAACTTCCACACTGGTAGCAATTATTCGTTTTATACAATGGAAGAACTGTTCTATTTATTTTGCATTTTATGCTTCGGGCATTGTCTTCTAAGGCCCTAACTATTCAATGTGTTGGCGCAACGTCCTAGGGTGAAGCCTAGGCTGCCCGGAAAGTAGAAATGACCGTAACTTTCATCCTGCTTGCAATTATTCGTTTCATATGATGGAAAAACTGTTGTATTTATATTGTATTTTATGCTTCTGGCTTTGATTTCTAAGTCCCTAGCTATTCGATCTGGTAGAGAAACGTCCTAGAGTGAAACCTAGGTTATCCGGAACGTAGAAGTGTCCAGTACATTCACACTGGTTGCAGTTATTGCTGTTAAACGATGGAAAAACTGTTGCATCATTATTGTATTTTATGCTTCTGGTGTTGACTTCTGAGGCCCTAACTATTCGATCTGGTGGAGCGACGCCCTAGATAGAAGCCTAGGTTGGCCGGAATGTAGAAATGTCCATAACTTTCACTCTGGTTGCAATTATTCCTGTTATACGATGGAAAAACTGTTGTATTTTAATTGTATTTTATGCTTTTAGCGATGAATTATAAGTCCCTAGCTATTCGATCTGGTGGAGCAACGAAATAGAGTGACGCCTAGGTTGCCCGGAACGTAGAAATGTCCATAACATTCACTCTGGTTGCAATTATTCCTGTTATACGATGGAAAAACTGTTGTATTTTAATTGTATTTTATGCTTTTAGCGATGAATTATAAGTCCCTAGCTGTTCGATCTGGTGGACCAACGGGCTAGAGTGACGTCTAGGTTGCTCGGAACGCAGAAATGACCATTACTTTCACACTGGTTGCAATTATTCCTGTTATACGATGGAAAAACTGTTGTATTTTTATTGCATTTTATGCTTCGGGCGTTGACTTCTTAGGCCCAAACTATTCGATCTGGTGGAACGACGCCCTAGAGTAAAGCCTACGTTGCCCGGAACGTAGAAATGACCATAACTTTCACACTGGTTGCAATTATTCGTTCTATACGATGGAAAAGCTGTTATATTTATATTCTATATTATGCTTCTGGCCTTGATTTCTTCGGCCCTAACTATTCGATCTGGTTGAACAACGCCCTGGAGTGAAGCCTAGGATGCTCGGAACGTAGAAATGACCATTACTTTCACACTGGTTGCAGTTATCCCGGTTATACGATGGAATAACTGTTTCATCTTTATTGTACTTTATGCTTCGGGCGTTGACTTCTAAGGCCCTAACTATTCGATCTGGTAGAGCAACGCCCTATGGTGAAGCCTAGGTTGCCCAGAACGTAGAAATGACCATAACTTTCACACTGGTTGCAATTACTCGTTTTATACGATGGAAAAGCTGTTGTATTTATATTGTATTTTATGTTTCGGGCGTTGACTTCAAAGATTCTAGCTATTCGATCTGGTGGAACAACGCCCTAGAGTGAAGCCTATGTTGCCCGGAACGTAGAAATGACCATTTTTTTCACACTGGTTGCAGTTATTCCTGTTATACGATGGAAAATCTGTGGCATTTTAATTGTATTTTATTCTTCTGGAGTTGAATTCTAAGTCCCTAATTATTCGATCTCGTGGAGCAACGCCGTAGAGTGAAGCTTAGGTTGCCCGAAAAGTAGAAATGACCATTACTTTCACACTGTTTGCAAATATACATTATATACGATGGAAAAGCTGTTGTATTTATATTGTATTTTATGCTTCTGGCGTTGACTTCTTAGGCCCTAACTATATTATCTGGTGGAGCACCGCCCTAGAGTGAAGCCTAGGTTGCCCGGAACGTAGAACATACCATTACCTTCACACTGGTTGCAATTATTCCTGGTATACGATGGAACAACTGTTTCATCTTCATTGTATTTAATGCTTCTGGCGTTGACTTCTAAGGCCCTAACTATTCGATCTGGTGGAGCAACGCCCTACAGTGAAGCCTAGGTTGCCCGGAACGTAGAAATGACCATAACCTTCACACAGGTTGCAATTATTCGTTTTATACGATGTAAAGGCTGTTGTATTTATTTTGTAGTTTATGCTTCTGGCGTTGATTTCTAAGGCCCTAACTCTTCGATCTGGTGGAGCAACGTCTCAGAGTTGAGTCTAGGATGCCCGAAACGTCGAAATGATCATTACTTTCGCACTGGTTGCAATTAGCCGTGCTATACGATGGAAAAACTG
Organism: Calliopsis andreniformis; assembly: GCF_051401765.1. Lineage (NCBI taxonomy): Eukaryota > Metazoa > Arthropoda > Insecta > Hymenoptera > Andrenidae > Calliopsis > Calliopsis andreniformis. Next base: position 5,799,478 of record NW_027480426.1, on the reverse strand, counting down.
TTGCATCTTTATCGTATTTTATGCTTCTGGCGTTGACTTCTAAGGCCGGAGCTATTCGATGTGGTGGAGCTACGCCCTAGAGTGACGCCTAGGTTGCTCGGAACGCAGAAATGACCATTACTTTCACACTGGTTGCAATTATTCCTGTTATACGATTGAAAAACTGTTGTATTTTTATTGCATTTTATGCTTCGGGCATTGACTTTTAAGGCCCTAACTATTCAATCTGTTGGAGCAACGCCCTAGTGTGAAGCCTAGGTTGCCCGGAACGTAGAAATGAGCATAACTATCACACTTGTTGCAATTATTCGTTTTATACGATGGAAAAGCTGCTTTATTTATATCGTATTTTATGCTTCAGGGGTTGACTTCTTAGGTCCTAACTATTCCATCTGGTGGATCAACGCCCTAGAGTGAAACCTAGGTTATCCGGAACGTAGAAGTGTCCAGTACATTCACACTGGTTGCAGTTATTCCTGTTAAACGATGGAAAAACTGTTGCATCATTATTGTATTTTATGCTTCTGGTGTTGACTTCTGAGGCCCTAACTATTCGATCTGGTGGAGCAACGCCCTAGATAGAAGCCTAGGTTGGCCGGAATGTAGAAATGTCCATAACTTTCACTCTGGTTGCAATTATTCCTGTTATACGATGGAAAAACTGTTGTATTTTAATTGTATTTTATGCTTTTAGCGATGAATTATAAGTCCCTAGCTATTCGATCTGGTGGAGCAACGCAATAGAGTGACGCCTAGGTTGCCCGGAACGTAGAAATGTCCATAACTTTCACTCTGGTTGCAATTATTCCTGTTATACGATGGAAAAACTGTTGTATTTTAATTGTATTTTATGCTTTTAGCGATGAATTATAATTCCCTAGCTGTTCGATCTGGTGGACCAACGGGCTAGAGTGACGTCTAGGTTGCTCGGAACGCAGAAATGACCATTACTTTCACACTGGTTGCAATTATTCCTGTTATACGATGGAAAAACTGTTGTATTTTTATTGCATTTTATGCTTCGGGCGTTGACTTCTTAGGCCCAAACTATTCGATCTGGTGGAACGACGCCCTAGAGTAAAGCCTACGTTGCCCGGAACGTAGAAATGACCATAACTTTCACACTGGTTGCTATTATTCGTTCTATACGATGGAAAAACTGTTATATTTATATTCTATATTATGCTTCTGGCCTTGATTTCTTCGGCCCTAACTATTCGATCTGGTTGAACAACGCCCTGGAGTGAAGCCTAGGATGCTCGGAACGTAGAAATGACCATTACTTTCACACTGGTTGCAGTTATTCCTTTTATACGATGGAAAAGCTGTTGTATTTATATCGTATTTTTTTCTTCTGGCGTTGACTTCTAAGGCCGTAGCTATTAGATATGGGGGAGCAACGCCCTAGAGTGACGCCTAGGGTGCTCGGAACGTAGAAATGACCATTACTGTCACACTGGTTGCAATAATTAGTTTTATATGATGGAAAAACTGTTGTATTTATATTGTATTTTATGCTTCTGGCGTTCACTTCTTGGGCCCTAACTATACGATCTGGTAGAACAGCGCCCTAGAGTGGAGCCTTGGTTGCCCGGTACGTAGAAATGACCATTACTTTGACACTGTTTGCAAGTATACATTATATACGATGGAAAAGCTGTTGTATTTATATCGTATTTTATGCTTCTGGCGTTGACTTCTTCCAAACCCTAACTATTTCGTCTGGTTGAACAACGCCCTGGGGTAAAGCCCAGGTTGCGCGGAACGTTGAAATGACCATAACTTTCACACTGGTAGCAATTATTCGTTTTATACGGTGGAAAAACTGTTTTATTTATATCGTATTTTATGCTTCGGGCATTGACTTCTAAGGCCCTAACTATTCGATCTGGTGGAACAACGCCCTAGAGTGAAGACTAGGTTGCCTGGAACGCAGAAATGACCATCACCGTCACACGGGTTGCAATTATTCCTGTTATAGGATGGAAAGACTGTTGTATTTTTATTGTATATTAGACTTCAGGTGTTGACTTCTGAGGCCGTAGCTATTCGATCTTGTGGAACAACGCCGTACAGTGAAGCCTCGGTTGCCCGGATCGTAGAAATGACCATTTCTTTCTCACTGTTTGCAATTATTCCTTTTATACGATGGAAAAGCTGTTGTATTTATATCGTATTTTTTTCTTCTGGCGTTGACTTCTAAGGCCGTAGCTATTAGATATGGGGGAGCAACGCCCTAGAGTGACGCCTAGGGTGCTCGGAACGTAGAAATGACCATTACTTTCACACTGGTTGCTATTATTCGTTTTATACGATGGAAAAGCTGTTGTATTTATATCGTATTTTATCATTCGCGCGTTGACTTCAAAGGCCCTAACTATTCAATCCGTTGGTACAACGCCCTAGAGTGAAGCCTAGGTTGCCTGGAACGTAGAAATGAACATAACTTTAACACTGGTTACAATTATTCCCGTTATACGATGGAAAAGCTGTTGTATTTTTATTGTATTTTATGCTCCTGGCGTCGACTTCTTAGGCCCTAACTATTCGATCTGGTGGAACAACGCCCTAGAGTGAAGCCTAGGTTGCCGGGATCGTAGAAATGACCATAACTTTCGCACTGGTTGCAATTATTCGTTTTATACGATGAAAAAACTGTTGTATTTTTATTGTATTTTATGCTTTTAGCGTTGACTTCTTAGGCCCTAGCCATTGGATCTGGTGGACCAACGCCCTAGAGTGAAGCCTAGGTAGCCCGGTACGTAGAAATGACCATCCCGTTCACACTGGTTGCAATTATTCCTGTTATACGATGGAAAGGCTGTTGTATTTTTATTGCATTTTATGCTTCGGGAGTTGACTTCTAAGGCCCTAACCATACGATCTGGTGGACTAACGCCCTCGGGAGAAGCCTAGGTTGCCCGGAACGTAGAAATGGCCATAACTTTCTTACTGGTTGCAATTCTTCGTTTTATACGATGGAATAGCTGTTGTATTTATATTGTATTTTATGCCCCTGGCGTCGACTTCTTGCGCCCTAACTATTCGATCTGGTGGAACAACGCCCTGGAGTGAAGCCTAGGTTGCCCGGATCGTAGAAATGACCATCACTTTCACACTGGTTGCTATAATTCGTTTTATAAGATGGAAAAACTGTTGTATTTATATTGTATTTTATGTTTCGGGCGTTGACTTCAAAGATTCTAGCTATTCGATCTGGTGGAACAACGCCCTAGAGTGAAGCCTATGTTGCCCGGAACGTAGAAATGACCATTTTTTTCACACTGGTTGCAGTTATTCCTGTTATACGATGGAAAATCTGTGGCATTTTAATTGTATTTTATTCTTCTGGAGTTGAATTCTAAGTCCCTAATTATTCGATCTCGTGGAGCAACGCCGTAGAGTGAAGCTTAGGTTGCCCGAAACGTAGAAATGACCATTACTTTCACACTGTTTGCAAATATACATTATATACGATGGAAAAGCTGTTGTATTTATATTGTATTTTATGCTTCTGGCGTTGACTTCTTAGGCCCTAACTATATTATCTGGTGGAGCACCGCCCTAGAGTGAAGCCTAGGTTGCCCGGAACGTAGAACATACCATTACCTTCACACTGGTTGCAATTATTCCTGGTATACGATGGAACAACTGTTTCATCTTCATTGTATTTAATGCTTCTGGCGTTGACTTCTAAGGCCCTAACTATTCGATCTGGTGGAGCAACGCCCTACAGTGAAGCCTAGGTTGCCCGGAACGTAGAAATGACCATAACCTTCACACAGGTTGCAATTATTCGTTTTATACGATGTAAAGGCTGTTGTATTTATTTTGTAGTTTATGCTTCTGGCGTTGATTTCTAAGGCCCTAACTCTTCGATCTGGTGGAGCAACGTCTCAGAGTTGAGTCTAGGATGCCCGAAACGTCGAAATGATCATTACTTTCGCACTGGTTGCAATTAGCCGTGCTATACGATGGAAAAACTGTTGCATCTTTATCGTATTTTATGCTTCTGGCGTTGACTTCTAAGGCCGGAGCTATTCGATGTGGTGGAGCTACGCCCTAGAGTGACGCCTAGGTTGCTCGGAACGCAGAAATGACCATTACTTTCACACTGGTTGCAATTATTCCTGTTATACGATTGAAAAACTGTTGTATTTTTATTGCATTTTATGCTTCGGGCATTGACTTTTAAGGCCCTAACTATTCAATCTGTTGGAGCAACGCCCTAGTGTGAAGCCTAGGTTGCCCGGAACGTAGAAATGAGCATAACTATCACACTTGTTGCAATTATTCGTTTTTTACGATGGAAAAGCTGCTTTATTTATATCGTATTTTATGCTTCAGGGGTTGACTTCTTAGGTCCTAACTGTTCCATCTGGTGGATCAACGCCCTAGGGTGAATCCTAGGTTGCCCGGAAAGTAGAAATGACCATAACTTCCACACTGGTAGCAATTATTCGTTTTATACAATGGAAGAACTGTACTATTTATTTTGCATTTTATGCTTCGGGCATTGTCTTCTAAGGCCCTAACTATTCAATGTGTTGGCGCAACGTCCTAGGGTGAAGCCTAGGCTGCCCGGAAAGTAGAAATGACCGTAACTTTCATCCTGCTTGCAATTATTCGTTTCATATGATGGAAAAACTGTTGTATTTATATTGTATTTTATGCTTCTGGCTTTGATTTCTAAGTCCCTAGCTATTCGATCTGGTAGAGCAACGCCCTAGAGTGAAACCTAGGTTATCCGGAACGTAGAAGTGTCCAGTACATTCACACTGGTTGCAGTTATTGCTGTTAAACGATGGAAAAACTGTTGCATCATTATTGTATTTTATGCTTCTGGTGTTGACTTCTGAGGCCCTAACTATTCGATCTGGTGGAGCGACGCCCTAGATAGAAGCCTAGGTTGGCCGGAATGTAGAAATGTCCATAACTTTCACTCTGGTTGCAATTATTCCTGTTATACGATGGAAAAACTGTTGTATTTTAATTGTATTTTATGCTTTTAGCGATGAATTATAAGTCCCTAGCTATTCGATCTGGTGGAGCAACGAAATAGAGTGACGCCTAGGTTGCCCGGAACGTAGAAATGTCCATAACTTTCACTCTGGTTGCAATTATTCCTGTTATACGATGGAAAAACTGTTGTATTTTAATTGTATTTTATGCTTTTAGCGATGAATTATAAGTCCCTAGCTGTTCGATCTGGTGGACCAACGGGCTAGAGTGACGTCTAGGTTGCTCGGAACGCAGAAATGACCATTACTTTCACAATGGTTGCAATTATTCCTGTTATACGATGGAAAAACTGTTGTATTTTTATTGCATTTTATGCTTCGGGCGTTGACTTCTTAGGCCCAAACTATTCGATCTGGTGGAACGACGCCCTAGAGTAAAGCCTACGTTGCCCGGAACGTAGAAATGACCATAACTTTCACACTGGTTGCAATTATTCGTTCTATACGATGGAAAAGCTGTTATATTTATATTCTATATTATGCTTCTGGCCTTGATTTCTTCGGCCCTAACTATTCGATCTGGTTGAACAACGCCCTGGAGTGAAGCCTAGGATGCTCGGAACGTAGAAATGACCATTACTTTCACACTGGTTGCAGTTATCCCGGTTATACGATGGAATAACTGTTTCATCTTTATTGTACTTTATGCTTCGGGCGTTGACTTCTAAGGCCCTAACTATTCGATCTGGTAGAGCAACGCCCTATGGTGAAGCCTAGGTTGCCCAGAACGTAGAAATGACCATAACTTTCACACTGGTTGCAATTACTCGTTTTATACGATGGAAAAGCTGTTGTATTTATATTGTATTTTATGTTTCGGGCGTTGACTTCAAAGATTCTAGCTATTCGATCTGGTGGAACAACGCCCTAGAGTGAAGCCTATGTTGCCCGGAACGTAGAAATGACCATTTTTTTCACACTGGTTGCAGTTATTCCTGTTATACGATGGAAAATCTGTGGCATTTTAATTGTATTTTATTCTTCTGGAGTTGAATTCTAAGTCCCTAATTATTCGATCTCGTGGAGCAACGCCGTAGAGTGAAGCTTAGGTTGCCCGAAACGTAGAAATGACCATTACTTTCACACTGTTTGCAAATATACATTATATACGATGGAAAAGCTGTTGTATTTATATTGTATTTTATGCTTCTGGCGTTGACTTCTTAGGCCCTAACTATATTATCTGGTGGAGCACCGCCCTAGAGTGAAGCCTAGGTTGCCCGGAACGTAGAACATACCATTACCTTCACACTGGTTGCAATTATTCCTGGTATACGATGGAACAACTGTTTCATCTTCATTGTATTTAATGCTTCTGGCGTTGACTTCTAAGGCCCTAACTATTCGATCTGGTGGAGCAACGCCCTACAGTGAAGCCTAGGTTGCCCGGAACGTAGAAATGACCATAACCTTCACACAGGTTGCAATTATTCGTTTTATACGATGTAAAGGCTGTTGTATTTATTTTGTAGTTTATGCTTCTGGCGTTGATTTCTAAGGCCCTAACTCTTCGATCTGGTGGAGCAACGTCTCAGAGTTGAGTCTAGGATGCCCGAAACGTCGAAATGATCATTACTTTCGCACTGGTTGCAATTAGCCGTGCTATACGATGGAAAAACTGTTGCATCTTTATCGTATTTTATGCTTCTGGCGTTGACTTCTAAGGCCGGAGCTATTCGATGTGGTGGAGCTACGCCCTAGAGTGACGCCTAGGTTGCTCGGAACGTAGAAATGACCATTACTTTCACACTGGTTGCAATTATTCCTGTTATACGATTGAAAAACTGTTGTATTTTTATTGCATTTTATGCTTCGGGCATTGACTTTTAAGGCCCTAACTATTCAATCTGTTGGAGCAACGCCCTAGTGTGAAGCCTAGGTTGCCCGGAACGTAGAAATGAGCATAACTATCACACTTGTTGCAATTATTCGTTTTATACGATGGAAAAGCTGCTTTATTTATATCGTATTTTATGCTTCAGGGGTTGACTTCTTAGGTCCTAACTATTCCATCTGGTGGATCAACGCCCTAGAGTGAAACCTAGGTTATCCGGAACGTAGAAGTGTCCAGTACATTCACACTGGTTGCAGTTATTCCTGTTAAACGATGGAAAAACTGTTGCATCATTATTGTATTTTATGCTTCTGGTGTTGACTTCTGAGGCCCTAACTATTCGATCTGGTGGAGCAACGCCCTAGATAGAAGCCTAGGTTGGCCGGAATGTAGAAATGTCCATAACTTTCACTCTGGTTGCAATTATTCCTGTTATACGATGGAAAAACTGTTGTATTTTAATTGTATTTTATGCTTTTAGCGATGAATTATAAGTCCCTAGCTATTCGATCTGGTGGAGCAACGCAATAGAGTGACGCCTAGGTTGCCCGGAACGTAGAAATGTCCATAACTTTCACTCTGGTTGCAATTATTCCTGTTATACGATGGAAAAACTGTTGTATTTTAATTGTATTTTATGCTTTTAGCGATGAATTATAATTCCCTAGCTGTTCGATCTGGCGGACCAACGGGCTAGAGTGACGTCTAGGTTGCTCGGAACGCAGAAATGACCATTACTTTCACACTGGTTGCAATTATTCCTGTTATACGATGGAAAAACTGTTGTATTTTTATTGCATTTTATGCTTCGGGCGTTGACTTCTTAGGCCCAAACTATTCGATCTGGTGGAACGACGCCCTAGAGTAAATCCTACGTTGCCCGGAACGTAGAAATGACCATAACTTTCACACTGGTTGCTATTATTCGTTCTATACGATGGAAAAACTGTTATATTTATATTCTATATTATGCTTCTGGCCTTGATTTCTTCGGCCCTAACTATTCGATCTGGTTGAACAACGCCCTGGAGTGAAGCCTAGGATGCTCGGAACGTAGAAATGACCATTACTTTCACACTGGTTGCAGTTATTCCTTTTATACGATGGAAAAGCTGTTGTATTTATATCGTATTTTTTTCTTCTGGCGTTGACTTCTAAGGCCGTAGCTATTAGATATGGGGGAGCAACGCCCTAGAGTGACGCCTAGGGTGCTCGGAACGTAGAAATGACCATTACTGTCACACTGGTTGCAATAATTAGTTTTATATGATGGAAAAACTGTTGTATTTATATTGTATTTTATGCTTCTGGCGTTCACTTCTTGGGCCCTAACTATACGATCTGGTAGAACAGCGCCCTAGAGTGGAGCCTTGGTTGCCCGGTACGTAGAAATGACCATTACTTTGACACTGTTTGCAAGTATACATTATATACGATGGAAAAGCTGTTGTATTTATATCGTATTTTATGCTTCTGGCGTTGACTTCTTCCAAACCCTAACTATTTCGTCTGGTTGAACAACGCCCTGGGGTAAAGCCCAGGTTGCGCGGAACGTTGAAATGACCATAACTTTCACACTGGTAGCAATTATTCGTTTTATACGGTGGAAAAACTGTTTTATTTATATCGTATTTTATGCTTCGGGCATTGACTTCTAAGGCCCTAACTATTCGATCTGGTGGAACAACGCCCTAGAGTGAAGACTAGGTTGCCTGGAACGCAGAAATGACCATCACCGTCACACGGGTTGCAATTATTCCTGTTATAGGATGGAAAGACTGTTGTATTTTTATTGTATATTAGACTTCAGGTGTTGACTTCTGAGGCCGTAGCTATTCGATCTTGTGGAACAACGCCGTACAGTGAAGCCTCGGTTGCCCGGATCGTAGAAATGACCATTTCTTTCTCACTGTTTGCAATTATTCCTTTTATACGATGGAAAAGCTGTTGTATTTATATCGTATTTTTTTCTTCTGGCGTTGACTTCTAAGGCCGTAGCTATTAGATATGGGGGAGCAACGCCCTAGAGTGACGCCTAGGGTGCTCGGAACGTAGAAATGACCATTACTTTCACACTGGTTGCTATTATTCGTTTTATACGATGGAAAAGCTGTTGTATTTATATCGTATTTTATCATTCGCGCGTTGACTTCAAAGGCCCTAACTATTCAATCCGTTGGTACAACGCCCTAGAGTGAAGCCTAGGTTGCCTGGAACGTAGAAATGAACATAACTTTAACACTGGTTACAATTATTCCCGTTATACGATGGAAAAGCTGTTGTATTTTTATTGTATTTTATGCTCCTGGCGTCGACTTCTTAGGCCCTAACTATTCGATCTGGTGGAACAACGCCCTAGAGTGAAGCCTAGGTTGCCGGGATCGTAGAAATGACCATAACTTTCGCACTGGTTGCAATTATTCGTTTTATACGATGAAAAAACTGTTGTATTTTTATTGTATTTTATGCTTTTAGCGTTGACTTCTTAGGCCCTAGCCATTGGATCTGGTGGACCAACGCCCTAGAGTGAAGCCTAGGTAGCCCGGTACGTAGAAATGACCATCCCGTTCACACTGGTTGCAATTATTCCTGTTATACGATGGAAAGGCTGTTGTATTTTTATTGCATTTTATGCTTCGGGAGTTGACTTCTAAGGCCCTAACCATACGATCTGGTGGACTAACGCCCTCGGGAGAAGCCTAGGTTGCCCGGAACGTAGAAATGGCCATAACTTTCTTACTGGTTGCAATTCTTCGTTTTATACGATGGAATAGCTGTTGTATTTATATTGTATTTTATGCCCCTGGCGTCGACTTCTTGCGCCCTAACTATTCGATCTGGTGGAACAACGCCCTGGAGTGAAGCCTAGGTTGCCCGGATCGTAGAAATGACCATCACTTTCACACTGGTTGCTATAATTCGTTTTATAAGATGGAAAAACTGTTGTATTTATATTGTATTTTATGTTTCGGGCGTTGACTTCAAAGATTCTAGCTATTCGATCTGGTGGAACAACGCCCTAGAGTGAAGCCTATGTTGCCCGGAACGTAGAAATGACCATTTTTTTCACACTGGTTGCAGTTATTCCTGTTATACGATGGAAAATCTGTGGCATTTTAATTGTATTTTATTCTTCTGGAGTTGAATTCTAAGTCCCTAATTATTCGATCTCGTGGAGCAACGCCGTAGAGTGAAGCTTAGGTTGCCCGAAACGTAGAAATGACCATTACTTTCACACTGTTTGCAAATATACATTATATACGATGGAAAAGCTGTTGTATTTATATTGTATTTTATGCTTCTGGCGTTGACTTCTTAGGCCCTAACTATATTATCTGGTGGAGCACCGCCCTAGAGTGAAGCCTAGGTTGCCCGGAACGTAGAACATACCATTACCTTCACACTGGTTGCAATTATTCCTGGTATACGATGGAACAACTGTTTCATCTTCATTGTATTTAATGCTTCTGGCGTTGACTTCTAAGGCCCTAACTATTCGATCTGGTGGAGCAACGCCCTACAGTGAAGCCTAGGTTGCCCGGAACGTAGACATGACCATAACTTCCACACTGGTAGCAATTATTCGTTTTATACAATGGAAGAACTGTACTATTTATTTTGCATTTTATGCTTCGGGCATTGTCTTCTAAGGCCCTAACTATTCAATGTGTTGGCGCAACGTCCTAGGGTGAAGCCTAGGCTGCCCGGAAAGTAGAAATGACCGTAACTTTCATCCTGCTTGCAATTATTCGTTTCATATGATGGAAAAACTGTTGTATTTATATTGTATTTTATGCTTCTGGCTTTGATTTCTAAGTCCCTAGCTATTCGATCTGGTAGAGCAACGCCCTAGAGTGAAACCTAGGTTATCCGGAACGTAGAAGTGTCCAGTACATTCACACTGGTTGCAGTTATTGCTGTTAAACGATGGAAAAACTGTTGCATCATTATTGTATTTTATGCTTCTGGTGTTGACTTCTGAGGCCCTAACTATTCGATCTGGTGGAGCGACGCCCTAGATAGAAGCCTAGGTTGGCCGGAATGTAGAAATGTCCATAACTTTCACTCTGGTTGCAATTATTCCTGTTATACGATGGAAAAACTGTTGTATTTTAATTGTATTTTATGCTTTTAGCGATGAATTATAAGTCCCTAGCTATTCGATCTGGTGGAGCAACGAAATAGAGTGACGCCTAGGTTGCCCGGAACGTAGAAATGTCCATAACTTTCACTCTGGTTGCAATTATTCCTGTTATACGATGGAAAAACTGTTGTATTTTAATTGTATTTTATGCTTTTAGCGATGAATTATAAGTCCCTAGCTGTTCGATCTGGTGGACCAACGGGCTAGAGTGACGTCTAGGTTGCTCGGAACGCAGAAATGACCATTACTTTCACACTGGTTGCAATTATTCCTGTTATACGATGGAAAAACTGTTGTATTTTTATTGCATTTTATGCTTCGGGCGTTGACTTCTTAGGCCCAAACTATTCGATCTGGTGGAACGACGCCCTAGAGTAAAGCCTACGTTGCCCGGAACGTAGAAATGACCATAACTTTCACACTGGTTGCAATTATTCGTTCTATACGATGGAAAAGCTGTTATATTTATATTCTATATTATGCTTCTGGCCTTGATTTCTTCGGCCCTAACTATTCGATCTGGTTGAACAACGCCCTGGGGTGAAGCCTAGGATGCTCGGAACGTAGAAATGACCATTACTTTCACACTGGTTGCAGTTATCCCGGTTATACGATGGAATAACTGTTTCATCTTTATTGTACTTTATGCTTCGGGCGTTGACTTCTAAGGCCCTAACTATTCGATCTGGTAGAGCAACGCCCTATGGTGAAGCCTAGGTTGCCCAGAACGTAGAAATGACCATAACTTTCACACTGGTTGCAATTACTCGTTTTATACGATGGAAAAGCTGTTGTATTTATATTGTATTTTATGTTTCGGGCGTTGACTTCAAAGATTCTAGCTATTCGATCTGGTGGAACAACGCCCTAGAGTGAAGCCTATGTTGCCCGGAACGTAGAAATGACCATTTTTTTCACACTGGTTGCAGTTATTCCTGTTATACGATGGAAAATCTGTGGCATTTTAATTGTATTTTATTCTTCTGGAGTTGAATTCTAAGTCCCTAATTATTCGATCTCGTGGAGCAACGCCGTAGAGTGAAGCTTAGGTTGCCCGAAACGTAGAAATGACCATTACTTTCACACTGTTTGCAAATATACATTATATACGATGGAAAAGCTGTTGTATTTATATTGTATTTTATGCTTCTGGCGTTGACTTCTTAGGCCCTAACTATATTATCTGGTGGAGCACCGCCCTAGAGTGAAGCCTAGGTTGCCCGGAACGTAGAACATACCATTACCTTCACACTGGTTGCAATTATTCCTGGTATACGATGGAACAACTGTTTCATCTTCATTGTATTTAATGCTTCTGGCGTTGACTTCTAAGGCCCTAACTATTCGATCTGGTGGAGCAACGCCCTACAGTGAAGCCTAGGTTGCCCGGAACGTAGAAATGACCATAACCTTCACACAGGTTGCAATTATTCGTTTTATACGATGTAAAGGCTGTTGTATTTATTTTGTAGTTTATGCTTCTGGCGTTGATTTCTAAGGCCCTAACTCTTCGATCTGGTGGAGCAACGTCTCAGAGTTGAGTCTAGGATGCCCGAAACGTCGAAATGATCATTACTTTCGCACTGGTTGCAATTAGCCGTGCTATACGATGGAAAAACTGTTGCATCTTTATCGTATTTTATGCTTCTGGCGTTGACTTCTAAGGCCGGAGCTATTCGATGTGGTGGAGCTACGCCCTAGAGTGACGCCTAGGTTGCTCGGAACGCAGAAATGACCATTACTTTCACACTGGTTGCAATTATTCCTGTTATACGATTGAAAAACTGTTGTATTTTTATTGCATTTTATGCTTCGGGCATTGACTTTTAAGGCCCTAACTATTCAATCTGTTGGAGCAACGCCCTAGTGTGAAGCCTAGGTTGCCCGGAACGTAGAAATGAGCATAACTATCACACTTGTTGCAATTATTCGTTTTATACGATGGAAAAGCTGCTTTATTTATATCGTATTTTATGCTTCAGGGGTTGACTTCTTAGGTCCTAACTATTCCATCTGGTGGATCAACGCCCTAGAGTGAAACCTAGGTTATCCGGAACGTAGAAGTGTCCAGTACATTCACACTGGTTGCAGTTATTCCTGTTAAACGATGGAAAAACTGTTGCATCATTATTGTATTTTATGCTTCTGGTGTTGACTTCTGAGGCCCTAACTATTCGATCTGGTGGAGCAACGCCCTAGATAGAAGCCTAGGTTGGCCGGAATGTAGAAATGTCCATAACTTTCACTCTGGTTGCAATTATTCCTGTTATACGATGGAAAAACTGTTGTATTTTAATTGTATTTTATGCTTTTAGCGATGAATTATAAGTCCCTAGCTATTCGATCTGGTGGAGCAACGCAATAGAGTGACGCCTAGGTTGCCCGGAACGTAGAAATGTCCATAACTTTCACTCTGGTTGCAATTATTCCTGTTATACGATGGAAAAACTGTTGTATTTTAATTGTATTTTATGCTTTTAGCGATGAATTATAATTCCCTAGCTGTTCGATCTGGCGGACCAACGGGCTAGAGTGACGTCTAGGTTGCTCGGAACGCAGAAATGACCATTACTTTCACACTGGTTGCAATTATTCCTGTTATACGATGGAAAAACTGTTGTATTTTTATTGCATTTTATGCTTCGGGCGTTGACTTCTTAGGCCCAAACTATTCGATCTGGTGGAACGACGCCCTAGAGTAAATCCTACGTTGCCCGGAACGTAGAAATGACCATAACTTTCACACTGGTTGCTATTATTCGTTCTATACGATGGAAAAACTGTTATATTTATATTCTATATTATGCTTCTGGCCTTGATTTCTTCGGCCCTAACTATTCGATCTGGTTGAACAACGCCCTGGAGTGAAGCCTAGGATGCTCGGAACGTAGAAATGACCATTACTTTCACACTGGTTGCAGTTATCCCGGTTATACGATGGAATAACTGTTTCATCTTTATTGTACTTTATGCTTCGGGCGTTGACTTCTAAGGCCCTAACTATTCGATCTGGTAGAGCAACGCCCTATGGTGAAGCCTAGGTTGCCCAGAACGTAGAAATGACCATAACTTTCACACTGGTTGCAATTACTCGTTTTATACGATGGAAAAGCTGTTGTATTTATATCGTATTTTATGCTCCTGGCGTTGAATTCTTAGGCCCTATGTATTCCATCTGGTGGAGCAGCGCCCTAGCGTGACGCCCAGGTTGCCCGGAACGTAGAAATGACCATTACTTTCTCAATGTTTACAATTATTCATTCTATACGATGAAAAAACTGTTGTACTTATATTGTATTTTATCCTTCTGGTGTTGATTTCTAGGTGCCTAGCTACTTTATCTGGTGGAGCAACGCCCTAGAGTGAAAGCTAGGTTACCCGGAACGTAGAAATGACCAGTACTTTCACACTGGTTGCAGTTACTCCTGTTATACTATGGGAAAACTGTTGCATCTTTATTGTATTTTATGCTTCTGACGTTGACTTCTAAGGCCCTAACTATTCGATCTGGTGGAGCAACGCCCTAGAGTGAAGACTAGGTTGCTCGGAATGTAGAAATCTCCATAAATTTCACACTGGATGCAATTATTCCTGTTATACGATGTAAAAACTATGGTATTTTTAATGTATTTTATGCTTCGGGAGTTGACTTCTAGGGCCCTAACCATACGATCTGGTGGACTAACGCCCTAGGGAGAAGCCTAGGTTGCCCGGAACGTAGAAATGACAATAACTTTCATACTGGTTGCAATTCTTCGTTTTATACGATGGAATAGCTGTTGTATTTAATTCGTATTTTATGCTTCTGCCGTTGACCTCTTAGGCCCTAACTATTCGATCTGGTCGAGCAACGCCCTAGAGTGAAGTCTAGATTGCCCGGAACGTAGAGATGACAATTACCCTCACGCTTGTTGCAATTATTCCTGTAATACGATGAAAAGACTGTTGTATTTTTATTGTATCTTACGGTTCTGGCGTTGACTTATTAGGTCCGAACTATTGGATCTGGTGGAGCAACGCCTATAGTGAAGCCTAGGTTGCACGGAACGTAGAAATGGCCATCACTTTCACACTGGTTGCAATTATTCCTGTTATGCGATGGAAAAAGTGTTGCACTTTTATTGTATTTTATGCGTCTTGCGTTGCTTTCTAGGGCCGTAGCTATTCGATGTAGTGGAGCAACGCCCTAGAGTGAAGCCTATGATGCCCGGAACATAGAAATGAAGAATTACTTTCACACTGGATGCAATTATCCTGTTATACGATGTAAAAACAGTTGTATTTTTATGGTATTTTATGCTCCTGGCGTTGACTTCTTAGGCCCTAGCTATTGGATCTGGTGGACCAACGCCCCATGGTGAAGCCTCGGGTGCCCGGTACGTAGAAATGACCATCACTTTCACACTGGTTACAATTATTCCCGTTATACGATGGAAAAGCTGTTGCATTTTTATTGTATTTTATGCTCCTGGCGTTGACTTCTTAGGCCCTAACTACTCGATCTGGTGGAACAACGCCCTAGAGTGAAACCTAGGTTGCCCGGACCGTAGAAATGACCATAACTTTCGCACTGGTTGCAATTATTCGTTTTATACGATGAAAAAACTGTTGTATTTTTATTGTATTTTATGCTTTTAGCGTTGACTTCTTAGGCCCTAGCCATTGGACCTGGTGGACCAACGCCCTAGAGTGAAGCCTAGGTTGCCCGGAATGTTGAAATGGCCATTACTTTCACAGTGGTTGCAATTATTCGTTTTATACGATGGAAAGACTGTTGTACATATATCGTATTTTATGCTTCCGGCGTTGACATCTTAGGCCCTAACTCTTCGATTTGGTGGAACAACGAGCTAGCGTGAAGCCTAGGTAGCCCGGTACGTAGAAATGACAATAACTTTCATACTGGTTGCAATTCTTCGTTTTATACGATGGAATAGCGGTTGTATTTATATTGTATTTTATGCCCCTGGCGTCGACTTCTTGCGCCCTAACTATTCAATCTGGTGGAAAAACGCCCTAGAGTGAAGCCTAGGTTGCCCGGATCGTAGAAATGACCATCACTTTCACACTGGTTGCTATTACTCGTTTTATACGACGTAAAAATGGTTATATTTATATTGTATTTTATGCTTCTGGTGTTGACTCCCAAGGTCCTATGTATTCGATCTGGTGGAGCATTACCTCAGAGTTATGTCAAGGATACCCGGAACGTATAAATGGCCATTACTTTCACAGTGGTTGCAATTATTCGTTTTATACGACGGAAAAACTGTTGGACATATATCGTATCTTATGCTTCTGGCGTTGACTTCTTAGGCCCTAACTATTCGATTTGGTGGAACAACGAGCTAGAGTGAAGCCTAGGTAGCCCGGAACGTAGAAATGACCATAACTTTCATACTGGTTGCAATTCTTCGTTTTAAACGATGGAACAGCTCTTGTATTTATATTGTATTTTATGCCCCTGGCGTTGACTTCTTGAGCCCGAACTATTCGATCTGGTGGAACGACGCCCTAGAGTGAAGCCTTGGTTGCCCGGAACGTAGAAATGACCATTCCTTTCACACTGGTTACAATTATTCCTGTTATACGATGAAAAATATGTTTTATTTTTGTTGTATTTTATGCTTCAGGCGTTGACTTCTATGGCCGTAGCTATTCGATCTGGAGGAACAACGCCCTAGAGTGAAGCCTAGGTTGCCTCGATCGTAGAAATGACCATCACTTTCACACTGGTTGCAATTATTCGTTTTATACGATGGTATACTGTTGTGCATATATCGTGGTTTATGCTTCTGGCGTTGACTTCTTAGGCTCTAACTATTCGATCTGGTGGAACAACGCCCTAGAGTGAAGCCTAGGTTGTCAGGAACGTAGAAATGACCATATCTTTCACACTCGCTGCAATTATACCTGTTATACGATGGAAAAACTGTTGTATTTATATTGTATCTTATGCTTCTGGCGTTGACTTCTAAGGCCCTATCTATTCGATCTGGTGGAGCAACGCCCTAGAGTGAAGCCTAGGTTGCCCGGCACGTAGAAATGACCATTACTTTCAGACTGGTTGCAATTATTCGTTTTATACGATGGAAAAACTGTTATATTTATTTTGTATTTGGTGCTACTGTGGCTGACTTCTTAGGCCCTAACTATTGGATCTGGTGGACCAACGCCCTAGAGTGAATCCAAGGTTGCGCGGATCGTAGAAATGACCATATCGTTCACACTGGTTGCAATTATTCCTGTTACACGATGGAACAACTGTTGTATTTATATTGTATTCTATGCTTCTGGCGTTGCTTTCTAAGGCCCTAACTATTCGGTCTGGTGGACCAACGCCCTAGAGTGAATCATAGGTTGCTCGGAACGTAGAAATGACCACAACTTTAACACTGGTAGCAATTATTCCTTCTATACGACGTAAAAGCCGTTGTGTTTATATTGTATTTTATGCTTCTGGCGCTGACTTCTAAGACCCTAACTATTCGATCTGGTGGAGCAACGCCCTAGAGTGAAGCCTAGGTTGCTCGGAACGTGGATATGACCATTACTTTCACACTGTTTGCAAATATACATTATATGCGATGGAAAAGCTGTTGTATTTATAACGTATTTTATGCTTCTGTCGTTGACTTCTTAGGCCCTATCTATTTGATCTGGTGGAGCAACGACCTAGAGTGAAACCTAGGCTGCCGGGAACGTAGAAATGACCATTACTTTCACACTGTTTGCAATTATTCCTGTTATACGATGGAAAAACTGTTCTATTTATGTTGTATTTTATGCTTCGGGCATTGTCTTCTAAGGCCCTAACCAATCGATGTGGTGGAGCAACGCCCTAGAGTGAAACCTAGGTTACCCGGAACGTAGAAATGACCAGTACTTTCACACTGTTTGCAGTTATTCCTGTTATACGATGGAAAAACTGTTGCATCTTTATTGTATTTTATGCTTCTGGCGTTGACTTCTAAGGCCCTAACTATTCGATCAGGTGGTGCAACGCCCTAGAGTGAAGCCTAGGTTGCTCGGAATGTAGAAATGACCATAACTTTCACACTGGTTGCAATTATTCATTTTATACCATGGAAAAACTGTTGTACTTATATTGTATTTTATTCTTATGGCGTTGTATTCTAAGTCCCTAGCTATTCCATCTGGTGGAGCAACGCCCTAGAGTGAAACCAAGGTTACCCGGAACGTAGAAATGACCAGTACATTCATACTGTTTGCAGTTATTCCTGTTATACGATGGAAAAACTTTTGCATCTTTATTGTATTTTATGATTCTGGCGTTGACTTCTAAGGTCCTAGCTATTCGGTTTGGTGGAGCAACGCCCTAGAGTGGAGCCCAGGTTGACCGGTACGTAGAAATGACCATTACTTTCATACTCTATGCAAATATACATTATATACGATGGAAAATCTGTTGTATTTATGTTGTATTTTATGCTTCTGGCGTTGACTTCTTAGGCCCCAACTATTTGATCTGGTGGAGCACCGCCCTAGAGTGAAGCCTAGGTTGCCCGGAACGTAGAAATGACCATAACTTCCACACTGGTTGCAATTATTCGTTTTATACGATGGAAAAGCTGTTACATTTATATTGTAATTTATGCTTCTGGCGTTGACTTCTTAGGCCCTAACTGTTCGATCTGGTGGAAAAACGCCCTAGAGTGAAGCCTAGGTTGCCCGGAACGTAGAAATGACCATCACTTTCAATCTGTTTGCAAATATTCCTGTTATATGATGGAAAAACTGTTGTATTTTTATTGCATTTTATGCTTCGGGCATTGACTTCTAAGCTCCTAACTATTCAATCTGTTGGAGCGACGCCCTAGGGTGAAGCCTGGGTTGCCCGGAAAGTAGAAATGACCATAACTTTCACACTGGTTGCAATTATTCGTTTTGTACGATGGAAAAGCTGTTGCACCTTTACTGTATTTTATTCATCTGGGGTTGACTTCTAAGGCCGTAGCTATTAGATGTGGTGGAGCAACGCCCCAGAGTGACGCCTAGGGTGCTCGGAACGTAGAAATGACCATAACTTTCACACTGGTTGCAATTACTCGTTTTATACGATGGAAAAGCTGTTGTGTTTATATTGTATTTTATGCTTCTGGCGTTGACTTCTGAGGCCCTAGCTACTCGATCTAGTGGAGCAACGCCCTAGAGTGAAGCCTAGGTTTCCCGGAACGTAGAAATGACCATCACTTTCATACTGGTTGCAATTAATCCTGTTATACGATGGAAAAACTGTTGTATTTTTATTGCATTTTATGCTTCAGGCGTTGACTTCTAAGGCCGGAGCTATTCGAAGTGGTGGAGCTACTCCCGAGAGTGAAGCCTAGGTTACGCGGATCGTAGAAATAACTATTACTTTCACACTGTTTGCAAATATACATTATATGCGATGGAAAAGCTGTTGTATTTATGTTGTATTTTATGCTTCCGGCGTTGACTTCTAAGGGCCTAACTATTCGGTCTGGTGGAGCAACGCCCTAGAGTGAAGCCTAGGTTGCCCGGCACGTAGAAATGACCATTACTTTCAGACTGGTTGCAATTATTCGTTTTATACGATGGAAAAACTGTTATATTTATTTTGTATTTGGTGCTACTGTCGCTGACTTCTTAGGCCCTAACTATTGGATCTGGTGGACCAACGCCCTAGAGTGAATCCAAGGTTGCGCGGATCGTAGAAATGACCATATCGTTCACACTGGTTGCAATTATTCCTGTTACACGATGGAACAACTGTTGTATTTATATTGTATTTTATGCTTCTGGCGTTGCTTTCTAAGGCCCTAACTATTCGGTCTGGTGGACCAACGCCCTAGAGTGAATCATAGGTTGCTCGGAACGTAGAAATGACCACAACTTTAACACTGGTTGCAATTATTCCTTCTATACGACGTAAAAGCCGTTGTGTTTATATTGTACTTTATGCTTCTGGCGCTGACTTCTAAGACCCTAACTATTCCATCTGGTGGAGCCACGCCCTAGAGTGAGGCCTAGGTTGCTGGGAACGTGGAAATGACCATTACTTTCACACTGTTTGCAAATATACATTATATACGATGGAAAAGCTGTTGTATTTATATTGTATTTTATGCTTCTGGCGTTGACTTCTTAAGCCCTATCTATTGGATCTGGTGGACCAGCGCCCTAGAGTGAAGCCTAGGTTGCCCGGAACGTAGAACATACCATTACCTTCACACTGGTTGCAATTATTCCTGGTATACGATGGAACAACTGTTTCATCTTCATTGTATTTAATGCTTCTGGCGTTGACTTCTAAGGCCCTAACTATTCGATCTGGTGGAGCAACGGCCTACAGTGAAGCCTAGGTTGCCCAGAACGTAGAAATGACCATAACCTTCACACAGGTTGCAATTAGCCGTGCTATACGATGGAAAAGCTGTTGCATCTTCATTGCATTTTATGCTTCTGGCGTTGACTTCTAATGCCCTAACTATTCGATCTGTTGGAGCAACGCCTTAGAGTGAAGCCTAGGTTGCTCGGAATGAAGAAATGACCATAACTTTCACACTGGTTGCAATTATTCGTTTTATACAATGGAAAAACTGTTGCATCTTTGTCGTATTTTATGCTTCTGGCGTTGACTTCTAAGGCCCTGGGTATTCGATCTGGTGGAGCAACGCCCTAGAGTGAAACCTAGGTTGCTCGGAACGTAGAAATGACCATTACTTTCACACTGTTTGCAATTATTCATTTTATACGATGGCAAAGCTGTTGTATTTATATTGCATTTTATGCTCCTGGCGTTGACTTCTAAGGCCGCAGTTATTAGATGTGGTGGAGCTACGCCCTAGAGTGACGCCTAGGTTGCCCGGAAAGTAGAAATGGCCATTACTTTCACACTGGTTGCAATTACTTCTGATACACGATGGTAAAGCTGTTGTACCTTTATTGTATTTTATGCTTTAGGCGTTGACTTCTAAGGCCGGAGCTATTCGATCTGGTGGAGCTACGCCCTAGAGTGAAGCCTAGGTTGCCCGGCACGTAGAAATGACCATTACTTTCAGACTGGTTGCAATTATTCGTTTTATACGATGGAAAAACTGTTATATTTATTTTGTATTTGGTGCTACTGTCGCTGACTTCTTAGGCCCTAACTATTGGATCTGGTGGACCATCGCCCTAGAGTGAATCCAAGGTTGCGCGGATCGTAGAAATGACCATATCGTTCACACTGGTTGCAATTATTCCTGTTACACGATGGAACAACTGTTGTATTTATATTGTATTTTATGCTTCCGGCGTTGCTTTCTAAGGCCCTAACTATTCGGTCTGGTGGACCAACGCCCTAGAGTGAATCATAGGTTGCTCGGAACGTAGAAATGACCACAACTTTAAAACTGGTTGCAATTATTCCTTCTATACGACGTAAAAGCCGTTGTGTTTATATTGTATTTTATGCTTCTGGCGCTGACTTCTAAGACCCTAACTATTCGATCTGGTGGAGCCACGCCCTAGAGTGAGGCCTAGGTTGCTGGGAACGTGGAAATGACCATTACTTTCACACTGTTTGCAAATATACATTATATGCGATGGAAAAGCTGTTGTATTTATGTTGTATTTTATGCTTCCGGCGTTGACTTCTAAGGGCCTAACTATTCGGTCTGGTGGAGCAACGCCCTAGAGTGAAGCCTAGGTTGCCGGAACGTAGAAATGACCATAACTTTCACACTGGTTGCTATGATTCGTTTTATACGATGGAAAAGCTGTTACATTTATATTGTAATTTATGCTTCTGGCGTTGACTTCTTAGGCCCTAACTGTTCGATCTGGTGGAAAAACGCCCTAGAGTGAAGCCTAGGTTGCCCGGAACGTAGAAATGACCATCACTTTCAATCTGTTTGCAAATATTCCTGTTAGATGATGGAAAAACTGTTGTATTTTTATTGCATTTTATGCTTCGGGCATTGACTTCTAAGCTCCTAACTATTCAATCTGTTGGAGCGACGCCCTAGGGTGAAGCCTAGGTTTCCCGGAAAGTAGAAATGACCATAACTTTCACACTGGTTGCAATTATTCGTTTTGTACGATGGAAAAGCTGTTGCACCTTTACTGTATTTTATTCATCTGGGGTTGACTTCTAAGGCCGTAGCTATTAGATGTGGTGGAACAACGCCCCAGAGTGACGCCTAGGGTGCTCGGAACGTAGAAATGACCATAACTTTCACACTCGTCGCAATTACTCGTTTTATACGATGGAAAAGCTGTTGTATTTATATTGTATTTTATGCTTCTGGCGTTGACTTCTAAGGCCCTAGCTACTCGATCTAGTGGAGCAACGCCCTAGAGTGAAGCCTAGGTTTCCCGGAACGTAGAAATGACCATCACTTTCATACTGGTTGCAATTAATCCTGTTATACGATGGAAAAACTGTTGTATTTTTATTGCATTTTATGCTTCGGGCGTTGACTTCTAAGGCCCTAACCATACGATCTGGTGGACTAACGCCCTAGGGAGAAGCCTAGGTTGCCCGGAACGTAGAAATGTCCATAACTTTCATACTGGTTGCAATTCTTCGTTTTATACGATGGAATAGCTGTTGTATTTATATTGTATTTTATGCCCCTGGCGTCGACTTCTTGCGCCCTAACTATTCGATCTGGTGGAACAACGCCCTAGAGTGAAGCCTAGGTTGCCCGTATCGTAGAAATGACCATCACTTTCACGCTGGTTGCTATAATTCGTTTTATACGATGGAAAAACTGTTGTATTTATATTGTATTTTATGTTTCAGGCGTTGACTTCAAAGATTCTAGCTATTCGATCTGATGGAGCAACGCCCTTGAGTGAAGCCTATGTTGCCCGGAACGGTGAAATGACCATTACTTTCACACTGGTTGGAGTTATTCCTGTTATACGATGGAAAAACTGTGGCATTTTAATTGTATTTTATTCTTCTGGCGTTGAATTCTAAGTCCCTAATTATTCGATCTCGTGGAGCAACGCCGTAGAGTGAAGCCTAGGTTGCCCGAAACGTAGAAATGACCATTACTTTCACACTGTTTGCAAATATACATTATATACGATGGAAAAGCTGTTGCAATTATATTGTATTTTATGCTTCTGGCGTTGACTTCTTAGGCCCTAACTACTTTATCTGGTGGAGCACCGCCCTACAGTGAAGCCTAGGTTGCCCGGAACGTAGAACATACCATTACCTTCACACTGGTTGCAATTATTCCTGGTATACGATGGAACAACTGTTTCATCTTCATTGTATTTAATGCTTCTGGCGTTGACTTCTAAGGCCCTAACTATTCGATCTGGTGGAGCAACGCCCTACAGTGAAGCCTAGGTTGCCCGGAACGTAGAAATGACCATAACCTTCACACAGGTTGCAATTAGCCGTGCTATACGATGGAAAAACTGTTGCATCTTCATTGCATTTTATGCTTCTGGCGTTGACTTCTAATGCCCTAACTATTCGATCTGTTGGAGCAACGCCTTAGAGTGAAGCCTGGGTTGCTCGGAATGAAGAAATGACCATAACTTTCACACTGGTTGCAATTATTCGTTTTATACATTGGAAAAACTGTTGCATCTTTATCGTATTTTATGCTTCTGGCGTTGACTTCTAAGGCCTGGGTATTCGATCTGGTGGAGCAACGCCCTAGAGTGAAACCTAGGTTGCTCGGAACGTAGAAATGACCATTACTTTCACACTGTTTGCAATTATTCATTTTATACGATGGCAAAGCTGTTGTATTTATATTGTATTTTATGCTCCTGGCGTTGACTTCTAAGGCCGCAGTTATTAGATGTGGTGGAGCAACGCCCTAGAGTGACGCCTAGGTTGCCCGGAAAGTAGAAATGGCCATTACTTTCACACTGGTTGCAATTACTTCTGATACACGATGGTAAAGCTCTTGTACCTTTATTGTATTTTATGCTTCAGGCGTTGACTTCTAAGGCCTGAGCTATTCGATCTGGTGGAGCTACGCCCTAGAGTGAAGCCTAGGTTGCCCGGAACGTAGAAACGACCATTACTTTCACACTGTTTGCAAATATACATTATATACGATGGAAAAACCGTTGTATTTATATTGTATTCTATGCTTCTGGCGTTGACTTCTTAGGCCCTAGCTATTCGACCTGGTGGAGCGACGCCCTAGAGTGAAGCCTAGATTGCACGGAACGTAGAAATCACCATTACCTTCACACTGGTTGCAATTATTCCTGTTATACGATGGAAAAACTGTTGCATCTTTACTGTATTTTATGCTTCTGGCGTTGACCTCTAAGGCCCTATCTATTCGATCTGGTGGAGCAACGCCCTAGAGTTAAGCCTAGGGTGCCCGCAACGAAGAAATGCCCATAACTTTCACACTGTTTGCAAATATACATTATATACGATTGAAAAGCTGTTGTATTTATATTGTATTTTATGCTCCTGGCGTTGACTTCTAAGGCCGTAGTTATTAGATGTGATGGAGCAACACCCTGGAGTGAAGCCTAGATTGCACGGAACGTAGAAATGACCATTACCTTCACACAGGTTGCAATTATTCCTGTTATATGATGGAAAAACTGTTGCATCTCGATTGTATTTTATGCTTCTGGCGTTGACTTCTAAGGCCCTATCTATTCGATCTGGTGGAGCAACGCCCTAGAGTGAAGCCTAGGTTGCCCGCAACGTAGAAATGACCATAACTTCCACACTGGTTGCAATTATTCCTGGTATACGATGGAAAAGCTGTTGTACCTTTATTGTATTTTATGCTTCAGGCATTGACTTCTAAGGCCGGAGCTATTCGAAGTGGTGGAGCTACTCCCGAGAGTGAGGCCTAGGTTACGCGGATCGTAGAAATAACTATTACTTTCACACTGTTTGCAAATATACATTATATGCGATGGAAAAGCTGTTGTATTTATGTTGTATTTTATGCTTCCGGCGTTGACTTCTAAGGGCCTAAATATTCGGTCTGGTGGAGCAACGCCCTAGAGTGAAGCCTAGGTTGCCCGGCACGTAGAAATGACCATTACTTTCAGACTGGTTACAATTATTCATTTTATACGATGGAAAAACTTTTATATTTATTTTGTATTTGGTGCTACTGTCGCTGACTTCTTAGGCCCTAACTATTGGATCTGGTGGACCAACGCCCTAGAGTGAATCCAAGGTTGCGCGGATCGTAGAAATGACCATATCGTTCACACTGGTTGCAATTATTCCTGTTACACGATGGAACAACTGTTGTATTTATATTGTATTTTATGCTTCTGGCGTTGCTTTCTAAGGCCCTAACTATTCGGTCTGGTGGACCAACGCCCTAGAGTGAATCATAGGTTGCTCGGAACGTAGAAATGACCACAACTTTAACACTGGTTGCAATTATTCCTTCTATACGACGTAAAAGCCGTTGTGTTTATATTGTATTTTATGCTTCTGGCGCTGACTTCTAAGACCCTAACTATTCCATCTGGTGGAGCCACGCCCTAGAGTGAGGCCTAGGTTGCTGGGAACGTGGAAATGACCATTACTTTCACACTGTTTGCAAATATACATCATATACGATGGAAAAGCTGTTGTATTTATATTGTATTTTATGCTTCTGGCGTTGACTTCTTAAGCCCTATCTATTGGATCTGGTGGACCAGCGCCCTAGAGTGAAGTCTAGGTTGCCCGGAACGTAGCAATGACCATCACTTTCACACTGTTTGCAAATATACATTATACACGACGGAAAAGCTGTTGTATTTATATTGTGTTTTATGTTTCTGGCGTTGACTTCTTACGCCCTAACTATTCGATCTGGTGGAGCAACGCCCCAGAGTGAAGCCTAGGTTTCCCGGAACGTAGGAATGACCATTACCATCACACTGGTTGCAATTATTCATTTTATACGATGGAAAAACTGTTGTATTTTATTGTATTTTATGCTTCTGGCGTTGACTTCTAAGGCCGTAGCTATTCGATGTGGTGGAGCAAAGCCCTAGAGTGAAGACTAGGTTGCCCGGAACGTAGAAATGACTATCACTTTCACACTGGTTGCAATTATTCATTTCATACGATGGAAAGACTGTTGTATTTTTATTTTATTTTATGCTTCTGGCGTTGACTTCTTAGGCCCTAACTATTCGATCTGGTCGCGCAACGCCCTAGAGTGAAGACTAGGTTGCCCGAAACGTAGAAATGACCATAACTTTCACACTGGTTGCAACTATTCGTTTTATACAATGGAAAAACTGTTGCATCTTTATCGTATTTTATGCTTCTGGCGTTGACTTCTAAGGCCCTGGCTATTCGATCTGGTGGAGCAACGCCCTGGAGTGAAACCTAGGTTGCTCGGAACGTAGAAATGACCATTACTTTCACACTGTTTGCAATTATTCATTTTATACGATGGCAAAGCTGTTGTATTTATATTGTATTTTATGCTCCTGGCGTTGACTTCTAAGGCCGTAGTTATTAGATGTGGTGGAGCAACGCCCTAGAGTGACGCCTAGGTTGCCCGGAAAGTAGAAATGGCCATTACTTTCACACTGGTTGCAATTACTTCTGATACACGATGGAAAAGCTGTTGTATCTTTATTGTATTTTATGCTTCAGGCGTTGACTTCTAAGGCCGGAGCTATTCGATCTTGTGGAGCAACGCCCTAGAGTTAAGCCTAAGGTGCCCGCAACGAAGAAATGGCCATAACTTTCACACTGTTTGCAAATATACATTATATACGATTGAAAAGCTGTTGTATTTATATTGTATTTTATGCTCCTGGCGTTGACTTCTAAGGCCGTAGTTATTAGATGTGATGGAGCAACACCCTGGAGTGAAGCCTAGATTGCACGGAACGTAGAAATGACCATTACGTTCACACAGGTTGCAATTATTCCTGTTGTATGATGGAAAAACTGTTGCATCTCGATTGTATTTTATGCTTCTGGCGTTGACTTCTAAGGCCCTATCTATTCGATCTGGTGGAGCAACGCCCTAGAGTGAAGCCTAGGTTGCCCGGCACGTAGAAATGACCATTACTTTCAGACTGGTTGCAATTATTCGTTTTATACGATGGAAAAACTGTTATATTTATTTTGTATTTGGTGCTACTGTGGCTGACTTCTTAGGCCCTAACTATTGGATCTGGTGGACCAACGCCCTAGAGTGAATCCAAGGTTGCGCGGATCGTAGAAATGACCATATCGTTCACACTGGTTGCAATTATTCCTGTTACACGATGGAACAACTGTTGTATTTATATTGTATTCTATGCTTCTGGCGTTGCTTTCTAAGGCCCTAACTATTCGGTCTGGTGGACCAACGCCCTAGAGTGAATCATAGGTTGCTCGGAACGTAGAAATGACCACAACTTTAACACTGGTAGCAATTATTCCTTCTATACGACGTAAAAGCCGTTGTGTTTATATTGTATTTTATGCTTCTGGCGCTGACTTCTAAGACCCTAACTATTCGATCTGGTGGAGCAACGCCCTAGAGTGAAGCCTAGGTTGCTCGGAACGTGGATATGACCATTACTTTCACACTGTTTGCAAATATACATTATATGCGATGGAAAAGCTGTTGTATTTATAACGTATTTTATGCTTCTGTCGTTGACTTCTTAGGCCCTATCTATTTGATCTGGTGGAGCAACGACCTAGAGTGAAACCTAGGCTGCCGGGAACGTAGAAATGACCATTACTTTCACACTGTTTGCAATTATTCCTGTTATACGATGGAAAAACTGTTCTATTTATGTTGTATTTTATGCTTCGGGCATTGTCTTCTAAGGCCCTAACCAATCGATGTGGTGGAGCAACGCCCTAGAGTGAAACCTAGGTTACCCGGAACGTAGAAATGACCAGTACTTTCACACTGTTTGCAGTTATTCCTGTTATACGATGGAAAAACTGTTGCATCTTTATTGTATTTTATGCTTCTGGCGTTGACTTCTAAGGCCCTAACTATTCGATCAGGTGGTGCAACGCCCTAGAGTGAAGCCTAGGTTGCTCGGAATGTAGAAATGACCATAACTTTCACACTGGTTGCAATTATTCATTTTATACCATGGAAAAACTGTTGTACTTATATTGTATTTTATTCTTATGGCGTTGTATTCTAAGTCCCTAGCTATTCCATCTGGTGGAGCAACGCCCTAGAGTGAAACCAAGGTTACCCGGAACGTAGAAATGACCAGTACATTCATACTGTTTGCAGTTATTCCTGTTATACGATGGAAAAGCTTTTGCATCTTTATTGTATTTTATGATTCTGGCGTTGACTTCTAAGGTCCTAGCTATTCGGTTTGGTGGAGCAACGCCCTAGAGTGGAGCCCAGGTTGACCGGTACGTAGAAATGACCATTACTTTCATACTCTATGCAAATATACATTATATACGATGGAAAATCTGTTGTATTTATGTTGTATTTTATGCTTCTGGCGTTGACTTCTTAGGCCCCAACTATTTGATCTGGTGGAGCACCGCCCTAGAGTGAAGCCTAGGTTGCCCGGAACGTAGAAATGACCATAACTTCCACACTGGTTGCAAT
This sequence comes from Calliopsis andreniformis, assembly GCF_051401765.1. Classification (NCBI taxonomy): domain Eukaryota; kingdom Metazoa; phylum Arthropoda; class Insecta; order Hymenoptera; family Andrenidae; genus Calliopsis; species Calliopsis andreniformis. The sequence goes on along the minus strand of NW_027480426.1, from coordinate 5,770,954 downwards.
TATTCGTTTTATACGATGGAAAAGCTGTTACATTTATATTGTAATTTATGCTTCTGGCGTTGACTTCTTAGGCCCTAACTGTTCGATCTGGTGGAAAAACGCCCTAGAGTGAAGCCTAGGTTGCCCGGAACGTAGAAATGACCATCACTTTCAATCTGTTTGCAAATATTCCTGTTATATGATGGAAAAACTGTTGTATTTTTATTGCATTTTATGCTTCGGGCATTGACTTCTAAGCTCCTAACTATTCAATCTGTTGGAGCGACGCCCTAGGGTGAAGCCTGGGTTGCCCGGAAAGTAGAAATGACCATAACTTTCACACTGGTTGCAATTATTCGTTTTGTACGATGGAAAAGCTGTTGCACCTTTACTGTATTTTATTCATCTGGGGTTGACTTCTAAGGCCGTAGCTATTAGATGTGGTGGAGCAACGCCCCAGAGTGACGCCTAGGGTGCTCGGAACGTAGAAATGACCATAACTTTCACACTGGTTGCAATTACTCGTTTTATACGATGGAAAAGCTGTTGTGTTTATATTGTATTTTATGCTTCTGGCGTTGACTTCTGAGGCCCTAGCTACTCGATCTAGTGGAGCAACGCCCTAGAGTGAAGCCTAGGTTTCCCGGAACGTAGAAATGACCATCACTTTCATACTGGTTGCAATTAATCCTGTTATACGATGGAAAAACTGTTGTATTTTTATTGCATTTTATGCTTCAGGCGTTGACTTCTAAGGCCGGAGCTATTCGAAGTGGTGGAGCTACTCCCGAGAGTGAAGCCTAGGTTACGCGGATCGTAGAAATAACTATTACTTTCACACTGTTTGCAAATATACATTATATGCGATGGAAAAGCTGTTGTATTTATGTTGTATTTTATGCTTCCGGCGTTGACTTCTAAGGGCCTAACTATTCGGTCTGGTGGAGCAACGCCCTAGAGTGAAGCCTAGGTTGCCCGGCACGTAGAAATGACCATTACTTTCAGACTGGTTGCAATTATTCGTTTTATACGATGGAAAAACTGTTATATTTATTTTGTATTTGGTGCTACTGTCGCTGACTTCTTAGGCCCTAACTATTGGATCTGGTGGACCAACGCCCTAGAGTGAATCCAAGGTTGCGCGGATCGTAGAAATGACCATATCGTTCACACTGGTTGCAATTATTCCTGTTACACGATGGAACAACTGTTGTATTTATATTGTATTTTATGCTTCTGGCGTTGCTTTCTAAGGCCCTAACTATTCGGTCTGGTGGACCAACGCCCTAGAGTGAATCATAGGTTGCTCGGAACGTAGAAATGACCACAACTTTAACACTGGTTGCAATTATTCCTTCTATACGACGTAAAAGCCGTTGTGTTTATATTGTACTTTATGCTTCTGGCGCTGACTTCTAAGACCCTAACTATTCCATCTGGTGGAGCCACGCCCTAGAGTGAGGCCTAGGTTGCTGGGAACGTGGAAATGACCATTACTTTCACACTGTTTGCAAATATACATTATATACGATGGAAAAGCTGTTGTATTTATATTGTATTTTATGCTTCTGGCGTTGACTTCTTAAGCCCTATCTATTGGATCTGGTGGACCAGCGCCCTAGAGTGAAGCCTAGGTTGCCCGGAACGTAGAACATACCATTACCTTCACACTGGTTGCAATTATTCCTGGTATACGATGGAACAACTGTTTCATCTTCATTGTATTTAATGCTTCTGGCGTTGACTTCTAAGGCCCTAACTATTCGATCTGGTGGAGCAACGGCCTACAGTGAAGCCTAGGTTGCCCAGAACGTAGAAATGACCATAACCTTCACACAGGTTGCAATTAGCCGTGCTATACGATGGAAAAGCTGTTGCATCTTCATTGCATTTTATGCTTCTGGCGTTGACTTCTAATGCCCTAACTATTCGATCTGTTGGAGCAACGCCTTAGAGTGAAGCCTAGGTTGCTCGGAATGAAGAAATGACCATAACTTTCACACTGGTTGCAATTATTCGTTTTATACAATGGAAAAACTGTTGCATCTTTGTCGTATTTTATGCTTCTGGCGTTGACTTCTAAGGCCCTGGGTATTCGATCTGGTGGAGCAACGCCCTAGAGTGAGGCCTAGGTTGCCCGGAACATAGAAATGACCGTTACTTTCACAATATTTGCAAACATTCATCTTATACGATGGAAAGCTGTTGTATTTATATTGTATTTTATGCTTCTGGCGTTGACTTCTAAGGTCGTAGCTATTCAATGTGGTGGAGCAACGCCCTAGAGTGAAGCCTAGGCAGCTCGGATCGTAGAAATGACCATAACTATCACACTGGTTGCAATTATTCGTTTTATACAATGGAAAGCTGTTCTATTTATTTTGTATTTTATGCTTCGGGCGTTGACTTCTAAGGCCCTAACGATTCGATCTGGTGGAGAAACGCCCTAGGGTGAAGCCTAAGTTGCCCGGAACGTAGAAATAACCATTACTTTCGCACTGGTTAAAATTATTCTTTTTATACGAGGGAAAAACTGTTGTATTTATTTTGTATTTTATGCTTCTGGCGTTGACATCTTAGGCCCTAACTATTCGATCTGGTGGACCAACGCCCTAGAGTGAAGCCTAGGTTGCCCGGAACGTAGAAATGACTATTACCTTCACACTGGTTGTAGTTATTCCTGCCGTACGATGGTAAGACTGTTGTATTTTTGTATCTTATGCTTCTGGCGTTGACTTCTTAGGCCCTAACTATTCGATCTGGTGGATCAACGCCCTAGAGTGAGGCCTAGGTTGCCCGGAACATAGAAATGACCGTTACTTTCACAATATCTGCAAACATTCGTCTCATACGATGGGAAGCTGTTCTATTTATTTTGTATTTTATGCTTCGGGCGTTGACTTCTAAGGCCCTAACGATTCGATCTGTTGGAGAAACGCCCTAGAGTGAAGTCTAGGTTGCCCCGAACGTAGAAATGACCATCACTTTCACACTGGTTGCAATTGTTCCTGTTATACGATGGCAAAACTGTTGTATCTTTATTGTATTTTATGCTACGGCAATTGACTTCTAACGCCCTAGCTATTCGATCTTTTGGAGCAAAGACCTAGAGTGAAGCCTAGGTTGCCCGAAACGTAGAAATGACCATTACTTTCACTCTGGTTGCAATTATTCATGCTATACGATGGAAAAACTGTTGTATTTTTATTGTATTTTATGCTTCTGGCGTCGACTTCTTAGGCCCTAACTATTCCATCTGGTGGAGCAACGCCCTAGAGTGAGGCCTGGTTTGCCCGGAACATAGAAATGACCGTTACTTTCACAATGTTTGCAAACATTCATCTTATACGATGGAAAGCTGTTGTATTTATATTGTATTTTATGCTTCTGGCGTTGACTTCTAGGGCCGTAGCCATTCAATGTGGTGGAGCAACGCCCTACAGTGAAGACTAGCTTGCCCGGAACGTAGAAATGACTATCATATTCACACTGGTTGCAATTATTCATTTTATACGATGGAAAGACTGTTGTATTTTTATTGTATTTTATGCTCCGGGCGTAGACTTCTAAGGCCCTAGCCATTCGATCTGGTTGAGCAACGCCCGAGAGTGTAGCCTCGGTTGCCCGGAACGTAGAAATGACTATCAATTTCACACTGGTTGGAATTATTCGTGATATACGATGGAAAAACTGTTACATTTTTATTTTATTTTATGCTTCGGGCGTTGACTTCTAAGGCCCTAACTATTCGATCTAGTGGGTCAACACCCAAGAGTGAAGCCTAGGTTGCCCGGAACGTAGAAATGACCATAAATTTCACACCGGTTTCAATTATTCGGTTTATACAATGGAAAAGCTGTTGTATTTATATAGTGTTTTATGCTTCTGACGTTGACTTCTTAGGCCCTAACTATTCTATCTGGTGGAGCAACGCCCTAGAGTGAAGCCTAGGTAGCCCGGAATGAAGAAATGACCATAACTTTCCCACTGGTTGCAATTATTCGTTTTATACGATGGAAAAGCTGTTGTATTTATATTGTGTTTTATGTTTCTGGCGCTGACTTCTTACGCCCTAACTATTCCATCTGGTGGAGCAACACCCTAGTGTGAAGCCTAGGTTTCCCGGAACGTAGGAATGACCATTACCATCACACTGGTTGCAATTATTCATTCTATACGAGGGAAGAACTGTTGTATTTTATTGTATTTTATGCTTCTGGCGTTAACTTCTAAGGCCGTAGCTATTCGATGTGGTGGAGCAACGCCCTAGAGTGAAGACTAGGTTGCCCGGAACGTAGAAATGACTATAACTTTCACACTGGTTGCAATTATTCGTTTTATACGATGGAAAGACTGTTGTATTTTTATTGTATTTTATGCTCCGGGCGGAGACTTCTAAGGCCCTAGCCATTCGATCTGGTGGAGCAACGCCCGAGAGTGTAGCCTCGGTTGCCCGGAACGTAGAAATGACTATCACTTTCACACTGGTTGCTATTATTCGTGATATACGATGGAAGAACTGTTACATTTTTATTTTATTTTATGCTTCGGGCGTTGACTTCTAAGGCCATAACTATTCGATCTGGTGGAGCAGCGCCCTAGAGTGAAGCCTAGGTAGCCCGGAACGTAGAAATGACCCTATCTTTCAAACCAGTTTCAATTATCCGTTTTATACAATGGAAAAACTGTTGTATTTATTTTGTATTTTATGCTTCGTGCATTGACTTCTAAGGCCCTAACTATTCGATGTGGTGGAGCAACGCCCTAGAGCGAAATCTAGGTTGCCAGGAACGTAGAAATGACCATTACTTTCACACTGGTTGCAATTATTCCTGTTATACGGTGGACAAACTGTTAGATTTTTATTGTACTTTATGCTTCTGGCGTTGACTTCTTAGGCCCTAACTATTCGATCTGGTGGAACAACGCCCTAGAGTGAAGCCTAGGTTGCCCAGAACGTAGAAATGACCATAACATTCACACTGGATGCAATTATTCGTTTTATACAATGGAAAAACTGTTCTTTTTATTGTGTATTTTATGCTTCGGGCTTTGACTTCTAAGGCCATACCTATTCGATCTGGTGGAGCAACGCCCTAGAGTGAAGCCTAGGTTGCCCGGAACGTAGAAATGACCATATCCTTCACACTGGTTGCAATTATTCCTGTTACACGATGGAAAAACTGTTGTATTTTTATTGTATTTTATGCTTCTGGCGTTGACTTCTGAGGTCCTAACTATTCGGTCTGGTGGAGCAGCTCCCTAGAGTGAAGCCTAGGTTGCCCGCAACGTAGAAATGACCATTACCTTCACACTGTTTGCAATTATTCATTTTATACGATGGAAAAGCTGTTGCATTTATATTGTATTTTATGCTTCTGCCGTTGACTTCTTAGGCACTAACTATTCGATCTGGTGGAGCAACGCCCTAGGGTGAAGCCTAGATTGCCCGGAACGTAGAAATGACGATTACTTTCACACTGTTTGCAAATATACATTATATACGATGGAAAAACTGTTGTATTCATATTGTGTTCTATGCTTCTGACGTTGACTTCTAAGGCCGTAGCTATTCGATGAGGTGGAGCAACTCCCTAGAGTGAAGCCTAGGATGCCCGGAACGTAGAAATGACCATTATCTTCACACCGGTTGCAATTATTCGTTTTATGCGATGGAAAAACTGATGTATTTATTTTGTATTTGGTGCTTCTGGCTTTTATTTCTTAGGCCCTCACTACTGGATTCGTTGGTCCAACGCACTAGAGTGAAGCCTAGGTTGCCCGGAACGTAGAAATGACCATCACCTTCAAACGGGCTGCAATTATTCCCGTTGTGCGATGGAAAAACTGTTATATTTTTATTGTATTTTATGCTTCTGGCGTTGACTTCTGAGGTCCTAACTATTCGGTCTGGTGGAGCATCTCCCTAGAGTGAAGCCTAGGTTGCCCGGAACGTAGAAATGACCATTACCTTCACACTGTTTGCAATTATTCATTTTATACGATGGAAAAGCTGTTGCATTTATATTGTATTTTATGCTTCTGGCGTTGACTTCTAAGGACCTAACTATTCGATCTGGTGGAGAAACGCCCTAGAGTGAAGCCTAGGTTGAGCGGAACGTAGAAATGACCATAACGTTCACACTGGTAGCAATTATTCGTTTTATACGATGGAAAAACTGTTTTATTTATTTTGTATTTTATGCTTCTGGCGTTGACTCCTAAGGCACTAGCTATTCGATCTTGTGGAGCAACGCCCTAGAGTGAAGCCTAGGCTGCCCGGAAAGTAGAAATGACCATAACTTTCATCCTGGTTGCAATTATTCGTTTTATATGATGGAAAAACTGTTGTATTTATATAGTGTTTTATGCTTCTGGCGTTGACTTCTTAGTCCCTAACTATTCCATCTGGTGGAACAACGCCCTAGGGTGAAGCCTAGGTTGCATGGAACGTAGAAATGACCATCACTTTCACACGGGTTGCAATTATTCCTGTTATAGGATGGAAAGACTGTTGTATTTTTATTGTATTTTATACTTCAGGCGTTGACTTCTAAGGCCCTAGCTATTCGATCAGGTCGAGCAACGCCCTAGAGTGAAGCCTAGGTTGCCCGGAACGTAGAAATGACCATAACTTCTACACTGGTTGCAATTATTCGTTTTATACGATGGAAAAGCTGTTATATTTATATCGTATTTTATGCTCCTGGCGTTGACTTCTAAGGACCTAACTATTCGATCTGGTGGAGAAACGCCCTAGAGTGAAGCCTAGGTTGCGCGGAACGTAGAAATGACTATAACTTTCACACCGGTAGCAATTATTCGTTTTATACGATGGAAAAACTTTTGCATCTTTATTGTATTTTATGCTTCTGGCGTTGACTTCTAAGGCCCTAGCTATTCGATTTGGTGGAGCAACCCTCGAGAGTGGGGCCTAGGTTGCCCGGTACATGGAAATGACCATAACTTTCACACTGGTTGCTATCATTCGTTTTATACGATGGAAAAACTGTTATATTTATATTGTATTTTATGCTTCTGGCGTTGACTTCTTAGGCCCTAACTGTTCGATCTGGTGGAACAACGTCCTAGGGTGAAGCCTAGGATGCCCGGAACGTAGAAATGACCATAACTTTTACACTAGTAGCAATTATTCGTTTTATACAATGGAAAACCGTTCTATTTATTTTGTGTTTTATGCTTCGGGCGTTGACTTCTAAAGTCCTAACTATTCAATCTGTTGGTGCAACGCCCTAGAGTGAAGCCTAGGTTGCCCGGAACGGAGAAATGACCATTACTTTCACAATGTTTGCAATTATTCATTTTATACGATGGAAAAGCATTTGTACTTAAATTGTATTTTATTCTTCTGGCGTTGACTTCTTAGTCCCTAGCTATTCGATCTGGTGGAACAACGCCCTAGAGTGAAGACTTGGTTGCCCGGAACATGGAAATGACCATTACTTTCACACTGTTTGCAGTTATTCCTGTTATACGATGGAAAAACTTTTGCATCTTTATATTATTTTATGCTCCTGGCGTTGACTTCTAAGGACCTAACTATTCGATCTGGTGGAGAAACGCCCTAGAGTGAAGCCTAGGTTGCGCGGAACGTAGAAATGACTATAACTTTCACACCGGTAGCAATTATTCGTTTTATACGATGGAAAAACTTTTGCATCTTTATTGTATTTTATGCTTCTGGCGTTGACTTCTAAGGCCCTAGCTATTCGATTTGGTGGAGCAACCCTCGAGAGTGGGGCCTAGGTTGCCCGGTACATGGAAATGACCATAACTTTCACACTGGTTGCTATCATTCGTTTTATACGATGGAAAAACTGTTATATTTATATTGTATTTTATGCTTCTGGCGTTGACTTCTTAGGCCCTAACTGTTCGATCTGGTGGAACAACGTCCTAGGGTGAAGCCTAGGATGCCCGGAACGTAGAAATGACCATAACTTTTACACTAGTAGCAATTATTCGTTTTATACAATGGAAACCCGTTCTATTTATTTTGTGTTTTATGCTTCGGGCGTTGACTTCTAAAGTCCTAACTATTCAATCTGTTGGTGCAACGCCCTAGAGTGAAGCCTAGGTTGCCCGGAACGGAGAAATGACCATTACTTTCACAATGTTTGCAATTATTCATTTTATACGATGGAAAAGCATTTGTACTTAAATTGTATTTTATTCTTCTGGCGTTGACTTCTTAGTCCCTAGCTATTCGATCTGGTGGAACAACGCCCTAGAGTGAAGACTTGGTTGCCCGGAACATGGAAATGACCATTACTTTCACACTGTTTGCAGTTATTCCTGTTATACGATGGAAAAACTTTTGCATCTTTATATTATTTTATGCTTCTGGCGTTGACTTCTAAGGCCCTAGCTATTCGATTTGGTGGAGCAACGCCCGTGAGTGGAGCCTAGGTTGCCCGGTACGTAGAAATGACCATTACTTTCACACTGTTTGCAAATATACATTATATACGATGGAGAATCTGTTGTATTTATGTTGTATTTTATGCTTCTGGCGTTGATTTCTAAGGCCCTAATTATTTGATCTGGTGGAGAAACGCCCTAGAGTGAAGCCTAGGTTGCCGGGAACGGAGAAATGACCATTACATTCACACTGGTTGCAATTATTCGTCTTATACGATGGAAAAGCTGTTGTATTTATATCGTATTTTATGCTTCTGGCGTTGACTTCTTAGGCAATAACTATTCCATCTGGTGGAACAACGCCCTTGGGTGAAGCCTAGGTTGCGCGGAACGTAGAAATGACCATAACTTTCACACCGGTAGCAATTATTCGTTTTATACGATGGAAAAACTGTTTTATTTATTTTGTATTTTATGCTTCTGGCGCTGACTTCTAAGGCCCTAACTATTCGATCTGGTGGTGCAACGCCCTAGAGTGGAGCCTAGGTTGCCCGGAAAGTAGAAATGACCATAACTTTCATCCTGGTTGCAATTATTCGTTTTATATGATGGAAAAACTGTTGTATTTATATAGTGTTTTATGCTTCTGGCGTTGACTTCTTAGTCCCTAACTATTCCATCTGGTGGAACAACGCCCTAGGGTGAAGCCTAGGTTTCTTGGTACGTAGAAATGACCATCACTTTCACACGGGTTGCAATTATTCCTGTTATGGAATGGAAAGACTGTTGTATTTTTATTGTATTTTATACTTCAGGCGTTGACTTCTAATGCCCTAGCTATTCGATCTGGTGGAGCAACGCCCTAGAGTGAAGCCTAGGTTGCCCGGAACGTAGAAATGACCATTACATTAACACTGGTTGCAATTATTCGTCTTATACGATGGAAAAGCTGTTGTATTTATATCGTATTTTATGCTTCTGGCGTTGACTTCTTAGGCCCTAACTATTCCGTCTGGTGGAACAGCGCCCTTGGGTGAAGCCTAGGTTGCTCGGAACGTAGCAATGACCGTAACTTTCACACTGGTAGCAATTATTCGTTTTATACGATGGAAAAACTGTTCTATTTATTTTGTATTTTATGCTTCGGGCGTTGACTTCTAAGGCCCTAGCTATTCGATCTGGTCGAGCAACGCCCTAGAGTGAAGCCTAGGTTGCCCGGAACGTAGAAATGACCATAACTTCCACACTGGTTGCAATTATTCGTTTTATACGATGGAAAAGCTGTTGTATTTATATCGTATTTTATGCATCTGGCGTTGACATCTAAGGACCTAACTATTCGATCTGGTGGAGCAACGCACTGGGGTGAAGCCTAGGTTGCGCGGAATGTAGAAATGACCATAACGTTCACACTGGTAGCAATTATTCGTTTTATACGATGGAAAAACAGTTTTATTTATTTTGTATTTTATGTTTCTGGCGTTGACTTCTAAGGCCCTAACTATTCGATCTGTTGGAGCAACGCCCTAGAGTGAAGCCTAGGTTGCCCGGAACGTAGAAATGACCATTACTTTCACAATGTTTGCAATTATTCATTTTATACGATGGAAAAGCTGTTGTATTTATATCGTATTTTATGCTTCTGGCGTTGACCTCTTAGGCCCTAACTATTCCATCTGGTGGAACAACGCCGTCGGGTGAAGCCTAGGTTGCGCGGAACGTAGAAATGACCATAACTTTCACACTGGTAGCAATTATTCGTTTTATACGATGGTAAAACTGTTTTATTTATTTGGGATTTTATGCTTCCGGCGTTGACTTCTAAGGCCCTAACTATTTGATCTGGTGGAGCACCGCCCTAGAGTGAAGCCTAGGTTGCCCGGAACGTAGAAAAGACCATTACCTTCACGCTGGTTGCAATTATTCGCTTTATACGATGGAAAAACTGATCTATTTATTTTGTATTTTATGCTTCTGGCGTTGACTTCTTAGGACCTAACTGTTCAATCTGGCGGAACCACGTCCTAGGGTGAAGCCTAGGGTGTCCGGAAAGTAGAAATGACCATAACTTTCACACGGGTTGCAATTATTCGTTTTATACGATGGAAAAGCCGTTCCATTTATTTTGTATTTTATGCTTAGGGCGTTGACTTCTAAGGCCCTAACTATTCCATCTGGTGGAACAACGCCCTAGGGTGAAGCCTAGGTTGCCTGGAACGTAGAAATGACCATCACTTTCACACGGGTTGCAATTATTCCTGTTATAGGATGGAAAGACTGTTGTATTTTTATTGTATTTTATACTTCAGGCGTTGACTTCTAAGGCCCTAGCTATTCGATCTGGTCGAGCAACGCCCTAGAGTGAAGCCTAGGTTGCCCGGAACGTAGAAATGACTATCACTTTCACACTGGTTGGAATTATTCGTGATATACGATGGAAAAACTGTTACATTTTTATTTTATTTTATGCTTCGGGCGTTGACTTCTAAGGCCCTAACTATTCGATCTAGTGGGTCAGCACCCAAGAGTGAAGCCTAGGTTGCCCGGAACGTAGAAATGACCATAAATTTCACACCGGTTTCAATTATTCGGTTTATACAATGGAAAAGCTGTTGTATTTATATAGTGTTTTATGCTTCTGACGTTGACTTCTTAGGCCCTAACTATTCTATCTGGTGGAGCAACGCCCTAGAGTGAAGCCTAGGTAGCCCGGAATGAAGAAATGACCATAACTTTCCCACTGGTTGCAATTATTCGTTTTATACGATGGAAAAGCTGTTGTATTTATATTGTGTTTTATGTTTCTGGCGCTGACTTCTTACGCCCTAACTATTCCATCTGGTGGAGCAACACCCTAGTGTGAAGCCTAGGTTTCCCGGAACGTAGGAATGACCATTACCATCACACTGGTTGCAATTATTCATTCTATACGAGGGAAGAACTGTTGTATTTTATTGTATTTTATGCTTCTGGCGTTGACTTCTAAGGCCGTAGCTATTCGATGTGGTGGAGCAACGCCCTAGAGTGAAGACTAGGTTGCCCGGAACGTAGAAATGACTATAACTTTCACACTGGTTGCAATTATTCGTTTTATACGATGGAAAGACTGTTGTATTTTTATTGTATTTTATGCTCCGGGCGGAGACTTCTAAGGCCCTAGCCATTCGATCTGGTGGAGCAACGCCCGAGAGTGTAGCCTCGGTTGCCCGGAACGTAGAAATGACTATCACTTTCACACTGGTTGCTATTATTCGTGATATACGATGGAAGAACTGTTACATTTTTATTTTATTTTATGCTTCGGGCGTTGACTTCTAAGGCCATAACTATTCGATCTGGTGGAGCAGCGCCCTAGAGTGAAGCCTAGGTAGCCCGGAACGTAGAAATGACCCTATCTTTCAAACCAGTTTCAATTATCCGTTTTATACAATGGAAAAACTGTTGTATTTATTTTGTATTTTATGCTTCGTGCATTGACTTCTAAGGCCCTAACTATTCGATGTGGTGGAGCAACGCCCTAGAGCGAAATCTAGGTTGCCAGGAACGTAGAAATGACCATTACTTTCACACTGGTTGCAATTATTCCTGTTATACGGTGGACAAACTGTTAGATTTTTATTGTACTTTATGCTTCTGGCGTTGACTTCTTAGGCCCTAACTATTCGATCTGGTGGAACAACGCCCTAGAGTGAAGCCTAGGTTGCCCAGAACGTAGAAATGACCATAACATTCACACTGGATGCAATTATTCGTTTTATACAATGGAAAAACTGTTCTTTTTATTGTGTATTTTATGCTTCGGGCGTTGACTTCTAAGGCCATACCTATTCGATCTGGTGGAGCAACGCCCTAGAGTGAAGCCTAGGTTGCCCGGAACGTAGAAATGACCATATCCTTCACACTGGTTGCAATTATTCCTGTTACACGATGGAAAAACTGTTGTATTTTTATTGTATTTTATGCTTCTGGCGTTGACTTCTGAGGTCCTAACTATTCGGTCTGGTGGAGCAGCTCCCTAGAGTGAAGCCTAGGTTGCCCGCAACGTAGAAATGACCATTACCTTCACACTGTTTGCAATTATTCATTTTATACGATGGAAAAGCTGTTGCATTTATATTGTATTTTATGCTTCTGCCGTTGACTTCTTAGGCACTAACTATTCGATCTGGTGGAGCAACGCCCTAGGGTGAAGCCTAGATTGCCCGGAACGTAGAAATGACGATTACTTTCACACTGTTTGCAAATATACATTATATACGATGGAAAAACTGTTGTATTCATATTGTGTTCTATGCTTCTGACGTTGACTTCTAAGGCCGTAGCTATTCGATGAGGTGGAGCAACTCCCTAGAGTGAAGCCTAGGATGCCCGGAACGTAGAAATGACCATTATCTTCACACCGGTTGCAATTATTCGTTTTATGCGATGGAAAAACTGATGTATTTATTTTGTATTTGGTGCTTCTGGCTTTTATTTCTTAGGCCCTCACTACTGGATTTGTTGGTCCAACGCACTAGAGTGAAGCCTAGGTTGCCCGGAACGTAGAAATGACCATCACCTTCAAACGGGCTGCAATTATTCCCGTTGTGCGATGGAAAAACTGTTATATTTTTATTGTATTTTATGCTTCTGGCGTTGACTTCTGAGGTCCTAACTATTCGGTCTGGTGGAGCATCTCCCTAGAGTGAAGCCTAGGTTGCCCGGAACGTAGAAATGACCATTACCTTCACACTGTTTGCAATTATTCATTTTATACGATGGAAAAGCTGTTGCATTTATATTGTATTTTATGCTTCTGGCGTTGACTTCTAAGGACCTAACTATTCGATCTGGTGGAGAAACGCCCTAGAGTGAAGCCTAGGTTGAGCGGAACGTAGAAATGACCATAACGTTCACACTGGTAGCAATTATTCGTTTTATACGATGGAAAAACTGTTTTATTTATTTTGTATTTTATGCTTCTGGCGTTGACTCCTAAGGCACTAGCTATTCGATCTTGTGGAGCAACGCCCTAGAGTGAAGCCTAGGCTGCCCGGAAAGTAGAAATGACCATAACTTTCATCCTGGTTGCAATTATTCGTTTTATATGATGGAAAAACTGTTGTATTTATATAGTGTTTTATGCTTCTGGCGTTGACTTCTTAGTCCCTAACTATTCCATCTGGTGGAACAACGCCCTAGGGTGAAGCCTAGGTTGCATGGAACGTAGAAATGACCATCACTTTCACACGGGTTGCAATTATTCCTGTTATAGGATGGAAAGACTGTTGTATTTTTATTGTATTTTATACTTCAGGCGTTGACTTCTAAGGCCCTAGCTATTCGATCAGGTCGAGCAACGCCCTAGAGTGAAGCCTAGGTTGCCCGGAACGTAGAAATGACCATAACTTCTACACTGGTTGCAATTATTCGTTTTATACGATGGAAAAGCTGTTATATTTATATCGTATTTTATGCTCCTGGCGTTGACTTCTAAGGACCTAACTATTCGATCTGGTGGAGAAACGCCCTAGAGTGAAGCCTAGGTTGCGCGGAACGTAGAAATGACTATAACTTTCACACCGGTAGCAATTATTCGTTTTATACGATGGAAAAACTGTTCTATTTATTATGTATTTTATGCTTCGGGCGTTGACACCTAAGGCCCTAACTGTTTGATCTGGTGGAGCAACGCCCTAGAGTGAAGCCTATGTTGCCCGGAACGTAGAAATGACCATAACTTTCACACTGGTTGCAATTATTCATTTTATACGATGGAAAAACTTTTGCATCTTTATTGTATTTTATGCTTCTGGCGTTGACTTCTAAGGCCCTAGCTATTCGATTTGGTGGAGCAACCCTCGAGAGTGGGGCCTAGGTTGCCCGGTACATGGAAATGACCATAACTTTCACACTGGTTGCTATCATTCGTTTTATACGATGGAAAAACTGTTATATTTATATTGTATTTTATGCTTCTGGCGTTGACTTCTTAGGCCCTAACTGTTCGATCTGGTGGAACAACGTCCTAGGGTGAAGCCTAGGATGCCCGGAACGTAGAAATGACCATAACTTTTACACTAGTAGCAATTATTCGTTTTATACAATGGAAAACCGTTCTATTTATTTTGTGTTTTATGCTTCGGGCGTTGACTTCTAAAGTCCTAACTATTCAATCTGTTGGTGCAACGCCCTAGAGTGAAGCCTAGGTTGCCCGGAACGGAGAAATGACCATTACTTTCACAATGTTTGCAATTATTCATTTTATACGATGGAAAAGCATTTGTACTTAAATTGTATTTTATTCTTCTGGCGTTGACTTCTTAGTCCCTAGCTATTCGATCTGGTGGAACAACGCCCTAGAGTGAAGACTTGGTTGCCCGGAACATGGAAATGACCATTACTTTCACACTGTTTGCAGTTATTCCTGTTATACGATGGAAAAACTTTTGCATCTTTATATTATTTTATGCTTCTGGCGTTGACTTCTAAGGCCCTAGCTATTCGATTTGGTGGAGCAACGCCCGTGAGTGGAGCCTAGGTTGCCCGGTACGTAGAAATGACCATTACTTTCACACTGTTTGCAAATATACATTATATACGATGGAGAATCTGTTGTATTTATGTTGTATTTTATGCTTCTGGCGTTGATTTCTAAGGCCCTAATTATTTGATCTGGTGGAGAAACGCCCTAGAGTGAAGCCTAGGTTGCCGGGAACGGAGAAATGACCATTACATTCACACTGGTTGCAATTATTCGTCTTATACGATGGAAAAGCTGTTGTATTTATATCGTATTTTATGCTTCTGGCGTTGACTTCTTAGGCAATAACTATTCCATCTGGTGGAACAACGCCCTTGGGTGAAGCCTAGGTTGCGCGGAACGTAGAAATGACCATAACTTTCACACCGGTAGCAATTATTCGTTTTATACGATGGAAAAACTGTTTTATTTATTTTGTATTTTATGCTTCTGGCGCTGACTTCTAAGGCCCTAACTATTCGATCTGGTGGTGCAACGCCCTAGAGTGGAGCCTAGGTTGCCCGGAAAGTAGAAATGACCATAACTTTCATCCTGGTTGCAATTATTCGTTTTATATGATGGAAAAACTGTTGTATTTATATAGTGTTTTATGCTTCTGGCGTTGACTTCTTAGTCCCTAACTATTCCATCTGGTGGAACAACGCCCTAGGGTGAAGCCTAGGTTTCTTGGTACGTAGAAATGACCATCACTTTCACACGGGTTGCAATTATTCCTGTTATGGAATGGAAAGACTGTTGTATTTTTATTGTATTTTATACTTCAGGCGTTGACTTCTAATGCCCTAGCTATTCGATCTGGTGGAGCAACGCCCTAGAGTGAAGCCTAGGTTGCCCGGAACGTAGAAATGACCATTACATTAACACTGGTTGCAATTATTCGTCTTATACGATGGAAAAGCTGTTGTATTTATATCGTATTTTATGCTTCTGGCGTTGACTTCTTAGGCCCTAACTATTCCGTCTGGTGGAACAGCGCCCTTGGGTGAAGCCTAGGTTGCTCGGAACGTAGCAATGACCGTAACTTTCACACTGGTAGCAATTATTCGTTTTATACGATGGAAAAACTGTTCTATTTATTTTGTATTTTATGCTTCGGGCGTTGACTTCTAAGGCCCTAGCTATTCGATCTGGTCGAGCAACGCCCTAGAGTGAAGCCTAGGTTGCCCGGAACGTAGAAATGACCATAACTTCCACACTGGTTGCAATTATTCGTTTTATACGATGGAAAAGCTGTTGTATTTATATCGTATTTTATGCATCTGGCGTTGACATCTAAGGACCTAACTATTCGATCTGGTGGAGCAACGCACTGGGGTGAAGCCTAGGTTGCGCGGAATGTAGAAATGACCATAACGTTCACACTGGTAGCAATTATTCGTTTTATACGATGGAAAAACAGTTTTATTTATTTTGTATTTTATGTTTCTGGCGTTGACTTCTAAGGCCCTAACTATTCGATCTGTTGGAGCAACGCCCTAGAGTGAAGCCTAGGTTGCCCGGAACGGAGAAATGACCATAACTTTCACACCGGTAGCAATTATTCGCTTTATACGATGGAAAAACTGATCTATTTATTTTGTATTTTATGCTTCTGGCGTTGACTTCTTAGGCCCTAACTGTTCAATCTGGCGGAACCACGTCCTAGGGTGAAGCCTAGGGTGTCCGGAAAGTAGAAATGACCATAACTTTCACACGGGTTGCAATTATTCGTTTTATACGATGGAAAAGCCGTTCCATTTATTTTGTATTTTATGCTTAGGGCGTTGACTTCTAAGGCCCTAACTATTCCATCTGGTGGAACAACGCCCTAGGGTGAAGCCTAGGTTGCCTGGATCGTAGAAATGACCATCACTTTCACACGGGTTGCAATTATTCCTGTTATAGGATGGAAAGACTGTTGTATTTTTATTGTATTTTATACTTCAGGCGTTGACTTCTAAGGCCCTAGCTATTCGATCTGGTCGAGCAACGCCCTAGAGTGAAGCCTAGGTTGCCCGGAACGTAGAAATGACCATAACTTCCACACTGGTTGCAATTATTCGTTTTATACGATGGAAAAGCTGTTGTATTTATATCGTATCTTATGCTTCTGGCGTTGACTTCTAAGGCCCTAACTATTCGATCTGGTGGAGCAACGCCCTAGAGTGAAGCCTAAGTTGCCCGGAACGGAGAAATGACCATAACTTTCACACCGGTAGCAATTATTCGTTTTATACGATGGAAAAACTGTTCTATTTATTTTGTACTTTGTGCTTCGGGCGTTGACTTCTAAGGCCCTAACTGTTTGATGTGGTGGAGCAACGCCCTAGAGTGAAGCCTATGTTGCCCGGAACGTAGAAATGACCATATCTTTCACACTGGTTGCTATTATTCGTTTTAGACGATGGAAAAACTGTTATATTTATATTGTATTTGATGCTTCTGGCGTTGACTTCTTAGGCCCTAGCTGTTCGATCTGGTGGAACAACGCCCTAGGGTGAAGCCTAGGTTGCCCGGACGGTAGAAATGACCATAACTTTCACACTGGTTGCAATTATTCGTTTTATACGATGGAAAAGCTGTGGCACCTTTATTGTATTTTATTCATCTGCGGTTGACTTCTAAGGCCGTAGCTATTAGATGTGTTGGAGCAACGCCCTAGAGTGGAGACTTGGTTGCCCGGAACGTAGAAATGACCATTACATTCACACTGGTTGCAATTATTCGTCTTATACGATGGAAAAGCTGTTGTATTTATATCGTATTTTATGCTTCTGGCGTTGACTTCTTAGGCCCTAACTATTCCATCTGGTGGAACAACACGCTTGGGTGAGGCCAAGGTGGCGGGGAACGTAGAAATGTCCATAGCTTTCACACTGGTAGCAATTTTTCGTTTTATACGATTGAAAAACTGTTTTATTTATTTTGTATTTTATGCTTCTGCCGTTGACTTCTAGGGCCCTAACTTTTCGATCTGGTGGAGCAACGCCCTAGGGTGAAGCCTTGGTTGCCCGGAACGGAGAAATGACCATAACTTTCACACCGGTAGCAATTATTGGTTTTATACGATGGTAAAACTGTTCTGTTTATTTTGTATTTTATGCTTCGGGCGTTGACTTCTAAGGCCCTAACTATTCACTCTGTCGGTGCAACGCCCTTGGGTGAAGCCTAGGTTGCCCGGAAAGTAGAAACGATGTTAACTTTCATACTGGTTGCAATTATTCGTTTTATACGATGGAAAAACTGTTTTAGTTATTTTGTATTTTGTGCTTCGGGCGTTGACTTGTAAGGCCCTAACTATTCGATCTGGTGGCGCAACGCCCTAGAGTGATGCCTAGGTTGCCCGGAACGTAGAAATGACCATTACTTTCACACTGGTTGCTATTATTCCTGTTATAGGATGGAAAGACTGTTGCATTTTTATTGTGTTTTCTACTTCAGGCGTTGACTTCTAAGGCCCTAGCTATTCGATCTGGTCGAGCAACGCCCTAGAGTGAAGCCTAGGTTGCCCGGAACCTAGAAATGCCCATTACTTTCACACTGGTTGCAATTACTCGTTTAATACAATGGAAAAACTGTTCTATTTATTTTGTATTTTATGCTTCAGGCGTTGACTTCTAAGGCCCTAACTATTCGATCTGGTGGTGCAACGCCCTAGAGTGAGGCCTAGGTTTCCCGGAACGTAGAAATGTCCAGAACTTTCACACTGGTTGCTATTATACGTTTTATACGATGGAAAAACTGTTGCATCTTTGTTGTATTTTATGCTTCGAGCGTTGACTTCTAAGGCCCTAACTATTCCATCTGGTGGAACAACGCCCACGGGTGAAGCCTAGGTTGCGCGGAACGTAGAAATGACCTTAACTTTCACACTGGTAGCAATTATTCGTTTTATACGATGGAAAAACTGTTCTACTTATTTTGTATTTTATGCTACGGGCGTTGACTCCTAAGGCCATAACTATTCAATCTGTTGGTGCAGCGCCCAAGGGTGAAGCCTATGTTGCCCGGAATGTAGAAATGACGTTAACTTTCATACTGGTTCCAATTATTCGTTTTATACGATTGAAAAGCTGTTTTATTTATTTTGTATTTTATGCTTCTGGCGTTGACTTCTTATGCCCTAACTATTCCCTCTGGCGGATCAACGCCCTAGAGTGAAACCTACGTTGCCCGGAACGTAGAAATGACTATTACTTTCACACTGGTTGCAATTATTCGTTTTATACGATGGAAAAGCTGTTCCATTTATTTTGTATTTTATGCTTCTGGCGTTGACTCCTAAGGCCCTAACTATTCGATCTGGTGGAACAACGCCCTAGGGTCAAGCCTAGGTTGCGCGGAACGTAGAAATGACCATAAGTTTCACACTGGTAACAATTATTCGTTTTATACGATGGAAAAACTGTTTTATTTATTTTGTATTTTATGCTTCTGGCGTTGACTTCTTATGCCCTAACTATTCCCTCTGGCGGATAAACGCCCTAGAGTGAAACCTACGTTGCCCGGAACGTAGAAATGACTATTACTTTCACACTGGTTGCAATTATTCGTTTTATACGATGGAAAAGCTGTTCCATTTATTTTGAATTTTATGCTTCGGGCGTTGACTTCTAAGGCCCTAACTATTCCATCTGGTGGAACAACGCCCTAGGGTGAAGCCGAGGTTGCCCGGAACGTAGAAATGACCATAACTTCCACACTGGTTGTAATTATTCGTTTTATACGATGGAAAAGCTGTTGTATTTATATCTTATTTTATGCTTCTGGCGTTGACCTCTTAGGCCCTAACTATTCCATCTGGTGGAACAACGCCGTCGGGTGAAGCCTAGGTTGCGCGGAACGTAGAAATGACCATAACTTTCACACTGGTAGCAATTATTCGTTTTATACGATGGTAAAACTGTTTTATTTATTTGGGATTTTATGCTTCTGGCGTTGACTTCTTAGGCCCTAACTGTTCGAGCTGGTGGAACAACGTCTTAGGGTGAAGCCTAGGGTGTCCGGAAAGTAGAAATGACCATAACTTTCACACTGGTTGCAATTATTCGATTTATACGATGGAAAAGCTGTTGCACCTTTATTGTATTTTATTCATCTGGGGTTGACTGCTAAGGCCGTAGCTATTAGATGTGGTGGAGCAACGCCCTAGAGTGACGCCTAGGTTGCCCGGGACGTAGAAATGACCATTACTTTCACAATGTTTGCAATTATTCATTTTATACGATGGAAAAGCTTTTGTACTTATATTGTATTTTATTCTCTGGAGTCGACTTCTTAGGCCCTAACTATTCGATCTAGTGGAACAACGCCCTAGAGTGAAGACTTGGTTTCCCGGAACATGGAAATGGCCATTACCTTCACACTGTTTGCAGTTATTCCTGTTATACGATGGAAAGACTTTTGCATCTTTATTGTATTTTATGCTTCTGGCGTTGACTTCTAAGGCCCTAGCTATTCGATTTGGTGGAGCAACGCCCGACAGAGAAGCCTAGGTTGCCCGGAACGTAGAAATGACCAGTACATTCACACTGGTTGCAATTATTCGTCTTGTACGATGGAAAAGCTGTTGTATTTATATCGCATATTATGCTCCTCGCGATGACTTCGTAGGCCCTAACTATTCCATCTGGTGGAACAACGCCCGTAGGTGAAGCCTAGGTTGCGCGGAACGAAGAAATGACCATAACTTTCACACTGGTAGCAATTATTCGTTTTATACGATGGAAAAACTGTTTTATTTATTTTGTATTTTATGCTTCTGACGTTGACTCCTAAGGCCCTAACTATTCGATCTGGTGGAACAACGCCCTAGGGTCAAGCCTAGGTTGCGCGGAACGTAGAAATGACCATAACTTCCACACTGGTTGTAATTATTCGTTTTATACGATGGAAAAGCTGTTGTATTTATACCGTATTTTATGCTTCTGGCGTTGACCTCTTAGGCCCTAACTATTCCATCTGGTGGAACAACGCCGTCGGGTGAAGCCTAGGTTGCGCGGAACGAAGAAATGACCATAACTTTCACACTGGTAGCAATTATTCGTTTTATACGATGGAAAAGCTGTTCCATTTATTTTGTATTTTATGCTTCGGGCGTTGACTTCTAAGGCCCTAACTATTCCATCTGGTGGAACAACGCCCTAGGGTGAAGCCTAGGTTGCCTGGAACGTAGAAATGACCATCACTTTCACACGGGTTGCAATTATTCCTGTTATAGGATGGAAAGACCGTTGTACTTTTATTCTATTTTATACTTCAGGCGTTGGCTTCTAAGGCCCTAGCTATTCGATCTGGTCGAGCAACGCCCTAGAGTGAAACCTAGGTTGCCCGGAACGTAGAAATGACCATAACTTCCACAATGGTTGCAATTATTCGTTTTATACGATGGAAAAGCTGTTGTATTTATATCGTATTTTATGCTTCTGGCGTTGACCTCTTAGGCCCTAACTATTCCATCTGGTGGAACAACGCCGTCGGGTGAAGCCTAGGTTGCGCGGAGCGTAGAAATGACCATAACTTTCACACTGGTAGCAATTATTCGTTTTATACGATGGTAAAACTGTTGTATTTATATCGCATTTTATGCTTCTGGCGTTGACTTCTTAGTCCCTAACTATTCCATCCGGTGGAACAACGCCCTAGGGTGAAGCCTAGGTTGCGCGGAACGTAGAAATGACCATAACTTTCACACTGGTAGTAATTATTCGTTTTATACGATGGAAAAACTGTTTTATTTACTTTGTATTTTATGCTTCTGGCGTTGACTTCTTATGCCCTAACTATTCCCTCTGGCGGATCAACGCCCTAGAGTGAAACCTACGTTGCCCGGAACGTAGAAATGACTATTACTTTCACACTGGTTGCAATTATTCGTTTTATACGATGGAAAAGCTGTTCCATTTATTTTGTATTTTATGCTTCGGGCGTTGACTTCTAAGGCCCTAACTATTCGATCTGGTGGAACAACGCCCCAGGGTGAAGCCTAGGTTGCGCGAAACGTAGGAATGACCATAACTTTCACACTGGTAGCAATTATTCATTTTATACGATGGAAAAACTGTTTTATTTATTTTGTATTTTATGCTTCTGGCGTTGACTTCTTATGCCCTAACTATTCCCTCTGGAGGATCAACGCCCTAGAGTGAAACCTACGTTGCCCGGAACGTAGAAATGACTATTACTTTCACACTGGTTGCAATTATTCGTTTTATACGATGGAAAAGCTGTTACATTTATTTTGTATTTTATGCTTCGGGCGTTGACTTCTAAGGCCCTACCAATTCCATCTGGTGGAACAACGCCCTAGCGTGAAGCCTAGGTTGCCTGGAACGTAGAAATGACCATCACTTTCACACGGGCTGCAATTATTCCTGTTATAGGATGGAAAGACTGTTGTACTTTTATTGTATTTTATTCTTCAGGTGTTGGCTTCTAAGGCCCTAGCTATTCGATCTGGTCGGGCAACGCCCTAGAGTGAAGCCTAAGTTGCCCGGAACGGAGAAATGACCATAACTTTCACACCGGTAGCAATTATTCGTTTTATACGATGGAAAAACTGTTCTATTTATTTTGTATTTTGTGCTTCGGGCGTTGACTTCTAAGGCCCTAACTGTTTGATGTGGTGGAGCAACGCCCTAGAGTGAAGCCTATGTTGCCCGGAACGTAGAAATGACCATATCTTTCACACTGGTTGCTATTATTCGTTTTAGACGATGGAAAAACTGTTATATTTATATTGTATTTGATGCTTCTGGCGTTGACTTCTTAGGCCCTAGCTGTTCGATCTGGTGGAACAACGCCCTAGGGTGAAGCCTAGGTTGCCCGGACGGTAGAAATGACCATAACTTTCACACTGGTTGCAATTATTCGTTTTATACGATGGAAAAGCTGTGGCACCTTTATTGTATTTTATTCATCTGCGGTTGACTTCTAAGGCCGTAGCAATTAGATATGTTGGAGCAACGCCCTAGAGTGGAGACTTGGTTGCCCGGAACGTAGAAATGACCATTACATTCACACTGGTTGCAATTATTCGTCTTATACGATGGAAAAGCTGTTGTATTTATATCGTATTTTATGCTTCTGGCGTTGACTTCTTAGGCCCTAACTATTCCATCTGGTGGAACAACACGCTTGGGTGAAGCCAAGGTGGCGGGGAACGTAGAAATGTCCATAGCTTTCACACTGGTAGCAATTTTTCGTTTTATACGATCGAAAAACTGTTTTATTTATTTTGTATTTTATGCTTCTGGCGTTGACTTCTAGGGCCCTAACTTTTCGATCTGGTGGAGCAACGCCCTAGGGTGAAGCCTTGGTTGCCCGGAACGGAGAAATGACCATAACTTTCACACCGGTAGCAATTATTGGTTTTATACGATGGTAAAACTGTTCTGTTTATTTTGTATTTTATGCTTCGGGCGTTGACTTCTAAGGCCCTAACTATTCACTCTGTCGGTGCAACGCCCTAGGGTGAAGCCTAGGTTGCCCGGAAAGTAGAAACGATGTTAACTTTCATACTGGTTGCAATTATTCGTTTTATACGATGGAAAAACTGTTTTAGTTATTTTGTATTTTGTGCTTCGGGCGTTGACTTGTAAGGCCCTAACTATTCGATCTGGTGGCGCAACGCCCTAGAGTGAAGCCTAGGTTGCCCGGAACGTAGAAATGACCATTACTTTCACACTGGTTGCTATCATTCGTTTTATACGATGGAAAAACTGTTATATTTATATTGTATTTTATGCTTCTGGCGTTGACTTCTTAGGCCCTAACTGTTCAATCTGGTGGAACAACGTCCTAGGGTGAAGCCTAGGATGCCCGGAAAGTAGAAATGACCATAACTTCCACACTGGTTGCAATTATTCGTTTTATACGATGGAAAAGCTGTTGCATCTTAATTGTATTTTACTCATCTGGGGTTGACTTCTAAGGCCGTAGCTATTAGATGTGGTGGAGCAACGCCCTAGAGTGACGCCTAGGTTGCCCGGAACGTAGAAATGACCATCACTTTCACAATGTTTGCAATTATTCATTTTATACGATGGAAAAGCTTTTGTACTTATATTGTATTTTATTCCTCTGGCGTCGACTTCTTAGGCCCTAACTATTCGATCTAGTGGAACAACGCCCTAGAGTGAAGACTTGGTTTCCCGGAGCATGGAAATGACCATTACATTCACACTGTTTGCAGTTATTCCTGTTATACGATGGAAAAACTTTTGCATCTTTATTGTATTTTATGCTTCTGGCGTTGACTTCTAAGGCCCTAGCTATTCGATTTGGTGGAGCAACTCCCGAGAGTGAAGCCTAGGTTGCCCGGAACGTAGAAATGACCATTACATTCACACTGGTTGCAATTATTCGTCTTATACGATGGAAAAGCTGTTGTATTTATATCGTATTTTATGCTTCTGGCGTTGACCTCTTAGGCCCTAACTATTCCATCTGGTGGAACAACGCCGTCGGGTGAAGCCTAGGTTGCGCGGAACGAAGAAATGACCATAACTTTCACACTGGTAGCAATTATTCGTTTTATACGATGGAAAAGCTGTTCCATTTATTTTGTATTTTATGCTTCGGGCGTTGACTTCTAAGGCCCTAACTATTCCATCTGGTGGAACAACGCCCTAGGGTGAAGCCTAGGTTGCCTGGAACGTAGAAATGACCATCACTTTCACACGGGTTGCAATTATTCCTGTTATAGGATGGAAAGACCGTTGTACTTTTATTCTATTTTATACTTCAGGCGTTGGCTTCTAAGGCCCTAGCTATTCGATCTGGTCGAGCAACGCCCTAGAGTGAAACCTAGGTTGCCCGGAACGTAGAAATGACCATAACTTCCACAATGGTTGCAATTATTCGTTTTATACGATGGAAAAGCTGTTGTATTTATATCGTATTTTATGCTTCTGGCGTTGACCTCTTTTGCCCTAACTATTCCCTCTGGCGGATCGACGCCCTAGAGTGAAACCTACGTTGCCAGGAACGTAGAAATGACTATTACTTTCACACTGGTTGCAATTATTCGTTTTATACGATGGAAAAGCTGTTCCATTTATTTTGTATTTTATGCTTCGGGCGTTGACTTCTAAGGCCCTAACTATTCGATCTGGTGGAACAACGCCCTAGGGTGAAGCCTAGGTTGCGCGGAACGTAGAAATGACCATAACTTTCACACTGGTAGCAATTACTCGTTTTATACGATGGAAAAACTGTTTTATTTATTTTGTATTTTATGCTTCTGGCGTTGACTTCTTATGCCCTAACTATTCCCTTTGGAGGATCAACGCCCTAGAGTGAAACCTACGTTGCCCGGAACGTAGAAATGACTATTACTTTCACACTGGTTGCAATTATTCGTTTTATACGATGGAAAAGCTGTTACATTTATTTTGTATTTTATGCTTCGGGCGTTGACTTCTAAGGCCCTAACTATTCCATCTGGTGGAACAACGCCCTAGGGCGAAGCCTAGGTTGCCTGGAACGTAGAAATGACCATCACTTTCACACGGGTTGCAATTATTCCTGTTATAGGTTGGAAAGACTGTTGTACATTTATTGTATTTTATACTTCAGGCGTTGGCTTCTAAGGCCCTAGCTATTCGAACTGGTGGCGCAACGCCCTATAGTGAAGCCTAGGTTGCCCGGAACGTAGGAATGACCATAACTTTCACACTGGTTGCTATCATTCGTTTTATACGATGGTAAAACTATTATATTTATACTGTATTTTATGCTTCTGGCGTTGACTACTTAGGCCCTAACTGTTCGATCTGGCGGAACAACGTCCTAGGATGAAGCCTAGGGTGCCCGGAAAGTAGAAATGACTATAACTTTCACACTGGCTGCAATTATTCCTTTTATACGATGGCAAAGCTGTGGCATCTTTATTGTATTTTATTCATCTGGGGTTGACTTCTAAGGCCGTAGCTATTAGATGTGGTGGAGCAACGCCCTAGAGTGAAGCCTAGGTTGCCCGGAACGTAGAAAAGACCATTACCTTCACACTGGTTGCAATTATTCGTTTTATACGATGGAAAAACTGTTTTATTTATTTTGTATTTTATGCTTCTGGCGTTGACTTCTTAGGCCCTAACTATTTGATCTGGTGGAGCACCGCCCTAGGGTGATGCCTAGGTTGCCCGGAACGTAGAAAAGACCATTACCTTCACACTGGTTGCAATTATTCGTTTTATACGATGGAAAAACTGTTTTATTTATTTTGTATTTTATGCTTCAGGCGTTGACTTCTGAGGCCCTAACTATTCAATCTGTTGGTGCAACGCCCAAGGGTGAAGCCTATGTTGCCCGGAAAGTAGAAATGACGTTAACTTTCATACTGGTTGCAATTATTCGTTTTATACGATGGAAAAGCTGTTGCATCTTAATTGTATTTTACTCATCTGGGGTTGACTTCTAAGGCCGTAGCTATTAGATGTGGTGGAGCAACGCCCTAGAGTGACGTCTAGGTTGCCCGGAACGTAGAAATGACCATCACTTTCACAATGTTTGCAATTATTCATTTTATACGATGGAAAAGCTTTTGTACTTATATTGTATTTTATTCCTCTGGCGTCGACTTCTTAGGCCCTAACTATTCGATCTAGTGGAACAACGCCCTAGAGTGAAGACTTGGTTTCCCGGAGCATGGAAATGACCATTACATTCACACTGTTTGCAGTTATTCCTGTTATACGATGGAAAAACTTTTGCATCTTTATTGTATTTTATGCTTCTGGCGTTGACTTCTAAGGCCCTAGCTATTCGATTTGGTGGAGCAACTCCCGAGAGTGAAGCCTAGGTTGCCCGGAACGTAGAAATGACCATTACATTCACACTGGTTGCAATTATTCGTCTTATACGATGGAAAAGCTGTTGTATTTATATCGTATTTTATGCTTCTGGCGTTGACCTCTTAGGCCCTAACTATTCCATCTGGTGGAACAACGCCGTCGGGTGAAGCCTAGGTTGCGCGGAACGAAGAAATGACCATAACTTTCACACTGGTAGCAATTATTCGTTTTATACGATGGAAAAGCTGTTCCATTTATTTTGTATTTTATGCTTCGGGCGTTGACTTCTAAGGCCCTAACTATTCCATCTGGTGGAACAACGCCCTAGGGTGAAGCCTAGGTTGCCTGGAACGTAGAAATGACCATCACTTTCACACGGGTTGCAATTATTCCTGTTATAGGATGGAAAGACCGTTGTACTTTTATTCTATTTTATACTTCAGGCGTTGGCTTCTAAGGCCCTAGCTATTCGATCTGGTCGAGCAACGCCCTAGAGTGAAACCTAGGTTGCCCGGAACGTAGAAATGACCATAACTTCCACAATGGTTGCAATTATTCGTTTTATACGATGGAAAAGCTGTTGTATTTATATCGTATTTTATGCTTCTGGCGTTGACCTCTTTTGCCCTAACTATTCCCTCTGGCGGATCGACGCCCTAGAGTGAAACCTACGTTGCCAGGAACGTAGAAATGACTATTACTTTCACACTGGTTGCAATTATTCGTTTTATACGATGGAAAAGCTGTTCCATTTATTTTGTATTTTATGCTTCGGGCGTTGACTTCTAAGGCCCTAACTATTCGATCTGG
The DNA here is from genome assembly GCF_051401765.1 of Calliopsis andreniformis. Taxonomy (NCBI): domain Eukaryota; kingdom Metazoa; phylum Arthropoda; class Insecta; order Hymenoptera; family Andrenidae; genus Calliopsis; species Calliopsis andreniformis. The sequence goes on along the minus strand of NW_027480426.1, from coordinate 5,743,486 downwards.
TGGAACAACGCCCTAGGGTGAAGCCTAGGTTGCGCGGAACGTAGAAATGACCATAACTTTCACACTGGTAGCAATTACTCGTTTTATACGATGGAAAAACTGTTTTATTTATTTTGTATTTTATGCTTCTGGCGTTGACTTCTTATGCCCTAACTATTCCCTTTGGAGGATCAACGCCCTAGAGTGAAACCTACGTTGCCCGGAACGTAGAAATGACTATTACTTTCACACTGGTTGCAATTATTCGTTTTATACGATGGAAAAGCTGTTACATTTATTTTGTATTTTATGCTTCGGGCGTTGACTTCTAAGGCCCTAACTATTCCATCTGGTGGAACAACGCCCTAGGGCGAAGCCTAGGTTGCCTGGAACGTAGAAATGACCATCACTTTCACACGGGTTGCAATTATTCCTGTTATAGGTTGGAAAGACTGTTGTACATTTATTGTATTTTATACTTCAGGCGTTGGCTTCTAAGGCCCTAGCTATTCGAACTGGTGGCGCAACGCCCTATAGTGAAGCCTAGGTTGCCCGGAACGTAGGAATGACCATAACTTTCACACTGGTTGCTATCATTCGTTTTATACGATGGTAAAACTATTATATTTATACTGTATTTTATGCTTCTGGCGTTGACTACTTAGGCCCTAACTGTTCGATCTGGCGGAACAACGTCCTAGGATGAAGCCTAGGGTGCCCGGAAAGTAGAAATGACTATAACTTTCACACTGGCTGCAATTATTCCTTTTATACGATGGCAAAGCTGTGGCATCTTTATTGTATTTTATTCATCTGGGGTTGACTTCTAAGGCCGTAGCTATTAGATGTGGTGGAGCAACGCCCTAGAGTGAAGCCTAGGTTGCCCGGAACGTAGAAAAGACCATTACCTTCACACTGGTTGCAATTATTCGTTTTATACGATGGAAAAACTGTTTTATTTATTTTGTATTTTATGCTTCTGGCGTTGACTTCTTAGGCCCTAACTATTTGATCTGGTGGAGCACCGCCCTAGGGTGATGCCTAGGTTGCCCGGAACGTAGAAAAGACCATTACCTTCACACTGGTTGCAATTATTCGTTTTATACGATGGAAAAACTGTTTTATTTATTTTGTATTTTATGCTTCAGGCGTTGACTTCTGAGGCCCTAACTATTCAATCTGTTGGTGCAACGCCCAAGGGTGAAGCCTATGTTGCCCGGAAAGTAGAAATGACGTTAACTTTCATACTGGTTGCAATTATTCGTTTTATACGATGGAAAAACTGTTTTAGTTATTTTGTATTTTGTGCTTCGGGCGTTGACTTCTAAGGCCCTAACTATTCGATCTGGTGGCGCAACGCCCTAGAGTGAAGCCTAGGTTGCCCGGAACGTAGAAATGACCATAACTTTCACACTGGTTGCTATCATTCGTTTTATACGATGGAAAAACTATTATATTTATATTGTATTTTGTGCTTCTGGCGTTGACTACTTAGGCCCTAACTGTTCGATCTGGCGGAACAACGTCCTAGGATGAAGCCTAGGGTGCCCGGAAAGTAGAAATGACTATAACTTTCACACTGGCTGCAATTATTCCTTTTATACGATGGAAAAGCTGTCGCATCTTTATTGTATTTTATTCATCTGGGGTTGACTTCTAAGGCCGTAGCTATTAGATGTGGCGGATCAACGCCCTAGAGTGAAACCTACGTTGCCCGGAACGTAGAAGTGACTATTACTTTCACACTGGTAGCAATTATTCGTTTTATACGATGGAAAAGCTGTTCGATTTATTTTGTATTTTATGCTTCGGGCGTTGACTCCTAAGGCCCTAACTATTCGATCTGGTGGAACAACGCCCTAGGGTCAAGCCTAGGTTGCGCGGAACGTAGAAATGACCATAAGTTTCACACTGGTAGCAATTATTCGTTTCATACGATGGAAAAACTGTTTTATTTATTTTGTATTTTATGCTTCTGGCGTTGACTTCTTATGCCCTAACTATTCCCTCTGGCGGATCAACGCCCTAGAGTGAAACCTACGCTGCCCGGAACGTAGAAATGACTATTACTTTCACACTGGTTGCAATTATTCGTTTTATACGATGGAAAAGCTGTTCCGTTTATTTTGTATTTTGTGCTTCGGGCGTTGACTTCTAAGGCCCTAACTATTCCATCTGGTGGAACAACGCCCTAAGGTGAAGCCTAGGTTGCCTGGAACGTAGAAATGACCATCTCTTTCACACGGGTTGCAATTATTCCTGTTATAGGATGGAAAGACTGTTGTATTTTTATTGTATTTTATACTTCAGGCGTTGACTTCTAAGGCCCTAGCTATTCGATCTGGTCGAGCAACGCCCTAGAGTGAAGCCTAGGTTGCCCGGAACGTAGAAATGACCATAACTTCCACACTGGTTGCAATTATTCGTTTTATACGATGGAAAAGCTGTTGTATTTATATCGTATTTTATGCTTCTGGCGTTGACTTCTTATGCCCTAACTATTCCCTCTGGAGGATCAACGCCCTAGAGTGAAACCTACGTTGCCCGGAACGTAGAAATGACTATTACTTTCACACTGGTTGCAATTATTCGTTTTATACGATGGAAAAGCTGTTACATTTATTTTGTATTTTATGCTTCGGGCGTTGACTTCTAAGGCCCTAACAATTCCATCTGGTGGAACAACGCCCTAGGGTGAAGCCTAGGTTGCCTGGAACGTAGAAATGACCATCACTTTCACACGGGTTGCAATTATTCGTTTTATACGATGGAAAAGCTGTTCCATTTATTCTGTATTTTATGCTTCGGGCGTTGACTCCTAAGGCCCTAACTATTCGATCTGGTGGAACAACGCCCTAGGGTCAAGCCTAGTTTGCGCGGAACGTAGAAATGACGTTAACTTTCATACTGGTTCCAATTATTCGTTTTATGCGATGGAAAAGCTGTTTTATTTATTTTGTATTTTATGCGTCTGGCGTTGACTTCTTATGCCCTAACTATTCCCTCTGGCGGATCAACGCCCTAGAGTGAAACCTACGTTGCCCGGAACGTAGAAATGACTATTACTTTCACACTGGTAGCAATTATTCGTTTTATACGATGGAAAAGCTGTTCCATTTATTCTGTATTTTATGCTTCGGGCGTTGACTCCTAAGGCCCTAACTATTCGATCTGGTGGAACAACGCCCTAGGGTCAAGCCTAGTTTGCGCGGAACGTAGAAATGACCATCACTTTCACACGGGTTGCAATTATTCCTGTTATAGGATGGAAAGACTGTTGTATTTTTATTGTATTTTATACTTCAGGCGTTGACTTCTAAGGCCCTAGCTATTCGATCTGGTCGAGCAACGCCCTAGAGTGAAGCCTGGGTTGCCCGGAACGTAGAAATGACCATAACTTCCACACTGGTTGCAATTATTCGTTTTATACGATGGAAAAGCTGTTGTATTTATATCGTATTTTATGCTTCTGGCGTTGACCTCTTAGGCCCTAGCTATTCCATCTGGTGGAACAACGCTGTCGGGTGAATCCTAGGTCGCGCGGAACGTAGAAATGACCATAACTTTCACACTGGTAGCAATTATTCGTTTTATACGATGGTAAAACTGTTTTATTTATTTGGGATTTTATGCTTCCGGCGTTGACTTCTAAGGCCCTAACTATTTGATCTGGTGGAGCACCGCCCTAGAGTGAAGCCTAGGTTGCCCGGAACGTAGAAAAGACCATTACCTTCACACTGGTTGCAATTATTCGTTTTATACGATGGAAAAACTGTTTTATTTATTTTGTATTTTATGCTTCGGGCGTTGACTTCTGAGGCCCTAACTATTCAATCTGTTGGTGCTACGCCCAAGGGTGAAGCCTATGTTGCCCGGAAAGCAGAAATGACGTTAACTTTCATACTGGTTGCAATTATTCGTTTTATACGATGGAAAAACTGTTTTAGTTATTTTGTATTTTGTGCTTCGGGCGTTGACTTCTAAGGCCCTAACTATTCGATCTGGTGGCGCAACGCCCTAGAGTGAAGCCTAGGTTGCCCGGAACGTAGAAATGACCATAACTTTCACACTGGTTGCTATCATTCGTTTTATACGATGGAAAAACTATTATATTTATATTGTATTTTATACTTCTGGCGTTGACTACTTAGGCCCTAACTGCTCGATCTGGCGGAACAACGTCCTAGGATGAAGCCTAGGGTGCCCGGAAAGTAGAAATGACTATAACTTTCACACTGGCTGCAATTATTCCTTTTATACGATGGAAAAGCTGTCGCATCTTTATTGTATTTTATTCATCTGGGGTTGACTTCTAAGGCCGTAGCTATTAGATGTGGTGGAGCAACGCCCTAGAGTGACGCCCAAGTTGCCCGGAACGTAGAAATGACCATTACCTTCACACTGGTTGCAATTATTCGCTTTATACGATGGAAAAACTGTTCTATTTATTTTGTATTTTATGCTTCGGGCGTTGACTTCTAAGACCCTAACTATTCAATGTGTTGGTGCAACGCCCAAGGGTGAAGCCTATGTTGCCAGGAATGTAGAAATGACGTTAACTTTCATACTGGTTCCAATTATTCGTTTTATACGATGGAAAAGCTGTTTTATTTATTTTGTGTTTTATGCGTCTGGCGTTGACTTCTTATGCCCTAACTATTCCCTCTGGCGGATCAACGCCCTAGAGTGAAACCTACGTTGCCCGGAACGTAGAAATGACTATTACTTTCACACTGGTAGCAATTATTCGTTTTATACGATGGAAAAGCTGTTCCATTTATTTTGTATTTTATGCTTCGGGCGTTGACTCCTGAGGCCCTAACCATTCGATCTGGTGGAACAACGCCCTAGGGTCAAGCCTAGGTTGCGCGGAACGTAGAAATGACCATAAGTTTCACACTGGTAGCAATTATTCGTTTCATACGATGGAAAAACTGTTTTATTTATTTTGTATTTTATGCTTCTGGCGTTGACTTCTTATGCCCTAACTATTCCCTCTGGCGGATCAACGCCCTAGAGTGAAACCTACGCTGCCCGGAACGTAGAAATGACTATTACTTTCACACTGGTTGCAATTATTCGTTTTATACGATGGAAAAGCTGTTCCATTTATTTTGTATTTTGTGCTTCGGGCGTTGACTTCTAAGGCCCTAACTATTCCATCTGGTGGAACAACGCCCTAAGGGGAAGCCTAGGTTGCCTGGAACGTAGAAATGACCATCTCTTTCACACGGGTTGCAATTATTCCTGTTATAGGATGGAAAGACTGTTGTATTTTTATTGTATTTTATACTTCAGGCGTTGACTTCTAAGGCCCTAGCTATTCGATCTGGTCGAGCAACGCCCTAGAGTGAAGCCTAGGTTGCCCGGAACGTAGAAATGACCATAACTTCCACACTGGTTGCAATTATTCGTTTTATACGATGGAAAAACTGTTTTATTTATTTTGTATTTTATGCTTCTGGCGTTGACTTCTTAGGCCCTAACTATTTGATCTGGTGGAGCACCGCCCTAGGGTGATGCCTAGGTTGCCCGGAACGTAGAAAAGACCATTACCTTCACACTGGTTGCAATTATTCGTTTTATACGATGGAAAAACTGTTTTATTTATTTTGTATTTTATGCTTCGGGCGTTGACTTCTGAGGCCCTAACTGTTCAATCTGTTGGTGCAACGCCCAAGGGTGAAGCCTATGTTGCCCGGAAAGTAGAAATGACGTTAGCTATCATACTGGTTGCAATTATTCGTTTTATACGATGGAAAAACTGTTTTAGTTATTTTGTATTTTGTGCTTCGGGCGTTGACTTCTAAGGCCCTAACTATTCGATCTGGTGGCGCAACGCCCTAGAGTGAAGCCTAGGTTGCCCGGAACGTAGAAATGACCATAACTTTCACACTGGTTGCTATCATTCGTTTTATACGATGGAAAAACTATTATATTTATATTGTATTTTATGCTTCTGGCGTTGACTACTTAGGCCCTAACTATTCGATCTGGTGGAACAACGCCCTAGGGTCAAGCCTAGTTTGCGCGGAACGTAGAAATGACCATAAGTTTCACACTGGTAGCAATTATTCGTTTCATACGATGGAAAAACTGTTTTATTGATTTTGTATTTTATGCTTCTGGCGTTGACTTCTTATGCCCTAACTATTCCCTCTGGCGGATCAACGCCCTAGAGTGAAACCTCCGTTGCCCGGAACGTAGAAATGACGTTAACTTTCATACTGGTTGCAATTATTCGTTTTATACGATGGAAAAACTGTTTTAGTTATTTTGTATTTTGTGCTTCGGGCGTTGACTTCTAAGGCCCTAACTATTCGATCTGGTGGCGCAACGCCCTAGAGTGAAGCCTAGGTTGCCCGGAACGTAGAAATGACCATAACTTTCACACTGGTTGCTATCATTCGTTTTATTCGATGGAAAAACTATTATATTTATATTGTATTTTATGCTTCTGGCGTTGACTACTTAGGCCCTAACTGTTCGATCTGGCGGAACAACGTCCTAGGATGAAGCCTAGGGTGCCCGGAAAGTAGAAATGGCTATAACTTTTACACTGGCTGCAATTATTCCTTTTATACGATGGAAAAGCTGTGGCATCTTTATTGTATTTTATTCATCTGGGGTTGACTTCTAAGGCCGTAGCTATTAGATGTGGTGGAGCAACGCCCTAGAGTGACGCCCAAGTTGCCCGGAACGTAGAAATGACCATTACCTTCACACTGGTTGCAATTATTCGCTTTATACGATGGAAAAACTGTTCTATTTATTTTGTATTTTATGCTTCGGGCGTTGACTTCTAAGACCCTAACTATTCAATCTGTTGGTGCAACGCCCAAGGGTGAAGCCTATGTTGCCCAGAATGTAGAAATGACGCTAACTTTCATACTGGTTCCAATTATTCGTTTTATACGATGGAAAAGCTGTTTTATTTATTTTGTATTTTATGCGTCTGGCGTTGACTTCTTATGCCCTAACTATTCCCTCTGGCGGATCAACGCCCTAGAGTGAAACCTACGTTGCCCGGAACGTAGAAATGACTATTACTTTCACACTGGTAGCAATTATTCGTTTTATACGATGGAAAAGCTGTTCCATTTATTCTGTATTTTATGCTTCGGGGAGTTGACTCCTAAGGCCCTAACTATTCGATCTGGTGGAACAACGCCCTAGGGTCAAGCCTAGTTTGCGCGGAACGTAGAAATGACCATCACTTTCACACGGGTTGCAATTATTCCTGTTATAGGATGGAAAGACTGTTGTATTTTTATTGTATTTTATACTTCAGGCGTTGACTTCTAAGGCCCTAGCTATTCGATCTGGTCGAGCAACGCCCTAGAGTGAAGCCTGGGTTGCCCGGAACGTAGAAATGACCATAACTTCCACACTGGTTGCACTTATTCCTTTTATACGATGGAAAAGCTGTCGCATCTTTATTGTATTTTATTCATCTGGGGTTGACTTCTAAGGCCGTAGCTATTAGATGTGGTGGAGCAACGCCCTAGAGTGACGCCCAAGTTGCCCGGAACGTAGAAATGACCATTACCTTCACACTGGTTGCAATTATTCGCTTTATACGATGGAAAAACTGTTCTATTTATTTTGTATTTTATGCTTCGGGCGTTGACTTCTAAGACCCTAACTATTCAATCTGTTGGTGCAACGCCCAAGGGTGAAGCCTATGTTGCCAGGAATGTAGAAATGACGTTAACTTTCATACTGGTTCCAATTATTCGTTTTATACGATGGAAAAGCTGTTTTATTTATTTTGTGTTTTATGCGTCTGGCGTTGACTTCTTATGCCCTAACTATTCCCTCTGGCGGATCAACGCCCTAGAGTGAAACCTACGTTGCCCGGAACGTAGAAATGACTATTACTTTCACACTGGTAGCAATTATTCGTTTTATACGATGGAAAAGCTGTTCCATTTATTTTGTATTTTATGCTTCGGGCGTTGACTCCTGAGGCCCTAACCATTCGATCTGGTGGAACAACGCCCTAGGGTCAAGCCTAGGTTGCGCGGAACGTAGAAATGACCATAAGTTTCACACTGGTAGCAATTATTCGTTTCATACGATGGAAAAACTGTTTTATTTATTTTGTATTTTATGCTTCTGGCGTTGACTTCTTATGCCCTAACTATTCCCTCTGGCGGATCAACGCCCTAGAGTGAAACCTACGCTGCCCGGAACGTAGAAATGACTATTACTTTCACACTGGTTGCAATTATTCGTTTTATACGATGGAAAAGCTGTTCCATTTATTTTGTATTTTGTGCTTCGGGCGTTGACTTCTAAGGCCCTAACTATTCCATCTGGTGGAACAACGCCCTAAGGGGAAGCCTAGGTTGCCTGGAACGTAGAAATGACCATCTCTTTCACACGGGTTGCAATTATTCCTGTTATAGGATGGAAAGACTGTTGTATTTTTATTGTATTTTATACTTCAGGCGTTGACTTCTAAGGCCCTAGCTATTCGATCTGGTCGAGCAACGCCCTAGAGTGAAGCCTAGGTTGCCCGGAACGTAGAAATGACCATAACTTCCACACTGGTTGCAATTATTCGTTTTATACGATGGAAAAACTGTTTTATTTATTTTGTATTTTATGCTTCTGGCGTTGACTTCTTAGGCCCTAACTATTTGATCTGGTGGAGCACCGCCCTAGGGTGATGCCTAGGTTGCCCGGAACGTAGAAAAGACCATTACCTTCACACTGGTTGCAATTATTCGTTTTATACGATGGAAAAACTGTTTTATTTATTTTGTATTTTATGCTTCGGGCGTTGACTTCTGAGGCCCTAACTGTTCAATCTGTTGGTGCAACGCCCAAGGGTGAAGCCTATGTTGCCCGGAAAGTAGAAATGACGTTAGCTATCATACTGGTTGCAATTATTCGTTTTATACGATGGAAAAACTGTTTTAGTTATTTTGTATTTTGTGCTTCGGGCGTTGACTTCTAAGGCCCTAACTATTCGATCTGGTGGCGCAACGCCCTAGAGTGAAGCCTAGGTTGCCCGGAACGTAGAAATGACCATAACTTTCACACTGGTTGCTATCATTCGTTTTATACGATGGAAAAACTATTATATTTATATTGTATTTTATGCTTCTGGCGTTGACTACTTAGGCCCTAACTATTCGATCTGGTGGAACAACGCCCTAGGGTCAAGCCTAGTTTGCGCGGAACGTAGAAATGACCATAAGTTTCACACTGGTAGCAATTATTCGTTTCATACGATGGAAAAACTGTTTTATTGATTTTGTATTTTATGCTTCTGGCGTTGACTTCTTATGCCCTAACTATTCCCTCTGGCGGATCAACGCCCTAGAGTGAAACCTCCGTTGCCCGGAACGTAGAAATGACGTTAACTTTCATACTGGTTGCAATTATTCGTTTTATACGATGGAAAAACTGTTTTAGTTATTTTGTATTTTGTGCTTCGGGCGTTGACTTCTAAGGCCCTAACTATTCGATCTGGTGGCGCAACGCCCTAGAGTGAAGCCTAGGTTGCCCGGAACGTAGAAATGACCATAACTTTCACATTGGTTGCTATCATTCGTTTTATTCGATGGAAAAACTATTATATTTATATTGTATTTTATGCTTCTGGCGTTGACTACTTAGGCCCTAACTGTTCGATCTGGCGGAACAACGTCCTAGGATGAAGCCTAAGGTGCCCGGAAAGTAGAAATGGCTATAACTTTTACACTGGCTGCAATTATTCCTTTTATACGATGGAAAAGCTGTGGCATCTTTATTGTATTTTATTCATCTGGGGTTGACTTCTAAGGCCGTAGCTATTAGATGTGGTGGAGCAACGCCCTAGAGTGACGCCCAAGTTGCCCGGAACGTAGAAATGACCATTACCTTCACACTGGTTGCAATTATTCGCTTTATACGATGGAAAAACTGTTCTATTTATTTTGTATTTTATGCTTCGGGCGTTGACTTCTAAGACCCTATCTATTCAATCTGTTGGTGCAACGCCCAAGGGTGAAGCCTATGTTGCCCAGAATGTAGAAATGACGCTAACTTTCATACTGGTTCCAATTATTCGTTTTATACGATGGAAAAGCTGTTTTATTTATTTTGTATTTTATGCGTCTGGCGTTGACTTCTTATGCCCTAACTATTCCCTCTGGCGGATCAACGCCCTAGAGTGAAACCTACGTTGCCCGGAACGTAGAAATGACTATTACTTTCACACTGGTAGCAATTATTCGTTTTATACGATGGAAAAGCTGTTCCATTTATTCTGTATTTTATGCTTCGGGCGTTGACTCCTAAGGCCCTAACTATTCGATCTGGTGGAACAACGCCCTAGGGTCAAGCCTAGTTTGCGCGGAACGTAGAAATGACCATCACTTTCACACGGGTTGCAATTATTCCTGTTATAGGATGGAAAGACTGTTGTATTTTTATTGTATTTTATACTTCAGGCGTTGACTTCTAAGGCCCTAGCTATTCGATCTGGTCGAGCAACGCCCTAGAGTGAAGCCTGGGTTGCCCGGAACGTAGAAATGACCATAACTTCCACACTGGTTGCACTTATTCCTTTTATACGATGGAAAAGCTGTCGCATCTTTATTGTATTTTATTCATCTGGGGTTGACTTCTAAGGCCGTAGCTATTAGATGTGGTGGAGCAACGCCCTAGAGTGACGCCCAAGTTGCCCGGAACGTAGAAATGACCATTACCTTCACACTGGTTGCAATTATTCGCTTTATACGATGGAAAAACTGTTCTATTTATTTTGTATTTTATGCTTCGGGCGTTGACTTCTAAGACCCTAACTATTCAATCTGTTGGTGCAACGCCCAAGGGTGAAGCCTATGTTGCCAGGAATGTAGAAATGACGTTAACTTTCATACTGGTTCCAATTATTCGTTTTATACGATGGAAAAGCTGTTTTATTTATTTTGTGTTTTATGCGTCTGGTGTTGACTTCTTATGCCCTAACTATTCCCTCTGGCGGATCAACGCCCTAGAGTGAAACCTACGTTGCCCGGAACGTAGAAATGACTATTACTTTCACACTGGTAGCAATTATTCGTTTTATACGATGGAAAAGCTGTTCCATTTATTTTGTATTTTATGCTTCGGGCGTTGACTCCTGAGGCCCTAACCATTCGATCTGGTGGAACAACGCCCTAGGGTCAAGCCTAGGTTGCGCGGAACGTAGAAATGACCATAAGTTTCACACTGGTAGCAATTATTCGTTTCATACGATGGAAAAACTGTTTTATTTATTTTGTATTTTATGCTTCTGGCGTTGACTTCTTATGCCCTAACTATTCCCTCTGGCGGATCAACGCCCTAGAGTGAAACCTACGCTGCCCGGAACGTAGAAATGACTATTACTTTCACACTGGTTGCAATTATTCGTTTTATACGATGGAAAAGCTGTTCCATTTATTTTGTATTTTGTGCTTCGGGCGTTGACTTCTAAGGCCCTAACTATTCCATCTGGTGGAACAACGCCCTAAGGGGAAGCCTGGGTTGCCTGGAACGTAGAAATGACCATCTCTTTCACACGGGTTGCAATTATTCCTGTTATAGGATGGAAAGACTGTTGTATTTTTATTGTATTTTATACTTCAGGCGTTGACTTCTAAGGCCCTAGCTATTCGATCTGGTCGTGCAACGCCCTAGAGTGAAGCCTAGGTTGCCCGGAACGTAGAAATGACCATAACTTCCACACTGGTTGCAATTATTCGTTTTATACGATGGAAAAACTGTTTTATTTATTTTGTATTTTATGCTTCTGGCGTTGACTTCTTAGGCCCTAACTATTTGATCTGGTGGAGCACCGCCCTAGGGTGATGCCTAGGTTGCCCGGAACGTAGAAAAGACCATTACCTTCACACTGGTTGCAATTATTCGTTTTATACGATGGAAAAACTGTTTTATTTATTTTGTATTTTATGCTTCGGGCGTTGACTTCTGAGGCCCTAACTATTCAATCTGTTGGTGCAACGCCCAAGGGTGAAGCCTATGTTGCCCGGAAAGTAGAAATGACGTTAGCTATCATACTGGTTGCAATTATTCGTTTTATACGATGGAAAAACTGTTTTAGTTATTTTGTATTTTGTGCTTCGGGCGTTGACTTCTAAGGCCCTAACTATTCGATCTGGTGGCGCAACGCCCTAGAGTGAAGCCTAGGTTGCCCGGAACGTAGAAATGACCATAACTTTCACACTGGTTGCTATCATTCGTTTTATACGATGGAAAAACTATTATATTTATATTGTATTTTATGCTTCTGGCGTTGACTACTTAGGCCCTAACTGTTCGATCTGGCGGAACAACGTCCTAGGATGAAGCCTAGGGTGCCCGGAAAGTAGAAATGGCTATAACTTTTACACTGGCTGCAATTATTCCTTTTATACGATGGAAAAGCTGTGGCATCTTTATTGTATTTTATTCATCTGGGGTTGACTTCTAAGGCCGTAGCTATTAGATGTGGTGGAGCAACGCCCTAGAGTGACGCCCAAGTTGCCCGGAACGTAGAAATGACCATTACCTTCACTCTGGTTGCAATTATTCGCTTTATACGATTGAAAAACTGTTCTATTTATTTTGTATTTTATGCTTCGGGCGTTGACTTCTAAGACCCTAACTATTCAATCTGTTGGTGCAACGCCCAAGGGTGAAGCCTATGTTGCCCGGAATGTAGAAATGACGTTAACTTTCATACTGGTTCCAATTATTCGTTTTATACGATGGAAAAGCTGTTTTATTTATTTTGTGTTTTATGCGTCTGGCGTTGACTTCTTATGCCCTAACTATTCCCTCTGGCGGATCAACGCCCTAGAGTGAAACCTACGTTGCCCGGAACGTAGAAATGACTATTACTTTCACACTGGTAGCAATTATTCGTTTTATACGATGGAAAAGCTGTTCCATTTATTTTGTATTTTATGCTTCGGGCGTTGACTCCTAAGGCCCTAACTATTCGATCTGGTGGAACAACGCCCTAGAGTGAAACCTACGCTGCCCGGAACGTAGAAATGACTATTACTTTCACACTGGTTGCAATTATTCGTTTTATACGATGGAAAAGCTGTTCCATTTATTTTGTATTTTATGCTTCGGGCGTTGACTTCTAAGGCCCTAACTATTCCATCTGGTGGAACAACGCCCTAGGGTGAAGCCTAGGTTGCCTGGAACGTAGAAATGACCATCACTTTCACACGGGTTGCAATTATTCCTGTTATAGGATGGAAAGACTGTTGTACTTTTATTGTATTTTATACTTCAGGCGTTGGCTTCTAAGGCTCTAGCTATTCGATCTGGTCGGGCAACGCCCTAGAGTGAAGCCTAGGTTGCCCGGAACGTAGAAAAGACCATTACCTTCACACTGGTTGCAATTATTCGTTTTATACGATGGAAAAACTGTTTTATTTATTTTGTATTTTATGCTTCTGGCGTTGACTTCTTAGGCCCTAACTATTTGATCTGGTGGAGCACCGCCCTAGGGTGATGCCTAGGTTGCCCGGAACGTAGAAAAGACCATTACCTTCACACTGGTTGCAATTATTCGTTTTATACGATGGAAAAACTGTTTTATTTATTTTGTATTTTATGCTTCGGGCGTTGACTTCTGAGGCCCTAACTATTCAATCTGTTGGTGCAACGCCCAAGGGTGAAGCCTATGTTGCCCGGAAAGTAGAAATGACGTTAGCTTTCATACTGGTTGCAATTATTCGTTTTATACGATGGAAAAACTGTTTTAGTTATTTTGTATTTTGTGCTTCGGGCGTTGACTTCTAAGGCCCTAACTATTCGATCTGGTGGCGCAACGCCCTAGAGTGAAGCCTAGGTTGCCCGGAACGTAGAAATGACCATAACTTTCACACTGGTTGCTATCATTCGTTTTATACGATGGAAAAACTATTATATTTATATTGTATTTTATGCTTCTGGCGTTGACTACTTAGGCCCTAACTGTTCGATGTGGCGGAACAACGTCCTAGGATGAAGCCTAGGGTGCCCGGAAAGTAGAAATGACTATAACTTTCACACTGGCTGCAATTATTCCTTTTATACGATGGAAAAGCTGTGGCATCTTTATTGTATTTTATTCATCTGGGGTTGACTTCTAAGGCCGTAGCTATTAGATGTGGTGGAGCAACGCCCTAGAGTGACGCCCAAGTTGCCCGGAACGTAGAAATGACCATTACCTTCACACTGGTTGCAATTATTCGCTTTATACGATGGAAAAACTGTTCTATTTATTTTGTATTTTATGCTTCGGGCGTTGACTTCTGAGGCCCTAACTATTCAATCTGTTGGTGCAACGCCCAAGGGTGAAGCCTATGTTGCCCGGAAAGTAGAAATGACGTTAACTTTCATACTGGTTGCAATTATTCGTTTTATACGATGGAAAAACTGTTTTAGTTATTTTGTATTTTGTGCTTCGGGCGTTGACTTCTAAGGCCCTAACTATTCGATCTGGTGGCGCAACGCCCTAGAGTGAAGCCTAGGTTGCCCGGAACGTAGAAATGACCATAACTTTCACACTGGTTGCTATCATTCGTTTTATACGATGGAAAAACTATTATATTTATATTGTATTTTATGCTTCTGGCGTTGACTACTTAGGCCCTAACTGTTCGATCTGGCGGAACAACGTCCTAGGATGAAGCCTAGGGTGCCCGGAAAGTAGAAATGACTATAACTTTCACACTGGCTGCAATTATTCCTTTTATACGATGGAAAAGCTGTCGCATATTTATTGTATTTTATTCATCTGGGGTTGACTTCTAAGGCCGTAGCTATTAGATGTGGTGGAGCAACGCCCTAGAGTGACGCCCAAGTTGCCCGGAACGTAGAAATGACCATTACCTTCACTCTGGTTGCAATTATTCGCTTTATACGATGGAAAAACTGTTCTATTTATTTTGTATTTTATGCTTCGGGCGTTGACTTCTAAGACCCTAACTATTCAGTCTGTTGGTGCAACGCCCAAGGGTGAAGCCTATGTTGCCCGGAATGTAGAAATGACGTTAACTTTCATACTGGTTCCAATTATTCGTTTTATACGATGGAAAAGCTGTTTTATTTATTTTGTGTTTTATGCGTCTGGCGTTGACTTCTTATGCCCTAACTATTCCCTCTGGCGGATCAACGCCCTAGAGTGAAACCTACGTTGCCCGGAACGTAGAAATGACTATTACTTTCACACTGGTAGCAATTATTCGTTTTATACGATGGAAAAGCTGTTCCATTTATTTTGTATTTTATGCTTCGGGCGTTGACTCCTAAGGCCCTAACTATTCGATCTGGTGGAACAACGCCCTAGGGTCAAGCCTAGGTTGCGCGGAACGTAGAAATGACCATAAGTTTCACACTGGTAGCAATTATTCGTTTCATACGATGGAAAAACTGTTTTATTTATTTTGTATTTTATGCTTCTGGCGTTGACTTCTTATGCCCTAACTATTCCCTCTGGCGGATCAACGCCCTAGAGTGAAACCTACGCTGCCCGGAACGTAGAAATGACTATTACTTTCACACTGGTTGCAATTATTCGTTTTATACGATGGAAAAGCTGTTCCATTTATTTTGTATTTTGTGCTTCGGGCGTTGACTTCTAAGGCCCTAACTATTCCATCTGGTGGAACAACGCCCTAAGGTGAAGCCTAGGTTGCCTGGAACGTAGAAATGACCATCTCTTTCACACGGGTTGCAATTATTCCTGTTATAGGATGGAAAGACTGTTGTATTTTTATTGTATTTTATACTTCAGGCGTTGACTTCTAAGGCCCTAGCTATTCGATCTGGTCGAGCAACGCCCTAGAGTGAAGCCTAGGTTGCCCGGAACGTAGAAATGACCATAACTTCCACACTGGTTGCAATTATTCGTTTTATACGATGGAAAAGCTGTTGTATTTATATCGTATTTTATGCTTCTGGCGTTGACTTCTTATGCCCTAACTATTCCCTCTGGAGGATCAACGCCCTAGAGTGAAACCTACGTTGCCCGGAACGTAGAAATGACTATTACTTTCACACTGGTTGCAATTATTCGTTTTATACGATGGAAAAGCTGTTACATTTATTTTGTATTTTATGCTTCGGGCGTTGACTTCTAAGGCCCTAACTATTCCATCTGGTGGAACAACGCCCTAGGGTGAAGCCTAGGTTGCCTGGAACGTAGAAATGACCATCACTTTCACACGGGTTGCAATTATTCCTGTTATAGGATGGAAAGACTGTTGTACTTTTATTGTATTTTATACTTCAGGCGTTGACTTCTAAGGCCCTATCTATTCGATCTGGTCGAGCAACGCCCTAGAGTGAAGCCTGGGTTGCCCGGAACGTAGAAATGACCATAACTTCCACACTGGTTGCAATTATTCGTTTTATACGATGGAAAAGCTGTTGTATTTATATCGTATTTTATGCTTCTGGCGTTGACCTCTTAGGCCCTAGCTATTCCATCTGGTGGAACAACGCCGTCGGGTGAATCCTAGGTCGCGCGGAACGTAGAAATGACCATAACTTTCACACTGGTAGCAATTATTCGTTTTATACGATGGTAAAACTGTTTTATTTATTTGGGATTTTATGCTTCCGGCGTTGACTTCTAAGGCCCTAACTATTTGATCTGGTGGAGCACCGCCCTAGAGTGAAGCCTAGGTTGCCCGGAACGTAGAAAAGACCATTACCTTCACACTGGTTGCAATTATTCGTTTTATACGATGGAAAAACTGTTTTATTTATTTTGTATTTTATGCTTGGGGCGTTGACTTCTGATGCCCTAACTATTCAATCTGTTGGTGCAACGCCCAAGGGTGAAGCCTATGTTGCCCGGAAAGTAGAAATGACGTTAACTTTCATACTGGTTGCAATTATTCGTTTTATACGATGGAAAAACTGTTTTAGTTATTTTGTATTTTGTGCTTCGGGCGTTGACTTCTAAGGCCCTAACTATTCGATCTGGTGGCGCAACGCCCTAGAGTGAAGCCTAGGTTGCCCGGAACGTAGAAATGACCATAACTTTCACACTGGTTGCTATCATTCGTTTTATACGATGGAAAAACTATTATATTTATATTGTATTTTATGCTTCTGGCGTTGACTACTTAGGCCCTAACTGTTCGATCTGGCGGAACAACGTCCTAGGATGAAGCCTAGGGTGCCCGGAAAGTAGAAATGACTATAACTTTCACACTGGCTGCAATTATTCCTTTTATACGATGGAAAAGCTGTCGCATCTTTATTGTATTTTATTCATCTGGGGTTGACATCTAAGGCCGTAGCTATTAGATGTGGTGGAGCAACGCCCTAGAGTGACGCCCAAGTTGCCCGGAACGTAGAAATGACCATTACCTTCACACTGGTTGCAATTATTCGCTTTATACGATGGAAAAACTGTTCTATTTATTTTGTATTTTATGCTTCGGGCGTTGACTTCTAAGACCCTAACTATTCAATCTGTTGGTGCAACGCCCAAGGGTGAAGCCTATGTTGCCAGTAATGTAGAAATGACGTTAACTTTCATACTGGTTCCAATTATTTGTGTTATACGATGGAAAAGCTGTTTTATTTATTTTGTGTTTTATGCGTCTGGCGTTGACTTCTTATGCCCTAACTATTCCCTCTGGCGGATCAACGCCCTAGAGTGAAACCTACGTTGCCCGGAACGTAGAAATGACTATTACTTTCACACTGGTAGCAATTATTCGTTTTATACGATGGAAAAGCTGTTCCATTTATTTTGTATTTTATGCTTCGGGCGTTGACTCCTAAGGCCCTAACTATTCGATCTGGTGGAACAACGCCCTAGGGTCAAGCCTAGGTTGCGCGGAACGTAGAAATGACCATAAGTTTCACACTGGTAGCAATTATTCGTTTCATACGATGGAAAAACTGTTTTATTTATTTCGTATTTTATGCTTCTGGCGTTGACTTCTTATGCCCTAACTATTCCCTCTGGCGGATCAACGCCCTAGAGTGAAACCTACGCTGCCCGGAACGTAGAAATGACTATTACTTTCACACTGGTTGCAATTATTCGTTTTATACGATGGAAAAGCTGTTCCATTTATTTTGTATTTTGTGCTTCGGGCGTTGACTTCTAAGGCCCTAACTATTCCATCTGGTGGAACAACGCCCTAAGGTGAAGCCTAGGTTGCCTGGAACGTAGAAATGACCATCTCTTTCACACGGGTTGCAATTATTCCTGTTATAGGATGGAAAGACTGTTGTATTTTTATTGTATTTTATACTTCAGGCGTTGACTTCTAAGGCCCTAGCTATTCGATCTGGTCGAGCAACGCCCTAGAGTGAAGCCTAGGTTGCCCGGAACGTAGAAATGACCATAACTTCCACACTGGTTGCAATTATTCGTTTTATACGATGGAAAAACTGTTTTATTTATTTTGTATTTTATGCTTCGGGCGTTGACTTCTGAGGCCCTAACTATTCAATATGTTGGTGCAACGCCCAAGGGTGAAGCCTATGTTGCCCGGAAAGTAGAAATGACGTTAGCTTTCATACTGGTTGCAATTATTCGTTTTATACGATGGAAAAACTGTTTTACTTATTTTGTATTTTGTGCTTCGGGCGTTGACTTCTTATGCCCTAACTATTCCCTCTGGCGGATCAACGCCCTAGAGTGAAACCTACGTTGCCCGGAACGTAGAAATGACTATTACTTTCACACTGGTTGCAATTATTCGTTTTATACGATGGAAAAGCTGTTCCATTTATTTTGTATTTTGTGCTTCGGGCGTTGACTTCTAAGGCCCTAACTATTCCATCTGGTGGAACAACGCCCTAAGGTGAAGCCTAGGTTGCCTGGAACGTAGAAATGACCATCACTTTCACACGGGTTGCAATTATTCCTGTTATAGGATGGAAAGACTGTTGTATTTTTATTGTATTTTATACTTCAGGCGTTGACTTCTAAGGCCCTAGCTATTCGATCTGGTCGAGCAACGCCCTAGAGTGAAGCCTGGGTTGCCCGGAACGTAGAAATGACCATAACTTCCACACTGGTTGCAATTATTCGTTTTATACGATGGAAAAGCTGTTGTATTTATATCGTATTTTATGCTTCGGGCGTTGACTCCTAAGGCCCTAACTATTCGATCTGGTGGAACAACGCCCTAGGGTCAAGCCTAGGTTGCGCGGAACGTAGAAATGACCATAAGTTTCACACTGGTAGCAATTATTCGTTTCATACGATGGAAAAACTGTTTTATTTATTTCGTATTTTATGCTTCTGGCGTTGACTTCTTATGCCCTAACTATTCCCTCTGGCGGATCAACGCCCTAGAGTGAAACCTACGCTGCCCGGAACGTAGAAATGACTATTACTTTCACACTGGTTGCAATTATTCGTTTTATACGATGGAAAAGCTGTTCCATTTATTTTGTATTTTGTGCTTCGGGCGTTGACTTCTAAGGCCCTAACTATTCCATCTGGTGGAACAACGCCCTAAGGTGAAGCCTAGGTTGCCTGGAACGTAGAAATGACCATCTCTTTCACACGGGTTGCAATTATTCCTGTTATAGGATGGAAAGACTGTTGTATTTTTATTGTATTTTATACTTCAGGCGTTGACTTCTAAGGCCCTAGCTATTCGATCTGGTCGAGCAACGCCCTAGAGTGAAGCCTAGGTTGCCCGGAACGTAGAAATGACCATAACTTCCACACTGGTTGCAATTATTCGTTTTATACGATGGAAAAACTGTTTTATTTATTTTGTATTTTATGCTTCGGGCGTTGACTTCTGAGGCCCTAACTATTCAATATGTTGGTGCAACGCCCAAGGGTGAAGCCTATGTTGCCCGGAAAGTAGAAATGACGTTAGCTTTCATACTGGTTGCAATTATTCGTTTTATACGATGGAAAAACTGTTTTAGTTATTTTGTATTTTGTGCTTCGGGCGTTGACTTCTTATGCCCTAACTATTCCCTCTGGCGGATCAACGCCCTAGAGTGAAACCTACGTTGCCCGGAACGTAGAAATGACTATTACTTTCACACTGGTTGCAATTATTCGTTTTATACGATGGAAAAGCTGTTCCATTTATTTTGTATTTTGTGCTTCGGGCGTTGACTTCTAAGGCCCTAACTATTCCATCTGGTGGAACAACGCCCTAAGGTGAAGCCTAGGTTGCCTGGAACGTAGAAATGACCATCACTTTCACACGGGTTGCAATTATTCCTGTTATAGGATGGAAAGACTGTTGTATTTTTATTGTATTTTATACTTCAGGCGTTGACTTCTAAGGCCCTAGCTATTCGATCTGGTCGAGCAA
Organism: Calliopsis andreniformis; assembly: GCF_051401765.1. Taxonomy (NCBI): domain Eukaryota; kingdom Metazoa; phylum Arthropoda; class Insecta; order Hymenoptera; family Andrenidae; genus Calliopsis; species Calliopsis andreniformis. The sequence continues at coordinate 5,723,225 of NW_027480426.1, read as the reverse complement.
CGCCCTAGAGTGAAGCCTGGGTTGCCCGGAACGTAGAAATGACCATAACTTCCACACTGGTTGCAATTATTCGTTTTATACGATGGAAAAGCTGTTGTATTTATATCGTATTTTATGCTTCTGGCGTTGACCTCTTAGGCCCTAGCTATTCCATCTGGTGGAACAACGCCGTCGGGTGAATCCTAGGTCGCGCGGAACGTAGAAATGACCATAACTTTCACACTGGTAGCAATTATTCGTTTTATACGATGGTAAAACTGTTTTATTTATTTGGGATTTTATGCTTCCGGCGTTGACTTCTAAGGCCCTAACTATTTGATCTGGTGGAGCACCGCCCTAGAGTGAAGCCTAGGTTGCCCGGAACGTAGAAAAGACCATTACCTTCACTCTGGTTGCAATTATTCGTTTTATACGATGGAAAAACTGTTTTATTTATTTTGTATTTTATGCTTGGGGCGTTGACTTCTGATGCCCTAACTATTCAATCTGTTGGTGCAACGCCCAAGGGTGAAGCCTATGTTGCCCGGAAAGTAGAAATGACGTTAACTTTCATACTGGTTGCAATTATTCGTTTTATGCGATGGAAAAACTGTTTTAGTTATTTTGTATTTTGTGCTTCGGGCGTTGACTTCTAAGGCCCTAACTATTCGATCTGGTGGCGCAACGCCCTAGAGTGAAGCCTAGGTTGCCCGGAACGTAGAAATGACCATAACTTTCACACTGGTTGCTATCATTCGTTTTATACGATGGAAAAACTATTATATTTATATTGTATTTTATGCTCCTGGCGTTGACTACTTAGGCCCTAACTGTTCGATCTGGCGGAACAACGTCCTAGGGTGAAGCCTAGGGTGCCCGGAAAGTAGAAATGACTATAACTTTCACACTGGCTGCAATTATTCCTTTTATACGATGGAAAAGCTGTCGCATCTTTATTGTATTTTATTCATCTGGGGTTGACATCTAAGGCCGTAGCTATTAGATGTGGTGGAGCAACGCCCTAGAGTGACGCCCAAGTTGCCCGGAACGTAGAAATGACCATTACCTTCACACTGGTTGCAATTATTCGCTTTATACGATGGAAAAACTGTTCTATTTATTTTGTATTTTATGCTTCGGGCGTTGACTTCTAAGACCCTAACTATTCAATCTGTTGGTGCAACGCCCAAGGGTGAAGCCTATGTTGCCAGTAATGTAGAAATGACGTTAACTTTCATACTGGTTCCAATTATTCGTTTTATACGATGGAAAAGCTGTTTTATTTATTTTGTGTTTTATGCGTCTGGCGTTGACTTCTTATGCCCTAACTATTCCCTCTGGCGGATCAACGCCCTAGAGTGAAACCTACGTTGCCCGGAACGTAGAAATGACTATTACTTTCACACTGGTAGCAATTATTCGTTTTATACGATGGAAAAGCTGTTCCATTTATTTTGTATTTTATGCTTCGGGCGTTGACTCCTAAGACCCTAACTATTCGATCTGGTGGAACAACGCCCTAGGGTCAAGCCTAGGTTGCGCGGAACGTAGAAATGACCATAAGTTTCACACTGGTAGCAATTATTCGTTTCATACGATGGAAAAACTGTTTTATTTATTTTGTATTTTATGCTTCTGGCGTTGACTTCATATGCCCTAACTATTCCCTCTGGCGGATCAACGCCCTAGAGTGAAACCTACGCTGCCCGGAACGTAGAAATGACTATTACTTTCACACTGGTTGCAGTTATTCGTTTTATACGATGGAAAAACTATTATATTTATATTGTATTTTATGCTTCTGGCGTTGACTACTTAGGCCCTAACTGTTCGATGTGGCGGAACAACGTCCTAGGATGAAGCCTAGGGTGCCCGGAAAGTAGAAATGACTATAACTTTCACACTGGATGCAATTATTCCTTTTATACGATGGAAAAGCTGTGGCATCTTTATTGTATTTTATTCATCTGGGGTTGACTTCTAAGGCCGTAGCTATTAGATGTGGTGGAGCAACGCCCTAGAGTGACGCCCAAGTTGCCCGGAACGTAGAAATGACCATTACCTTCACACTGGTTGCAATTATTCGCTTTATACTATGGAAAAACTGTTCTATTTATTTTGTATTTTATGCTTCGGGCGTTGACTTCTAAGACCCTAACTATTCAATCTGTTGGTGCAACGCCCAAGGGTGAAGCCTGTGTTGCCCGGAATGTAGAAATGACCATAAGTTTCACACTGGTAGCAATTATTCGTTTCATACGATGGAAAATCTGTTTTATTGATTTTGTATTTTATGCTTCTGGCGTTGACTTCTTATGCCCTAACTATTCCCTCTGGCGGATCAACGCCCTAGAGTGAAACCTACGTTGCCCGGAACGTAGAAATGACTATTACTTTCACACTGGTTGCAATTATTCGTTTTATACGATGGAAAAGCTGTTCCATTTATTTTGTATTTTGTGCTTCGGGCGTTGACTTCTAAGGCCCTAACTATTCCATCTGGTGGAACAACGCCCTAAGGTGAAGCCTAGGTTGCCTGGAACGTAGAAATGACCATAAGTTTCACACTGGTAGCAATTATTCGTTTCATACGATGGAAAAACTGTTTTATTTATTTTGTATTTTATGCTTCTGGTGTTGACTTCTTATGCCCTAACTATTCCCTCTGGCGGATCAACGCCCTAGAGTGAAACCTACGCTGCCCGGAACGTAGAAATGACTATTACTTTCACACTGGTAGCAATTATTCGTTTTATACGATGGAAAAGCTGTTCCATTTATTTTGTATTTTATGCTTCGGGCGTTGACTCCTAAGGCCCTAACTATTCGATCTGGTGGAACAACGCCCTAGGGTCAAGCCTAGGTTGCGCGGAACGTAGAAATGACCATAAGTTTCACACTGGTAGCAATTATTCGTTTCATACGATGGAAAAACTGTTTTATTTATTTTGTATTTTATGCTTCTGGCGTTGACTTCTTATGCCCTAACTATTCCCTCTGGCGGATCAACGCCCTAGAGTGAAACCTACGCTGCCCGGAACGTAGAAATGACTATTACTTTCACACTGGTTGCAATTATTCGTTTTATACGATGGAAAAGCTGTTCCATTTATTTTGTATTTTGTGCATCGGGCGTTGACTTCTAAGGCCCTAACTATTCCATCTGGTGGAACAACGCCCTAAGGTGAAGCCTAGGTTGCCTGGAACGTAGAAATGACCATCTCTTTCACACGGGTTGCAATTATTCCTGTTATAGGATGGAAAGACTGTTGTATTTTTATTGTATTTTATACTTCAGGCGTTGACTTCTAAGGCCCTAGCTATTCGATCTGGTCGAGCAACGCCCTAGAGTGAAGCCTAGGTTGCCCGGAACGTAGAAATGACCATAACTTCCACACTGGTTGCAATTATTCGTTTTATACGATGGAAAAGCTGTTGTATTTATATCGTATTTTATGCTTCTGGCGTTGACTTCTTATGCCCTAACTATTCCATCTGGAGGATCAACGCCCTAGAGTGAAACCTACGTTGCCCGGAACGTAGAAATGACTATTACTTTCACACTGGTTGCAATTATTCGTTTTATACGATGGAAAAGCTGTTACATTTATTTTGTATTTTATGCTTCGGGCGTTGACTTCTAAGGCCCTAACTATTCCATCTGGTGGAACAACGCCCTAGGGTGAAGCCTAGGTTGCCTGGAACGTAGAAATGACCATCACTTTCACACGGGTTGCAATTATTCCTGTTATAGGATGGAAAGACTGTTGTACTTTTATTGTATTTTATACTTCAGGCGGTGGCTTCTAAGGCTCTAGCTATTCGATCTGGTCGGGCAACGCCCTAGAGTGAAGCCTAGGTTGCCCGGAACGTAGAAAAGACCATTACCTTCACACTGGTTGCAATTATTCGTTTTATACGATGGAAAAACTGTTTTATTTATTTTGTATTTTATGCTTCTGGCGTTGACTTCTTAGGCCCTAACTATTTGATCTGTTGGAGCACCGCCCTAGGGTGATGCCTAGGTTGCCCGGAACGTTGAAAAGACCATTACCTTCACACTGGTTGCAATTATTCGTTTTATACGGTGGAAAAACTGTTTTATTTATTTTGTATTCTATGCTTCGGGCGTTGACTTCTGAGGCCCTAACTATTCAATATGTTGGTGCAACGCCCAAGGGTGAAGCCTATGTTGCCCGGAAAGTAGAAATGACGTTAGCTTTCATACTGGTTGCAATTATTCGTTTTATACGATGGAAAAACTGTTTTAGTTATTTTGTATTTTGTGCTTCGGGCGTTGACTTCTAAGGCCCTAACTATTCGATCTGGTGGCGCAACGCCCTAGAGTGAAGCCTAGGTTGCCCGGAACGTAGAAATGACCATAACTTTCACACTGGTTGCTATCATTCGTTTTATACGATGGAAAAACTATTATATTTATATTGTATTTTATGCTTCTGGCGTTGACTACTTAGGCCCTAACTGTTCGATGTGGCGGAACAACGTCCTAGGATGAAGCCTAGGGTGCCCGGAAAGTAGAAATGACTATAACTTTCACACTGGATGCAATTATTCCTTTTACACGATGGAAAAGCTGTGGCATCTTTATTGTATTTTATTCATCTGGGGTTGACTTCTAAGGCCGTAGCTATTAGATGTGGTGGAGCAACGCCCTAGAGTGACGCCCAAGTTGCCCGGAACGTAGAAATGACCATTACCTTCACACTGGTTGCAATTATTCGCTTTATACGATGGAAAAACTGTTCTATTTATTTTGTATTTTATGCTTCGGGCGTTGACTTCTAAGACCCTAACTATTCAATCTGTTGGTGCAACGCCCAAGGGTGAAGCCTGTGTTTCCCGGAATGTAGAAATGACCATAAGTTTCACACTGGTAGCAATTATTCGTTTCATACGATGGAAAATCTGTTTTATTGATTTTGTATTTTATGCTTCTGGCGTTGACTTCTTATGCCCTAACTATTCCCTCTGGCGGATCAACGCCCTAGAGTGAAACCTACGTTGCCCGGAACGTAGAAATGACTATTACTTTCACACTGGTTGCAATTATTCGTTTTATACGATGGAAAAGCTGTTCCATTTATTTTGTATTTTGTGCTTCGGGCGTTGACTTCTAAGGCCCTAACTATTCCATCTGGTGGAACAACGCCCTAAGGTGAAGCCTAGGTTGCCTGGAACGTAGAAATGACCATAAGTTTCACACTGGTAGCAATTATTCGTTTCATACGATGGAAAAACTGTTTTATTTATTTTGTATTTTATGCTTCTGGTGTTGACTTCTTATGCCCTAACTATTCCCTCTGGCGGATCAACGCCCTAGAGTGAAACCTACGCTGCCCGGAACGTAGAAATGACTATTACTTTCACACTGGTTGCAATTATTCGTTTTATACGATGGAAAAGCTGTTCCATTTATTTTGTATTTTGTGCTTCGGGCGTTGACTTCTAAGGCCCTAACTATTCCATCTGGTGGAACAACGCCCTAAGGTGAAGCCTAGGTTGCCTGGAACGTAGAAATGACCATCTCTTTCACACGGGTTGCAATTATTCCTGTTATAGGATGGAAAGACTGTTGTATTTTTATTGTATTTTATACTTCAGGCGTTGACTTCTAAGGCCCTAGCTATTCGATCTGGTCGAGCAACGCCCTAGAGTGAAGCCTAGGTTGCCCGGAACGTAGAAATGACCATAACTTCCACACTGGTTGCAATTATTCGTTTTATACGATGGAAAAGCTGTTGTATTTATATCGTATTTTATGCTTCTGGCGTTGACTTCTTATGCCCTAACTATTCCATCTGGAGGATCAACGCCCTAGAGTGAAACCTACGTTGCCCGGAACGTAGAAATGACTATTACTTTCACACTGGTTGCAATTATTCGTTTTATACGATGGAAAAGCTGTTACATTTATTTTGTATTTTATGCTTCGGGCGTTGACTTCTAAGGCCCTAACTATTCCATCTGGTGGAACAACGCCCTAGGGTGAAGCCTAGGTTGCCTGGAACGTAGAAATGACCATCACTTTCACACGGGTTGCAATTATTCCTGTTATAGGATGGAAAGACTGTTGTACTTTTATTGTATTTTATACTTCAGGCGTTGGCTTCTAAGGCTCTAGCTATTCGATCTGGTCGGGCAACGCCCTAGAGTGAAGCCTAGGTTGCCCGGAACGTAGAAAAGACCATTACCTTCACACTGGTTGCAATTATTCGTTTTATAGGATGGAAAAACTGTTTTATTTATTTTGTATTTTATGCTTCTGGCGTTGACTTCTTAGGCCCTAACTATTTGATCTGTTGGAGCACCGCCCTAGGGTGATGCCTAGGTTGCCCGGAACGTAGAAAAGACCATTACCTTCACACTGGTTGCAATTATTCGTTTTATACGGTGGAAAAACTGTTTTATTTATTTTGTATTCTATGCTTCGGGCGTTGACTTCTGAGGCCCTAACTATTCAATATGTTGGTGCAACGCCCAAGGGTGAAGCCTATGTTGCCCGGAAAGTAGAAATGACGTTAGCTTTCATACTGGTTGCAATTATTCGTTTTATACGATGGAAAAACTGTTTTAGTTATTTTGTATTTTGTGCTTCGGGCGTTGACTTCTAAGGCCCTAACTATTCGATCTGGTGGCGCAACGCCCTAGAGTGAAGCCTAGGTTGCCCGGAACGTAGAAATGACCTTAACTTTCACACTGGTTGCTATCATTCGTTTTATACGATGGAAAAACTATTATATTTATATTGTATTTTATGCTTCTGGCGTTGACTACTTAGGCCCTAACTGTTCGATCTGGCGGAACAACGTCCTAGGATGAAGCCTAGCGTGCCCGGAAAGTAGAAATGGCTATAACTTTTACACTGGCTGCAATTATTCCTTTTATACGATGGAAAAGCTGTGGCATCTTTATTGTATTTTATTCATCTGGGGTTGACTTCTAAGGCCGTAGCTATTAGATGTGGTGGAGCAACGCCCTAGAGTGACGCCCAAGTTGCCCGGAACGTAGAAATGACCATTACCTTCACACTGGTTGCAATTATTCGCTTTATACGATGGAAAAACTGTTCTATTTATTTTGTATTTTATGCTTCGGGCGTTGACTTCTAAGACCCTAACTATTCAATCTGTTGGTGCAACGCCCAAGGGTGAAGCCTATGTTGCCCGGAACGTAGAAATGACGTTAACTTTCATACTGGTTCCAATTATTCGTTTTATACGATGGAAAAGCTGTTTTATTTATTTTGTATTTTATGCGTCTGGCGTTGACTTCTTATGCCCTAACTATTCCCTCTGGCGGATCAACGCCCTAGAGTGAAACCTACGTTGCCCGGAACGTAGAAATGACTATTACTTTCACACTGGTTGCAATTATTCGTTTTATACGATGGAAAAGCTGTTCCATTTATTTTGTATTTTGTGCTTCGGGCGTTGACTTCTAAGGCCCTAACTATTCCATCTGGTGGAACAACGCCCTAAGGTGAAGCCTAGGTTGCCTGGAACGTAGAAATGACCATAAGTTTCACACTGGTAGCAATTATTCGTTTCATACGATGGAAAAACTGTTTTATTTATTTTGTATTTTATGCTTCTGGTGTTGACTTCTTATGCCCTAACTATTCCCTCTGGCGGATCAACGCCCTAGAGTGAAACCTACGCTGCCGGGAACGTAGAAATGACTATTACTTTCACACTGGTTGCAATTATTCGTTTTATACGATGGAAAAGCTGTTCCATTTATTTTGTATTTTGTGCTTCGGGCGTTGACTTCTAAGGCCCTAACTATTCCATCTGGTGGAACAACGCCCTAAGGTGAAGCCTAGGTTGCCTGGAACGTAGAAATGACCATCTCTTTCACACGGGTTGCAATTATTCCTGTTATAGGATGGAAAGACTGTTGTATTTTTATTGTATTTTATACTTCAGGCGTTGACTTCTAAGGCCCTAGCTATTCGATCTGGTCGAGCAACGCCCTAGAGTGAAGCCTAGGTTGCCCGGAACGTAGAAATGACCATAACTTCCACACTGGTTGCAATTATTCGTTTTATACGATGGAAAAGCTGTTGTATTTATATCGTATTTTATGCTTCTGGCGTTGACTTCTTATGCCCTAACTATTCCATCTGGAGGATCAACGCCCTAGAGTGAAACCTACGTTGCCCGGAACGTAGAAATGACTATTACTTTCACACTGGTTGCAATTATTCGTTTTATACGATGGAAAAGCTGTTACATTTATTTTGTATTTTATGCTTCGGGCGTTGACTTCTAAGGTCCTAACTATTCCATCTGGTGGAACAACGCCCTAGGGTGAAGCCTAGGTTGCCTGGAACGTAGAAATGACCATCACTTTCACACGGGTTGCAATTATTCCTGTTATAGGATGGAAAGACTGTTGTACTTTTATTGTATTTTATACTTCAGGCGTTGGCTTCTAAGGCTCTAGCTATTCGATCTGGTCGGGCAACGCCCTAGAGTGAAGCCTAGGTTGCCCGGAACGTAGAAAAGACCATTACCTTCACACTGGTTGCAATTATTCGTTTTATAGGATGGAAAAACTGTTTTATTTATTTTGTATTTTATGCTTCTGGCGTTGACTTCTTAGGCCCTAACTATTTGATCTGTTGGAGCACCGCCCTAGGGTGATGCCTAGGTTGCCCGGAACGTAGAAAAGACCATTACCTTCACACTGGTTGCAATTATTCGTTTTATACGGTGGAAAAACTGTTTTATTTATTTTGTATTCTATGCTTCGGGCGTTGACTTCTGAGGCCCTAACTATTCAATATGTTGGTGCAACGCCCAAGGGTGAAGCCTATGTTGCCCGGAAAGTAGAAATGACGTTAGCTTTCATACTGGTTGCAATTATTCGTTTTATACGATGGAAAAACTGTTTTAGTTATTTTGTATTTTGTGCTTCGGGCGTTGACTTCTAAGGCCCTAACTATTCGATCTGGTGGCGCAACGCCCTAGAGTGAAGCCTAGGTTGCCCGGAACGTAGAAATGACCATAACTTTCACACTGGTTGCTATCACTCGTTTTATACGATGGAAAAACTATTATATTTATATTGTATTTTATGCTTCTGGCGTTGACTACTTAGGCCCTAACTGTTCGATGTGGCGGAACAACGTCCTAGGATGAAGCCTAGGGTGCCCGGAAAGTAGAAATGACTATAACTTTCACACTGGATGCAATTATTCCTTTTATACGATGGAAAAGCTGTGGCATCTTTATTGTATTTTATTCATCTGGGGTTGACTTCTAAGGCCGTAGCTATTAGATGTGGTGGAGCACCGCCCTAGAGTGACGCCCAAGTTGCCCGGAACGTAGAAATGACCATTACCTTCACACTGGTTGCAATTATTCGCTTTATACGATGGAAAAACTGTTCTATTTATTTTGTATTTTATGCTTCGGGCGTTGACTTCTAAGACCCTAACTATTCGATCTGGTGGAGCAACGCCCTAGTGTGAAGCCTAGGTTGCCCGGAACGGAGAAATGACCATAACTTTCACACCGGTAGCAATTATTCGTTTTATACGATGGTAAAACTGTTCTGTTTATTTTGTATTTTATGCTTCGGGCGTTGACTTCTAAGGCTCTAACTATTCAATCTGTTGGTGCAACGCCCTAGGGTGAAGCCTAGGTTGCCCGGAAAGTAGAAATGACGTTAACTTTCATCCTGGTTGCAATTATACGTTTTACACGATGGAAAAACTGTTGTATTTATATTGTATTTTATGCTTCGGGCATTGACCTCTAAGGCCCTAACTACTCAATCTGTTGGAGCAACGCCCTAGGGTGAAGCCTAGGTTGCCCGGGAAGTAGAAATGACCATAACTTTAATCCTGGTTGCAATTATTCGTTTTATATGATGGAAAAACTGTTGTATTTATATAGTGTTTTTTGCTTCTGGCGTTGACTTCTAAGGCCCTAACTATTCGATCTGGTGGAACAACGCCCTAGGGTGAAGCCTAGGTTGCGCGGAACGTAGAAATGACCATAGCTTTCACACTGGTAGCAATTATTCGTTTTATACGATGGTAAAACTGTTTTATTTATTTGGGATTTTATGCTTCCGGCGTTGACTTCTAAGGCCCTAACTATTTGATCTGGTGGAGCACCGCCCTAGAGTGAAGCCTAGGTTGCCCGGAACGTAGAAAAGACCATTACCTTCACACTGGTTGCAATTATTCGTTTTATACGATGGAAAAACTGATCTATTTATTTTGTATTTTATGCTTCTGGCGTTGACTTCTTAGTCCCTAACCGCTCGATCTGGTGGAACAACGTCCTAGGGTGAAGCCTAGGATGCCCGGAAAGTAGAAATGACCATAACTTTCACACTGGTTGCAATTATTCGTTTTATACGATGGAAAAGCTGTTGCATCTTTATTGTATTTTATTCATCTGGGGTTGACTTCTAAGGCCGTAGCTATTAGATGTGGTGGAGCAACGCCATAGAGTGACACCTAGGTTGCCCGGGACGTAGAAATGACCATTACTTTCACACTGGTTGCAATTATTCGTTTTATACGATGGAAAAGCTGTTCCATTTATTTTGTATTTTATGCTTCGGGCGTTGACTTCTAAGGCCCTAACTATTCCTTCTGGTGGAACAACGCCCTAGGGTGAAGCCTAGGTTGCCTGGAACGTAGAAATGACCATCACTTTCAGACAGGTTGCAATTATTCCTGTTATACGATGGAAAGACTTTTGCATCTTTATTGCATTTTATGCTTCTGGCGTTGACTTCTAAGGACCTAGCTATTCGATTTGGTGGAGCAACGCCCGAGAGAGAAGCCTAGGTTGCCCGGAACGTAGAAATGACAATTACATTCACACTGGTTGCAATTATTCGTCCTATACGATGGAATAGCTGTTGTATTTATATCGTATTTTATGCTTCTCGCGTTGACTTCGTAGGCCCTAACTATTCCATCTGGTGGAACAACGCCCTTGGGTGTATCCTAGGTTGAGGGGAACGTAGAAATGACCATAACTTTCACACTGGTAGCAATTATTCGTTTTATACAATGGAAAAACTGTTTTATTTATTTTGTATTTTATGCTTCTGACGTTGACTTCTAGGGCCCTAACTATTCAATCTGTTGGTGCAACGCCGTAGGGTGAAGCCTAGGTTGCCCGGAAAGTAGAAATGACGTTAACTTTCATACTGGTTGCAATTATTCGTTTTATACGATGGAAAAACTGTTGTATTTATATTGTATTTTATGCTTCGGGCATTGACCTCTAAGGCCCTAACTACTCAATCTGTTGGAGCAACGCCCTAGGGTGAAGCCTAGGTTGCCCGGAAAGTAGAAATGACCATAACTTTAATCCTGGTTGCAATTATTCGTTTTATATGATGGAAAAACTGTTGTATTTATATAGTGTTTTTTGCTTCTGGCGTTGACTTCTTAGGCCCTAACTATTCCATCTGGTGGAACAACGCCCTTGGGTGAAGCCTAGGTTGCCTGGAACGTAGGAATGACCATCACTTTCACACGGGTTGCAATTATTCCTGTTATAGGATGGAAAGACTGTTGCATTTTTATTGCATTTTATACTTCAGGCGTTGACTTCTAAGGCCCCAGCTATTCGATCTGGTCGAGCAACGCCCTAGAGTGAAGCCTAGGTTGCCCGGTACGTAGAAATGACCATTACTTTCACACTGTTTGCAAATATACATTATACACAATGGAAAAACTGTTCTATTTATTTTGTATTTTATGCTTCGGGCGTTGACTTCTAAGGGCCTAACTATTCAATCTGTTGGTGCAACGCCCAAGTGTGAAGCCTATGTTTCCCCGAAAGCAGAAATGACGTTAACTTTCATATTGGTTGCAATTATTCGTTTTATACGGTGGAAAAACTGTTCTATTTATTTTGTATTTTATGATTCGGGCGTTGACGTCTAAGGCCCTAGCTATTCGATCTGGTCGAGCAACGCCCTAGAGTGAAGCCTAGGTTGCCCGGAACGTAGAAATGACCATAACTTCCACACTGGTTGCAATTATTCGTTTTATACGATGGAAAAGCTGTTGTATTTATATCGTATTTTATGCCTCTGGCGTTGACCGCTTAGGCCCTAACTATTCCATCTGGTGGAACAACGCCGTCTGGTGAAGCCTAGGTTGCGCGGATCGTAGAAATGACCCTAACTTTCACACTGGTAGCAATTATTCGCTTCATACGACGGTAAATCTGTTTTATTTATTTGGTATTTTATGCTTCCGGCGTTGACTTCTAAGGCCCTAACTATTTGATCTGGTGGAGCACCGCCCTAGAGTGAAGCCTAGGTTGCCCGGAACGTAGAAAGGACCATTACCTTCACACCGATTGCAATTATTCGTTTTATACGATGGAAAAACTGTTCCATTTATTTTGTATTTTACGCTTCGGGCGTTGACTTCTAAGGCCCTAACTATTCAATCTGTTGGTGCAACGCCCAAGGGTGAAGCTATGTTGCCCGGAAAGTAGAAATGACGTTAACTTTCATACTGGTTGCAATTACTCGTTTTATACGATGGTAAAACTGTTTCATTTATTTTGTATTTTATGCTTCGGGCGTTGACTTCTAAGTCCCTAACTATTCGATCTGGTGCCGGAACGCCCTAGAGTGAGGCCGAGGTTGCCCGGAACGTAGAAATGACCATAACTTCCGCACTGTTTGCAGTTATTCCTGTTATACGATGGAAAAACTTTTGCATCTTTATTGTACTTTATGCTTCTGGCGTTGACTTCTAAGGCCCTAGCTATTCGAATTGGTGGAGCAACGCCCGAGAGTGAAGCCTAGGTTGCCCGGAACGTAGAAATGACCATAACTTTCACACTGGTTGCTATCATTCGTTTTATACGATGGAAAAACTGTTATATTTATATTGTATTTTATGCTACGGGCGTTGACTTCTAAGGCCATAACTATTCAATCGGTTGGTGCAACGCCCAAGGTTGAAGCCTATGTTGCCCGGAATTTAGAAATGACGTTAACTTTTATACTGGTTGCAATTATTCGTTTTAGACGATGGAAAAACTGTTTTATTTATTTTGTATTTTATGCTTCGGGCGTTGACTTCTAAGGCCTTAACTATTCGATCTGGTGGAGCAACGCCCTAGAGTGAATCCTAGGTTGCCCGGAACGTAGAAATGACCATAATTTTCACACTGGTTGCAATTATTCGTTTTATGCGATGGAAAAGCTGTGGCATCTTTATTGTATTTTATTCATCTGGGGTTGACTTCTAAGGCAGTAGCTATTAGATGTGGTGGAGCCACGCCCTAGAGTGACGCCTGGGTTGCCGGGAACGTAGAAATGACCATTACTTTCACAATGTTTGCAATTATTCATTTTATACGATGGAAAAGCTTTTGTACTTATATTGTATTTTATTCTTCTGCCGTTGACTTCTTAGGCCCTAACTATTCGATCTGGTGGAACAACGCCCTAGAGTGAAGACTAGGTTGCCCGGAACATGGAAATGGCCATTACTTTCACACTGTTTGCAGTTATTCCTGTTATACGATGGAAAAACTATTGCATCTTTATTGTATTTTATGCTTCTGTCGTTGACTTCTAATGCCCTAGCTATTTGATCTGGTGGAGCACCGCCCTAGAGTGAAGCCTAGGCTGCCCGGAACGTTGAAAAGGCCATTACCTTCACACTGGTTGCAATTATTCGTTTTATACGATGGAAAAACTGTTCTATTTATTTTGTATTTTATGCTTCGGGCGTTGACTTCTAAGGCCTTAACTATTCAATCTGCTGGTGCAACGCCCAAGGGTGAAGCCTATGTTGCCCGGAAAGTAGAAATGACGTTAACTTTCATACTGGTTGCAATTATACGTTTTATACGATTGAAAAACTGTTTTATTTATTAAGTATTTTATGCTTCGGGCGTTGACTTCTAAGGACCTAACTATTCGATCTGGTGGCGCAACGCCCTGGAGTGAAGCCTTGGTTGTCCGGAACGTAGAAATGACCATAACTTTCACACTGGTTGCAATTATTCGTTTTATACGATGGAAAAACTGTTTTATTTATTTTGTATTTTATGCTTCTGAAGTTGACTTCTAAGACCCTAACTATTCAATCTGTTGGTGCAACGCCCAAGGGTGAAGCCTGTGTTTCCCGGAATGTAGAAATGACCATAAGTTTCACACTGGTAGCAATTATTCGTTTCATACGATGGAAAATCTGTTTTATTGATTTTGTATTTTATGCTTCTGGCGTTGACTTCTTATGCCCTAACTATTCCCCCTGGCGGATCAACGCCCTAGAGTGAAACCTACGTTGCCCGGAACGTAGAAATGACTATTACTTTCACACTGGTTGCAATTATTCGTTTTATACGATGGAAAAGCTGTTCCATTTATTTTGTATTTTGTGCTTCGGGCGTTGACTTCTAAGGCCCTAACTATTCCATCTGGTGGAACAACGCCCTAAGGTGAAGCCTAGGTTGCCTGGAACGTAGAAATGACCATAAGTTTCACACTGGTAGCAATTATTCGTTTCATACGATGGAAAAACTGTTTTATTTATTTTGTATTTTATGCTTCTGGTGTTGACTTCTTATGCCCTAACTATTCCCTCTGGCGGATCAACGCCCTAGAGTGAAACCTACGCTGCCCGGAACGTAGAAATGACTATTACTTTCACACTGGTTGCAATTATTCGTTTTATACGATGGAAAAGCTGTTCCATTTATTTTGTATTTTGTGCTTCGGGCGTTGACTTCTAAGGCCCTAACTATTCCATCTGGTGGAACAACGCCCTAAGGTGAAGCCTAGGTTGCCTGGAACGTAGAAATGACCATCTCTTTCACACGGGTTGCAATTATTCCTGTTATAGGATGGAAAGACTGTTGTATTTTTATTGTATTTTATACTTCAGGCGTTGACTTCTAAGGCCCTAGCTATTCGATCTGGTCGAGCAACGCCCTAGAGTGAAGCCTAGGTTGCCCGGAACGTAGAAATGACCATAACTTCCACACTGGTTGCAATTATTCGTTTTATACGATGGAAAAGCTGTTGTATTTATATCGTATTTTATGCTTCTGGTGTTGACTTCTTATGCCCTAACTATTCCATCTGGAGGATCAACGCCCTAGAGTGAAACCTACGTTGCCCGGAACGTAGAAATGACTATTACTTTCACACTGGTTGCAATTATTCGTTTTATACGATGGAAAAGCTGTTACATTTATTTTGTATTTTATGCTTCGGGCGTTGACTTCTAAGGCCCTAACTATTCCATCTGGTGGAACAACGCCCTAGGGTGAAGCCTAGGTTGCCTGGAACGTAGAAATGACCATCACTTTCACACGGGTTGCAGTTATTCCTGTTATAGGATGGAAAGACTGTTGTACTTTTATTGTATTTTATACTTCAGGCGTTGGCTTCTAAGGCTCTAGCTATTCGATCTGGTCGGGCAACGCCCTAGAGTGAAGCCTAGGTTGCCCGGAACGTAGAAAAGACCATTACCTTCACACTGGTTGCAATTATTCGTTTTATAGGATGGAAAAACTGTTTTATTTATTTTGTATTTTATGCTTCGGGCGTTGACTTCTGAGGCCCTAACTATTCAATATGTTGGTGCAACGACCAAGGGTGAAGCCTATGTTGCCCGGAAAGTAGAAATGACGTTAGCTTTCATACTGGTTGCAATTATTCGTTTTATACGATGGAAAAACTGTTTTAGTTATTTTGTATTTTGTGCTTCGGGCGTTGACTTCTAAGGCCCTAACTATTCGATCTGGTGGCGCAACGCCCTAGAGTGAAGCCTAGGTTGCCCGGAACGTAGAAATGACCATAACTTTCACACTGGTTGCTATCACTCGTTTTATACGATGGAAAAACTATTATATTTATATTGTATTTTATGCTTCTGGCGTTGACTACTTAGGCCCTAACTGTTCGATGTGGCGGAACAACGTCCTAGGATGAAGCCTAGGGTGCCCGGAAAGTAGAAATGACTATAACATTCACACTGGATGCAATTATTCCTTTTATACGATGGAAAAGCTGTGGCATCTTTATTGTATTTTATTCATCTGGGGTTGACTTCTAAGGCCGTAGCTATTAGATGTGGTGGAGCAACGCCCTAGAGTGACGCCCAAGTTGCCCGGAACGTAGAAATGACCATTACCTTCACACTGGTTGCAATTATTCGCTTTATACGATGGAAAAACTGTTCTATTTATTTTGTATTTTATGCTTCGGGCGTTGACTTCTAAGGCCCTAACTATTCCATCTGGTGGAACAACGCCCTAGGGTGAAGCCTAGGTTGCCTGGAACGTAGAAATGACCATCAATTTCACACGGGTTGCAATTATTCCTGTTATAGGATGGAAAGACTGTTGTACTTTTATTGTATTTTATACTTCAGGCGTTGGCTTCTAAGGCTCTAGCTATTCGATCTGGTCGGGCAACGCCCTAGAGTGAAGCCTAGGGTGCCCGGAACGTAGAAAAGACCATTACCTTCACACTGGTTGCAATTATTCGTTTTATACGATGGAAAAACTGATCTATTTATTCTGTATTTTATGCTTCTGGCGTTGACTTCTTAGGCCCTAACTGTTCGATCTGGTGGAACGACGTCCTCGGGTGAAGCCTAGGGTGCCCGGAAAGTAGAAATGACCATAACTTTCACACTGGTTGCAATTATTCGATTTATACGATGGAAAAGCTGTTGCACCTTTATTGTATTTTATTCATCGGGGATTGTCTGCTAAGGCCGTAGCTATTAGATGTGGTGGAGCAACGCCCTAGAGTGACGCCTAGGTTGCCCGGGACGTAGAAATGACCATTACTTCCACAATGTTTGCAATTATTCATTTTATACGATGGAAAAGCTTTTGTACTTATATTGTATTTTATTCTTCTGGAGTCGACTTCTTAGGCCCTAACTATTCGATCTAGTGGAACAACGCCCTAGGGTGAAGACTTGGTTTCCCGGAACATGGAAATGGCCATTACTTTCACACTGTTTGCAGTTATTCCTGTTATACGATGGAAAGGCTTTTGCATCTTTATTGTATCTTATGCTTCTGGCGTTGACTTCTAAGGCCCTAGCTATTCGATTTGGTGGAGCAACGCCCGAGAGTGAAGCCTAGGTTGCCCGGAACGTAGAAATGACCATTACATTCACACTGGTTGCAATTATTCGTCTTATACGATGGAAAAGCTGTTGTATTTATATCGTATTTTATGCTTCTCGCGTTGACTTCTTAGGCCCTAACTATTCGATCTGGTAGAACAACGCCCTTGGGTGAAGCCTAGGTTGCGCGGAACGTAGAAATGACCATAACTTTCACACTGGTAGCAATTTTTCGTTTTATACGATGGAAAAACTGTTTTATTTATTTTGTATTTTATGCTTCTGAAGTTGACTTCTAGGGCCCTAACTATTCGATCTGGTGGAGCAACGCCCTAGTGTGAAGCCTAGGTTGCCCGGAACGGAGAAATGACCATAACTTTCACACCGGTAGCAATTATTCGTTTTATACGATGGTAAAACTGTTCTGTTTATTTTGTATTTTATGCTTCGGGCGTTGACTTCTAAGGCTCTAACTATTCAATCTGTTGGTGCAACGCCCTAGGGTGAAGCCTAGGTTGCCCGGAAAGTAGAAATGACGTTAACTTTCATCCTGGTTGCAATTATACGTTTTACACGATGGAAAAACTGTTGTATTTATATTGTATTTTATGCTTCGGGCATTGACCTCTAAGGCCCTAACTACTCAATCTGTTGGAGCAACGCCCTAGGGTGAAGCCTAGGTTGCCCGGGAAGTAGAAATGACCATAACTTTAATCCTGGTTGCAATTATTCGTTTTATATGATGGAAAAACTGTTGTATTTATATAGTGTTCTATGCTTCTGGCGTTGACTTCTTAGTCCCTAACTATTCCATCTGTTGGAACAACGCCCTAGGGTGAAGCCTAGGTTGCGCGGAACGTAGAAATGACCATAACTTTCACACTGGTAGCAATTATTCGTCTTATACGATGGAAAAGCTGTTTTATTTACTTTGTATTTTATGCTTCTGGCGTTGACTTCTTATGCCCTAACTATTCCCTCTGGCGGATCAACGCCCTAGAGTGAAACCTACGTTGCCCGGAACGTAGAAATGACTATTACTTTCACACTGGTTGCAATTATTCGTTTTATACGATGGAAAAGCTGTTCCATTTATTTTGTATTTTATGCTTCGGGCGTTGACTTCTAAGGCCCTAACTATTCGATCTGGTGGAACAACGCCCTAGGGTGAAGCCTAGGTTGCGCGGAACGTAGAAATGACCATAGCTTTCACACTGGTAGCAATTATTCGTTTTATACGATGGTAAAACTGTTTTATTTATTTGGGATTTTATGCTTCCGGCGTTGACTTCTAAGGCCCTAACTATTTGATCTGGTGGAGCACCGCCCTAGAGTGAAGCCTAGGTTGCCCGGAACGTAGAAAAGACCATTACCTTCACACTGGTTGCAATTATTCGTTTTATACGATGGAAAAACTGATCTATTTATTTTGTATTTTATGCTTCTGGCGTTGACTTCTTAGGCCCTAACCGCTCGATCTGGTGGAACAACGTCCTAGGGTGAAGCCTAGGATGCCCGGAAAGTAGAAATGACCATAACTTTCACACTGGTTGCAATTATTCGTTTTATACGATGGAAAAGCTGTTCCATTTATTTTGTATTTTATGCTTCGGGCGTTGACTTCTAAGGCCCTAACTATTCCTTCTGGTGGAACAACGCCCTAGGGTGAAGCCTAGGTTGCCTGGAACGTAGAAATGACCATCACTTTCAGACAGGTTGCAATTATTCCTGTTATACGATGGAAAGACTTTTGCATCTTTATTGCATTTTATGCTTCTGGCGTTGACTTCGTAGGCCCTAACTATTCCATCTGGTGGAACAACGCCCTTGGGTGTATCCTAGGTTGAGGGGAACGTAGAAATGACCATAACTTTCACACTGGTAGCAATTATTCGTTTTATACAATGGAAAAACTGTTTTATTTATTTTGTATTTTATGCTTCTGACGTTGACTTCTAGGGCCCTAACTATTCAATCTGTTGGTGCAACGCCGTAGGGTGAAGCCTAGGTTGCCCGGAAAGTAGAAATGACGTTAACTTTCATACTGGTTGCAATTATTCGTTTTATACGATGGAAAAACTGCTTTATTTATTTTGTATTTTATGCTTCTGACGTTGACTTCTAGGGCCCTAACTATTCAATCTGTTGGTGCAACGCCGTAGGGTGAAGCCTAGGTTGCCCGGAAAGTAGAAATGACGTTAACTTTCATACTGGTTGCAATTATTCGTTTTATACGATGGAAAAACTGTTGTATTTATATTGTATTTTATGCTTCGGGCATTGACCTCTAAGGCCCTAACTACTCAATCTGTTGGAGCAACGCCCTAGGGTGAAGCCTAGGTTGCCCGGAAAGTAGAAATGACCATAACTTTAATCCTGGTTGCAATTATTCGTTTTATATGATGGAAAAACTGTTGTATTTATATAGTGTTTTTTGCTTCTGGCGTTGACTTCTTAGGCCCTAACTATTCCATCTGGTGGAACAACGCCCTTGGGTGAAGCCTAGGTTGCCTGGAACGTAGGAATGACCATCACTTTCACACGGGTTGCAATTATTCCTGTTATAGGATGGAAAGACTGTTGCATTTTTATTGCACTTTATACTTCAGGCGTTGACTTCTAAGGCCCCAGCTATTCGATCTGGTCGAGCAACGCCCTAGAGTGAAGCCTAGGTTGCCCGGTACGTAGAAATGACCATTACTTTCACACTGTTTGCAAATATACATTATACACAATGGAAAAACTGTTCTATTTATTTTGTATTTTATGCTTCGGGCGTTGACTTCTAAGGGCCTAACTATTCAATCTGTTGGTGCAACGCCCAAGTGTGAAGCCTATGTTGCCCCGAAAGCAGAAATGACGTTAACTTTCATATTGGTTGCAATTATTCGTTTTATACGGTGGAAAAACTGTTCTATTTATTTTGTATTTTATGATTCGGGCGTTGACGTCTAAGGCCCTAGCTATTCGATCTGGTCGAGCAACGCCCTAGAGTGAAGCCTAGGTTGCCCGGAACGTAGAAATGACCATAACTTCCACACTGGTTGCAATTATTCGTTTTATACGATGGAAAAGCTGTTGTATTTATATCGTATTTTATGCCTCTGGCGTTGACCGCTTAGGCCCTAACTATTCCATCTGGTGGAACAACGCCGTCTGGTGAAGCCTAGGTTGCGCGGATCGTAGAAATGACCCTAACTTTCACACTGGTAGCAATTATTCGCTTCATACGACGGTAAATCTGTTTTATTTATTTGGTATTTTATGCTTCCGGCGTTGACTTCTAAGGCCCTAACTATTTGATCTGGTGGAGCACCGCCCTAGAGTGAAGCCTAGGTTGCCCGGAACGTAGAAAGGACCATTACCTTCACACCGATTGCAATTATTCGTTTTATACGATGGAAAAACTGTTCCATTTATTTTGTATTTTACGCTTCGGGCGTTGACTTCTAAGGCCCTAACTATTCAATCTGTTGGTGCAACGCCCAAGGGTGAAGCTATGTTGCCCGGAAAGTAGAAATGACGTTAACTTTCATACTGGTTGCAATTACTCGTTTTATACGATGGTAAAACTGTTTCATTTATTTTGTATTTTATGCTTCGGGCGTTGACTTCTAAGTCCCTAACTATTCGATCTGGTGCCGGAACGCCCTAGAGTGAGGCCGAGGTTGCCCGGAACGTAGAAATGACCATAACTTCCGCACTGTTTGCAGTTATTCCTGTTATACGATGGAAAAACTTTTGCATCTTTATTGTACTTTATGCTTCTGGCGTTGACTTCTAAGGCCCTAGCTATTCGAATTGGTGGAGCAACGCCCGAGAGTGAAGCCTAGGTTGCCCGGAACGTAGAAATGACCATAACTTTCACACTGGTTGCTATCATTCGTTTTATACGATGGAAAAACTGTTATATTTATATTGTATTTTATGCTACGGGCGTTGACTTCTAAGGCCATAACTATTCAATCTGTTGGTGCAACGCCCAAGGGTGAAGCCTATGTTGCCCGGAATTTAGAAATGACGTTAACTTTTATACTGGTTGCAATTATTCGTTTTAGACGATGGAAAAACTGTTTTATTTATTTTGTATTTTATGCTTCGGGCGTTGACTTCTAAGGCCTTAACTATTCGATCTGGTGGAGCAACGCCCTAGAGTGAATCCTAGGTTGCCCGGAACGTAGAAATGACCATAATTTTCACACTGGTTGCAATTATTCGTTTTATGCGATGGAAAAGCTGTGGCATCTTTATTGTATTTTATTCATCTGGGGTTGACTTCTAAGGCAGTAGCTATTAGATGTGGTGGAGCCACGCCCTAGAGTGACGCCTGGGTTGCCGGGAACGTAGAAATGACCATTACTTTCACAATGTTTGCAATTATTCATTTTATACGATGGAAAAGCTTTTGTACTTATATTGTATTTTATTCTTCTGCCGTTGACTTCTTAGGCCCTAACTATTCGATCTGGTGGAACAACGCCCTAGAGTGAAGACTAGGTTGCCCGGAACATGGAAATGGCCATTACTTTCACACTGTTTGCAGTTAGTCCTGTTATACGATGGAAAAACTATTGCATCTTTATTGTATTTTATGCTTCTGTCGTTGACTTCTAATGCCCTAGCTATTTGATCTGGTGGAGCACCGCCCTAGAGTGAAGCCTAGGCTGCCCGGAACGTTGAAAAGGCCATTACCTTCACACTGGTTGCAATTATTCGTTTTATACGATGGAAAAACTGTTCTATTTATTTTGTATTTTATGCTTCGGGCGTTGACTTCTAAGGCCTTAACTATTCAATCTGCTGGTGCAACGCCCAAGGGTGAAGCCTATGTTGCCCGGAAAGTAGAAATGACGTTAACTTTCATACTGGTTGCAATTATACGTTTTATACGATTGAAAAACTGTTTTATTTATTAAGTATTTTATGCTTCGGGCGTTGACTTCTAAGGACCTAACTATTCGATCTGGTGGCGCAACGCCCTGGAGTGAAGCCTTGGTTGTCCGGAACGTAGAAATGACCATAACTTTCACACTGGTTGCAATTATTCGTTTTATACGATGGAAAAACTGTTTTATTTATTTTGTATTTTATGCTTCTGAAGTTGACTTCTAGGGCCCTAACTATTCGATCTGGTGGAGCAACGCCCTAGTGTGAAGACTTGGTTTCCCGGAACATGGAAATGGCCATTACTTTCACACTGTTTGCAGTTATTCCTGTTATACGATGGAAAGACTTTTGCATCTTTATTGTATCTTATGCTTCTGGCGTTGACTTCTAAGGCCCTAGCTATTCGATTTGGTGGAGCAACGCCCGAGAGTCAAGCCTAGGTTGCCCGGAACGTAGAAATGACCATTACATTCACACTGGTTAGAATTATTCGTCTTATACGATGGAAAAGCTGTTGTATTTATATCGTATTTTATGCTTCTCGCGTTGACTTCTTAGGCCCTAACTATTCGATCTGGTAGAACAACGCCCTTGGGTGAAGCCTAGGTTGCGCGGAACGTAGAAATGACCATAACTTTCACACTGGTAGCAATTATTCGTTTTATACGATGGAAAAACTGTTTTATTTATTTTGTATTTTATGCTTCTGAAGTTGACTTCTAGGGCCCTAACTATTCGATCTGGTGGAGCAACGCCCTATTGTGAAGCCTAGGTTGCCCGGAACGGAGAAATGACCATAACTTTCACACCGGTAGCAATTATTCGTTTTATACGATGGTAAAACTGTTCTGTTTATTTTGTATTTTATGCTTCGGGCGTTGACTTCTAAGGCTCTAACTATTCAATCTGTTGGTGCAACGCCCTAGGGTGAAGCCTAGGTTGCCCGGAAAGTAGAAATGACGTTAACTTTCATCCTGGTTGCAATTATTCGTTTTACACGATGGAAAAACTGTTGTATTTATATTGTATTTTATGCTTCGGGCATTGACATCTAAGGCCCTAACTACTCAATCTGTTGGAGCAACGCCCTAGGGTGAAGCCTAGGTTGCCCGGAAAGTAGAAATGACCATAACTTTAATCCTGGTTGCAATTATTCGTTTTATATGATGGAAAAACTGTTGTATTTATATAGTGTTCTATGCTTCTGGCGTTGACTTCTTAGTCCCTAACTATTCCATCTGTTGGAACAACGCCCTAGGGTGAAGCCTAGGTTGCGCGGAACGTAGAAATGACCATAACTTTCACACTGGTAGCAATTATTCGTCTTATACGATGGAAAAGCTGTTTTATTTACTTTGTATTTTATGCTTCTGGCGTTGACTTCTAAGGCCCTAACTATTTGATCTGGTGGAGCACCGCCCTAGAGTGAAGCCTAGGTTGCCCGGAACGTAGAAAAGACCATTACCTTCACACTGGTTGCAATTATTCGTTTTATACGATGGAAAAACTGATCTATTTATTTCGTATTTTATGCTTCTGGCGTTGACTTCTTAGGCCCTAACCGCTCGATCTGGTGGAACAACGTCCTAGGGTGAAGCCTAGGATGCCCGGAAAGTAGAAATGACCATAACTTTCACACTGGTAGCAATTATTCGTTTTATACGATGGAAAAACTGTTTTATTCATTTTGTATTTTATGCTTCTGGCGTTGACTTCTTATGCGCTAACTATTCCCTCTGGAGGATAAACGCCCTAGAGTGAAACCTACGTTTCCCGGAACGTAGAAATGACTATTACTTTCACACTGGTTGCAATTATTCGTTTTATACGATGGAAAAGCTGTTCCATTTATTTTGTATTTTATGCTTCGGGCGTTGACTTCTAAGGCCCTAACTATTCCTTCTGGTGGAACAACGCCCTAGGGTGAAGCCTAGGTTGCCTGGAACGTAGAAATGACCATCACTTTCAGACGGGTTGCAATTATTCCTGTTATAGGATGGAAAGACTGTTGTACTTTTATTGTATTTTATACTTCAGGCGTTGGCTTCTAAGGCCCTAGCTATTCGATCTGGTCGAGCAACGCCCTAAAGTGAAGCCTAGGTTGCCCGGAACGTAGAAATGACAATAACTTCCACACTGGTTGCAATTATTCGTTTTATACGATGGAAAAGCTGTTGTATTTATATCGTATTTTATGCTTCTGGCGTTGACCTCTTAGGCCCTAACTATTCCATCTGGTGGAACAACGCCGTCGGGAGAAGCCTAGGTTGCGCGGAACGTAGAAATGACCATAACTTTCACACTGGTAGCAATTATTCGTTTTATACGATGGTAAAACTGTTTTATTTATTTGGGATTTTATGCTTCCGGCGTTGACTTCTAAGGCCCTAACTATTTGATCTGGTGGAGCACCGCCCTAGAGTGAAGTCTAGGTTGCCCGGAACGTAGAAAAGACCATTACCTTCACACTGGTTGCAATTATTCGTTTTATACGATGGAAAAACTGATCTATTTATTTTGTATTTTATGCTTCTGGCGTTGACTTCTTAGGCCCTAACTGTTCGATCTGGTGGAACAACGTCCTAGGGTGAAGCCTAGGATGCCCGGAAAGTAGAAATGACCATAACTTTCACACTGGTTGCAATTATTCGTTTTATACGATGGAAAAGCTGTTGCATCTTTATTGTATTTTATTCATCTGGGGTTGACTTCTAAGGCCGTAGCTATTAGATGTGGTGGAGCAACGCCATAGAGTGACACCTAGGTTGCCGGGACGTAAAAATGACCATTAATTTCACAATGTTTGCAATTATTCATTTTATACGATGGAAAAGCTATTGTACTTATATTGTATTTTATTCTTCTGGCGTCGTCTTCTTAGGCCCTAACTATTCGATCTAGTGTAACAACGCCCTAGAGTGAAGACTTGGTTTCCCGGAACATGGAAATGACCATTACTTTCACACTGTTTGCAGTTATTCCTGTTATACGATGGAAAGACTTTTGCATCTTTATTGCATTTTATGGTTCTGGCGTTGACTTCTAAGGCCCTAGCTATTCGATTTGGTGGAGCAACGCCCGAGAGAGAAGCCTAGGTTGCCCGGAACGTAGAAATGACAATTACATTCACACTGGTTGCAATTATTCGTCCTATACGATGGAATAGCTGTTGTATTTATATCGTATTTTATGCTTCTCGCGTTGACTTCGTAGGCCCTAACTATTCCATCTGGTGGAACAACGCCCTTGGGTGTATCCTAGGTTGAGGGGAACGTAGAAATGACCATAACTTTCACACTGGTAGCAATTATTCGTTTTATACGATGGAAAAACTGTTTTATTTATTTTGTATTTTATGCTTCTGACGTTGACTTCTAGGGCCCTAAGTATTCAATCTGTTGGTGCAACGCCGTAGGGTGAAGCCTAGGTTGCCCGGAAAGTAGAAATGACGTTAGCTTTCATACTGGTTGCAATTATTCGTTTTATACGATGGAAAAACTGTTGTATTTATATTGTATTTTATGCTTCGGGCATTGACCTCTAAGGCCCTAACTACTCAATCTGTTGGAGCAACGCAATAGGGTGAAGCCTAGGTTGCCCGGAAAGTAGAAATGACCATAACTTTAATCCTGGTTGCAACTATTCGTTTTATATGATGGAAAAACTGTTGTATTTATATAGTGTTTTTTGCTTCTGGCGTTGACTTCTTAGGCCCTAACTATTCCATCTGGTGGAACAACGCCCTTGGGTGAAGCCTAGGTTACCTGGAACGTAGGAATGACCATCACTTTCACACGGGTTGCAATTATTCCTGTTATAGGATGGAAAGACTGTTGCATTTTTATTGCATTTTATACTTCAGGCGTTGACTTCTAAGGCCCCAGCTATTCGATCTGGTCGAGCAACGCCCTAGAGTGAAGCCTAGGTTGCCCGGTACGTAGAAATGACCATTACTTTCACACTGTTTGCAAATATACATTATACACGATGGAAAATCTGTTGTATTTGTGTTGTATTTTATGCTTCTGGCGTTGACTTCTTAGGCCCTAGCTATTTGATCTGGTGGAGCACCGCCCTAGAGTGAAGCCTATGTTGCCCGGAACGTAGAAAAAACCATTACCTTCACACTGGTTGCAATTATTCGTTTTATACGATGGAAAAACTGTTCTATTTATTTTGTATTTTATGCTTCGGGCGTTGACTTCTAAGGGCCTAACTATTCAATCTGTTGGTGCAACGCCCAAGTGTGAAGCCTATGTTGCCCCGAAAGCAGAAATGACGTTAACTTTCATATTGGTTGCAATTATTCGTTTTATACGGTGGAAAAACTGTTCTATTTATTTTGTATTTTATGATTCGGGCGTTGACGTCTAAGGCCCTAGCTATTCGATCAGGTCGAGCAACGCCCTAGAGTGAAGCCTAGGTTGCCCGGAACGTAGAAATGACCATAACTTCCACACTGGTTGCAATTATTCGTTTTATACGATGGAAAAGCTGTTGTATTTATATCGTATTTTATGCCTCTGGCGTTGACCGCTTAGGCCCTAACTATTCCATCTGGTGGAACAACGCCGTCTGGTGAAGCCTAGGTTGCGCGGATCGTAGAAATGACCCTAACTTTCACACTGGTAGCAATTATTCGCTTCATACGACGGTAAATCTGTTTTATTTATTTGGTATTTTATGTTTCCGGCGTTGACTTCTAAGGCCCTAACTATTTGATCTGGTGGAGCACCGCCCTAGAGTGAAGCCTAGGTTTCCCGGAACGTAGAAAGGACCATTACCTTCACACCGATTGCAATTATTCGTTTTATACGATAGAAAAACTGTTCCATTTATTTTGTATTTTACACTTCGGGCGTTGACTTCTAAGGCCCTAACTATTCAATCTGTTGGTGCAACGCCCAAGGGTGAAGCTATGTTGCCCGAAAAGTAGAAATGACGTTAACTTTCATACTGGTTGCAATTACTCGTTTTATACGATGGTAAAACTGTTTCATTTATTTTGTATTTTATGCTTCGGGCGTTGACTTCTAAGTCCCTAACTATTCGATCTGGTGCCGGAACGCCCTAGAGTGAGGCCGAGGTTGCCCGGAACGTAGAAATGACCATAACTTCCGCACTGTTTGCAGTTATTCCTGTTATACGATGGAAAAACTTTTGCATCTTTATTGTACTTTATGCTTCTGGCGTTGACTTCTAAGGCCCTAGCTATTCGAATTGGTGGAGCAACGCCCGAGAGTGAAGCCTAGGTTGCCCGGAACGTAGAAATGACCATAACTTTCACACTGGTTGCTATCATTCGTTTTATACGATGGAAAAACTGTTATATTTATATTGTATTTTATGCTACGGGCGTTGACTTCTAAGGCCATAACTATTCAATCTGTTGGTGCAACGCCCAAGGGTGAAGCCTATGTTGCCCGGAATTTAGAAATGACGTTAACTTTTATACTGGTTGCAATTATTCGTTTTAGACGATGGAAAAACTGTTTTATTTATTTTGTATTTTATGCTTCGGGCGTTGACTTCTAAGGCCTTAACTATTCGATCTGGTGGAGCAACGCCCTAGAGTGAATCCTAGGTTGCCCGGAACGTAGAAATGACCATAATTTTCACACTGGTTGCAATTATTCGTTTTATGCGATGGAAAAGCTGTGGCATCTTTATTGTATTTTATTCATCTGGGGTTGACTTCTAAGGCAGTAGCTATTAGATGTGGTGGAGCCACGCCCTAGAGTGACGCCTGGGTTGCCGGGAACGTAGAAATGACCATTACTTTCACAATGTTTGCAATTATTCATTTTATACGATGGAAAAGCTTTTGTACTTATAATGTATTTTATTCTTCTGCCGTTGACTTCTTAGGCCCTAACTATTCGATCTGGTGGAACAACGCCCTAGAGTGAAGACTAGGTTGCCCGGAACATGGAAATGGCCATTACTTTCACACTGTTTGCAGTTATTCCTGTTATACGATGGAAAAACTATTGCATCTTTATTGTATTTTATGCTTCTGTCGTTGACTTCTAATGCCCTAGCTATTTGATCTGGTGGAGCACCGCCCTAGAGTGAAGCCTAGGCTGCCCGGAACGTTGAAAAGGCCATTACCTTCACACTGGTTGCAATTATTCGTTTTATACGATGGAAAAACTGTTCTATTTATTTTGTATTTTATGCTTAGGGCGTTGACTTCTAAGGCCTTAACTATTCAATCTGCTGGTGCAACGCCCAAGGGTGAAGCCTATGTTGCCCGGAAAGTAGAAATGACGTTAACTTTCATACTGGTTGCAATTATACGTTTTATACGATTGAAAAACTGTTTTATTTATTAAGTATTTTATGCTTCGGGCGTTGACTTCCAAGGACCTAACTATTCGATCTGGTGGCGCAACGCCCTGGAGTGAAGCCTTGGTTGTCCGGAACGTAGAAATGACCATAACTTTCACACTGGTTGCTATCATTCGTTTTATACGATGGAAAAACTGTTATATTTATATTGTATTTTATGCTTCTGGCGTTGACTTCTTAGGCCCTAACTTTTCGATCTGGTAGAACAACGCCCTAGATTGAAGACTAGGTTGCCCGGAACATGGAAATGACCATTACTTTCACACTGTTTTCAGTTATACCTGTTATACGATGGAAAAACTTTTGCATCTTTATTGTATTTTATGCTTCTGGCGTTGACTTCTAAGGCCCTAGCTATTCGGTTTGGTGGAGCAACGCCCGAGAGCGGAGCCTAGGTTGCCCGGTACGTAGAAATGACCATTACCTTCACACTGTTTGCAAATATACATTGTATACGATGGAAAATCTGTTGTATTTATGTTGTATTTTATGCTTCTGGCGTTGACTTCCTAGGCCCTAACTATTTGATCTGGTGGAGCACCGCCCTAGAGTGAAGCCTAGGTTGCCCGGAACGTAGAAAAGACCATTGCCTTCACACTGGTGGCAATTATTCCTGTTTTACGATGGAAAAACTGTTGCATCTTTATTGTATTTTATGCTTCTGGCGTTGATTTCTAAGGTCCTAACTATTCGATCTGGTGGAGCAACGCCCTAGAGTGAAGCCTAGGTTGCCCGGAACGTAGAAATGACCATTACATTCACACTGGTTGCAATTATTCGTCTTATACGATGGAAAAGCTGTTGTATTTATATCGTATTTTATGCTTCTGGCGTTGACTTCTTAGGCCCTAACTATTCCGTCTGGTGGAACAGCGCCCTTGGGTGAAGCCTAGGTTGCTCGGAACGTAGCAATGACCGTAACTTTCACACTGGTAGCAATTATTCGTTTTATACGATGGAAAAACTGTTCTATTTATTTTGTATTTTATGCTTCGGGCGTTGACTTCTAAGGCCCTAGCTATTCGATCTGGTCGAGCAACGCCCTAGTGAGAAGCCTAGGTTGCCCGGAACGTAGAAATGACGATAACTTCCACACTGGTTGCAATTATTCGTTTTATACGATGGAAAAACTGTACTATTTATTTTGTATTTTATGCTTCGGGCGTTGACTTCTAAGGCCCTAGCTATTCCATCTGGTGGATCAACGCCCCAGAGTGAAGCCTAGGTTGCCCGGAACGTGGAAATGACCATCACTTTCAAACTGGTTGCAATTATTCCTGTTATATGATGGAAGAACTTATGTATTTTTATTGCATTTTATGCTTCGGGCATTGACTTCTAAGGACCTAACTATTCAATCTGTTGGAGCAACGCCCTATAGTGAAGCCTAGGTTGCCCGGAAAGTGGAAGTGACCATAACTTTCACACTGGTAGCAATTATTCGTTTTATACGATGGAAAAACTGTTTTATTTATTTTGTATTTTATGCTTCTGGCGTTGACTTCTTATGCCCTAACTATTCCCTCTGGAGGATCAACGCCCTAGAGTGAAACCTACGTTGCCCGGAACCCAGAAATGACTATTACTTTCACACTGGTTGCAATTATTCGTTTTATACGATGGAAAAGCTGTTCCATTTATTTTGTATTTTATGCTTCGGGCGTTGACTTCTAAGGCCCTAACTATTCCATCTGGTGGAACAACGCCCTAGGGTGATCCCTAGGTTGCCTGGAACGTAGAAATGACCATCACTTTCACACGGGTTGCAATTATTCCTGTTATAGGATGGAAAGACTGTTGTACTTTTATTGTATTTTATACTTCAGGCGTTGGCTTCTAAGGCCCTAGCTATTCGATCTGGTCGAGCAACGCCCTAGAGTGAAGCCTAGGATGCCCGGAACGTAGAAATGACCATAACTTCCACACTGGTTGCAATTATTCGTTTTATACGATGGAAAAGCTGTTGTATTTATATCGTATTTTATGCTTCTGGCGTTGACCTCTTAGGCCCTAACTATTCCATCTGGTGGAACAACGCCGTCGGGTGAAGCCTAGGTTGCGCGGAACGTAGAAATGACCATAACTTTCACATTGGTAGCAATTATTCGTCTTATACGATGGTAAAACTGTTTCGTTTATTTGGGATTTTATGCTTCCGGCGTTGACTTCTAAGGCCCTAGCTATTCGATCTGGTCGAGCAACGCCCTAGTGTGAAGCCTAGGTTGCCCGGAACGTAGAAAAGACCATTACCTTCACACTGGTTGCAATTATTCGTTTTATACGATGGAAAAACTGATCTATTTATTTTGTATTTTATGCTTCTGGCGTTGACTTCTTAGGCCCTAACTTTTCGATCTGGTGGAACAACGTCCTAGGGTGAAGCCTAGGATGCCCGGAAAGTAGAAATGACCATAACTTTCACACTGGTAGCAATTATTCGTTTTATACGATGGAAAAGCTGTTGCATCTTTATTGTATTTTATTCATCTGTGGTTGACTTCTAAGGCCGTAGCTATTAGACGTGGTGGAGCAACGCCCTAGAGTGACACCTAAGTTGCCCGGGACGTAGAAATGACCATTACTTTCACAATGTTTGCAATTATTCGTTTTATACGATGGAAATGCTGTTGTATTTATATCGTATCTTATGCTTCTGGCGTTGACATCTTAGGCCCTAACTATTCCATCTGGTGGAACAACGCCCTTGGGTGAAGCCTAGGTAGCGCGGAACGTAGCAATGACCATAACTTTCACACTGGTATCAATTATTCGTTTTACACGATGGAAAAACTGTTCTATTTATTTTGTATTTTATGCTTCGGGCATTGACATCTAAGGACCTAACTATTCAATCTGTTGGAGCAATGCCCTATGGTGAAGCCTAGGTTGCCCGGAAAGTGGAAGTGACCATAACTTTCATACTGGTTGCAATTATTCGTTTTATATGATGCAAAAACTGTTGTATTTATATTGTATTTTATGCTTCTGGCGTTCACTTCTTAGGCCCTGACTATTCAATCTGTTGGAGCAACGCCCTAGGGTGAAGCCTAGGTTGCCCGGAACATGGAAAAGACCATTACTTTCACACTGTTTGCAAATATACATTATATACGGTGGAAAAGCTGTTGTATTTATATTTTATTTTATGCTTCGGGCATTAACTTCTAGGGCCCTAACTATTCCATCTGTTGGAGCAACGGCCTAGGGTGAATCCTAGGTTGCCCGGAAAGAAGAAATGACCATAACTTTCATACTGGTTGCAATTATTTGTTTTATAGAGTGAAAAAACTGTTGTATTTATATTGTATTTTATGCTTCTGGCGTTCACTTCTTAGGCTCTAACTATTCGATCTGGGGGAACAACGCCATAGGGTGAACCCTAGGTTGCCCGGAACGTAGAAATGAACATAACTTTCACACTGGTAGCAATTATTCGTTTTATACAATGGAAAAACTGTTCCATTTATTTTGTATTTTATGCTTCGGGCGTTTACTTCTAAGACCCTAGCTGTTTGTTCTGGTGGAGCAACGCCCTAGAGTGAAGCCTAGGTTGCCCGGTACGTAGAAATGACCATCACTTTCAAACTGGTTGCAATTATTCCTGTTATAGGATGTAAAAACTGTTGCATTCTTATTGCATTTTATGCGTCGGGCATTGACTTCTAAGGCCCTAGCTATTCCACCGGTTGGAGCAACGCCCTAGGGTGAAGCCTAGGTCGCCCGGAAAGTAGAAATGACCATAACTTTCACACTGGTTGCTATTATTCGTTTTATACGATGGAAAAGCTGTTCTATTTGTTTTGCATTTTATGCTTCGGGCGTTGACTTCTAACGCCCTAACTGATTGATCTGGTGGAGCAACGCCCTAGAATGAAGCCTGGATTGCCAGGAACGTTGAAATGACCATAACCTAGACAACTGGTTGCTATTATTCGTTTTATACGATGGAAAAACTGGTATATTTATATTGTATTTTATGCTTCTGGCGTTGACTTCTTAGGCCCTAACTATTCCATCTGGTGGAACAACGCCCTGGGGTGAAGCCTAGGTTGCCCGGAAAGTAGAAATGACCATAACTTTCACACTGGTAGCAATTATTCGGTTCATACGATGGAAAAACTGTTCTATTTATTTTGTATTTTATACTTCGGGCGTTGACTTCTATGGACCTAACTATTCGATCTGGTGGAGCAACGCCCTAGAGTGAAGCCTAGGTTGCCCGGTACGTAGAAATGACCATCACTTTCAAACTGGTTGCAATTATTCCTGTTATAGGATGTAAAAACTGTTGTATTTTTATTGCATTTTATGCGTCGGGCATTGACTTCTAAGGCCCTAGCTATTCCACCGGTTGGAGCAACGCCCTAGGGTGAAGCCTAGGTCGCCCGGAAAGTAGAAATGAACATAACTTTCACACTGGTTGCTATTATTCGTTTTATACGATGGAAAAACTGTTATATTTATATTGTATTTTATGCTTCTGACGTTGACTTCTTAGGCCCTAACTATTCGATCTGGTGGAACAACGCCCTAGAGTGAAGCCTAGGTTGCCTGGAACGTAGTAATGACAATTACTTTCACACTGTTTGCAGTTATTCCTGTTATATGATGGAAAAACTGTTGCATCTTTATTGTATTTTATGCTTCTGGCGTTGATTTGTAAGGCCCTAACTATTCAATCTGTTGGAGCAACGCCCTAGGGTGAAGCCTAGGTTGCCCGGAAAGTAGAAATGACCATAACTTTCACACTGGTTGCAATTACTCGTTCTATATGATGCAAAAACTGTTGTATTTATATTGTATTTTATGCTTCTGGCGTTCACTTCTTAGGCCCTGACTATTCAATCTGTCGGAGCAACGCCCTAGGGTGAAGCCTAGGTTGCCCGGAACGTAGAAATGACCATAACATTCACACTGGTTGCTATTATTCGTTTTATACGATGGAATAACTGTTATATTTATATTGTATTTTATGCTTCTGACGTTGACTTCTAAGGCCCTAACTATTCGATCTGGTGGAGCAACGCCCTAATGTGAAGCCTAGCTTGCCCGGAACGAAGATATGACCATAACTTTCACACTGGATGCTATTATTCGTTTTATACAATGGAAAAACTGTCATATTTATATTGTATTTTATGCTTCTGGCGTTGACTTCTTTGGCCCTAACTGTTCGATATGGTGGAACAACGCCCTAGAGTGAAGACTAAGTTGCCCGGAACGAAGAAATGACCATCACTTTCACACTGGTAGCAATTATTCGTTTTATACGATGGAAAAACTGTTCTATTTATTTTGTATTTTATGCTTCGGGCGTTGACTTCTAAGGACCTAACTATTCGATCTGGTGGAACAACGTCCCAGGGTGAAGCCTAGGTTGCCCGGAACGTCGAAATGACCATAACTTCCACACTGGTGGAAATTATTCGTTTAATACGATGGAAAAACTGTACTATTTATTTCGTATTTTATGCTTCGGGCGCTGACTTCTAAGGCCCTAGCTATTCGATCTGGTGGAGCAACGCCCTAGAGTGAAACCTAGGCTGCCCGGAACGTAGAAATCACCATAACTTTCACACTGTTTGCAATTATTCGTTTTATACGATGGAAAAGCTGTTGTATTTATATCGTATTTTATGCTTCTGGCGGTGACTTCTAAGACCGTGGCTATTCGATGTGGTGGAGCAACGCCCCAGAGTGACGCCTAGGTTGCCCGGAACGTAGAAACGACCATTACTTTCACAATGTTTGCAATTATTCATTTCGTACGATGAAAAAGCTGTTGTACTTATATTGTATTTTATGCTTCTGGCGTTGACTTCTTAGGCCCTAACTATTCCCTCTGGTGGATCAACGCCCTAGAGTGAAACCTACGTTGACCGGAACGTAGAAATGACCATTACTTTCACCCTGGTTGCAATTATTCCTGTTATACGATGGAAAAACTGTTGTATTATAATTGTATTTTATGCTTTTAGCGATGAATTCTAAGTCACTAGCTATTCGATCTGGTGGAGCAACGCCCTAGAGTGACGCCTAGGTTGCTCGGAACCTAGAAATGACCACTACTTTCACACTGGTTGCAATTATCCGTTTTATACGATGGAAAAGCTGCTGTATTTATATCGTGTTTTATGCTTCTGGCGTTGACTTCTTAGGCCCTAACTATTCCATCTGGTGGAACAACACCCTCGGGTGAAGCCTAGGTTGCCCGGAAAGTAGAAGTGACCATAACTTCCACACTGGTGGAAATTATTCGTTTAATACGATGGAAAAACTGTACTATTTATTTCGTATGTTATGCTTCGGGCGCTGACTTCTAAGGCCCTAGCTACTCGATCTGGTGGAGCAACGCCCTAGAGTGAAACCTAGGCTGCCCGGAACGTAGAAATCACCATAACTTTCACACTGTTTGCAATTATTCGTTTTATACGATGGAAAAACTGTTATATTTATATTGTATTTTATGCTTCTGACGTTGACTTCTTAGGCCCTAACTATTCGATCTGGTGGAGCAACGCCCGAGAGAGAAGCCTAGGTTGCCCGGAACGTAGAAATGACCATTACATTCACCCTGGTTGCAATTATTCGTTTTATACGATGGAAATGCTGTTGTATTTATATCGTATCTTATGCTTCTGGCGTTGACTTCTTAGGCCCTAACTATTCCATCTGGTGGAACAACGCCCTGGGGTGAAGCCTAGGTTGCCCGGAAAGTAGAAATGACCATAACTTTCACACTGGTAGCAATTATTCGGTTCATACGATGGAGAAACTGTTCTATTTATTTTGTATTTTATGCTTCGGGCGTTGACTTCTATGGACCTAACTATTCGATCTGGTGGAGCAACGCCCTAGAGTGAAGCCTAGGTTGCCCGGTACGTAGAAATGACCATCACTTTCAAACTGGTTGCAATTATTCCTGTTATAGGATGTAAAAACTGTTGTATTTTTATTGCATTTTATGCGTCGGGCATTGACTTCTAAGGCCCTAGCTATTCCACCGGTTGGAGCAACGCCCTAGGGTGAAGCCTAGGTCGCCCGGAAAGTAGAAATGAACATAACTTTCACACTGGTTGCTATTATTCGTTTTATACGATGGAAAAACTGTTATATTTATATTGTATTTTATGCTTCTGACGTTGACTTCTTAGGCCCTAACTATTCGATCTGGTGGAACAACGCCCTAGAGTGAAGCCTAGGTTGCCTGGAACGTAGTAATGACAATTACTTTCACACTGTTTGCAGTTATTCCTGTTATATGATGGAAAAACTGTTGCATCTTTATTGTATTTTATGCTTCTGGCGTTGATTTGTAAGGCCCTAACTATTCAATCTGTTGGAGCAACGCCCTAGGGTGAAGCCTAGGTTGCCCGGAAAGTAGAAATGACCATAACTTTCACACTGGTTGCAATTACTCGTTCTATATGATGCAAAAACTGTTGTATTTATATTGTATTTTATGCTTCTGGCGTTCACTTCTTAGGCCCTGACTATTCAATCTGTCGGAGCAACGCCCTAGGGTGAAGCCTAGGTTGCCCGGAACGTAGAAATGACCATAACATTCACACTGGTTGCTATTATTCGTTTTATACGATGGAATAACTGTTATATTTATATTGTATTTTATGCTTCTGACGTTGACTTCTAAGGCCCTAACTATTCGATCTGGTGGAGCAACGCCCTAATGTGAAGCCTAGCTTGCCCGGAACGAAGATATGACCATAACTTTCACACTGGATGCTATTATTCGTTTTATACAATGGAAAAACTGTCATATTTATATTGTATTTTATGCTTCTGGCGTTGACTTCTTTGGCCCTAACTGTTCGATATGGTGGAACAACGCCCTAGAGTGAAGACTAAGTTGCCCGGAACGAAGAAATGACCATCACTTTCACACTGGTAGCAATTATTCGTTTTATACGATGGAAAAACTGTTCTATTTATTTTGTATTTTATGCTTCGGGCGTTGACTTCTAAGGACCTAACTATTCGATCTGGTGGAACAACGTCCCAGGGTGAAGCCTAGGTTGCCCGGAACGTCGAAATGACCATAACTTCCACACTGGTGGAAATTATTCGTTTAATACGATGGAAAAACTGTACTATTTATTTCGTATTTTATGCTTCGGGCGCTGACTTCTAAGGCCCTAGCTATTCGATCTGGTGGAGCAACGCCCTAGAGTGAAACCTAGGCTGCCCGGAACGTAGAAATCACCATAACTTTCACACTGTTTGCAATTATTCGTTTTATACGATGGAAAAGCTGTTGTATTTATATCGTATTTTATGCTTCTGGCGGTGACTTCTAAGACCGTGGCTATTCGATGTGGTGGAGCAACGCCCCAGAGTGACGCCTAGGTTGCCCGGAACGTAGAAACGACCATTACTTTCACAATGTTTGCAATTATTCATTTCGTACGATGAAAAAGCTGTTGTACTTATATTGTATTTTATGCTTCTGGCGTTGACTTCTTAGGCCCTAACTATTCCCTCTGGTGGATCAACGCCCTAGAGTGAAACCTACGTTGACCGGAACGTAGAAATGACCATTACTTTCACCCTGGTTGCAATTATTCCTGTTATACGATAGAAAAACTGTTGTATTATAATTGTATTTTATGCTTTTAGCGATGAATTCTAAGTCACTAGCTATTCGATCTGGTGGAGCAACGCCCTAGAGTGACGCCTAGGTTGCTCGGAACCTAGAAATGACCACTACTTTCACACTGGTTGCAATTATCCGTTTTATACGATGGAAAAGCTGCTGTATTTATATCGTGTTTTATGCTTCTGGCGTTGACTTCTTAGGCCCTAACTATTCCATCTGGTGGAACAACACCCTCGGGTGAAGCCTAGGTTGCCCGGAAAGTAGAAGTGACCATAACTTCCACACTGGTGGAAATTATTCGTTTAATACGATGGAAAAACTGTACTATTTATTTCGTATGTTATGCTTCGGGCGCTGACTTCTAAGGCCCTAGCTACTCGATCTGGTGGAGCAACGCCCTAGAGTGAAACCTAGGCTGCCCGGAACGTAGAAATCACCATAACTTTCACACTGTTTGCAATTATTCGTTTTATACGATGGAAAAGCTGTTGTATTTATATCGTATTTTATGCTTCTGGCGTTGACTTCTAAGACCGTAGCTATTCGATGTGGTGGAGCAACGCCCCAGAGTGACGCCTAGGTTGCCCGGAACGTAGAAATGACCATTACTTTCACAATGTTTGCAATTATTCATTTCATACGATGAAAAAACTGTTGTACTTATATTGTATTTTATTCTTATGGCGTTGAATTGTTAGGCCCTAACTATTCCCTCTGGTCGATCAACGCCGTAGAGTGAAACCTACGTTGCGCGGAACGTAGAAATGACCACTACTTTCACTCTGGTTGCAATTATTCGTCTTATACGATGGAAAAGCTGTTGCATTTATATCGTATTTTATGCTTCTGGCGTTGACTTCTTAGGACCTAACCATTCGATCTGGTGGAGCAACGCCCTAGAGTGAAGCCTAGGTTGCCCGGAACGTAGAAATGACCATAACTTTCATACTGGTTTCAATTATTTGTTTTATGGAGTGAAAAAACTGTTGTATTTATATTGTATTTTATGCTTCTGGCGTTCACTTCTTAGGCCCTAACTATTCGATCTGGTGGAACAACGCCCTAGGGTGAAGCGTAGGTTGCCCGGAACGTAGAAATGACCATAACTTTCACACTGGTAGCAATTATTCGTTTTATACAATGGAAAAGCTATTCTATTTATTTTGCATTTTATGCTTCGGGCGTTGACTTCTAACGCCCTAACTGATTGATCTGGTGGAGCAACGCCCTAGAGTGAAGCCTAGATTGCCAGGAACGTTGGAATGACCATAAACTAGACAACTGGTTGCTATTATTCGTTTTATACGGTTGAAAAACTGGTATATTTATATTGTATTTTATTCTTATGGCGTTGACTTCATAGGCCCTAACTATACGATCTGGTGGAGCAACGCCCTAGAGTGAAACCTAGGTTACCCGGAACGTAGAAATGACCAGTACTTTCATACTGTTTGCAGTTATTCCTGTTATACGATGTAATAACTGTTGCATCTTTATTCTATTTTATGCTTCTGGCGTTGACTTCTTAGGCCCTAACTATTCCATCTGGTGGAACAACGCCCTAGGGTGAAGCCTAGGTTGCCAGGAAAGTAGAAATGACCATAACTTTCACACTGGTAGCAATTATTCGTTTTACACGATGGAAAAACTGTTCTATTTATTTTGTATTTTATGCTTCGGGCGTTGACTTCTAAGGACCTAACTATTCGATCTGGTGGAACAACGTCCTAGGGTGAAGCCTAGGTTGCCCGGAACGTCGAAATGACCATAACTTTCACACTGGTTGCTATTATTCGTTTTATACGATGGAAAAACTGTTATATTTATATTGTATTTTATGCTTCTGACGTTGACTTCTTAGGCCCTAACTATTCGATCTGGTGGAACAACGCCCTAGAGTGATGCCTAGGTTACCTGGAACGTAGAAATGACAATTACTTTCACACTGTTTGCAGTTATTCCTGTTATATGATGGAAAAACTGTTGCATCTTTATTGTATTTTATGCTTCTGGCGTTGATTTGTAAGGCCCTAACTATTCGATCTGGTGGAGCAACGCCCTAGAGTGAAGCCTAGATTGCCCGGAACGTAGAAATGACCATTACATTCACACTGGTTGCAATTATTCGTTTTATACGATGGAAAATCTGTTTTATTTATTTTGTATTTGATGCTTCGGGCGTTGACCGCTTAGGCCCTAACTATTCCATCTGGTGGAACAACGCCGTCTGGTGAAGCCTAGGTTGCGCGGATCGTAGAAATGACCCTAACTTTCACACTGGTAGCAATTATTCGCTTCATACGACGGTAAATCTGTTTTATTTATTTGGTATTTTATGCTTCTGGCGTTGACTTCTAAGGCCCTAACAATTTGATCTGGTGGAGCACCGCCCTAGAGTGAAGCCTAGGTTGCCCTGAACGTAGAAAGGACCATTACCTTCACACCGATTGCAATTATTCGTTTTATACGATGGAAAAGCTGTTCCATTTATTTTGTATTTTACGCTTCGGGCGTTGACTTCTAAGGCCCTAACTATTCAATCTGTTGGTGCAACGCCCAAGGGTGAAGCTATGTTGCCCGGAAAGTAGAAATGACGTTAACTTTCATACTGGTTGCAATTACTCGTTTTATACGATGGTAAAACTATTTTATTTATTTTGTATTTTATGCTTCGGGCGTTGACTTCTAAGGCCCTAGCTATTCGATCTGGTCGAGCAACGCCCTAGTGAGAAGCCTAGGTTGCCCGGAACGTAGAAATGACGATAACTTCCACACTGGTTGCAATTATTCGTTTTATACGATGGAAAAGCTGTTGTATTTATATCGCATTTTATGCTTCTGGCGTTGACTT
This sequence comes from Calliopsis andreniformis, assembly GCF_051401765.1. Taxonomy (NCBI): domain Eukaryota; kingdom Metazoa; phylum Arthropoda; class Insecta; order Hymenoptera; family Andrenidae; genus Calliopsis; species Calliopsis andreniformis. Next base: position 5,683,421 of record NW_027480426.1, on the reverse strand, counting down.
CTTAGTCCATAACTATTCCATCTGGTGGAGCAACGCCCTAGGGTGAAGCCTAGGTTGCCCGGAAAGTAGAAATGACCACAACTTCCACACTGGTATCAATTATTCGTTTTATACGATGGAAAAACTGTACTATTTATTTTGTATTTTATGCTTCGGGCGTTGACTTCTAAGGCCCTAGCTATTCCATCTGGTGGATCAACGCCCCAGAGTGAAGCCTAGGTTGCCCGGAACGTGGAAATGACCATCACTTTCAAACTGGTTGCAATTATTCCTGTTATATGATGGAAGAACTTATGTATTTTTATTGCATTTTATGCTTCGGGCATTGACTTCTAAGGACCTAACTATTCAATCTGTTGGAGCAACGCCCTATAGTGAAGCCTAGGTTGCCCGGAAAGTGGAAGTGACCATAACTTTCACACTGGTAGCAATTATTCGTTTTATACGATGGAAAAACTGTTTTATTTATTTTGTATTTTATGCTTCTGGCGTTGACTTCTTATGCCCTAACTATTCCCTCTGGAGGATCAACGCCCTAGAGTGAAACCTACGTTGCCCGGAACGCAGAAATGACTATTACTTTCACACTGGTTGCAATTATTCGTTTTATACGATGGAAAAGCTGTTCCATTTATTTTGTATTTTATGCTTCGGGCGTTGACTTCTAAGGCCCTAACTATTCCATCTGGTGGAACAACGCCCTAGGGTGATCCCTAGGTTGCCTGGAACGTAGAAATGACCATCACTTTCACACGGGTTGCAATTATTCCTGTTATAGGATGGAAAGACTGTTGTACTTTTATTGTATTTTATACTTCAGGCGTTGGCTTCTAAGGCCCTAGCTATTCGATCTGGTCGAGCAACGCCCTAGAGTGAAGCCTAGGATGCCCGGAACGTAGAAATGACCATAACTTCCACACTGGTTGCAATTATTCGTTTTATACGATGGAAAAGCTGTTGTATTTATATCGTATTTTATGCTTCTGGCGTTGACCTCTTAGGCCCTAACTATTCCATCTGGTGGAACAACGTCGTCGGGTGAAGCCTAGGTTGCGCGGAACGTAGAAATGACCATAACTTTCACATTGGTAGCAATTATTCGTTTTATACGATGGTAAAACTGTTTCGTTTATTTGGGATTTTATGCTTCCGGCGTTGACTTCTAAGGCCCTAGCTATTCGATCTGGTCGAGCAACGCCCTAGTGTGAAGCCTAGGTTGCCCGGAACGTAGAAAAGACCATTACCTTCACACTGGTTGCAATTATTCGTTTTATACGATGGAAAAACTGATCTATTTATTTTGTATTTTATGCTTCTGGCGTTGACTTCTTAGGCCCTAACTTTTCGATCTGGTGGAACAACGTCCTAGGGTGAAGCCTAGGATGCCCGGAAAGTAGAAATGACCATAACTTTCACACTGGTAGCAATTATTCGTTTTATACGATGGAAAAGCTGTTGCATCTTTATTGTATTTTATTCATCTGTGGTTGACTTCTAAGGCCGTAGCTATTAGACGTGGTGGAGCAACGCCCTAGAGTGACACCTAGGTTGCCCGGGACGTAGAAATGACCATTACTTTCACAATGTTTGCAATTATTCATTTTATACGATGGAAAAGCTTTTGTACTTATATTGTACTTTATTCTTCTGGCGTCGACTTCTTAGGCCCTAACTATTCGATCTAGTGTAACAACGCCCTAGAGTGAAGACTTGGTTTCCCGGAACATGGAAATGACCATTACTTTCACACTGTTTGCAGTTATTCCTGTTATACGATGGAAAGACTTTTGCATCTTTATTGCATTTTATGCTTCTGGCGTTGACTTCTAAGGCCCTAGCTATTCGATTTGGTGGAGCAACGCCCGAGAGAGAAGCCTAGGTTGCCCGGAACGTAGAAATGACCATTACATTCACCCTGGTTGCAATTATTCGTTTTATACGATGGAAATGCTGTTGTATTTATATCGTATCTTATGCTTCTGGCGTTGACATCTTAGGCCCTAACTATTCCATCTGGTGGAACAACGCCCTTGGGTGAAGCCTAGGTAGCGCGGAACGTAGCAATGACCATAACTTTCACACTGGTATCAATTATTCGTTTTACACGATGGAAAAACTGTTCTATTTATTTTGTATTTTATGCTTCGGGCGTTGACTTCTAAGGCCCTAGCTATTCGATCTGGTCGAGCAACGCCCTAGTGTGAAGCCTAGGTTGCGCGGAACGTGGAAATGACCATCACTTTCAAACTGGTTGCAATTATTCCTGTTATATGATGGAAGAACTTATGTATTTTTATTGCATTTTATGCTTCGGGCATTGACTTCTAAGGACCTAACTATTCAATCTGTTGGAGCAATGCCCTATGGTGAAGCCTAGGTTGCCCGGAAAGTGGAAGTGACCATAACTTTCATACTGGTTGCAATTATTCGTTTTATATGATGCAAAAACTGTTGTATTTATATTGTATTTTATGCTTCTGGCGTTCACTTCTTAGGCCCTGACTATTCAATCTGTTGGAGCAACGCCCTAGGGTGAAGCCTAGGTTGCCCGGAACATGGAAAAGACCATTACTTTCACACTGTTTGCAAATATACATTATATACGGTGGAAAAGCTGTTGTATTTATATTTTATTTTATGCTTCGGGCATTAACTTCTAGGGCCCTAACTATTCCATCTGTTGGAGCAACGGCCTAGGGTGAATCCTAGGTTGCCCGGAAAGAAGAAATGACCATAACTTTCATACTGGTTGCAATTATTTGTTTTATAGAGTGAAAAAACTGTTGTATTTATATTGTATTTTATGCTTCTGGCGTTCACTTCTTAGGCTCTAACTATTCGATCTGGGGGAACAACGCCCTAGGGTGAACCCTAGGTTGCCCGGAACGTAGAAATGAACATAACTTTCACACTGGTAGCAATTATTCGTTTTATACAATGGAAAAACTGTTCCATTTATTTTGTATTTTATGCTTCGACCGTTTACTTCTAAGACCCTAGCTGTTTGTTCTGGTGGAGCAACGCCCTAGAGTGAAGCCTAGGTTGCCCGGTACGTAGTAATGACAATTACTTTCACACTGTTTGCAGTTATTCCTGTTATATGATGGAAAAACTGTTGCATCTTTATTGTATTTTATGATTCTGGCGTTGATTTGTAAGGCCCTAACTATTCAATCTGTTGGAGCAACGCCCTAGGGTGAAGCCTAGGTTGCCCGGAAAGTAGAAATGACCATAACTTTCACACTGGTTGCAATTACTCGTTCTATATGATGCAAAAACTGTTGTATTTATATTGTATTTTATGCTTCTGGCGTTCACTTCTTAGGCCCTGACTATTCAATCTGTCGGAGCAACGCCCTAGGGTGAAGCCTAGGTTGCCCGGAACGTAGAAATGACCATAACATTCACACTGGTTGCTATTATTCGTTTTATACGATGGAATAACTGTTATATTTATATTGTATTTTATGCTTCTGACGTTGACTTCTAAGGCCCTAACTATTCGATCTGGTGGAGCAACGCCCTAATGTGAAGCCTAGCTTGCCCGGAACGAAGATATGACCATAACTTTCACACTGGATGCTATTATTCATTTTATACAATGGAAAAACTGTCATATTTATATTGTATTTTATGCTTCTGGCGTTGACTTCTTTGGCCCTAACTGTTCGATATGGTGGAACAACGCCCTAGAGTGAAGACTAAGTTGCCCGGAACGAAGAAATGACCATCACTTTCACACTGGTAGCAATTATTCGTTTTATACGATGGAAAAACTGTTCTATTTATTTTGGATTTTATGCTTCGGGCGTTGACTTCTAAGGACCTAACTATTCGATCTGGTGGAACAACGTCCCAGGGTGAAGCCTAGGTTGCCCGGAACGTCGAAATGACCATAACTTCCACACTGGTGGAAATTATTCGTTTAATACGATGGAAAAACTGTACTATTTATTTCGTATTTTATGCTTCGGGCGCTGACTTCTAAGGCCCTAGCTATTCGATCTGGTGGAGCAACGCCCTAGAGTGAAACCTAGGCTGCCCGGAACGTAGAAATCACCATAACTTTCACACTGTTTGCAATTATTCGTTTTATACGATGGAAAAGCTGTTGTATTTATATCGTATTTTATGCTTCTGGCGTTGACTTCTAAGACCGTGGCTATTCGATGTGGTGGAGCAACGCCCCAGAGTGACGCCTAGGTTGCCCGGAACGTAGAAACGACCATTACTTTCACAATGTTTGCAATTATTCATTTCGTACGATGAAAAAGCTGTTGTACTTATATTGTATTTTATGCTTCTGGCGTTGACTTCTTAGGCCCTAACTATTCCCTCTGGTGGATCAACGCCCTAGAGTGAAACCTACGTTGACCGGAACGTAGAAATGACCATTACTTTCACCCTGGTTGCAATTATTCCTGTTATACGATGGAAAAACTGTTGTATTATAATTGTATTTTATGCTTTTAGCGATGAATTCTAAGTCACTAGCTATTCGATCTGGTGGAGCAACGCCCTAGAGTGACGCCTAGGTTGCTCGGAACCTAGAAATGACCACTACTTTCACACTGGTTGCAATTATCCGTTTTATACGATGGAAAAGCTGCTGTATTTATATCGTGTTTTATGCTTCTGGCGTTGACTTCTTAGGCCCTAACTATTCCATCTGGTGGAACAACACCCTCGGGTGAAGCCTAGGTTGCCCGGAAAGTAGAAGTGACCATAACTTCCACACTGGTGGAAATTATTCGTTTAATACGATGGAAAAACTGTACTATTTATTTCGTATGTTATGCTTCGGGCGCTGACTTCTAAGGCCCTAGCTACTCGATCTGGTGGAGCAACGCCCTAGAGTGAAACCTAGGCTGCCCGGAACGTAGAAATCACCATAACTTTCACACTGTTTGCAATTATTCGTTTTATACGATGGAAAAGCTGTTGTATTTATATCGTATTTTATGCTTCTGGCGTTGACTTCTAAGACCGTAGCTATTCGATGTGGTGGAGCAACGCCCCAGAGTGACGCCTAGGTTGCCCGGAACGTAGAAATGACCATTACTTTCACAATGTTTGCAATTATTCATTTCATACGATGAAAAAACTGTTGTACTTATATTGTATTTTATTCTTATGGCGTTGAATTGTTAGGCCCTAACTATTCCCTCTGGTCGATCAACGCCGTAGAGTGAAACCTACGTTGCGCGGAACGTAGAAATGACCACTACTTTCACTCTGGTTGCAATTATTCGTCTTATACGATGGAAAAGCTGTTGCATTTATATCGTATTTTATGCTTCTGGCGTTGACTTCTTAGGACCTAACCATTCGATCTGGTGGAGCAACGCCCTAGAGTGAAGCCTAGGTTACCTGGAACGTAGAAATGACAATTACTTTCACACTGTTTGCAGTTATTCCTGTTATATGATGGAAAAACTGTTGCATCTTTATTGTATTTTATGCTTCTGGCGTTGATTTGTAAGGCCCTAACTATTCGATCTGGTGGAGCAACGCCCTAGAGTGAAGCCTAGATTGCCCGGAACGTAGAAATGACCATTACATTCACACTGGTTGCAATTATTCGTTTTATACGATGGAAAATCTGTTTTATTTATTTTGTATTTGATGCTTCGGGCGTTGACTTCTAAGGCCCAAACTATCCGAGCTGGAGAAGCAACGCCCTAGTGTGAAGCCTAGGTTGCCCGGAACGAAGAAGTGACCATAACTTTCACACTGGTTGCTATTATTCGTTTTATACAATGGAAAAACTGTCATATTTATATTGTATTTTATGCTTCTGGCGTTGACTTCTTTGGCCCTAACTGTTCGATATGGTGGAACAACGCCCTAGAGTGAAGCGTAAGTTGCCCGGAACGAAGAAATGATCATCACTTTCAAACTGGTTGCAATTATTCCTGTTATATGATGGAAAAGCTGTTGTACTTTTATTGCTTTTTATGCTTCGGGCATTGACCTCTAAGGTCCTATCTTTTCAATCTGTTGGAGCAACGCCCTAGGGTGAAGCCTAGGTTGCTCGGAAAGTAGAAATGACCATAACTTTCACACTGGTTGCAATTATTCGTTTTATACGATGAAAAAGCTGTTGCATCTTTATTGTATTTTATTCTTCTGGCGTTGACTTCTAAGGCCGTAGTTATTAGATGTGGTGGAGCAACGCCCTAGAGTGACGCCTGGGTTGCCCGGAACGTAGAAATGACCATATCTTTCACACTGTTTGCAATTATTCATTTTATACGATTGAAAAGCTGTTGTATTTATATTGTATTTTATGCTTCTGGCGTTGACTTCTTAGGCCCTAACTATTCCCTCTGGTGGATCAACGCCCTAGAGTGAAACCTACGTTGACCGGAACGTAGAAATGACCATTACTTTCACACTGGTTGCAATTATCCGTTTTATGCGATGGAAAAGCTGCTGTATTTATATCGTGTTTTATGCTTCTGGCGTTGACTTCTTAGGCCCTAACTATTCCATCTGGTGGAACAACACCCTAGGGTGAAGCCTAGGTTGCCCGGAACGTAGAAATGACCACTACTTTCACACAGTTTGCAATTATTTATTTAATACGATGGAAAAGCTGTTGTATTTATATCGTATTTTATGCTGCGGGCGTTGACTTCTTAGGCCCTAACACTTCGATCTGGTGGAGCAACGCCCTGCAGTGAAGCCTAGGTTGCCCGGAACGTAGATATGACCATAACTTTCACACTGGTTACCATTATTCGTTTTAAACGATGGAAAAGCTGTTGTATTTATATCGTATTTTTTGCTTCTGGCGTTGACTTCTTAGGCCCTAACTATTCGATCTGGTGGAACAACGGCCTAAGGTGAAGCCTAGGTTGCCCGCAACATAGAAATGACCATAACTTTCACACTGGTTGCTATTATTCGTTTTATACGATGGAAAAACTGTTATATTTATATTGTATTTTACGCTTCAGGCGTTGACTCCTAAGGACCTAACTATTCGATCTGGTGGAGCAACGCCCTAGAGTGAAGCCTAGGTTGCCCGGAACGTAGAAATGACCATAACTTTTACACAGGTAGCAATTATTCGTTTTATACAATGGGAAAACTGTTCTATTTATTTTGTATTTTATGCTTCGGGCGTTGACTTCGTTGGCCCTAACAATTCGATCTGGTGGAGCAACGCCCTAGAGTGAAGCCTAGGTTCTCTGGAACGTACAAATGACCATCACTTTCACACGGGTTGCAATTATTCCTGTTATAGGATGGAAAGACTGTTGTATTTTTATTGCATTTTATGCTTCTGGCGTTCACTTCTTAGGCCCTGACTATTCGATCTGGTGGAACAACGCCCTATGGTGAAGCCTAGGTTGCCCGGAACGTAGAAATGACAATTACTTTCACACTGTTTGCAATAATTCCTTTTATACGATGCAAAAGTTGTTGTATTTATATCGTATTTTATGCTTCTGGCGTTGACTTCTAAGGACCTAACTATTCGATCTGGTCGTGTAACGCCCTAGAGTGAAGCCTAGGTTGCTCGGAATGTAGAAATAACCATAACTTTCACACTGGTTGCAATTATTCGTTTTTTACAATGGAAGAGCTGTTGTATTTATATTGTATTTTATGCCTCTGGCGTTGACTTCTAAGGCCCTAGCTATTCGATCTAGTGGAGCAACGCCCTAGAGTGAAGCCTAGGTTGCCCGGAACGTCGAAATGACCATCACTTTCAAACTGGTTGCAATTAATCCTGTTATACGATGGAAAAACTGTTGTATTTTTATTGTATTTTATGCTTCTGGCGTTCACTTCTTAGGCCCTAACTATTCGATCTGGTGGAACAACGGCCTAAGGTGAAGCCTAGGTTGCCCGCAACGTAGAAATGGCCATAACTTTTACACTGGTAGCAATCATTCGTTTTATACAATGGAAAAACTGTTCTATTTATTTTGTATTTAATGCTTCGGGCGTTGGCTTCTAGGGCCCTAACTGTTTGATCTGGTGGAGCAACGCCCTAGAGTGAAGCCTAGGTTGCCCGGAACGTAGAAATGACCATAACTTTCACACTGGTTGCTATTATTCGTTTTATACGATGGAAAAACTGTTATATTTATATTGTATTTTATGCTTCAGGCGTTGACTTCTGAGGCCGTAGATATTCCATGTGGTGGAAGAACGTCATAGAGTGAAGCCTAGGTTGCCCGGAACATAGAAATGTCCATATCTTTCACACTGTTTGCAATTATTCATTTTATACGGTGGCAAAGCTGTTGCATTTATATTGTATTTTATGCTTCTGGCGTTGACTCCTTAGGCCCTAACTATTCAATCTGGTGGAGCAATGCCTCAGAGTTAAGTCTAGTATGCCCGAAACGCCGAAATGATCATTACTTTCACGCATGTTGCCATTATTCCGGTTATACGATGAAAAGACTGCTGTATTTTTAATGTATTTTATGCTTCAGGCGTAGGCTTCTAAGGCGGTAGCTATTCGATATGGTGCAGCACCGCCCTAGAGTGAAGCCTAGGTTGCTCGGAACGCAGAAATGACCATAACCTTCACACAGGTTGCAATTATTCGTTTTATACGGTGTAAAGGCTGTTGTATTTATTTTGTATTTTATTCTTCTGGTGTTGACTTCCTAGGCCCTAACTATTCGATCTGGTGGAACAACGCCGTAGAGTGAAGCCTATGTTGCCCGGAACGTAGAAATGACCATTACTTTCACACTGTTTGCAATTACTCATTTTATACCATGGAAAAGCTGTTGTATTTATATCGTATTTTATGCTTCTGGCGTTTACTTCTAAGGACCTAGCTATTCGATCTGGTGGAGCAACGCCCTAGAGTGAAACATAGGTTACCCGGAACGTAGAAATGACCAGTACTTTCACACTGGTTGCAGTTATTCGTTTTATACAATGGAAAAACTGTTCTATTTATTTTGCATTTTATGCTTCGGACGTTGACTTCTTAGGCCGTAACTATTTGATCTGGTGGAGCACCGCCCTAGAGTGAAGCCTAGGTTGCCCGGAACGTAGAACGTACCATTACCTTCACACTGGTTGCAATTATTCCTGTTATACCATGGAAAAACTGTTGCAAATTTATTGTATTTTATGCTTCTGGCGTTGACTTCATAGGCCCTAACTATTCGATCTGGTGGAACAACGTCCTAGAGTGAAGCCTAGGTTGACCGCAACGTAGAAATGACCATAACTTTCACACTGGTGACCATTATCCGTTTTATACGATGGAAAAGCTGTTGAATTTATATCGTATTTTATGCTTCTGGCGTTGACTTCTTAGGCCCTAACTATTCCATCTGGTGGAACAACGCCCTAGAGTGAAGCCTAGGTTGCCCGGAACGTAGAAATGACCAGTACCTTCACACTGGTTGCAGTTATTCGTTTTATACGATGGAAAAACTGTTCTATTTATTTTGCATTTTATGCTTCGCGCGTTGACTTCTAAGGCGCCAACTATTCAATCTGTTGGAGCATCGCCCTAGGGTGTATCCTAGGTTGCCCGGAAAGTAGAAATGACCATAACTTTCATACAGGTTGCAATTATTCGTTTTATATGATGGAAAAACTGTTGGATTTATATTGTATTTTATGCTTCAGGCGTTGACTTCTGAGGCCGTAGCTATTCGATCTGGTGGAGCAACGCCCTACAGTGAAGCGTAGGTTGCAAGGAACGTAGATATGACCATAACCTTCACACAGGTTGCAATTATTCGTTTTATACGGTGTAAAGGCTGTTGTATTTATTTTGTATTTTATTCTTCTGGTGTTGACTTCTTAGGCCCTAACTATTCGATCTGGTGGAACAACGCCGTAGAGTGAAGCCTAGGTTGCCCGGAACGTAGAAATGACCATTACTTTCACGCAGTTTGCAATTACTCATTTTATACCATGGAAAAGCTGTTGTATTTATATCGTATTTTATGCTTCTGGCGTTGACTCCTAAGGACCTAACTATTCGATCTGGTGGAGCAACGCCCTAGAGTGAAGCCTAGGTTGCCCGGAACGTAGAAATGACCATAACTTTTACACTGGTAGCAATTATTCGTTTTATACAATGGAAAAACTGTTCTATTTATTTTGTATTTTATGCTTCGGGCGTTGACTTCTTTGGCCCTAACAATTCGATCTGGTGGAGCAAGGCCCTAGAGTGAAGCCTAGGTTCCCTGGAACGTACAAATGACCATCACTTTCACACGGGTTGCAATTATTCCTGTTATAGGATGGAAAGACTGTAGTATTTTTATTGCATTTTATGCTTCTGGCGTTCACTTCTTAGGCCTTGACTATTCGATCTGGTGGAACAACGCCCTATGGTGAAGCATAGGTTGCCCGGAACGTAGAAATGACAATTACTTTCACACTGTTTGCAATAATTCCTTTTATACGATGCAAAAGTTGTTGTATTTATATCGTGTTTTATGCTTCTGGCGTTGACTTCTAAAGACCTAACTATTCGATCTGGTGGTGTAACGCCCTATGGTGAAGCCTAGGTTGCCCGGAACGTAGAAATGACAATTACTTTCACACTGTTTGCAATAATTCCTTTTATACGATGCAAAAGTTGTTGTATTTATATCGTATTTTATGCCTCTGGCGTTGACTTCTAAGGCCCTAGCTATTCGATCTAGTGGAACAACGCCCTAGGGTGAAGCCTAGGTTGCCCGGAACGTAGAAATGACCATAACTTTTACACTGGTAGCAATTATTCGTTTTATACAATGGAAAAACTGTTCTATTTATTTTGTATTTTATGCTTCTTGCGTTGACTTCTGAGGCCCTAACTGTTTGATCTGGTGGAGCAACGCCCTAGAGTGAAGCCTAGGTTGCCCGGAACGTAGAAATGACCATTACTTTCACACTGTTTGCAATTATTCCGTTTATACGACGGAAAAGCTGTTGTATTTATATCGTATTTTATGCTTCTGGCGTTGACTTCTATGGCCCTAGCTATTCGATCTAGTGGAGCAGCGCTCTAGAGTGGAGCCTAGGTTGCCCGGAACGTAGAAATGACCATCAGTTTCAAACTGGTTGCAATTATTCCTGTTGTACGATGGAAAAACTACTGCATTTTTATTGCATTTTATGCTTCGGTCGTTGACTTCAAAGCACATAGCTATTCGATGTGGTGGAGCAACGCCACAGAGTGAAGCCTAGCTTGCCCGTGACGTAGAAATGACCATCACTTTCACACTGGTTGCAATTATTCCTGTTATACGATGGAAAAAATCTTGTATCTTTATTGTATTTTAGGCTTCGGGCATTGACTTCTATGGCCGTACCTATTCGATCTGGTGGACCACCGCCCGAGAGTGAAGCCTAGGTTGCCGGGAACGCACAAACGACCGCTACTTTCACAATGTTTGCAATTATTCATTTTATACGATCGAAAAATGTTGTATTTACGTTGTATTCTATGCTTCTGACGTTGACTTCTAAGGCCGTAGCTATTCGATGAGGTGGAGCAACGCCCTAGGGTGAAGCCTAGGTAGCGCGGAACGTAGAAATGACCATCATCTTCACACTGTTTGCAATTATTCATTTTATACGATGGAAAAGCTGTTGTATTTATATTGTATTTTATGCTTCTGGCGTTGACTTCTAAGGCCGTAGCTATTCGATGTGGTGAAGCAACGCCCTAGAGTGAAGCCCAGGTTGCCCGGAACGTTGAAACGACCATTACTTTCACACTGGTTGCAATTATTCCTGTTATACGATGGAAAAGCTGTTGTATTTATATTGTATTTTATGCTTCTGGCGTCGACTTCTAAGGCCGTAGCTATTAGATGTGGTGCAGCAACGCCCTAGGGTAACGCCTAGGTTGCCCAGAGCGCAGAAATGACCATCACTTTCACACAGTTTGCAATTGTTCATTTTATATGATGGAAAGCTGTTGTACTTATATTGTATTTTATGTATCGGGCGTTGACTTCTATGGCCCTACCTATTCGATCTGGTGTAGCAACGCCCTAGAGTGAAGCCTAGGTTCCCGGAAGGTAGAAATGACCATTACTTTCACACAGTTTGCAATTATTCCTTCTATACGTTGGAAAAGCTGCTGTATTTTTAACGTATTTTCTGCTTCTGGCAATGACTTCTAAGGTCCTAGCTACTCAATCTGGTGGGGCAACGTCCAGAGTGAACCCTATGTTGCCCGGAACGAAGAAATGACCACAACTTTCACACTGGTTGCAATTATTCGTTTTACACAATGGAAAAACTGTTGTATTTATGGTGTATTTTATGCCTCTGTCGTTGACTTCTAAGGCCGTAGCTATTCGATGTGGTGGAGCAACGCCCTATAGTGAAGCCTAGGTTGCCCGGAAGGTAGGAATGACCATTACTTTCACACTGTTTGCAATTATTCCTTCTATACGTTGGAAAAGCTGCAGTATTTTTATCGTATTTTCTGCTTCTGGCAATGACTTCTAAAGTCCTAGCTACTCAATCTGGTGGGGCAACGTCCAGAGTGAACCCTATGTTGCCCGGAACGAAGAAATGACCACAACTTTCACACTGGTTGCAATTATTCGTTTTACACAATGGAAAAACTGTTGTATTTATGGTGTATTTTATGCCTCTGTCGTTGACTTCTAAGGCCGTAGCTATTCGATGTGGTGGAGTAACGCCCTATAGTGAAGCCTAGGATGCCCGGAACGTAGAACTGACAATTACTTTCACACTGGTTGCAATTATTCGTTTTATACGTTGGAAAAACTGTTGTATTTATTTTGAATTTGGAGCTTCTGGCGTTGACTTCTTAGGCCCTAACTTTTCGAACTGGTGGAGCAACGCCCTAGAGTGAAGCCTAGGTTGCCCGGAACGTAGAAATGACCATCACTTTCACACTGTTTGCAATTGTTCATTTTATATGATGGAAAAGCTGTTGTACTTATATTGTATTTTTGTATCGGGCGTTGACTTCTATGGCCCTACCTATTCGATATGGTGTAGCAACGCCCTAGAGTGAAGCCTAGGTTGCCCGGAAGGTAGAAATGACCATTACTTTCACACTGTTTGCAATTATTCATTCTATACGATGGAAAAGCTGTTGTATTTTTATCGTATTTTCTGCTTCTGGCATTGACTTCTAAGGTCCTAGCTATTCAATCTGGTGGGGCAACGTCCAAGAGTGAACCCTATGTTGCCCGGAACGTAGAAATGACCATTACTTTCACACTGTTTGCAAATATACATTATATACGATGGAAAAGCCGTTGTATTTATAATGTATTTTATGCTTCTGGCGTTGACTTCTAAGGCCGTAGCTATTCGATGTGGTGCAGCAACGCCCTAGAGTGAAGCCTAGGTTGCCCGGAACGTAGAAATTACCATTCCCTCCAAACTGTTTGCAATTATTCGTTTTATACGATGGAAAAACTGTTGTATTTATTTTGTATTTGCTGCTTCTGGCGATGACTTCTTAGGCCCTAGCTATTCGATGTGCTGGAGCAACTCCCTAGAGTGAAGCCTAGGATGCCCGGAACGTAGAAATGACCATTATCTTCACACTGGTTGCAATTATTCGTTTTATGCGATGGAAAAACTGATGTATTTATTTTGTATTTGGTGCTTCTGGCGTTTACTTCTTAGGCCCTAACTATTGGATTTGTTGGTCCAACGCCCTAGAGAGAAGCCTAGGTTGCCCGGAACGTAGAAATGACCATCACCTTCAAACGGGCTGCAATTATTCCCGTTGTGCGATGGAAAAACTGTTATATTTTTATTGTATTTTATGCTTCTGGCGTTGACTTCTGAGGTCCTAACTATTCGGTCTGGTGGAGCATCTCCCTAGAGTGAAGCCTAGGTTGCCCGTGACGTAGAAATGGCCATCACTTTCACACTGGTTGCAATTATTCCTGTTATACGATGGAAAAAATCTTGTATCTTTATTGTATTTTATGCTTCGGGCATTGACTTCTATGGCCGTACCTATTCGATCTGGTGGACCACCTCCCGAGAGTGAAGCCTAGGTTGCCGGGAACGCACAAACGACCGCTACTTTCACAATGTTTGCAATTATTCATTTTATACGATCGAAAAATGTTGTACTTATGTTGTATTCTATGCTTCTGACGTTGACTTCTAAGGCCGTAGCTATTCGATGAGGTGGAGCAACGCCCTAGGGTGAAGCCTAGGTAGCGCGGAACGTAGAAATGACCATCATCTTCACACTGTTTGCAATTATTCATTTTATACGATGGAAAAGCTGTTGTATTTATATTGTATTTTATGCTTCTGGCGTTGACGTCTAAGGCCGTAGCTATTCGATGTGGTGAAGCAACGCCCTAGAGTGAAGCCCAGGTTGCCCGGAACGTTGAAACGACCATTACTTTCACACTGGTTGCAATTATTCCTGTTATACGATGGAAAAGCTGTTGTATTTATATTGTATTTTATGCTTCTGGCGTCGACTTCTAAGGCCGTAGCTATTAGATGTGGTGCAGCAACGCCCTAGGGTGACGCCTAGGTTGCCCAGAGCGCAGAAATGACCATCACTTTCACACTGTTTGCAATTGTTCATTTTATATGATGGAAAGCTGTTGTACTTATATTGTATTTTATGTATCGGGCGTTGACTTCTATGGCCCTACCTATTCGATCTGGTGGAGCAACGCCCTAGAGTGAAGCCTAGGTTCCTCGGAATGTTGAAATGACCATAACTTTCACACTGGTTGCAATTATACATTTTATACGATGGAAAAACTGTTGTACTTATATTGTATTTTATTCTTATGGCGTTGAATTCTAGGTCCCTAGCTATTCCATCTCGTGGAACAACGCCCTAGGGAAAGGCCCAGGTTGCGCGGAACGTAGAAATGACCATAACTTTCACACTTGTAGCAATTATTCGTTTCATACGATGGAAAAACTGTTTTATTTATTTTGTATTTTATGCTTTGAGCGTTGACTTCTAAGGCTTTAACTATTCGATCTGGTGGAGCAACGCCCTAGAGTGAAGCCTAGGTTGCCCGGACCGTAGAAATGACCATAACTTTCACACTGGTTGCTATCATTCGATTTATACGATGGAAAAACTGTTATATTTACATTGTATTTTATACTTCTGGCGTTGACTTCTTAGGCCCTAACTGTTCGATCTGGTGGAACAACGCCCTAGAGTGAAGCCTAGGTTATCCGGAACGTAGAAATGACCAGTACATTCACACTGGTTGCAGTTACTCCTGTAAAACGATGGAAAAACTGTTGCATCTTTATTGTATTTTAAGCTTCTGGCGTTGACTTCTAAGGCCCTAACTATTCGATCTGGTGGAGCAACGCCCTAGGGTGA
This sequence comes from Calliopsis andreniformis, assembly GCF_051401765.1. Lineage (NCBI taxonomy): Eukaryota > Metazoa > Arthropoda > Insecta > Hymenoptera > Andrenidae > Calliopsis > Calliopsis andreniformis. Next base: position 5,668,111 of record NW_027480426.1, on the reverse strand, counting down.
CGCCTAGGTTGGCCGGAATGTAGAAATATCCATAACTGTCACACTGGTTGCAATTATTCGTTTTATACGTTTGTCAAGCTGTTGTATTTATATCGTATTTTATGCTTCTGGCGTTGACTTCTTACGCCCTAACTATTTAATCTGGTAGAGCACCGCTCTAGAGTGGAGCATAGGTTGCCCTGGACGTAGAACATACCATTACCTTCACACTGGTTGCAATTATTCCTGTTATGCGATGGAAAAACTGTTGCATCTTTATTGTATTTTCTGCTTCTGGCGTTGACTTCTAAGGCCCTAACTATTCGATCAGGTGGAGCAACGCCCTAGAGTGAAACCTAGGCTACCCGGAACGTAGAAATGACCAGTACTTTCATACTGTCTGCAGTTATTCCTGTTATACGACGGAAAAACTGTTGTACTCATATAGTATTTTATTCTTATGGCGTTGAATTCTAAGTCCCTAGCTATTCGATCTGGTGGAGCAACGCCCTAGAGTGAAACCTAGGCTACCCGGAACGTAGAAATGACCAGTACTTTCATACTGTCTGCAGTTATTCCTGTTATACGATGGAAAAACTTTTGCATCTGCATTGTATTTCATGCTTCTGGCGTTGACTTCTAAGGCCCTAACTATTTTATCTGGTGGAGCACCGCCCTAGAGTGCAGCCTAGGTTGCCGGAACATAGAAATGACCATAACTTCCACACTGGTTGCAATTAGTCGTTTTATAGGATGGAAAATCTGTAGTATTTATATCGTATTTTATGCTTCTGGCGTTGACTTGTTAGGCGCTAACTATTGTATCTGGTGGAACAACGCCCTAGGGTAAAGCCCAGGTTGCGCGGAACGTAGAAATGACCATAACTTTCACACTGGTAGCAATTATTCGTTTTATACGATGGAAAAGCTGTTGTATTTATATCGTATTTTATGCTTCTGGCGTTGACCTCTAAGGCCCTAACTATTCCATCTGGTGGAACAACGCCCTAGGGTGAAGCCTAGGTTGCCCGGAACGTAGAAATGACCATAACTTTCACACTGGTAGCAATTATTCGTTTTATACATGGAAAAACTGTTCTATTTATTTTGTATTTTATGCTTTCGGCGTTGACTTCTAAGGCCCTACCTATCCGATCTGGCGGAGCAACGCCCTCGAGTGAAGCCTAGGTTGCCCGGAACGTAGAAATGTCCATAACTTCACACTGGTTGCTATTATTCGTCTTATACGATGAAAAAAGTGTTATATTTATATTGTATTTTATTCTTCTGGCGTTGACTTCTTAGGCACTGTCTGTTCGATCTGGTGGAAGAACGCTCTAGAGTGAAGCCTAGGTTGCCAGGAACGTAGAAATGACCATTACTTTCGCACTGTTTGCTAATATACATTTTATACGATGGAAAGGCTGTTGTATTTATATTGTATTTTATGCTTCTGGCGTTGACTTCTTAGGCCCTAACTATTTAACCTCGTGGAGCACCGCCCTAGAGTGAAGAGTAGGTTGCCCGGAACGTAGAACATACCATTACCTTCATACTGGTTGCAATTATACCTGTTATACGATGGAAAAACTGTTGCATCTTTAATGTGTTTTATGCTTCTGGCGTTGACTTCTTAGGCCCTAACTATTCCATCTGGTGGAACAACGCCCTGGAGTGAAGCCTAGGTTGCCCGGAACGTAGAAATGACCATAACTTTCACACTGGTAGCAATTATTCGTTTTATACGATGGAAAAGCTGTAGTATTTATATCGTATTTTATGCTTCTGGCGTTGACCTCTTAGGCCCTAACTATTCCATCTGGTGGAATAACGCCCTGGAGTGAAGCCTAGGTTGCCCGGAACGTAGAAATGACCATAACTTTCACACTGGTAGCAATTATTCGTTTTATACGATTGAAAGACTGTTGTATTTATTTTGTAGTTTATGATTCTGGCGTTGAATTCCAAGGCCCTAACACTTCGACCTGGTGGAGCAATGCCTCAGAGTTAAGTCTAGGATGCCCGAAACGTCGAAATGATCGTTACTTTCTCACGGGTTGCAATTATTCATGCTATACGATTGAAGAACTGTTGCATTTTTATTGTATTTCTGCTTCTGGCGTTGACTTCTAGGGCCTTAACTATTTGATCTGGTGGAGCAACGCCCTAGAGTGAAGCCTAGGTTGCCCGGAACGTAGAAATAACCATAACTTTCACATTGGTAGCAATTAGTCGTTTTATGCGAAGGAAAAGCTGTTGTATTTATATTGTATTTTATGCTTCTGGCGTTGACTTCTAAGGCGCTAACTATTCGATCTGGTGGTGCAACGCACTAGAGTGAAGCCTAGGTTGCCCGGAAGGTAGAAATGACCATTACTTTCACACTCATTGCAATTATTCCTGTTATGCGATGGAAAAACTGTTGTATTTTAATTCTATTTTATGCTTTTAGCGATGAATTCTAAGTCCCTAGCTATTCGATCTGGTGGAGCAACGCCCTAGAGTGACGCCTAGGTTGCTCGGAACGTTGAAATGACCATTACTTTCACACTGGTTGCAATTATTCGTTTTACACAATGGAAAAACTGTTGTATTTATGGTGTATTTTATGCTTCTGGCGTTGACTTCTAAGGTCGTAACTATTAGATGTGGTGGAGCAACGCCCTAGAGTCAAGCCTAGGTTGCCCGGAACGTAGATATGACCATAACTTTCACAGTGGTTGCAATTATTCATGCTATACGGTAGAAATACTGTTGCATTTTTATAGTATTTTCTGCTTCTGGCTTTGACTTCTAAGGTCCTAGCCGTTCCGTCTGGTGGGGCAACGTCCAAGAGTGAAGCCTATGTTGCCCGGAACGTAGAAATGACCATCACTTTCAAACTGGTTGCAATTAATCCTGTTATACGATGGAAAAACTATTGTATTTTTATTGCATTTTATGCTTCGGGCGCTGACTTCTAAGGCCGTAGCTATTGGATGTGGTGGAGCAACGCCCTAGAGTGAAGCCTAGGTAGCCCGGAACGTAGAAATGACCAGCATTTTCACACTGTTTGCAATTATTCATTTTATACGATGGAAAAGCTGTTGTACTTACATTGTATTTTATGATTCTGGCGTTGACTTCTAAGGCCGTAGCTATTCGATGTGGTGGAGCAACGCCCTAGGGTGAAGCCTAGGTTGCCCGGAACGTAGAAATGACCATTACTTTCACACTTGTTGCAATTATTCGTTTTATACGATGGAAAAGCTGTTGTATTTATTTTGTATTTTATGCTCCTGGCGTTGACTTCTAAGGACCTAACTATTCGATCTGGCGGAGCAACGCCCTAGAGTGAAGCCTAGGATGCTCGGAATGTAGAAATGACCATAACTATCACACTGATTGCAATTATTCGTTTTATACGATGGAAAAGCTGGAGTATTTATTTTGTAGTTTATGCTTCTGGCATAGACTTTTAAGGCCCTGACTATTCGATCTGGTGGAGTTACGCCCTAGAGTGAAGCCTAGGCTGCCCGGAACGTCGAAATGACCATTACTTTCACACTGTTTGCAATTATTCATTTTATACGATGGAAAAGCTGTTGTATTTATATTGTATTTTATGCTTCTGGCGTTGACTTCTAAGGCCGTAGCTATTAGATGTTGTGGAGCAACGCCCTAGGGTGACGCCTAGCTTGCCCGGAACGTAGACACGATCATTGCTTTCACAATGTTTGCAATTATTCATCTTATACGGTGGAAAAACTGTTGTACTTAGATTGTGTTTTATTCTTCTGGCATTGAATTCTAAGTCCCTAGCTATTTTATCCGGTGGAGCAGAGCCCTAGAGTGAAACCTAGGTTACCCGGAACGTAGAAATGACCAGTACATTCACACTGTTTGCAGTTATTCCTGTTATACGATGGAAAAACTGTTGCACCTTTATTGTATTTTACGCTTCTGGCGTTGACTTCTAAGGCCCTAACTATTCGATCTGGTGGAACAACGCCCTAGAGTGAAGCCTATGTTGACCGGAACGTAGAAATGACCATAACTTTCACACTGGCAGCAATTATTCGTTTTATACGATGGAAAAACTGTTCTATTTATTTTATATTTTATGCTTCGGGCGTTGACTTCTAAAGCCCTAACTATTCGATCTGGCGGAGCAACGCCCTAGAGTGAAGCCCAGGTTGCCCGGAACGCAGAAATGACCATAACTTTCATACTGGTTGCTATTATTCGTTTTATACGATGGAAAAACTGTTGTATTTGTATTGTATTTTATGCTTCTAGCGTCCACTACTTAGGCCCTAACTATTCGATCTGGTGGAACAACGCCCTAGAGTGAAGCCTAGGTTGCCCGGAACGTAGAAATGACCATCACTTTCACACTGGTTGCAATTATTCGTTTTATACGATGGAAAAACTGTTGTATTTTTATCGCATTTTATGCTTCGGGCGTTGCCTTCTAAGGCCCTAACTACTCGATCTGGTGGAGAAACGCCCTAGAGTGAAGCCTAGGTTGCCCGGAACGTAGACACGATCATTGCTTTCACAATGTTTGCAATTATTCATTTTATACGATGGAAAAGCTGTTGTATTTATATTGTATTTTATGCTTCTGGCGTTGACTTCTAAGGCCGTAGCTATTAGATGTTGTGGAGCAACGCCCTAGAGTGACGCCTAGCTTGCCCGGAACGTAGACACGATCATTGCTTTCACAATGTTTGCAATTATTCATCTTATACGGTGGAAAAACTGTTGTACTTAGATTGCGTTTTATTCTTCTGGCATTGAATTCTAAGTCCCTAGCTATTTGATCCGGTGGAGCAACGCCCTAGTGTGAAGCCTAGGTTGCTCGGAACGTAGAAATGACCGTTACCTTCACACTGTTTGCAAATATTCATTTTATACGATGGCAAAGCTGTTGTATTTATTTTGCATTTTATGCTCCTGGCGTTGACTTCTAAGGACCTAACTATTCGATCTGGTGGAGCAACGCCCTAGAGTGAAGCCTAGGATGCTCGGAATGTAGAAATGACCATAACTATCACACTGATTGCAATTATTCGTTTTATACGATGGAAAAGCTGTTGTATTTATTTTGTAGTTTATGCTTCTGGCATAGACTTTTAAGGCCCTGACTATTCGATCTGGTGGAGTTACGCCCTAGAGTGAAGCCTAGGCTGCCCGGAACGTCGAAATGACCATTACTTTCACACTGTTTGCAATTATTCATTTTATACGATGGAAAAGCTGTTGTATTTATATTGTGTTTTATGCTTCTGGCGTTGACTTCTAAGGCCGTAGCTATTAGATGTTGTGGAGCAACGCCCTAGGGTGACGCCTAGCTTGCCCGGAACGTAGACACGATCATTGCTTTCACAATGTTTGCAATTATTCATCTTATACGGTGGAAAAACTGTTGTACTTAGATTGTGTTTTATTCTTCTGGCATTGAATTCTAAGTCCCTAGCTATTTGATCCGGTGGAGCAGAGCCCTAGAGTGAAACCTAGGTTACCCGGAACGTAGAAATGACCAGTACATTCACACTGTTTGCAGTTATTCCTGTTATACGATGGAAAAACTGTTGCACCTTTATTGTATTTTACGCTTCTGGCGCTGACTTCTAAGGCCCTAACTATTCGATCTGGTGGAACAACGCCCTAGAGTGAAGCCTATGTTGACCGGAACGTAGAAATGACCATAACTTTCACACTGGCAGCAATTATTCGTTTTATACGATGGAAAAACTGTTCTATTTATTTTATATTTTATGCTTCGGGCGTTGACTTCTAAAGCCCTAACTATTCGATCTGGCGGAGCAACGCCCTAGAGTGAAGCCCAGGTTGCACGGAACGCAGAAACGACCATAACTTTCATACTGGTTGCTATTATTCGTTTTATACGATGGAAAAACTGTTGTATTTGTATTGTGTTTTATGCTTCTAGCGTCCACTACTTAGGCCCTAACTATTCGATCTGGTGGAACAACGCCCTAGAGTGAAGCCTATGTTGCCCGGAACGTAGAAATGACCATCACTTTCACACTGGTTGCAATTATTCGTTTTATACGATGGAAAAGCTGTTGTATTTATATTGTATTTTATGCTTCTGGCGTTGACTTCTAAGGCCGTAGCTATTAGATGTTGTGGAGCAACGCCCTAGAGTGACGCCTAGCTTGCGCGGAACGTAGACACGATCATTGCTTTCACAATGTTTGCAATTATTCATCTTATACGGTGGAAAAATTGTTGTACTTAGATTGCGTTTTATTCTTCTGGCATTGAATTCTAAGTCCCTAGCTATTTGCTCCGGTGGAGCATCGCCCTAGTGTGAAGCCTAGGTTGCTCGGAACGTAGAAATGACCGTTACCTTCACAATGTTTGCAAATATTCATTTTATACGATGGCAAAGCTGTTGTATTTATATTGTATTTTTTGCTTCCGGCGTTGACTTCTAAGGCCGTAGCTATCAGATGTGGTGCAGCAACGCCCTAGAGTGACGCCTAGGCTGCCAGGAACGCAGAAATGACCATAACTTTCACACTGGTTACCATTATTCATTTTATACGATGGAAAAGCTGTGGTATTTATATCGTATTTTATGCTTCTGGCGTTGACTTCTTAGGCCCTAACTTTTCGATCTGGTGGAACAACGCCCTAGAGTGAAGTCTGGGTTGACCGGAACATAGAAATGACCATCGTTTTCACACTGGTTGCAGTTATTCCTGTCATACGATGGAAAAACTGTTGCATCTTTATTGTATTTTATGCTTCTGGCGTTGACTTCTAAGGCCCTAACTATTCGATCAGGTGGCGCAACGCCCTAGAGTGAAGCCTAGGTTTCTCGGAACGTAGAAATGACCATTACCTTCACACTGTTTGCAATTATTCATTTTATACGATGGCAAAGCTGTTGTATTTATATGGTATTTTATGCTTCTGGCGTTGACTTTTAAGGCCGTAGCTATCAGATGTGGTGCAGCAACGCCCTAGAGTGACGCCTAGGTTGCCAGGAACGTAGAAATGGCCATTACTTTCACATTGTTTGCAAATATTCATTTTACACAGTGGAAAAGCTGTTGTATTTATATTGTATTTTATGATTCTGGCGATGACTTCTTAGGCCCTTACTATTCGATCTGGTGGAGCAATGCCCTAGAGTGAAGCCTAGGTTGCCCGGAACGTAGAAATGACCGTTACTTTCACACTGTTTGCAATTATTCCTTCTATACGTTGGAAAAGCTGCAGTATTTTTATCGTATTTTCTGCTTCTGGCAATGACTTCTAAAGTCCTAGCTACTCAATCTGGTGGGGCAACGTCCAGAGTGAAGCCAAGGTTGCCCTGAACGTAGAAATGACCATCACATTCACACTGGTTGCAATTATTCCTGTCATACGGTGGAAAGACTGTTGTATTTTTATTGTATCTTATGCGCCTGGCGTTGACTTCTAATGCGCTAGCTATTCAATCTGGAGGAGCAACGCCCTAGTGTGAAGCATAGGTTGCCCGGAACGTAGAAATGACCGATAGCTTCACACTGTTTGCAATTATTTATTTTAACCGATGGAAAAACTGTTTTACTTATATTGTATTTTATGCTTCTGGCGTTGAATTCTAAGGCCATAGCTATTCGATGTGGTGGCGCACCGACCGAGGGTGAAGACTAGGGTGCCCGGAACGTAGAAATGACCGTTACCGTCACACTTGTTGCAATTATTCCTGTTATACGATTGAAACATTGTGTATTTTTACTTTATTTTATGCTTCTGGCGTTGGCTTCAAAGGCCCTAGCTGTTGGATCTGGTGGAGCAGCGCCCTAGAGTGAAGCCTAGGTTGCCCGAAACCTAGAAATGACCATTACTTTCACTCTGGTTGCAATTATTCCTGCTATACGATGGAAAACCGGTTGGATTTTTATTGTATTTTATGCTTCGGGCGTTGACTTCTAAGGCCCTATCTATTCAGTCTGGTCGAACAACGCCCTAGAGTGAGGCCTAGGTTGCCCGGAACGTAGAAATGACCATAACTCTCACACTGGTAGCAATTATTCGTTTTATACATGGAAAAACTGTTCTACTTATTCTGTATTTTATGCTTCGGGCGTTGACTTCTAAGGCCCTAACTATTCGATCTGGTGGAGCAACGCCCTAGAGTGAAGCCTAGGTTGCCCGGAACGTAGAAATGGTGATTACTTCCACACTGGTTGCAACTAGTCATGCTATACGATGAAAAATCAGTTGCATTTTTATTGTATTTTATGCTTCTGGCGTTGACTTCTAAGGCCGTAGCTATTAGCTGTGGTGGAGCAATGCCTTAGAGTGACGCCTAGGTTGCCCGGAACGTGGAAATGACCATTACTTTCACAATGTTCGCAATTATTCATTTCATACGATGGAAAAACTGTTGTACTTATATTGTATTTTATTCATCTGGCGTTGACTTCTTAGGCCCTAGCTATTCGATATGGTGGAGCACCGCCCTAGAGTGAAGCCTAGGTTGCCCGGAACGTAGAACATACCCTTACCTTCACACTGGTTGCAATTATTCCTGTTATACGATGGAAAAACTGTTGCATCTTTATAGTATTTTATGCTTCTGGCGTTGACATCTTAGGCCCTAACCATTCGATCTGGTGGAGCAAGGCCCTAGAGTGAAGCCTAGGTTGCCCGGAGCGTAGAAATGACCATAACTTTCACACTGGTTGCCATTATTCATTTTATACGATGGAAAAGCTGTTGTATTTATATCGTATTTTATGTTTCTGGCGTTGACTTCTTAGGCCCTAACTATTCCATATGGTGGAAGAACGACCTAGGGTGAAGCCTAGGTTGCCCAGAACGTAGAAATCACCATAACTTTCACACTGGTAGCAATTATTCGTTTTATACCTGAAAAAACTGTTATGTTTATATTGCTTTTTATGCTTCTGGCGTTGAATTCTAAGTCCATAGCTATTCGATCTGGTGGAGCAACGCCCTAGAGTGAAGCCTAGCTTGCCCGGAACGTAGAAATGACCATTACTTTCACACTGTGTGCAACTATTCATTCTATACGATGGAAAAGCTGTTGTATTTATATTGTATTTTATGTTTCTGGCGTTGACTTCTAAGGCCGTAGCTATTAGATGTTGTGGAGCAACGCCCTAGAGTGACGCCTAGCTTGCCCGGAACGTAGACACGATCATTGCTTTCACAATGTTTGCAATTATTCATCTTATACGGTGGAAAAGCTGTTGTATTTATATTGTATTTTACGCTTCTGGCGTTGACTTCTAAGGCCCTAACTTTTCGATCTGGTGGACCAACGCCCTAGAGTGAAGTCTAGGTTGACCGGAACATAGAAATGACCATCATTTTCACACTGGTTGCAGTTATTCCTGTTATACGATGGAAAAACTGTTGCATCTTTATTGTATTTTATGATTCTGGCGTTGACTTCTTAGGCCCTAACTATTCGATCTAGTGGAGCAATGCCCTAGAGTGAAGCCTAGGTTTCCCGGAACAGAGAAATGACCGTTACCTTCACAGTGTTTGAAATTATTCATTATATACGATGGAAAAACAGTTTAATTATATTGTATTTTATGCTTCTGGCGTTGACTTCTAAGGCGATATCTATTCGATGTGGTGGAGCAACGCCCTAGAGTGAAGCCTAGGTTGCCCGGAACGTAGGAATGACCGTTACTTTCACATTGTTTGCAATTATTCATTTTATACGATGGAAAAACTGTTTTAATTATATTGTATTTTATGCTTCTGGAGTTGACTTCTAAGGCCGTAGCTATTAGCTGTGGTGGAGCCACGCCCTAGAGTGACGCCTAGGTTGCCCGGAACGTGGAAATGTCCATTACTTTCACAATGTTTGCAATTATTCATTTCATACGATGGAAAAACTGTTGTACTTATATTGTATTTTATTCATCTGGCGTTGACTTCTTAGGCCCTAGCTATTCCATCTGGTGGAGCACCGCCCTAGAGTGAAGCCTAGGTTGCCCGGAACGTAGAAATGACCATAACTCTCACACTGGTAGCAATTATTCGTTTATACATGGAAAAACTGTTCTATTTATGCTGTATTTTATGCTTCGGGCGTTGACTTCTAAGGCCCTAACTATGCGATCTGGTGGAGCAACGCCCTAGAGTGAAGCCTAGGTTGCCCGGAACGTAGAAATGGTCATTACTTTCACACTGGTTGCAATTAGTCATGCTATACGATGAAAAATCAGTTGCATTTTTATTGTATTTTATGATTCTGGCGATGACTTCTTAGGCCCTTACTATTCGATCTGGTGGAGCAATGCCCTAGAGTGAAGCCTAGGTTGCCCGGAACGTAGAAATGACCGTTACTTTCACAGTGTTTGAAATTATTCATTATATACAATGGAAAAACAGTTTAATTATATTGTATTTTATGCTTCTGGCGTTGACTTCTAAGGCCATATCTATTCGATGTGGTGGAGCAACGCCCTAGAGTGAAGCGTAGGTTGCCCGGTACGTAGAAATGACCATTACTTTCACATTGGTTGCAATTATTCCTGCTATACGAAGCAAAAACTGTTGTATTTATATTGTATTTTATGCTTCTGGCGTTGACTTCTAAGGCCGTAACTATTCGATCTGGTGTAGCAACGTCCTAGAGTGAAGCCTGGGTTGCCCGGAACGTAGGAATGACCGTTACTTTCACACTGTTTGCAATTATTCATTTTATACGATGGAAAAACTGTTTTACTTATATTGTATTTTATGCTTCCGGCGTTGACTTCCAAGGCCCTAACTATTCGATCTGGTGGAGCAACGCCCTAGAGTGAAGCCAAGGTTGCCCTGAACGTAGAAATGACCATCACATTCACACTGGTTGCAATTATTCCTGTTATACGGTGGAAAGACTGTTGTATTTTTATTGTATCTTATGCGCCTGGCGTTGACTTCTAATGCGCTAGCTATTCAATCTGGAGGAGCAACGCCCTAGTGTGAAGCATAGGTTGCCCGGAACGTAGAAATGACCGATAGCTTCACACTGTTTGCAATTATTTATTTTAACCGATGGAAAAACTGTTTTACTTATATTGTATTTTATGCTTCTGGCGTTGAATTCTAAGGACATAGCTATTCGATGTGGTGGCGCACCGACCTAGGGTGAAGACTAGGGTGCCCGGAACGTAGAAATGACCGTTACCGTCACACTTGTTGCAATTATTCCTGTTATACGATTGAAACATTGTGTATTTTTACTTTATTTAATGCTTCTGGCGTTGACTTCTAAGGCCCTAACTATTCAATCTGTTGGAGCAATGCCCTAGGGTGAAGCCTAGGTTGCCCGGAACGTAGAAATGACCATAACTTTCACAGTGGTTGCAATAATTCGTTTTATACGATGGAAAAGCTGTTGTATTTATATCGTATTTTATGCTTCTGGCGTTGACTTCTTAGGCCCTAACTATTCGATCTGGTGGAACAACGCCCTAGAGTGAAGCCTAGGTTGCCTGGAACGTAGAAATGACCACAACTTTCACACTGGTTGCTATAATTCGTTTTATGCGATGGAAAAGCTGTTCTATTTATTTTGTATTTTATGCTTCGTGTGTCGACTTCTAAGGCCCTAACTATTCAATCTGTTGGTGCAACGCCCAAGGGTGAAGCCTATGCTGCCCGGTAAGTAGAAATGACGTTAACTTTCATACTGGTTGCAATTATTCGTTTTATAAGATGGAAAAACTGTTTTAGTTATTTTGTATTTTGTGCTTCGGGCGTTGACTTCTAAGGCCCTAACTATTCGATCTGGTGGCGCAACGCCCTAGAGTGAAGCCTAGGTTGCCCGGAATGGAGGAATGACCATAAATTTCACACTGGCTGCAATTATTCATTTTATACGATGGAATAACTGTGGTACTTATATTGTATTTTATTCTTCTGGCGTTGACTTCTTAGGCCCTAACTATTCCCTTTGGCGGATCAACGCCGTAGAGTGAAACCTACGTTGCCCGGAACGCAGAAATGACCATAACTTTTACACTGGTAGCAATTATTCGTTTTATACAATGGAAAAACTGTTATATTTATATTGTATCGTATGCTTCTGGCGTTGACTTCTTAGGCCCTAACAATTCGATCTGGTGGAGCAACGCCCTAGAGTGTAGCCTAGGTTGCCTGGAGCGTACAAATGACCATCACTTTCACACGGGTTGCAATTATTCATGTTATAGTATGGAAAGACTGTTGTATTTTTATTGTATTTTATGCTTCAGGCGTTGACTTCTGAGGCCGTAGCTATTCGATGTGGAGGAAAAACGCCATACAGTGAAGCCTAGGTTGCCCGGAACGTAGAAATGACCATCACTTTCACACGGGTTGCAATTATGCCTGTTATAGGATGGAAAGACTGTTGTATTTTTATTGTATTTTATGCTTCAGGCGTTGACATCTGAGGCCGTAGCTATTCGATGTGGTGGAAGAACGCCATAGAGTGAAGCCTAGGTTGCCCGGAACGTAGAAATGACCATAACTTTCATACTGGTTGCAATTATTCGTTTTATATGATGGAAAAACAGTTGTATTTATATTGTTTGTTATGCTGCTGGCGTTCACTTCTTAGGCCCTAGCTATTCGATCTGGTTAAACAACGCCCTTGGGTGAAGCCTAGGTTGCCCGGAACGTAGAAATGACCATCACTTTCAAACTGGTTGCAATTATTCCTGTTATAGGATGTATAAACAGTTGTATTTTTATTGCATTTTATGCGTCGGGCATTGACTTCTAAGGCCCTAGCTATTCCACCGGTTGGAGCAACGCCCTAGGGTGAAGCCTAGGTCGCCCGGAAAGTAGAAATGACCATAACTTTCATACTGGTTGCAATTATTCGTTTTATATGGTGGAAAAACTGTTGTATTTATATTGTATTTTATGCTTCTGGCGTTCACTTCTTAGGCCCTAACTGTTCGATCTGGTGGAACAACGTCCTAGGGTGAAGCCTAGGTTGCCCGGAACGTCGAAATGACCATAACTTTCACACTGGTTGCTATTATTCGTTTTATACGATGGAAAAACTGTTATATTTATATTGTATTTTATGCTTCTGACGTTGACTTCTTAGGCCCTAACTATTCGATCTGGTGGAACAACGCCCTAGAGTGAAGCCTAGGTTGCCTGGAACGTAGAAATGACAATTACTTTCACACTGTTTGCAGTTATTCCTGTTATATGATGGAAAAACTGTTGCATCTTTATTGTATTTTATGCTTCTGGCGTTGATTTGAAAGGTCCTAACAATTCGATCTGGTGGAGCAACGCCCTAGAGATAAGCCTAGCTTGCCCGGAACGTAGAAATGACCATTACTTTCACACTGTTTGTAATTATTCCTGCTATACGAAGGAAAACCGGTTGGATTTTTATTGTATTTTATGCTTCTGGCGTTCACTTCTTAGGCCCTAACTATTCGATCTGGTGGAACAACGCCCTAGGGTGAAGCCTAGGTTGCCCGGAACGTAGAAATGACCATAACTTTTACACTGGTAGCAATTATTCGTTTTATACAATGGAAAAACTGTTCTATTTATTTTGCATTTTATGCTTCGGGCCTTGACTTCTAAGGCCCTAACTGTTTAATCTGGTGGAGCAACGCCCTAGGGTGAAGCCTAGGTTGCCGGGAACGTAGAAATGACCATCACTTTCGCACTGTTTGCAATTATTCCTTTTATACGATGGAAAAGCTGTTGTATTTATATCGTATTTTATGCTTCTGGCGTTGACTTCTATGGCCCTAGCTATTCGATCTAGTGGAGCAACGCCCTAGAGTGAAGCCTAGGATGCCGGAACGTAGAAATGACCATCACTTTCAAACTGGTTGTAATTAATCCTGTTATACGATGGAAAAACTGTTGTATTTTTATTGCATTTTATGCTTCGGGCGTTTATTTCTAAGGCCCTAACTATTCAATCTGTTGGAGCAACGCCCTAGAGTGAAGCCTAGGTTGCTCGGAATGTAGAAATGACCATAACTTTCACACTGGTTGCAATTATTCGTTTTATACGATGGAAAAACTGTTGTATTTATATTGTGTTTAATGCTTCTGGCGTTCACTTCTTAGGCCCTAACTATTCGATCTGGTGGAGCAATGCCTCAGAGTTAAGTCTAGGATGCCCGAAACGCCGAAATGATCATTACTTTCACGCTTGTTTCAATTACTCCTGTTATACGATGAAAAGACCGTTGTATTTTTATTGTATTTTATGCTTCAGGCGTAGGCTTCTAAGGCCGTTGCTATTCGATATGGTGGAGCAACGCCCTAGAGTGAAGCCTAGGTTGCCCGGAACGTATAAGTGACCATAACTTTCACACTGGTTGCAATTATTCGTTTTATACGATGGAAAAGCTGTTGTATTTATATTGTATTTCATTCTTCTGGCTTCGACTCCTTAGGCCCTAACTATGAGATCTGATGCAGCAACGCCCTAGATTGAAGCCAAGGTTGCCCGGAACGTAGAAATGACCATGACTTTCACACTGGTAGCAACTATTCGTTTTATACCTGGTAAAACTGTTATATTTATATTGCTTTTTATGCTTCTGGCGTTGAATTCTAAGTCCCTAGCTATTCGAACTGGTGGAGCAACGCCCTAGAGTGAAGCCTAGGTTGACCGAAACGTAGAAATGGTCTTTACTTTCACACTGGCTGCAATTAGTCATGCTATACGATGAAAAATCAGTTGCATTTTTATTGTATTTTATGCTTCTGGCGTTGACATCTAAGGCCGTAGCTATTAGCTGTGGTGGAGCAATGCCCTAGAGTGACGCCTAGGTTGCCCGGAACGTGGAAATGACCATTACTTTCACAATGTTTGCAATTATTCATTTCATAGGATGGAAAAACTGTTGTACTTATATTGTATTTTATTCATCTGGCGTTGACTTCTTAGGCCCTAGCTATTCGATCTGGTGGAGCACCGCCCTAGAGTGAAGCCTAGGTTGCCCGGAACGTAGAACATACCATTACCTTCACACTGGTTGCAATTATTCCTGTTATACGATGGAAAAACTGTTGCATCTTTATTGTATTTTATGCTTCTGGCGTTGACTTCTTAGGCCCTAACCATTCAATCTGGTGGAGCGAGGCCCTAGAGTGAAGCCTAGGTTGCCCGGAGCGTAGAAATGACCATAACTTTCACACTGGTTGCCATTATTCATTTTATACGATGGAAAAGCTGTTGTATTTATATCGTATTTTATGCTTCTGGCGTTGAATTCTTAGGCCCTAACTATTCCATCTGGTGGAACAACGCCCTAGCGTGAAGACTAGGTTGCACGGAACGTAGAAATGACCATAACTCTCACACTGGTAGCAATTATTCGTTTTATACATGGAAAAACTGATCTATTTATTTTGTATTTTATGCTTCGGGCGTTGACTTCTAAGTCCCTAGCTATTCGATCTGGTGGAGCAACGCCCTAGAGTGAAGCCTAGCTTGCCCGGAACGTAGAAATGACCATAACTTTCACACTGGTTGTCATTATTCGTTTTATACGATGGAAAAGCTGTTGTATTTATATCGTATTGTATGCTTCTGGCGTTGACTTCTTAGGCCCTAACTATTCCATCTGGTGGAAGAACGATCTAGGGTGAAGCCTAGCTTGCCCACAACGTAGAAATGACCGTTACTTTCACACTGGTAGCAATTATTCGTTTTATACATGGAAAAACTGTTCTATTTATTTTGTATTTTATGCTTCGGGCGTTGACTTCTAAGTCCCTAGCTATTCGATCTGGTGGAGCAACGCCCTAGAGTGAAGCCTAGCTTGCCCGGAACGTAGAAATGACCATTACTTTCACACTGTTTGCAATTATTCATTTTAAACGATTGATAAGCTGTTGTATTTATATTGTATTTTATGCTTCTGGCGTTGACTTCTTAGGCCCTAACTTTTCGATCTGGTGGAGCGACGCCCTAGAGCGACGCCTAGGCTGCCAGGAACGCAGAAATGACCATAACTTTCACACTGGTTACCATTATTCGTTTTATACGATGGAAAAACTGTGGTATTTATATCGTATTTTATGCTTCTGGCGGTGACTTCTTAGGCCCTAACTTTTCGATCTGGTGGAACAACGCCCTAGGGTGAAGTCAGGGTTGACCGGAACATAGAAATGACCATCATTTTCACACTGGTTGCAATTATTCATTTTATACGATGGAAAAACTGTTGTATTTATATCGTATTTTATGCTTCTGGCGGTGACTTCTTAGGCCCTAACTTTTCGATCTGGTGGAACAACGCCCTAGGGTGAAGTCAGGGTTGACCGGAACATAGAAATGACCATCATTTTCACACTGGTAGCAATTATTCGTTTTATACCTGGAAAAACTGTTATATTTATATTGCTTTTTATGCTTCTGGCGTTGAATTCTAAGTCCCTAGGTATTCGATCTGGTGGAGCAGCGCCCTAGAGATAAGCCTAGCTTGCCCGGAACGTAGAAATGACCATTACTTTCACACTGGTTGCAATTATTCCTGTTATACGATGGAAATACTGTTGCATCTTTATTGTATTTTATGCTTCTGGCGTTGACTTCTAAGGCCCTAACTATTCAATCTGTTGGAGCAATGCCCTAGGGTGAAGCCTAGGTTGCCTGGAACGTAGAAATGACCACAACTTTCACACTGGTTGCTATAATTCGTTTTATGCGATGGAAAAGCTGTTCTATTTATTTTGTATTTTATGCTTCGTGTGTCGACTTCTAAGGCCCTAACTATTCCCTTTGGCGGATCAACGCCGTAGAGTGAAACCTACGTTGCCCGGAACGCAGAAATGACCATAACTTTTACACTGGTAGCAATTATTCGTTTTATACAATGGAAAAACTGTTATATTTATATTGTATCGTATGCTTCTGGCGTTGACTTCTTAGGCCCTAACAATTCGATCTGGTGGAGCAACGCCCTAGAGTGTAGCCTAGGTTGCCTGGAGCGTACAAATGACCATCACTTTCACACGGGTTGCAATTATTCATGTTATAGTATGGAAAGACTGTTGTATTTTTATTGTATTTTATGCTTCAGGCGTTGACTTCTGAGGCCGTAGCTATTCGATGTGGAGGAAGAACGCCATACAGTGAAGCCTAGGTTGCCCGGAACGTAGAAATGACCATCACTTTCACACGGGTTGCAATTATGCCTGTTATAGGATGGAAAGACTGTTGTATTTTTATTGTATTTTATGCTTCAGGCGTTGACATCTGAGGCCGTAGCTATTCGATGTGGTGGAAGAACGCCATAGAGTGAAGCCTAGGTTGCCCGGAACGTAGAAATGACCATAACTTTCATACTGGTTGCAATTATTCGTTTTATATGATGGAAAAACAGTTGTATTTATATTGTTTGTTATGCTGCTGGCGTTCACTTCTTAGGCCCTAGCTATTCGATCTGGTTAAACAACGCCCTTGGGTGAAGCCTAGGTTGCCCGGAACGTAGAAATGACCATAACTTTTACACTGGTTGCTATTATTCGTTTTATACGATGGAAAAACTGTTATATTTATATTGTATTTTATGCTTCTGGCGTTGCCTTCTTAGGCCCTAACAGTTTGATCTGGTGGAGCAACGCCCTAGAGTGAAGCCTAGGTTGCCCGGAACGTAGAATCGGCCATCACTTTCAAACTGGTTGCAATTATTCCTGTTATATGATGGAAACACTGTTGTACTTTTATTGCATTTTATGCTTCGGGCATTGACTTCTGAGGCCGTAGCTATTCGATGTGGTGGAAGAACGCCATAGAGTGAAGCCTAGGTTGCCGGGAACGTAGAAATGACCATAACTTTCATACTGGTTGCTTTTATTCGTTCTATACGATGGAAAAACTGTTATATTTATACTGTATCTTATGCTTCTGGCGTTGACTTCTAAGGCCCTAACTATTCGGTCTGGTGGAGCAACGCCCTAGAGTGAAGCCTAGGTTGCCCGGTACGTAGAAATGACCATCACTTTCAAACTGGTTGCAATTATTCCTGTTATAGGATGTATAAACAGTTGTATTTTTATTGCATTTTATGCGTCGGGCATTGACTTCTAAGGCCCTAGCTATTCCACCGGTTGGAGCAACGCCCTAGGGTGAAGCCTAGGTCGCCCGGAAAGTAGAAATGACCATAACTTTCATACTGGTTGCAATTATTCGTTTTATATGGTGGAAAAACTGTTGTATTTATATTGTATTTTATGCTTCTGGCGTTCACTTCTTAGGCCCTAACTGTTCGATCTGGTGGAACAACGTCCTAGGGTGAAGCCTAGGTTGCCCGGAACGTCGAAATGACCATAACTTTCACACTGGTTGCTATTATTCGTTTTATACGATGGAAAAACTGTTATATTTATATTGTATTTTATGCTTCTGACGTTGACTTCTTAGGCCCTAACTATTCGATCTGGTGGAACAACGCCCTAGAGTGAAGCCTAGGTTGCCTGGAACGTAGAAATGACAATTACTTTCACACTGTTTGCAGTTATTCCTGTTATATGATGGAAAAACTGTTGCATCTTTATTGTATTTTATGCTTCTGGCGTTGATTTGAAAGGTCCTAACAATTCGATCTGGTGGAGCAACGCCCTAGAGATAAGCCTAGCTTGCCCGGAACGTAGAAATGACCATTACTTTCACACTGTTTGTAATTATTCCTGCTATACGAAGGAAAACCGGTTGGATTTTTATTGTATTTTATGCTTCTGGCGTTCACTTCTTAGGCCCTAACTATTCGATCTGGTGGAACAACGCCCTAGGGTGAAGCCTAGGTTGCCCGGAACGTAGAAATGACCATAACTTTTACACTGGTAGCAATTATTCGTTTTATACAATGGAAAAACTGTTCTATTTATTTTGCATTTTATGCTTCGGGCCTTGACTTCTAAGGCCCTAACTGTTTAATCTGGTGGAGCAACGCCCTAGGGTGAAGCCTAGGTTGCCGGGAACGTAGAAATGACCATCACTTTCGCACTGTTTGCAATTATTCCTTTTATACGATGGAAAAGCTGTTGTATTTATATCGTATTTTATGCTTCTGGCGTTGACTTCTATGGCCCTAGCTATTCGATCTAGTGGAGCAACGCCCTAGAGTGAAGCCTAGGATGCCGGAACGTAGAAATGACCATCACTTTCAAACTGGTTGCAATTAATCCTGTTATACGATGGAAAAACTGTTGTATTTTTATTGCATTTTATGCTTCGGGCGTTTATTTCTAAGGCCCTAACTATTCAATCTGTTGGAGCAACGCCCTAGAGTGAAGCCTAGGTTGCTCGGAATGTAGAAATGACCATAACTTTCACACTGGTTGCAATTATTCGTTTTATACGATGGAAAAACTGTTGTATTTATATTGTGTTTAATGCTTCTGGCGTTCACTTCTTAGGCCCTAACTATTCGATCTGGTGGAGCAATGCCTCAGAGTTAAGTCTAGGATGCCCGAAACGCCGAAATGATCATTACTTTCACGCTTGTTTCAATTACTCCTGTTATACGATGAAAAGACCGTTGTATTTTTATTGTATTTTATGCTTCAGGCGTAGGCTTCTAAGGCCGTTGCTATTCGATATGGTGGAGCAACGCCCTAGAGTGAAGCCTAGGTTGCCCGGAACGTATAAGTGACCATAACTTTCACACTGGTTGCAATTATTCGTTTTATACGATGGAAAAGCTGTTGTATTTATATTGTATTTCATTCTTCTGGCTTCGACTCCTTAGGCCCTAACTATGAGATCTGATGCAGCAACGCCCTAGATTGAAGCCAAGGTTGCCCGGAACGTAGAAATGACCATGACTTTCACACTGGTAGCAACTATTCGTTTTATACCTGGTAAAACTGTTATATTTATATTGCTTTTTATGCTTCTGGCGTTGAATTCTAAGTCCCTAGCTATTCGAACTGGTGGAGCAACGCCCTAGAGTGAAGCCTAGGTTGACCGAAACGTAGAAATGGTCTTTACTTTCACACTGGCTGCAATTAGTCATGCTATACGATGAAAAATCAGTTGCATTTTTATTGTATTTTATGCTTCTGGCGTTGACATCTAAGGCCGTAGCTATTAGCTGTGGTGGAGCAATGCCCTAGAGTGACGCCTAGGTTGCCCGGAACGTGGAAATGACCATTACTTTCACAATGTTTGCAATTATTCATTTCATAGGATGGAAAAACTGTTGTACTTATATTGTATTTTATTCACCTGGCGTTGACTTCTTAGGCCCTAGCTATTCGATCTGGTGGAGCACCGCCCTAGAGTGAAGCCTAGGTTGCCCGGAACGTAGAACATACCATTACCTTCACACTGGTTGCAATTATTCCTGTTATACGATGGAAAAACTGTTGCATCTTTATTGTATTTTATGCTTCTGGCGTTGACTTCTTAGGCCCTAACCATTCAATCTGGTGGAGCGAGGCCCTAGAGTGAAGCCTAGGTTGCCCGGAGCGTAGAAATGACCATAACTTTCACACTGGTTGCCATTATTCATTTTATACGATGGAAAAGCTGTTGTATTTATATCGTATTTTATGCTTCTGGCGTTGAATTCTTAGGCCCTAACTATTCCATCTGGTGGAACAACGCCCTAGCGTGAAGACTAGGTTGCACGGAACGTAGAAATGACCATAACTCTCACACTGGTAGCAATTATTCGTTTTATACATGGAAAAACTGTTCTATTTATTTTGTATTTTATGCTTCGGGCGTTGACTTCTAAGTCCCTAGCGATTCGATCTGGTGGAGCAACGCCCTAGAGTGAAGCCTAGCTTGCCCGGAACGTAGAAATGACCATAACTTTCACACTGGTTGTCATTATTCGTTTTATACGATGGAAAAGCTGTTGTATTTATATCGTATTGTATGCTTCTGGCGTTGACTTCTTAGGCCCTAACTATTCCATCTGGTGGAAGAACGATCTAGGGTGAAGCCTAGCTTGCCCACAACGTAGAAATGACCGTTACTTTCACACTGGTAGCAATTATTCGTTTTATACATGGAAAAACTGTTCTATTTATTTTGTATTTTATGCTTCGGGCGTTGACTTCTAAGTCCCTAGCTATTCGATCTGGTGGAGCAACGCCCTAGAGTGAAGCCTAGCTTGCCCGGAACGTAGAAATGACCATTACTTTCACACTGTTTGCAATTATTCATTTTAAACGATTGATAAGCTGTTGTATTTATATTGTATTTTATGCTTCTGGCGTTGACTTCTTAGGCCCTAACTTTTCGATCTGGTGGAGCGACGCCCTAGAGCGACGCCTAGGCTGCCAGGAACGCAGAAATGACCATAACTTTCACACTGGTTACGATTATTCGTTTTATACGATGGAAAAACTGTGGTATTTATATCGTATTTTATGCTTCTGGCGGTGACTTCTTAGGCCCTAACTTTTCGATCTGGTGGAACAACGCCCTAGGGTGAAGTCAGGGTTGACCGGAACATAGAAATGACCATCATTTTCACACTGGTTGCAATTATTCATTTTATACGATGGAAAAACTGTTGTATTTATATCGTATTTTATGCTTCTGGCGGTGACTTCTTAGGCCCTAACTTTTCGATCTGGTGGAACAACGCCCTAGGGTGAAGTCAGGGTTGACCGGAACATAGAAATGACCATCATTTTCACACTGGTAGCAATTATTCGTTTTATACCTGGAAAAACTGTTATATTTATATTGCTTTTTATGCTTCTGGCGTTGAATTCTAAGTCCCTAGCTATTCGATCTGGTGGAGCAACGCCCTAGAGATAAGCCTAGCTTGCCCGGAACGTAGAAATGACCATTACTTTCACACTGGTTGCAATTATTCCTGTTATACGATGGAAATACTGTTGCATCTTTATTGTATTTTATGCTTCTGGCGTTGACTTCTAAGGCCCTAACTATTCAATCTGTTGGAGCAATGCCCTAGGGTGAAGCCTAGGTTGCCCGGAACGTAGAAATGACCATAACTTTCACAGTGGTTGCAATAATTCGTTTTATACGATGGAAAAGCTGTTGTATTTATATCGTATTTTATGCTTCTGGCGTTGACTTCTTAGGCCCTAACTATTCGATCTGGTGGAACAACGCCCTAGAGTGAAGCCTAGGTTGCCTGGAACGTAGAAATGACCACAACTTTCACACTGGTTGCTATAATTCGTTTTATGCGAAGGAAAAGCTGTTCTATTTATTTTGTATTTTATGCTTCGTGTGTCGACTTCTAAGGCCCTAACTATTCAATCTGTTGGTGCAACGCCCAAGGGTGAAGCCTATGCTGCCCGGTAAGTAGAAATGACGTTAACTTTCATACTGGTTGCAATTATTCGTTTTATAAGATGGAAAAACTGTTTTAGTTATTTTGTATTTTGTGCTTCGGGCGTTGACTTCTAAGGCCCTAACTATTCGATATGGTGGCGCAACGCCCTAGAGTGAAGCCTAAGTTGCCCGGAATGGAGGAATGACCATAAATTTCACACTGGCTGCAATTATTCATTTTATACGATGGAATAACTGTGGTACTTATATTGTATTTTATTCTTCTGGCGTTGACTTCTTAGGCCCTAACTATTCCCTTTGGCGGATCAACGCCGTAGAGTGAAACCTACGTTGCCCGGAACGCAGAAATGACCATAACTTTTACACTGGTAGCAATTATTCGTTTTATACAATGGAAAAACTGTTATATTTATATTGTATCGTATGCTTCTGGCGTTGACTTCTTAGGCCCTAACAATTCGATCTGGTGGAGCAACGCCCTAGAGTGTAGCCTAGGTTGCCTGGAGCGTACAAATGACCATCACTTTCACACGGGTTGCAATTATTCATGTTATAGTATGGAAAGACTGTTGTATTTTTATTGTATTTTATGCTTCAGGCGTTGACTTCTGAGGCCGTAGTTATTCGATGTGGAGGAAGAACGCCATACAGTGAAGCCTAGGTTGCCCGGAACGTAGAAATGACCATCACTTTCACACGGGTTGCAATTATGCCTGTTATAGGATGGAAAGACTGTTGTATTTTTATTGTATTTTATGCTTCAGGCGTTGACATCTGAGGCCGTAGCTATTCGATGTGGTGGAAGAACGCCATAGAGTGAAGCCTAGGTTGCCCGGAACGTAGAAATGACCATAACTTTCATACTGGTTGCAATTATTCGTTTTATATGATGGAAAAACAGTTGTATTTATATTGTTTGTTATGCTGCTGGCGTTCACTTCTTAGGCCCTAGCTATTCGATCTGGTTAAACAACGCCCTTGGGTGAAGCCTAGGTTGCCCGGAACGTAGAAATGACCATAACTTTTACACTGGTTGCTATTATTCGTTTTATACGATGGAAAAACTGTTATATTTATATTGTATTTTATGCTTCTGGCGTTGCCTTCTTAGGCCCTAACAGTTCGATCTGGTGGAGCAACGCCCTAGAGTGAAGCCTAGGTTGCCCGGAACGTAGAATCGGCCATCACTTTCAAACTGGTTGCAATTATTCCTGTTATATGATGGAAACACTGTTGTACTTTTATTGCATTTTATGCTTCGGGCATTGACTTCTGAGGCCGTAGCTATTCGATGTGGTGGAAGAACGCCATAGAGTGAAGCCTAGGTTGCCGGGAACGTAGAAATGACCATAACTTTCATACTGGTTGCTTTTATTCGTTCTATACGATGGAAAAACTGTTATATTTATACTGTATCTTATGCTTCTGGCGTTGACTTCTAAGGCCCTAACTATTCGGTCTGGTGGAGCAACGCCCTAGAGTGAAGCCTAGGTTGCCCGGTACGTAGAAATGACCATCACTTTCAAACTGGTTGCAATTATTCCTGTTATAGGATGTATAAACAGTTGTATTTTTATTGCATTTTATGCGTCGGGCATTGACTTCTAAGGCCCTAGCTATTCCACCGGTTGGAGCGACGCCCTAGGGTGAAGCCTAGGTCGCCCGGAAAGTAGAAATGACCATAACTTTCATACTGGTTGCAATTATTCGTTTTATATGGTGGAAAAACTGTTGTATTTATATTGTATTTTATGCTTCTGGCGTTCACTTCTTAGGCCCTAACTGTTCGATCTGGTGGAACAACGTCCTAGGGTGAAGCCTAGGTTGCCCGGAACGTCGAAATGACCATAACTTTCACACTGGTTGCTATTATTCGTTTTATACGATGGAAAAACTGTTATATTTATATTGTATTTTATGCTTCTGACGTTGACTTCTTAGGCCCTAACTATTCGATCTGGTGGAACAACGCCCTAGAGTGAAGCCTAGGTTGCCTGGAACGTAGAAATGACAATTACTTTCACACTGTTTGCAGTTATTCCTGTTATATGATGGAAAAACTGTTGCATCTTTATTGTATTTTATGCTTCTGGCGTTGATTTGAAAGGTCCTAACAATTCGATCTGGTGGAGCAACGCCCTAGAGATAAGCCTAGCTTGCCCGGAACGTAGAAATGACCATTACTTTCACACTGTTTGTAATTATTCCTGCTATACGAAGGAAAACCGGTTGGATTTTTATTGTATTTTATGCTTCGGGCGTTGACTTCTAAGGCCCTATCTATTCGGTCTGGTGGAACAACGCCCTAGAGTGAGGCCTAGGTTGCCCGGAACGTAGAAATGACCTTAACTGTCATACTGGTTGCAATTATTTGTTTTATACGATGGAAAAACTGTTGTATTTGTATTGTATTATATGCTTCTGGCGATGACTTCTTAGGCCCTAACTATTCGGTCTGGTGTAGCAACGCCCTAGAGTGATGCCTAGGTTGCCCGGAACGTAGGAATGTCCATTACTTTCACAATGTTTGCAATTATTCATTTCATACGATGAAAAATCAGTTGCATTTTTATTGTATTTTATGCTTCAGGCGTAGGCTTCTAAGGCCGTTGCTATTCGATATGGTGGAGCAACGCCCTAGAGTGAAGCCTAGGTTGACCGAAACGTAGAAATGGTCTTTACTTTCACACTGGCTGCAATTAGTCATGCTATACGATGAAAAATCAGTTGCATTTTTATTGTATTTTATGCTTCTGGCGTTGACATCTAAGGCCGTAGCTATTAGCTGTGGTGGAGCAATGCCCTAGAGTGACGCCTAGGTTGCCCGGAACGTGGAAATGACCATTACTTTCACAATGTTTGCAATTATTCATTTCATAGGATGGAAAAACTGTTGTACTTATATTGTATTTTATTCACCTGGCGTTGACTTCTTAGGCCCTAGCTATTCGATCTGGTGGAGCACCGCCCTAGAGTGAAGCCTAGGTTGCCCGGAACGTAGAACATACCATTACCTTCACACTGGTTGCAATTATTCCTGTTATACGATGGAAAAACTGTTGCATCTTTATTGTATTTTATGCTTCTGGCGTTGACTTCTTAGGCCCTAACCATTCAATCTGGTGGAGCGAGGCCCTAGAGTGAAGCCTAGGTTGCCCGGAGCGTAGAAATGACCATAACTTTCACACTGGTTGCCATTATTCATTTTATACGATGGAAAAGCTGTTGTATTTATATCGTATTTTATGCTTCTGGCGTTGAATTCTTAGGCCCTAACTATTCCATCTGGTGGAACAACGCCCTAGCGTGAAGACTAGGTTGCACGGAACGTAGAAATGACCATAACTCTCACACTGGTAGCAATTATTCGTTTTATACATGGAAAAACTGTTCTATTTATTTTGTATTTTATGCTTCGGGCGTTGACTTCTAAGTCCCTAGCGATTCGATCTGGTGGAGCAACGCCCTAGAGTGAAGCCTAGCTTGCCCGGAACGTAGAAATGACCATAACTTTCACACTGGTTGTCATTATTCGTTTTATACGATGGAAAAGCTGTTGTATTTATATCGTATTGTATGCTTCTGGCGTTGACTTCATAGGCCCTAACTATTCCATCTGGTGGAAGAACGATCTAGGGTGAAGCCTAGCTTGCCCACAACGTAGAAATGACCGTTACTTTCACACTGGTAGCAATTATTCGTTTTATACATGGAAAAACTGTTCTATTTATTTTGTATTTTATGCTTCGGGCGTTGACTTCTAAGTCCCTAGCTATTCGATCTGGTGGAGCAACGCCCTAGAGTGAAGCCTAGCTTGCCCGGAACGTAGAAATGACCATTACTTTCACACTGTTTGCAATTATTCATTTTAAACGATTGATAAGCTGTTGTATTTATATTGTATTTTATGCTTCTGGCGTTGACTTCTTAGGCCCTAACTTTTCGATCTGGTGGAGCGACGCCCTAGAGCGACGCCTAGGCTGCCAGGAACGCAGAAATGACCATAACTTTCACACTGGTTACCATTATTCGTTTTATACGATGGAAAAACTGTGGTATTTATATCGTATTTTATGCTTCTGGCGGTGACTTCTTAGGCCCTAACTTTTCGATCTGGTGGAACAACGCCCTAGGGTGAAGTCAGGGTTGACCGGAACATAGAAATGACCATCATTTTCACACTGGTTGCAATTATTCATTTTATACGATGGAAAAACTGTTGTATTTATATCGTATTTTATGCTTCTGGCGGTGACTTCTTAGGCCCTAACTTTTCGATCTGGTGGAACAACGCCCTAGGGTGAAGTCAGGGTTGACCGGAACATAGAAATGACCACCATTTTCACACTGGTAGCAATTATTCGTTTTATACCTGGAAAAACTGTTATATTTATATTGCTTTTTATGCTTCTGGCGTTGAATTCTAAGTCCCTAGCTATTCGATCTGGTGGAGCAACGCCCTAGAGATAAGCCTAGCTTGCCCGGAACGTAGAAATGACCATTACTTTCACACTGGTTGCAATTATTCCTGTTATACGATGGAAATACTGTTGCATCTTTATTGTATTTTATGCTTCTGGCGTTGACTTCTAAGGCCCTAACTATTCAATCTGTTGGAGCAATGCCCTAGGGTGAAGCCTAGGTTGCCCGGAACGTAGAAATGACCATAACTTTCACAGTGGTTGCAATAATTCGTTTTATACGATGGAAAAGCTGTTGTATTTATATCGTATTTTATGCTTCTGGCGTTGACTTCTTAGGCCCTAACTATTCGATCTGGTGGAACAACGCCCTAGAGTGAAGCCTAGGTTGCCTGGAACGTAGAAATGACCACAACTTTCACACTGGTTGCTATAATTCGTTTTATGCGAAGGAAAAGCTGTTCTATTTATTTTGTATTTTATGCTTCGTGTGTCGACTTCTAAGGCCCTAACTATTCAATCTGTTGGTGCAACGCCCAAGGGTGAAGCCTATGCTGCCCGGTAAGTAGAAATGACGTTAACTTTCATACTGGTTGCAATTATTCGTTTTATAAGATGGAAAAACTGTTTTAGTTATTTTGTATTTTGTGCTTCGGGCGTTGACTTCTAAGGCCCTAACTATTCGATCTGGTGGCGCAACGCCCTAGAGTGAAGCCTAAGTTGCCCGGAATGGAGGAATGACCATAAATTTCACACTGGCTGCAATTATTCATTTTATACGATGGAATAACTGTGGTACTTATATTGTATTTTATTCTTCTGGCGTTGACTTCTTAGGCCCTAACTATTCCCTTTGGCGGATCAACGCCGTAGAGTGAAACCTACGTTGCCCGGAACGCAGAAATGACCATAACTTTTACACTGGTAGCAATTATTCGTTTTATACAATGGAAAAACTGTTATATTTATATTGTATCGTATGCTTCTGGCGTTGACTTCTTAGGCCCTAACAATTCGATCTGGTGGAGCAACGCCCTAGAGTGTAGCCTAGGTTGCCTGGAGCGTACAAATGACCATCACTTTCACACGGGTTGCAATTATTCATGTTATAGTATGGAAAGACTGTTGTATTTTTTTTGTATTTTATGCTTCAGGCGTTGACTTCTGAGGCCGTAGCGATTCGATGTGGAGGAAGAACGCCATACAGTGAAGCCTAGGTTGCCCGGAACGTAGAAATGACCATCACTTTCACACGGGTTGCAATTATGCCTGTTATAGGATGGAAAGACTGTTGTATTTTTATTGTATTTTATGCTTCAGGCGTTGACATCTGAGGCCGTAGCTATTCGATGTGGTGGAAGAACGCCATAGAGTGAAGCCTAGGTTGCCCGGAACGTAGAAATGACCATAACTTTCATACTGGTTGCAATTATTCGTTTTATATGATGGAAAAACAGTTGTATTTATATTGTTTGTTATGCTGCTGGCGTTCACTTCTTAGGCCCTAGCTATTCGATCTGGTTAAACAACGCCCTTGGGTGAAGCCTAGGTTGCCCGGAACGTAGAAATGTCCATTACTTTCACAAGGTTTGCAATTATTCATTTCATACGATGGAAAAACTGTTGTACTTATATTGTATTTTATTCATCTGGCGCTGACTTCTTAGGCCCTAGCTATTCGATCTGGTGGAGCACCGCTCTAGAGTGAAGCCTAGGTTGCCCGGAACGTAGAACATACCATTACCTTTACACTGGTTGGAATTATTCCTGTTATACGATGGAAAAACTGTTGTATTTATATTGCTTTTTCTGCCTCTGGCGTCGACTTCTAAGGCCCTAACTATTTGATCTAGTGGAGCAACGCCCTAGAGTGAAGCCTTGGTTGCTCGGAATGTAGAAATAACCATTACCTTCACGCTTGTTGCAATTATTCCTGTTATACGATGAAAAAACTGTTGTATTTTTATTGCATTTTATGCTTCAGGCGTTGACTTCTAAGGCCGGAGCTATTCCATGTGGTGGACCTACGCCCTAGAGTGAAGCCTAGGTTGCCCGGAACGTAGAAATGACCATTACTTTCACACTGTTTGCAATTAGACATTATATACGAGGTAAAAGCTGTTGTATTTATATTGTATTTTATGCTTCTGGCGTTGACTTCTTAGGCCCTAGCTATTCGATCTGGTGGAGCACCGCCCTAGAGTGAAGCCTAGGTTGCCCGGAACTTAGAACATACCATTACATTCACACTGGTTGCAATTACTCCTGTTATACGATGGAGATACTGTTGCATCTTTATTGTATTTTATGCTTCTGGCGTTGACTTGTAAGGCCCTAACTATTCAATCTGTTGGAGCAATGCCCTAGGGTGAAGCCTATGCTGCCCGGAAAGTAGAAATGACGTTAACTTTCATACTGGTTGCAATTATTCGTTTTATACAATGGAAAAACTGTTTTAGTTATTTTGTATTTTGTGCTTCGGGCGTTGACTTGTAAGGCCCTAACTATTCGATCTGGTGGTGCAACGCCCCAGAGTGAAGCCTAGGTTGCCCGGAACGCAGAAATGACCATAACTTTCACACTGGTTGCAATTATTCCTGTTCTACGATGGACAAGCTGTTGTATTTATATCGTATTTTATGCTTCTGGCGTTGACTTCTAAGGACCTAACTATTCGATCTGGTGGAGCAACGCTCTAGAGTGAAGTCTAGGTTGCTCGGAATGGAGGAATGACCATAAATTTCACACTGGCTGCAATTATTCATTTTATACGATGGAATAACTGTGGTACTTATATTGTATTTTATCCTTCTGGCGTTGAATTCTTAGGCCCTAACTATTCCCTTTGGCGGATCAACGCCGTAGAGTGAAACCTACGTTGCCCGGAACGCAGAAATGACCATAACTTTTACACTGGTAGCAATTATTCGTTTTATACAATGGAAAAACTGTTATATTTATATTGTATCGTATGCTTCTGGCGTTGACTTCTTAGGCCCTAACAATTCGATCTGGTGGAGCAACGCCCTAGAGTGTAGCCTAGGTTGCCTGGAGCGTAGAAATGACCATCACTTTCACACGGGTTGCAATTATTCCTGTTATAGTATGGAAAGACTGTTGTATTTTTATTGTATTTTATGCTTCAGGCGTTGACTTCTGAGGCCGTAGCTATTCGATGTGGAGGAAGAACGCCATACAGTGAAGCCTAGGTTGCCCGGAACGTAGAAATGACCATCACTTTCACACGGGTTGCAATTATGCCTGTTATAGGATGGAAAGACTGTTGTATTTTTATTGTATTTTATGCTTCAGGCGTTGACATCTGAGGCCGTAGCTATTCGATGTGGTGGAAGAACGCCATAGAGTGAAGCGTAGGTTGCCCGGAACGTAGAAATGACCATAACTTTCATACTGGTTGCAATTATTCGTTTTATATGATGGAAAAACTGTTGTATTTATATTGTTTGTTATGCTGCTGGCGTTCACTTCTTAGGCCCTAGCTATTCGATCTGGTTAAACAACGCCCTTGGGTGAAGCCTAGGTTGCCCGGAACGTAGAAATGACCATAACTTTTACACTGGTTGCTATTATTCGTTTTATACGATGGAAAAACTGTTATATTTATATTGTATTTTATGCTTCTGGCGTTTCCTTCTTAGGCCCTAACAGTTCGATCTGGTGGAGCAACGCCCTAGAGTGAAGCCTAGGTTGCCCGGAACGTAGAATCGGCCATCACTTTCAAACTGGTTGCAATTATTCCTGTTATATGATGGAAACACTGTTGTACTTTTATTGCATTTTATGCTTCGGGCATTGACTTCTGAGGCCGTAGCTATTCGATGTGGTGGAAGAACGCCATAGAGTGAACCCTAGGTTGCCCGGAACGTAGAAATGAACATAACTTTCACACCGGTTGCTATCATTCGTTTTATACGATGGAAAAACTGTTATATTTATATTGTATTTTATGCTTCTGACATTGACTTCTTAGGCCCTAACTGTTCGATGTGGTGGAACAACGTCCTAGGGTGAAGCCTAGGATGCCCGGAAAGTAGAAATGACCATAACTTTCACACTGGTTGCAATTATTCGTTTTATACGATGGAAAAGCTGTTGCATCTTTATTGTATTTTATTCATCTGGGGTTGACTTCTAAGGCCGTAGCTATTAGATGTGGTGGAGCAACGCCCGAGAGTGGGGCCTAGGTTGCCCGGTACATAGAAATGACCATTACTTTCACACTGTTTGCAAATATACATTATATACGATGGAAAATCTGTTGTATTTATGTTGTATTTCATGCTTCTGGCGTTGACTTCTAAGGCCCTAACTATTCGATCTGGTGGCGCAACGCCCTAGAGTGAAGCCTAGGTTGACCGGAACGTAGAAATGACCATAACTTTCACACTGGTTGCTATCATTCGTTTTATACGATGGAAAAACTGTTATATTTATATTGTATTTTATGCTTCTGGCGTTGACTTCTTAGGCCCTAACTGTTCAATCTGGTGGAACCACGTCCTAGGGTGAAGCCTAGAATGCCCGGAAAGTAGAAATGACCATAACTTTCACACTGGTTGCAATTATTCGTTTTATACGATGGAAAAGCTGTTGCATGTTAATTGTATTTTACTCATCTGGGGTTGACTTCTAAGGCCGTAGCTATTAGATGTGGTGGAGCAACGCCCTAGAGTGACGCCTAGGTTGCCCGGAACGTAGAAATGACCATTACATTCACACTGGTTGCAATTATTCGTCTTATACGATGGAAAAGCTGTTGTATTTATATCGTATTTTATGTTTCTGGCGTTGACTTCTTAGGCCCTAACTATTCCATCTGGTGGAACAACGCGCTTGGGTGAAGCCAAGGTAGCGGGGAACGTAGAAATGACCATAACTTTCACACCGGTAGCAATTATTCGTTTTATACGATGGTAAAACTGTTCTGTTTATTTTGTATTTTATGCTTCGGGCGTTGACTTCTAAGGCCCTAACTATTCAATCTGTTGGTGCAACGCCCTAGGGTGAAGCCTAGGTTGCCCGGAAAGTAGAAACGATGTTAACTTTCATACTGGTTGCAATTATTCGTTTTATACGATGGAAAAACTGTTTTAGTTATTTTGTATTTTGTGCTTCGGGCGTTGACTTCTAAGGCCCTAACTAGTCGATCTGGTGGCGCAACGCCCTAGAGTGACGCCTAGGTTGCCCGGAACGTAGAAATGACCATCACTTTCACAATGTTTGCAATTATTCATTTTATACGATGGAAAAGCTTTTGTACTTATATTGTATTTTATTCTTCTGGCGTCGACTTCTTAGGCCCTAACTATTCGATCTAGTGGAACAACGCCCTAGAGTGAAGACTTGGTTTCCCGGAACATGGAAATGACCATTACTTTCACACTGTTTGCAGTTATTCCTGTTATACGATGGAAAAACTTTTGCATCTTTATTGTATTTTATGCTTCTGGCGTTGACTTCTAATTCCCTGGCTATTCGATTTGGTGGAGCAACTCCCGAGAGTGAAGCCTAGGTTGCCCGGAACGTAGAAATGACCATTACATTCACACTGGTTGCAATTATTCGTCTTATACGATGGAAAGGCTGTTGTATTTATATCGTATTTTATGCTTCTGGCGCTGACTTCTTAGGCCCTAACTATTCCATCTGGTGGAACAACGCGCTTGGGTGAAGCCAAGGTAGCGGGGAACGTAGAAATGTCCATTACTTTCACACTGGTAGCAATTATTCGTTTTATACGATTGAAAAACTGTTTTATTTATTTTGTATTTTATGCTTCTGGCGTTGACTTCTAGGGCCCTAACTATTCGATCTGGTGGAGCAACGCCCTAGAGTTAAGCCTAGGTTGCCCGGAACGGAGAAATGACCATAACTTTCACACCGGTAGCAATTATTCGTTTTATACGATGGTAAAACTGTTCTGTTTATTTTGCATTTTATGCTTCGGGCATTGACTTCTAAGGCCCTAACTATTCAATCTGTTGGTGCAACGCCCTAGGGTGAAGCCTAGGTTGCCCGGAAAGTACAAATGATGTTAACTTTCATACTGGTTGCAATTATTCGTTTTATACGATGGAAAAACTGTTGTATTTATATTGTATTTTAGGCTTCGGGCATTGACCTCTAAGGCCCTAACTACTCAATCTGTTTTAGCAACGCCCTAGGGTGAAGCCTAGGTTGCCCGGAAAGTAGAAATGACCATAACATTAATCCTGGTTGCAATTATTCGTTTTATATGATGGAAAAACTGTTGTATTTATATAGTGTTTTATGCTTCTGGCGTTGACTTCTTGGGCCCTAACTATTCCATCTGGTGGAACAACGCCCTAGGGTGCAGCCAGGTTGCCCGGAACGGAGAAATGACCATAACTTTCACAATGTTTGCAGTTATTCCTGTTATACGATGGAAAAACTTTTGCATCTTTATTGTACTTTATGCTTCAGGCGTTGACTTCTAAGGGCCTAGCTATTCGATTTGGTGGAGCAACGCCCGAGAGTGAAGCCTAGGTTGCCCGGAACGTAGAAATGACAATAACTTTCACACTGGTTGCTATCATTCGTTTTATACGATTGAAAAACTGTTATATTTATATTGTATTTTATGCTTCTGGCGTTGACTACTTAGGCCCTAACTGTTCGATCTGGCGGAACAACGTCCTAGGATGAAGCCTAGGATGCCCGGAAAGTAGAAATGACCATAACTTCCGCACTGGTTGCAATTATTCGTTTTATACGACGGAAGAGCTGGTCTATTTATATCGTATTTTATGCTTCTGGCGTTGACTTCTTAGGCCCTATCTATTCCATCTGGTGGAACAACGCCCTAGGGTGCAGCCAGGTTGCCCGGAACGGAGAAATGACCATAACTTTCACACTGTTTGCAGTTATTCCTGTTATACGATGGAAAAACTTTTGCATCTTTATTGTACTTTATGCTTCAGGCGTTGACTTCTAAGGCCCTAGCTATTCGATTTGGTGGAGCAACGCCCGAGAGTGAAGCCTAGGTTGCCCGTAACGTAGAAATGACAATAACTTTCACACTGGTTGCTATCATTCGTTTTATACGATGGAAAAACTGTTATATTTATATTGTATTTTATGCTTCTGGCGTTGACTACTTAGGCCCTAACTGTTCGATCTGGCGGAACAACGTCCTAGGATGAAGCCTAGGTTGCCCGGAAAGTAGAAATGACCATAACTTTCACACTGGTTGCAATTATTCGTTTTATACGATGGAAAAGCTGTGGCATCTTTATTGTATTTTATTCATCTGGGGTTGACTTCTAAAGCCGTAGCTATTAGATGTGGTGGAGCAACGCCCTAGAGTGACGCCCAAGTTGCCCGGAACGTAGAAATGACCATTACCTTCACACTGGTTGCAATTATTCGCTTTATACGATGGAAAAACTGTTCTATTTATTTTGTATTTTATGCTTCGGGCGTTGACTTCTAAGACCCTAACTATTCGATCTGGTGGGGCAACGCCCTACAGCAAAGCCAAGGTTGCCCGGAAAGTAGAAATGACCATAACTTTCATCCTGGTTGCAATTATACGTTTTATATGATGGAAAAACTGTTGTATTTATATAGGGTTTTATGCTTCAGGCGTTAACTTCTTAGGCCCTAACTGTTCGATCTGGTGGAACAACGTCCTACGGTGAAGCCTAGGATGCCCGGAAAGTAGAAATGACCATAACTTTCACACTGGTTGCAATTATTCGTTTTATACGATGGAAAAGCTGTTGCATCTTTATTGTATTTTATTCATCTGGGGTTGACTTCTAAGGCCGTAGCTATTAGATGTGGTGGAGCAACTCCCTAGAGTGACGCCTAGGTTGCCCGAGACGTAGAAATGACCATTACTTTCACAATGTTTGCAATTATTCATTTTATACGATGGAAAAGCTTTTGTACTTATATTGTATTTTATTCTTCTGGCGTCGACTTCTTAGGCCCTAACTATTCGATCTAGTGGAACAACGCCCTAGAGTGAAGACTTGGTTTCCCGGAACATGGAAATGACCATTACTTTCACACTGTTTGCAGTTATTCCTGTTATACGATGGAAAGACTTTTGCATCTTTATTGCATTTTATGCTTCTGGCGTTGACTTCTAAGGCCCTAGCTATTCGATTTGGTGGAGCATCGCCCGAGAGAGTAGCCTAGGTTGCCCGGAACGTAGAAATGACAATTACATTCACACTGGTTGCAATTATTCGTCTTATACGATGGAAAAGCTGTTGTATTTATATCGTATTTTATGCTTCTCGCGTTGACTTCGTAGGCCCTAACTATTCCATCTGGTGGAACAACGCCCTTGGGTGTATCCTAGGTTGCGCGGAACGTAGAAATGACCTTAACTTTCACAGTGGTAGCAATTATTCGTTTTATACGATGGAAAAACTGTTCTATTTATGTTGTATTTTATGCTACGGGCGTTGACTCCTAAGGCCATAACTATTCAATCTGTTGGTGCAACGCCCAAGGGTGAAGCCTATGTTTCCCGGAATGTAGAAATGACGTTAACTTTCATAAAGGTTCCAATTATTCGTTTTATACGATGGAAAAGCTGTTTTATTTATTTTGTATTTTATGCTTCTTGCGTTGACTCCTAAGGCCCTAGCTATTCGATCTAGTGGAGCAACGCCCTAGAGTGATGCCTAGGTTGCCCGGAACGTAGAAATGACCTTCACTATCAAACTGGTTGCAATTAATCCTGTTATACGATGGAAAAACTGTTGCATTTTTATTGCATTTTATGCCTCTGGCGTTCACTTCTTAGACCCTAACTATTCGATCTGGTGGAACATTGCCCTAGGGTGAAGCCTAGGTTGCCCGGAACGTAGAAATGACCATAAGTTTCATAATGGTTGCAATTATCCGTTTTATACGATGGAAAAACTGTTGTATTTCTATTGTATTTTATGCTTCGTGCGTTGACTTCTTAGGCCCTAACACTTCGATCTGGTGGGGCAACGCCCTACAGTGAAGCCTAGGTTGCCCGGAACGTAGATATGACCATAACCTTCACACAGGTTGCAATTATTCGTTTTATACAATGGAAAAACTGTTCTATTTATTTTGTATTTTATGCTTCGGGCGTTGACTTCTTTGGACCTAATAATTCGATCTGGTGGAGCAACGCCCTAGAGTGAAGCCTAGGTTGCCCGGAACGTAGAAATGACCATAACTTTTACACTGGTAGCAATTATTCGTTTTATACATTGGGAAAACTGTTCTATTTATTTTGTATTTTATGCTTCGGGCGTTGACTTCTAAGGACCTAACGGTTTGATCTGGTGGAGCAACGCCCTACAGTGAAGCCTAGGTTGCCCGGATCGTAGATATGACCATAACCTTCACACAGGTTGCAATTATTCGTTTTATACGGTGTAAAGGCTGTTGTATTTATTTTGTATTTTATTCTTCTGGCGGTGACTTCTAAGGACCTAACTATTCGATCTAGTGGAGCAACGCCCTAGGGTGCAGCCAGGTTGCCCGGAACGGAGAAATGACCATAACTTTCACACTGTTTGCAGTTATTCCTGTTATACGATGGAAAAACTTTTGCATCTTTATTGTACTTTATGCTTCAGGCGTTGACTTCTAAGGCCCTAGCTATTCGATTTGGTGGAGCAACGCCCGAGAGTGAAGCCTAGGTTGCCCGTAACGTAGAAATGACAATAACTTTCACACTGGTTGCTATCATTCGTTTTATACGATTGAAAAACTGTTATATTTATATTGTATTTTATGCTTCTGGCGTTGACTACTTAGGCCCTAACTGTTCGATCTGGCGGAACAACGTCCTAGGATGAAGCCTAGGATGCCCGGAAAGTAGAAATGACCATAACTTCCGCACTGGTTGCAATTATTCGTTTTATACGACGGAAGAGCTGGTCTATTTATATCGTATTTTATGCTTCTGGCGTTGACTTCTTAGGCCCTATCTATTCCATCTGGTGGAACAACGCCCTAGGGTGCAGCCAGGTTGCCCGGAACGGAGAAATGACCATAACTTTCACACTGTTTGCAGTTATTCCTGTTATACGATGGAAAAACTTTTGCATCTTTATTGTACTTTATGCTTCAGGCGTTGACTTCTAAGGCCCTAGCTATTCGATTTGGTGGAGCAACGCCCGAGAGTGAAGCCTAGGTTGCCCGTAACGTAGAAATGACAATAACTTTCACACTGGTTGCTATCATTCGTTTTATACGATGGAAAAACTGTTATATTTATATTGTATTTTATGCTTCTGGCGTTGACTACTTAAGCCCTAACTGTTCGATCTGGCGGAACAACGTCCTAGGATGAAGCCTAGGTTGCCCGGAAAGTAGAAATGACCATAACTTTCACACTGGTTGCAATTATTCGTTTTATACGATGGAAAAGCTGTGGCATCTTTATTGTATTTTATTCATCTGGGGTTGACTTCTAAAGCCGTAGCTATTAGATGTGGTGGAGCAACGCCCTAGAGTGACGCCCAAGTTGCCCGGAACGTAGAAATGACCATTACCTTCACACTGGTTGCAATTATTCGCTTTATACGATGGAAAAACTGTTCTATTTATTTTGTATTTTATGCTTCGGGCGTTGACTTCTAAGACCCTAACTATTCGATCTGGTGGGGCAACGCCCTACAGCAAAGCCAAGGTTGCCCGGAAAGTAGAAATGACCATAACTTTCATCCTGGTTGCAATTATACGTTTTATATGATGGAAAAACTGTTGTATTTATATAGGGTTTTATGCTTCAGGCGTTAACTTCTTAGGCCCTAACTGTTCGATCTGGTGGAACAACGTCCTACGGTGAAGCCTAGGGTGCCCGGAAAGTAGAAATGACCATAACTTTCACACTGGTTGCAATTATTCGTTTTATACGATGGAAAAGCTGTTGCATCTTTATTGTATTTTATTCATCTGGGGTTGACTTCTAAGGCCGTAGCTATTAGATGTGGTGGAGCAACTCCCTAGAGTGACGCCTAGGTTGCCCGAGACGTAGAAATGACCATTACTTTCACAATGTTTGCAATTATTCATTTTATACGATGGAAAAGCTTTTGTACTTATATTGTATTTTATTCTTCTGGCGTCGACTTCTTAGGCCCTAACTATTCGATCTAGTGGAACAACGCCCTAGAGTGAAGACTTGGTTTCCCGGAACATGGAAATGACCATTACTTTCACACTGTTTGCAGTTATTCCTGTTATACGATGGAAAGACTTTTGCATCTTTATTGCATTTTATGCTTCTGGCGTTGACTTCTAAGGCCCTAGCTATTCGATTTGGTGGAGCATCGCCCGAGAGAGTAGCCTAGGTTGCCCGGAACGTAGAAATGACAATTACATTCACACTGGTTGCAATTATTCGTCTTATACGATGGAAAAGCTGTTGTATTTATATCGTATTTTATGCTTCTCGCGTTGACTTCGTAGGCCCTAACTATTCCATCTGGTGGAACAACGCCCTTGGGTGTATCCTAGGTTGCGCGGAACGTAGAAATGACCTTAACTTTCACAGTGGTAGCAATTATTCGTTTTATACGATGGAAAAACTGTTCTATTTATGTTGTATTTTATGCTACGGGCGTTGACTCCTAAGGCCATAACTATTCAATCTGTTGGTGCAACGCCCAAGGGTGAAGCCTATGTTTCCCGGAATGTAGAAATGACGTTAACTGTCATACTGGTTCCAATTATTCGTTTTATACGATGGAAAAGCTGTTTTATTTATTTTGTATTTTATGCTTCTGGCGTTGACTCCTAAGGCCCTAGCTATTCGATCTAGTGGAGCAACGCCCTAGAGTGATGCCTAGGTTGCCCGGAACGTAGAAATGACCTTCACTATCAAACTGGTTGCAATTAATCCTGTTATACGATGGAAAAACTGTTGCATTTTTATTGCATTTTATGCCTCTGGCGTTCACTTCTTAGACCCTAACTATTCGATCTGGTGGAACATTGCCCTAGGGTGAAGCCTAGGTTGCCCGGAACGTAGAAATGACCATAAGTTTCATAATGGTTGCAATTATCCGTTTTATACGATGGAAAAACTGTTGTATTTCTATTGTATTTTATGCTTCGTGCGTTGACTTCTTAGGCCCTAACACTTCGATCTGGTGGAGCAACGCCCTACAGTGAAGCCTAGGTTGCCCGGAACGTAGATATGACCATAACCTTCACACAGGTTGCAATTATTCGTTTTATACAATGGAAAAACTGTTCTATTTATTTTGTATTTTATGCTTCGGGCGTTGACTTCTTTGGACCTAATAATTCGATCTGGTGGAGCAACGCCCTAGAGTGAAGCCTAGGTTGCCCGGAACGTAGAAATGACCATAACTTTTACACTGGTAGCAATTATTCGTTTTATACATTGGGAAAACTGTTCTATTTATTTTGTATTTTATGCTTCGGGCGTTGACTTCTAAGGACCTAACGGTTTGATCTGGTGGAGCAACGCCCTACAGTGAAGCCTAGGTTGCCCGGATCGTAGATATGACCATAACCTTCACACAGGTTGCAATTATTCGTTTTATACGGTGTAAAGGCTGTTGTATTTATTTTGTATTTTATTCTTCTGGCGGTGACTTCTAAGGACCTAACTATTCGATCTAGTGGAGCAACGCCCTAGAGTGAAGCCTAGGTTGCCCGGAACGTAGAAATGACCATCACTTTCAAACTGGTTGCAATTAATCCTGTTATACGATGGAAAAACTGTTGTATTTTTATTGCATTTTATGCTTCGGGCGTTGACATCTAAGGCCCTGACTATTCAATCTGTTGGAGCAACGCCCTAGAGTGAAGCCTAGGTTGCTCGGAATGTACAAATGACCATAGCTTTCACACTGGTTGCAATTATTCGTTTTATACGACGGAAAAACTGTTGTATTTATATTGTATTTTATGCTTCTGGCGTTCACTTCTTAGGCCCTAACTATTCGATCTGGTGGAACAACGCCCTAGGGTGAAGCCTAGGTTGCCCGGAACGTAGAAATGACCATAACTTTTACACTGGTAGCAATTATTCGTTTTATACAATGGAAAAACTGTTCTATTTATTTTGCATTTTATGCTTCGGGCCTTGACTTCTAAGGCCCTAACTGTTTAATCTGGTGGAGCAACGCCCTAGGCTGAAGCCTAGGTTGCCGGGAACGTAGAAATGACCATCACTTTCGCACTGTTTGCAATTATTCCTTTTATACGATGGAAAAGCTGTTGTATTTATATCGTATTTTATGCTTCTGGCGTTGACTTCTATGGCCCTAGCTATTCGATCTAGTGGAGCAACGCCCTAGAGTGAAGCCTAGGATGCCGGAACGTAGAAATGACCATCACTTTCAAACTGGTTGCAATTAATCCTGTTATACGATGGAAAAACTGTTGTATTTTTATTGCATTTTATGCTTCGGGCGTTTATTTCTAAGGCCCTAACTATTCAATCTGTTGGAGCAACGCCCTAGAGTGAAGCCTAGGTTGCTCGGAATGTAGAAATGACCATAACTTTCACACTGGTTGCAATTATTCGTTTTATACGATGGAAAAACTGTTGTATTTATATTGTGTTTAATGCTTCTGGCGTTCACTTCTTAGGCCCTAACTATTCGATCTGGTGGAGCAATGCCTCAGAGTTAAGTCTAGGATGCCCGAAACGCCGAAATGATCATTACTTTCACGCTTGTTTCAATTACTCCTGTTATACGATGAAAAGACCGTTGTATTTTTATTGTATTTTATGCTTCAGGCGTAGGCTTCTAAGGCCGTTGCTATTCGATATGGTGGAGCAACGCCCTAGAGTGAAGCCTAGGTTGCCCGGAACGTATAAGTGACCATAACTTTCACACTGGTTGCAATTATTCGTTTTATACGATGGAAAAGCTGTTGTATTTATATTGTATTTCATTCTTCTGGCTTCGACTCCTTAGGCCCTAACTATGAGATCTGATGCAGCAACGCCCTAGATTGAAGCCAAGGTTGCCCGGAACGTAGAAATGACCATGACTTTCACACTGGTAGCAACTATTCGTTTTATACCTGGTAAAACTGTTATATTTATATTGCTTTTTATGCTTCTGGCGTTGAATTCTAAGTCCCTAGCTATTCGAACTGGTGGAGCAACGCCCTAGAGTGAAGCCTAGGTTGACCGAAACGTAGAAATGGTCTTTACTTTCACACTGGCTGCAATTAGTCATGCTATACGATGAAAAATCAGTTGCATTTTTATTGTATTTTATGCTTCTGGCGTTGACATCTAAGGCCGTAGCTATTAGCTGTGGTGGAGCAATGCCCTAGAGTGACGCCTAGGTTGCCCGGAACGTGGAAATGACCATTACTTTCACAATGTTTGCAATTATTCATTTCATAGGATGGAAAAACTGTTGTACTTATATTGTATTTTATTCACCTGGCGTTGACTTCTTAGGCCCTAACTATTCGATCTGGTGGAACAACGCCCTAGAGTGAAGCCTAGGTTGCCTGGAACGTAGAAATGACCACAACTTTCACACTGGTTGCTATAATTCGTTTTATGCGAAGGAAAAGCTGTTCTATTTATTTTGTATTTTATGCTTCGTGTGTCGACTTCTAAGGCCCTAACTATTCAATCTGTTGGTGCAACGCCCAAGGGTGAAGCCTATGCTGCCCGGTAAGTAGAAATGACGTTAACTTTCATACTGGTTGCAATTATTCGTTTTATAAGATGGAAAAACTGTTTTAGTTATTTTGTATTTTGTGCTTCGGGCGTTGACTTCTAAGGCCCTAACTATTCGATCTGGTGGCGCAACGCCCTAGAGTGAAGTCTAGGTTGCCCGGAATGGAGGAATGACCATAAATTTCACACTGGCTGCAATTATTCATTTTATACGATGGAATAACTGTGGTACTTATATTGTATTTTATTCTTCTGGCGTTGACTTCTTAGGCCCTAACTATTCCCTTTGGCGGATCAACGCCGTAGAGTGAAACCTACGTTGCCCGGAACGCAGAAATGACCATAACTTTTACACTGGTAGCAATTATTCGTTTTATACAATGGAAAAACTGTTATATTTATATTGTATCGTATGCTTCTGGCGTTGACTTCTTAGGCCCTAACAATTCGATCTGGTGGAGCAACGCCCTAGAGTGTAGCCTAGGTTGCCTGGAGCGTACAAATGACCATCACTTTCACACGGGTTGCAATTATTCATGTTATAGTATGGAAAGACTGTTGTATTTTTATTGTATTTTATGCTTCAGGCGTTGACTTCTGAGGCCGTAGCTATTCGATGTGGAGGAAGAACGCCATACAGTGAAGCCTAGGTTGCCCGGAACGTAGAAATGACCATCACTTTCACACGGGTT
Source organism: Calliopsis andreniformis (assembly GCF_051401765.1). NCBI lineage: Eukaryota > Metazoa > Arthropoda > Insecta > Hymenoptera > Andrenidae > Calliopsis > Calliopsis andreniformis. Next base: position 5,626,096 of record NW_027480426.1, on the reverse strand, counting down.
GCAATTATGCCTGTTATAGGATGGAAAGACTGTTGTATTTTTATTGTATTTTATGCTTCAGGCGTTGACATCTGAGGCCGTAGCTATTCGATGTGGTGGAAGAACGCCATAGAGTGAAGCCTAGGTTGCCCGGAACGTAGAAATGACCATAACTTTCATACTGGTTGCAATTATTCGTTTTATATGATGGAAAAACAGTTGTATTTATATTGTTTGTTATGCTGCTGGCGTTCACTTCTTAGGCCCTAGCTATTCGATTTGGTTAAACAACGCCCTTGGGTGAAGCCTAGGTTGCCCGGAACGTAGAAATGACCATAACTTTTACACTGGTTGCTATTATTCGTTTTATACGATGGAAAAACTGTTATATTTATATTGTATTTTATGCTTCTGGCGTTGCCTTCTTAGGCCCTAACAGTTCGATCTGGTGGAGCAACGCCCTAGAGTGAAGCCTAGGTTGCCCGGAACGTAGAATCGGCCATCACTTTCAAACTGGTTGCAATTATTCCTGTTATATGATGGAAACACTGTTGTACTTTTATTGCATTTTATGCTTCGGGCATTGACTTCTGAGGCCGTAGCTATTCGATGTGGTGGAAGAACGCCATAGAGTGAAGCCTAGGTTGCCGGGAACGTAGAAATGACCATAACTTTCATACTGGTTGCTTTTATTCGTTCTATACGATGGAAAAACTGTTATATTTATACTGTATCTTATGCTTCTGGCGTTGACTTCTAAGGCCCTAACTATTCGGTCTGGTGGAGCAACGCCCTAGAGTGAAGCCTAGGTTGCCCGGTACGTAGAAATGACCATCACTTTCAAACTGGTTGCAATTATTCCTGTTATAGGATGTATAAACAGTTGTATTTTTATTGCATTTTATGCGTCGGGCATTGACTTCTAAGGCCCTAGCTATTCCACCGGTTGGAGCAACGCCCTAGGGTGAAGCCTAGGTCGCCCGGAAAGTAGAAATGACCATAACTTTCATACTGGTTGCAATTATTCGTTTTATATGGTGGAAAAACTGTTGTATTTATATTGTATTTTATGCTTCTGGCGTTCACTTCTTAGGCCCTAACTGTTCGATCTGGTGGA